>NC_092137.1:50399278-51024278 GCF_043159975.1 Macaca nemestrina
CCGCCCAGGCTGTAGTTCGGTGACGCAGTCTCAGCTCACTGTAACCTCCGCCTCCCAGGTTCAAGCTTTTCTGCTGCCTCAGCCTCCTAAGTAGCTGGGATTACAGGCACGTGCCACGATGCTCAGCTAATTGTTGTTTTATTTTAGTAGAGACGGGGTTTCACTATGTTGGCCAGGCTGACCTCTAACTCCTGACGTCAAATGATCCACCCGCCTCAGCCTCCCAAAGTTTAGGGATCACAGGTGTGAGCCATCATGACCAGCCAAGTTCTTACAATGATAATATCCTGTCTAGCTATGGTATAATATGTAAATTAGGAAATTGACTTTGGTCCAGGGATTATTCCAACTTCACCGGTTTTACATGTACTCATTTGTGTGTTTGTATAGTTATAGGTAGTTTTATCATATGTGTAGATACATGTGGCCAACACCACAGTTAAAATGCAGAACTGGTTCCATCATCATAAGGATCCCTCTTGCTACTTCTCTTTGGCTTATACAACCCCTCTCCCCACTCCATCCTTGAGGCTTGTCAAATTAATAATCTATTCTCCATCTCTATAATTTTGCCATTTCAAGAATGTCTTGTAACTGGAGTCATATTTATGTAACTTTTTCTGTTGGACTTTTTCATTCAGCATAGTTCCGCAGAGATCCATCTAAGTTGTTGTGTGTATCAATAGTTTATTCCTTTTTATTGTTGCATAGTATTCCGTGGCATACCATGGAATACTTAATACAGTGTATAATATTTTTTAATATATGTATTAACCTAATGCAGTGTTATTAACTCCTGAAACAAATTTTTGTTTGTGTTTTTTCAAACATACAACTTCAAAAACTGAAAATACTGGCTAGAAAGACATATCTAAATTATAAAGAAGCAAGTCTTCACATGCTGTATAAAGACGTTTGGAATAAGAGAGCATACTTTTATAAAGTTTATTTTAAAGTCCTAAAAAGAGGATTTTATCTAAAATAGAATGCAGTTTCTAAGTTCTAAAAATATTATATATTCTATTGAGTAGCTCAATTTGTAGCTGGAAGAATTATGCCTGTATCCCAGAAGGTCTTATAAATAATTTATTCAATTTCAGTATTTAATTTAATTCATTTACAAATGAGATGAGGTTAGATTATTCAATGTAGTAAGAAGTCTGTTAGAGAAAATAGTATTTTTCATAGTTGATTATTACAGTATCATTTTCTTTAAAGCATGAAATGCATCTTTTAAAATATTGATTATAGACTATAATGTAACTTCGCTGTAATTACAATACTTGTCTTTCAGATACATCCTGAAAATAGTTTGATTAAACAAATTAGTGAACATCCATTCAATAAAATACTATGTAGCAATTTAGAATGATGATAAAGATATACAATTTAATGGCATGGGGATATATTCCTTAGCTGTTAGTAATTTGCATAGCAGGTTACAAAATAGGTTTACATAATATAATTCTATTTTTGTAAAATGATACCTATATATCCACATAGGCATACAAATCGGAAAAATATTTACTTTTTTTTGTTGGGGGGAGGGGACAGAGTCCTGCCCTGTCACCCAGGCTAGAATGTAGTGGTGCAATCTCTGCTTACTGCAACCTCCTCCTCCCAGGTTCAAATGATTCTTGTGACGCAGCCTCCTCAGTAGCTGGGATTACAGACAGGCACCACCACTCCCGGCTAATTTTTTTTTTTATTTTTAGTAGAGACAGGGTTTCGCCATGTTGGCCAGACTGGTTTCAAACTCTTGGCCTCAAGTGATCGTTCCCATTGGCAGGCTGAGATTACAGGTGCTGGGATTACAGGCGTGAGCCACCTGCCCAACAGGAAGAATACATACTAATTGTGTAATAAAACACGTATTTTTAAAGGGACATTCCGAGCTATTGTTGCATATATTACTCTTTAAATCCTTTAAAATAGTCTTAAACTCAATCTGACAAGATTACTGTTCTCATATAAGAACAGTATTTTCCTTTTACTACAGGGTCAGTATTCTTGCACAATAATATTACGTTCCCTTACTTATTCAGTTGTACTTAATTTAATTAGTTAACATGTTCACTTTACTTATTTTCATAAAAATAATTCCATTTTTGATGTTCCTTCCATATCCTCATCATCAGTAAAAGCAGCAGTCATATAGCACTGATTAAACAAATTACTTCAAAATTAAAACTACAAAAATAAAAGGCTTCAATATCATAGTTTCTCTAAATGTATCAAATTCAGCTGTTAAATATATTTAGAGCCTATGAGTGTTCTGGTATTGTCCCACTCACATCTTGTGATTTCTTTTTCCTTTACTTTTTACCAAACAAAGCTGCTGTGCTATCATTTAGGCATTTATAATTTATTCCTGCTTCTTATTTTACAACAACTTTCAGTGATATTTATAAACTGTGGCATATTACTGATTGACATCATGTATAACCTTGGGTAGACTTCCAGCAGGGCCACTCTTCTGTTCCCTCTCCTGCCACTACTGGCAGCATATACAAATTGTTAAATTGCCCTGAGTAAAGCTTTATTGTGCCACAAATATCTAATTTTCTTTTGAATTAAAAACTACCTTTCATATGTTAAGCATCAGGATTAGTACTTCAAAGGTATCCATTATAAAATTTCTCAATTAATAAGATATTCATAGAAAAATGGGGTCAATTACTGGCATAATTATATTAATATTTTATATCCGTTACCATTCTGTGGCCACAAATCTATCTCAAAGACATATTCTCTTTTAATTTGGAAAAAAAAAAAAAGTTGAGCAATTTGAAAGTGGTTGTATGAACTACTTACAGAAAACAAATGTAAATCCTACACTGTTGATAATGACTATTACACTACTATTACTCCTTATAGTAACAGCTAATGCTTGTGTAGTAGTAATTACCATCTATCTGTTATATAATTTAACTCCTTTTGTCTTAACTACAACCCTATAAATTAAGTGACTTGCCCACCAATTTACTGGCTTGCCCTTAGGTCAGCAGATAGGGAAACTGCAACTCAGACCCAGGTGGTCTGGCTCTGATTACATAATGGTAAAATGGTTATTACAGAAATTTATCCGAATATGGACTGCTTTGTGACTAATATTCACTTGAATTTTGTGTCCCCAATGCTTCCTTCATATTCAATCTTACCCGTGCCAATACCAAACATCAACAGTTTAGCTTGAGACCTGCAGTAGTTGACTAGTTTTCCAGCAGCTAAACAGAAGATTCTGGCTATTTATATGAGCATTCTCTTATTATGTATCACTTTACTATATTATGAACTGACCCTAAGGGCTAAATATTATTGACAAATCAAAGAATACAAATTCATAAATTCTAGCTATCTTTATGCCAAGGTGGACTATGAATTTGCTTTGAATTATATTAAAAGCTCAAAAACTTTAAAGTTCTTTGCCCCTCCCATTCCCCAACTTCAAAATGTATTAGCTGTCACAATTCATACATGGACTAGCATTCTAAAGATGTGACATTTTCCTTTGAAAGATAATGTTTGGAAGTCTCAAGACTTGAATTCCAGTGTCATCTTTGCTCTATGATGCTGGATAAGTTACTTAAACTCTCTAGGTTTTATTTAATTCCTTTGGAAATTTAAACATAATTTCTATGAGAATAGGCTTTTCTAAGATATTTTTACAAGAATCTAAGATAAATTAGAGGTTCATTTAATGATGACTGTCTGAAGGAACATGCATGAACTGATCTAATTTAAAGACATTGAGTGATCTGTCATTTTTCTCTCCTCTTTGTTCAAATTAAAGAACAACAACAGATAACTTTAAGTATTTTTACACTTCCTAAAAACAACTTTAACTGACAGAATGAAAGGTATTAAACTTCACCCTGTAATCAATTTGAGGCCATCTTTAGAAAGAACAAAAATGTCATCAAATTAATTTTGATGGCCCTGTAGATGAGAGATTTACACAGATTCATTTTCTGTGCCCATTGACAGAGCAACTGGATAATCTGTGGTAGTCTTTTACACTTCAGCAGTTAAAATCTCAGATATATCCTGGACTGAAGATTGGTCAGCAGTTCTTTTCTGGTCCATGCATAATTAAAATCATTCTTATTCTGTATTCTATAAATATGCAGAGCATGCAAGATGAGAACCATACACATTCCCCTGGAGAAGCTTCTTGGGTCCAGGCAAACCTCATCAGCGATCACTTCAAAGATCAATTCTTCGTGTTCACAGCATCATGTTTAAATCATTGCATATGATCCAGCTGCTCCTTGTTTCCTTGTTGCTTCATGCATGATATTTGCTCATGATCTAACAAACTGCAGTGCTTCAATACTAATTCTGCATTTTGTGCTAAATTTTGACATCAACTGCCATTTTATAGGCTAATAGGCTGTTATTGTGCATATTTATTATATCACCTTTTTCTTTTCCTATCAATAGTAGTGCTTTGTTTAGATAATGAGAAGCAATAATATCTTTAAAATATTTACAAGTCTATTCATCATAGGAAAAAAATAATCTTACAAAGACTGTCTTCTCCACTGGCATTGCTTTTGATTGTCACTCTTCCCTTTTCCCAAGCCAGGCATTTCCGTAGTTTCACCTTATCTTGTTGTATAGACTGAGAAACTGGCAATAACTATGCCTCGGCAACTGTTTTTTGAGGAAACACACAAATACTACCTGATAATGTGATTATATGTAATGATCTAACTTGCTCTTACTGTTAGGACTATTAATAATATCAATGATTTTTAAAATATAATATCATAGTTTCTTATTCTGATTGTAGAGTGAGAAGAAAGAAATGTAAATGTTGAATATAATAATTGTAATATTGTCCGTACTAAATTCCTTGGATGGCCTTTCTTTTTTTGTTTTTTTTATTTTTTAATTTTATTTTAAGTTCTGGGGGTACATGTACAGGATGTGCAGGTTTGTTACATATGTAAACGTGTGCCATGGTGGGTTGCTGCACCTATCAAGCCATCACCTAGGTATTAGGCTCAGCATGCATTAACTATTTTTCCTGGTGGTCTCCCTGCCCCTGGCCACCCCCACAGGTCTCAGTGTGTGTTGTTCCCCTCCCTAGGTACATGTGCTCTCATTGTTCAGCTCCCACTTACAAGTGCATGTTCTTAGATATCCTCCCTTACTAACCTGTGTAGGATAGATTCACTCCCTGAAGTCACTCATGGGGTTCTAATTTCTATAGCTGAGAAATGCCTTTAGATGCCCTTGTTCTATAATGCAAAAACATTGTTGCTTATTAGAATTCCAGAAAAGTTTCCTAAACACTATCAAAAACGGTATGGCAAAGAACATGTTTGTACCTTGTCGAATTTTATTTATGTTTTGATTATCTAATGTGCTAGTCATGTTTGTGACTCTCTACATCAAATAAGTTTCCATGTTTTGTTTCTACCATGCACCATCCTTTTCATTAAGGAACACAAATACATTTAATATCAATGCAATCAGTGTAGAAGTGAGGAAATATGACACACAGTATAATACAGGCAGATATACAGTTATATATTTATCAACATGTTCCCATAGATAACATATGCCAATGTTCCTTCAACTAACAAGAGTTGTTTAATATTGCCATTTATTATCCCACATTTTCTATTTTAAAATGTTCTGCAGCCATGGAAACAAATGAGATCATGTCTTTTGCAGGAACATGGATGGAGCTGGTGGCCATTATTCTCATCAAACTAATGCAGGAACAGAAAACCAAATACTGCATGTTCTCACTTATAAGTGGGAGCTAAATGGTGAGAACTTAATGAACACAAAGAAGGAAACAACAGACACTGAGGTCTACTTGAGGGTGGAGGGTGGGAGGAAGGAGAAGAGCAGAAAAGATAACTGTAGAGTACTGAGCTTAATACCTTGGTGATGAAATTATCTGTACAAGAAACCCCCATGGCATGAGTTTGCCTGTGTAACAAACCTTCACATGTACCCCCAAGTCTAAAATAAAAGTTAAAAAATACATCAAATGTTGGGATAATATGTACACAGTCTCCTAGCAAACTCTTTCAGAAAATTGTAGTCCACTGTTTGATGAAGATGATTTCAAAGGAAACTATGCTTGAGTTCAAGCGCCAAATCTTTGTTTTCTTAGAGGCATAACAGTTAGAATACCGTTCTATCTTATTTTGTCACCTGGGAAAGAGGTCAAAAGCACGGTGGGACAGTTGATGGGGAACCTGAGAGTCTGTCTAAGACTCATTCTTCCTAGCCATTAGCATATCAACTGATCATGAACATTTAAATAAGGTAGTTTTAGGAACTTAGTCTCCTTTTCCTAAAATGAAGACTTTGGATTAGTCTCTGAAGCAACTTTCAGCTCAAAATGTTGATGAATCAGAATCATCTTTTCATTCACTTGAAATGTAATGATGTTTTTGATGCCTACGTTAGAGATTGAAGTAATGCATCTTTCCCCTTTTACACTATTATTTTCTGTGATGTTTTGCTTTAAAAAGTTTTATTATTTTCATTAATCTCTAAGTTTCATATTTTTATCCTTGATAACTTCCTTCTGAAGATAAGCCCAGTGAGAAGCAGTATCTTAATTATCTTCTGTAAGTTTTGTTTTCCTTTTGTGTGTGTTCTCCCATCCAGTACAGATATCAATTTAGCTATTTCTTTATTCCAGACACAACTCTCCTCTGAGATTTTCATCAGTAAATAAAGAGACATGCTAATATCACAGCTGCTTGACACCTACCAAACCCCTCATTAAGTAGTGGACTACAACATAAGACAATGAACATATTTTTTAAATGCCTTATTGCAAGTCAAGTGACAAAGTTAATACTTCCACATGTATTTGCCATTCTTTTCCTTCAACAGAAAAGGAAATTCCAGTTGGTTGTAAAGTCAAACCTCTTGTCTTTTCAGAGTTTAACCAGCTGCACTGTAACCAAACCCCCAACCCTTCAGATCATCTGTGGGGTATTGCCATCGCCAAATAGCAATTTAAATGCTGAGCTTTAGGTTTCCTGGGGATTTTATAAAGTCTCAAAAGAATAAAGAATCTAGCAGTTGGCACACTCACTTGTATGCAGATTTAGATTATTGGGAAAAGAGAAGACCATTTAGATAATTAAATAGGATCATTTAATAGTTCACTCATTTCATAGGATGAGTGAGGCACCAGGGGAAAAGTGAATTGTTCAAGGTAACACAGCTAGCCATATCCCATGTAGGAGAATAAGACTGCTCTAATATTTCACTCTAGCATTATCCCTATTACATCATACAACTTCCCAAAATTTCCTTCGTATTTTCCCATGAACAATTATACCTTCTTATTTTTCCCCAACTCTTGAATGCCCATGATGTAACTGAAGAAATACAGCTCCTTAAAAGTAGCTATGGTTTCTAAAGGCAACTCAATGATTTTTTTAATACAATACAAATTGTTTTTTAACTGTTTGTTTTGCTTCCCAGCTTCAAGCAGAACCATCGATGTGACAGCTGAAGACACCATAGAAGCAGTCCTTTATTATTCAAGATGTCATTAAAGTGCAGTGATCCTAAAACCCCATTCTAGATTATCCCTTAGTATGGATAAGGCTAAAATATTTGCTTCATGTGAGGCCCTACGTCTTGAATATTGCATGGTTTCTTGTACTCTGGAAATTGCTTCTGAAGAACCCCCTTGGGTGAGTGACTGTTGTCAGTGTTTATATTAATGAAGTTTTGGAGCACAGGTATATCTCCAAAGACAAAAGGCCTAACTTTGTCCCCAGAGCTACAAAGGTGTACAGCATGGCTAACACTCCCCTGTAGCCGCCCAAGGATAGCATGGTGGCAGAAGCATTATCAGAACAAAAAGCCAAGAATGCCCAGAGTTGAGGACCTGATCAAGTGAAACAATCACTCCTTTCTGTGCTACTTTGGAAATGGTTCATAGAATTTTCAATTAGCACCTGTCATCTGGATACATCAATTCTCATAGAAATATTTTGAAAGGACAATTTTATTTCACGTTAGCTGGATGAAAATAAAACCAAATTCCTTCTAGTCAGAAATATGTTTGGAAAGATTGAATCCAAAGGTTCACATATCCATCATTGGCTCCAGATTTCATTATAATGACTGCAGGTCAAGGATTCCTGCAAAGACTTTTTTAAAAAACTAGTATTTTAGAAATCATATTTTGAAATGAGGCTTGCTTCTGTTTAGTTAACTCCCAGAGAAATATACTCTTTTTGAACTCCCACCCCACCCCACCCCACCAAAATATAATTTGCATTTAAGAATGTAAAAGATTATGTTTTACACAAGAAACCACAACAAATATAAGAAGAAAGTGCATGTATGGTAAAGTAATCGCTCTCTCTCTTACTCATTCTCTCTCTTACTCATTCTCTCTCTTGTACACATACACACACACATACACTCTGACATTAATAAGCCAGTAATGAGTATATTAGTGTCTCTATTTAAGTTTCCTGGTAGAAACCAAACTCTTAATGCTATTTTAATGAAGGATTTATCAATGAATTGTTTCCAAAAGTGGCAAGGGAGCATGCAAGCACGTTTTCATAATGTATGACATTATTTTGGGGTATAGGAACAAGCAGATTAACTAAATGAATGATACAAAATGGTCCACTCCTCTTTTCTTAAAAAGACACATTGCTCCCTGCCAGACTGCATAAAATACAATATATTCTTTTTGGACAATTTCATAAAACAAAGGTGGAAAATTCATACTAGAAAATCAGATACATAGAATATTATAATTTTAATACTATTTCTGGACACATTTTCCTAACATCCTTGCAGCTTTCTATTATGATTCACAATGTCTGTAATGACAGAGTAGATGAGAGAGTAACCCATTAAGAAACAGTTACTATACTGCAGGATGCAGCTAATAATTCCTTTATTTTTCATTTTTATTACTTTATAGTTTATGAATGACAATCTACTCACTACCTATTATAAATATTTTGATTCAGCAATGGAAATATACATCAATAAACAAAACCTACTGGAAGCTTTCTGTAATACGTATCCGCCCATAAATGTATATCATAGAATTTGCTGCCTACTAGACTTATTTTTTGAGAATCTAGATGAACTCTTACTCTTAGCTGTAATAACTGCCTGCAAACTTAGTATCATGTCTGCTGCTTTCACTGTTTTATCTACTGTCTGGAGTAATAATTATTCAGCCTCATTACTGTTTCTACTATGAAATACAGTCTTCTAAGATATTAATATTTTATCAGAGATACTAGTCTTGACCTAAAACAGAGAAGAATAAAAACATAATTGTGAGTTGGAACTTTTTTAACAATAACATAAAATAATCGATGTTTTGGCAAGAATGATGACAAGGCTGCAGATAGCGACACATGGCTCACTGAGTGTAAATGGAGAGAGCTAAACAGGCTCTCATTGGTGTAACCCTTCTAAAACTCTCTAGCTAACATTCATGTCAAAACATCCAATATATCAAAGGCTTTGTAGCAATCTGGAACACTATCATTTGGTTTCCTCTAGACTATTTCAGCAAGAAGTAAATATAACACAGATACAATGAATGAAATGAAATTTTAGTGCACTGAGCTATGGTTTTCAAAGGTAAGAGCAACTGTAGAACACTACATTTAAAATCATTCCTAAGAACTTTCTGGAACCCATGAAAATTGCATTACATTGCCTCACCTCCTATCTTCTTCCTATTTTTTTTTTCATTTTTCTTGTTCTTTTTATCAGTCAATACTAAATAAGAATGTGCTGACCAAAAAATGAAGGTGTAAATCTACTTTTGAAAAGCCTCCCTTTTTCTCCATGGTCCTCTGTTTCATTAGATCTTCTTTTATTTTACTTCTGTTTCTCACTGTTTAATTTTTGAGGCCAGTATTTCAATATACTTTCAAGTACTGTTTTGAAGACATATTGTGTAGCCGATCAGTAAACAAATAGTTATTTGCTTCTTACTCTATCCAAGGCACTGTACTAAATGCTATGCAGAGGTAAAAAGTATGCTTACTGCTATGCAATAAATTACAATCTAATGAGGAGCATAAAAAACAATAATAATAAAATAATTCAAGTGATTTTCAACCTTGGTTGAATGACAAAGTCACACATAGAGTTCTAAAAAGCCTTGACACTAGGACCTTACCTCAAACCCATTAAACTTGAATCTACTGTGGTTAATGTCTAAAAAATGAATGATAGAGACAATAGTAGGGTTAGGGTCCAGTGGAAGATGTTCTAAGTGAGTACTCATTGTAAATAGCACATCAAGTGTCCCTCAAGAGCAAGGATCCAGTGGAGCTTTAAATCTACGTAACATGAGGGAAAGTAATGCATTAGTACTGTTCTAAAGTTATTCATGGAATTTTCTCTTCTGATAGATTATTATCTTCTGAGTTCACAGTAGATATTCCATATCTCAGTGAACTTGTTTTATTAGGAAAAGAAGGTGTACTCGTTAGCTATTGCTGAATTATGAGTTACCATAAAACTAAATGGCTTAAAAAATTGATACACACACATTATCCTCATTATTTTTAAGAGTCAATAATCCGAGGGTGCTTAACTAAGCAGTTCAAGCTCAGGGTCTCGTTTGATTGCTGCCAAGTTTCTGACTGTGGCTATAGACAGCCAAAGGCTTGAGTAGGGCTGGAGGATTAGCTTCCAAGGTAGTGCACTTATAGAGCTAGCATCACACTGTTCTTAGTCCATTGGTTTTATATTTCTCCTTTTCCTTACCTATATTTAAAACTTTTCCTTAAGTTCTATTTTCCCCATTGTGATACCTAGGACTATCAAGTCTACTTTTATTCAATACATAGTTACCAAATATCTCTCCTGATCAAGACATTATGCCTTCTATCTTTCCAAGCTTGAATACATCACAAGTTAAAGGAGAAAATACACTTCTTCACATGCAGCTACTACGCCTACTGTACTGTTTTGAGGTACCATAATGGACACCACAAACAAAGGACTACAGCAAACAAAAGGAGGAATGATTAGTTACACAGGAGTGGTGTATAGAAAGAATTTAAAAAGTAAGTTGAGGCCGGGCGTGGTGGCTCACGCCTGTAATCCCACCACTTTTGGAGGCAGAGGCGAGAGGATCACAAGGTCCGGAGATAGAGGCCATCCTGGCTAACACAGTGAAACCCCGTATCTACTAACAATACAAAAAATTAGCCAGGTGTGGTGGTGGGCACCTGTAGTCCCAGCTACTTGGGAGACTGAGGCAGGAGAATTGCTTGAACATGGGAGGAGGAGGTTGCAGTGAGTGGAGATCATGCCACTACACTCTAGCCTTGGCAACAGAGTGAGGCTCGGTCTAAAAAAAAAAAAAAAAAAAAAAAAAAGAAGGCAATAGACTTGAGCAGTAATGATAAATGTGAGTTTTGAGAGGCAAGAAAAAGAACTATTGACTTAAGCCTCTTTTCTGGGACCACTGGTACCTTTGTTATCCTGTCTCACACTTATAGCAAAATTAATATATGTCTAGGCTAAATAAACACATTAAGGAGAAGATGATATATAAATATAAAGTTTATTAGGGGAGGCAGACCAAATAGCTTCAACATTTATAGTAAAACAAAATACAACATCATTGGTAGCACGTGAGAGAGGAGGGTTTGAAAATTCTTAAGATGTGAAAATGCATGAATTTATTTGGAACTGATCCTCATTTTTTGTTTAGACTTTTAAAATAGCTCTATAGCAGCATTCAATAACTTGAGTCTGTACTTGAAAAAGGAAGCAGTGAAAGGGACATAGGCCAGAAAATTAAAAATGGCTAGATGTCAATGGGAGAAGAAACTGAAGGTCCCAGAGAGGGCAGCCTGGAAAATGGTAAGAAAGATCTCCTGAAGCCTGAGAGGGAATAATGAATGACAAAACTGTGAAGAGCCTGGAGAATCAAGGTCGTAGCGCAGGTGAAGAGCTAGCAAACCTATTGCCAGGCTTTCTGATAACTGAATTAAAGTCATAATTGAGTTCTTGGGGTCAAAGATTGAAAACTCAGGATCCTTAGCCTGAAGTCAAAGAGGAATAGCTATTTTCCTCAAATTTTACAAAGCTAACAACAGCAAGTTACATTGGTCTTTTTCTTAACGACCTAGTGTAGAAAACAAACTGAAAAACCAACAATCAAATCAACTCTACAGTTTGTGACATGGGTCTTTACATTCTTGAATGTGTTTCTGTTATTGCTGAACCTTACTTATTTTTGTACAAGTGTCCGTGTTTGAAGCATCTGAAAAATTTGAAATGTTGAAATTCCGTTTTTTAACTGACTTTTTTTATATACTGAGTTTTCTAGGTGTTACTTTGGACAACAGGTTAATGCTTGGCTTGCTCTCTTTGGATGCTGTCTATTCCACATAGGTGTAATCATACATACATTTCTATCTACACATCAGGAAGATTCCACTTCTGATTCACAAGAGCTATCACAATGTTGTACAAGTCCATACTCTTAGGATAAAAAGGTTAACTCTGTGCATCTCAGCTTCGTGGACAGAAGAAAAGAGAAGACATAGGCCCTATTATTTGTGGTATATTACATGCATTATATTTTCAAAATGGCATTTCAAAGAAATAGTTACAAAATCAATAGTTCTTTTCTTCTTTTTTTTTTTTTTCTTAGAGCTGAAAACTGTTCAACAGCTTCATCATATTAAATTAGGCTTTCTTAATCTTAAGCAGTGATTGGGTGAGTTTTCTTGGGGAAAAACAATTCTGAATTCCACAGTGTTTAGGAAATAATACAATCCAATTCTAAGAGAAAATTTAAAGCGAATACTGTGTGAAATATTTCACAAAATATTTTTTCTCAAATATTCAACTTTCTACATATATGTTATATAGCTTTTGACCCAAAGATCACTAAAATGAACCTAAAATAAACCCACCATGGAATGGTAACTTCCAACAATCAGTCTTTCGCCTTAAGTAAATAAGAATCACAATAACATAAAATGCTGAGGCTATAAAGTAAAAAGCAGCACTCAAATTGTAGAGCTGGGATAATACAACTATGTGAAGTTAAAATTTGAAAGAAAATAAATAGGTTGGTTTTGAGTGATGGTACTGCCCATGATTTTTTTCCTTTTAATTTTTTGTCACCATTAATAAAAACTAAAGTTATTTAAATAAAAATATAAGAAATACCATGTGTGTGTTTGTATGTGTATGTTTGTATGTAAGACATAGAGGAAAAAAGATAAAGATACAAAACGCTACCTTCCAATTCAAGTGTAGCTATTGGCTCTGTCAGTTTTAGCTTTCCAAGTTGTTTATTTCCATGAGCTCAGACAAATTATACCACTGACTCACGTGCTGCTCCCTGGGTGCAGTGAGAATATTAACCTTTAGAAGGGGCCTTAAAAATGAGAAGCGTTACATGAATTGATATTTTAGCTGTGTGTGTGTATAAACTCGCTGGATATGGCTTGCCATTTGGTTGGGTGCTTATTTTTGGCCACTCAATGTGCATACCAATGTGTGTGACTTCAGATATGTGAATAAATGTTGGCATTTGGATTATTTTTGGCCAAAGAGTGGGTGAGAAATTAGACACACTCAGGGACCAAAAATAACCAAATGGCAAGCCAATTACATAAATTTTGTCTGGCATACCAAAAAAAAAAAAAAAATCTGGATTAGTTATCATGAAACCAGATTTTTAGTTCTAGTTATTCTTACTATTACTACTACTGTTACTTTTGCTGTTATTCGTACTAAAGCCACTAATCTCTATTAGACACTTACGCTTGTTAAATTTACAAAGTTTAACATGAATCATTCCATCTACATCAAATACTAATCCTATATGTGAAGTGAATATCAGTACTATAAATACATGGATATCAGTCCCACACAAAGACAAGAAAAGTTATGCTTAGAAAGGTTAAATATCTTAGTAGAGTCACACACAAGTAAGTGACAGAGTTGATGAGAACCCAGATATACTGAACTTAAGAATCAGACAATTCAACTGCATGGAAATTCTGCTACTATCATGTGACCTGCAGCACTCATGAGCAACTTTGTATTTTAGTTTTATTATCTGCAAAATGAAAATGAGCATATGTGCTCTAGAACATGAGTGAAAGTGCTATAAAAATAGAAACAGATGGAATGTGTAAAGTGGATGATTACTAAAGTATTTTCCCTTTCCTATAAACCTAACAGATAATTTATTCTTAAATCTAAGAGAATATACTAATGATCAAATATACTACATGAAAGCAGTAACTCTAATATTTTCAGAGTATTCTTTAACGTTTGAATATACATTATAGTTTATTTGAATACTTTCAAGGATGCCAAGAAAAAAGACCTTCAAAGTGCAACGTATAGAATATATGTTATAAAATTCTGTATTGTATAAGTTATACAGATGTGGAGAAAGGAAGAAAGCCAGACATCAAGTAGTCAAGCACTTTCCACACAAAATCTTGTACATGATTGCTTATGATAGCATTATTCGTGATTACCAAACAGTGGAAATAACCCAAATGTCCATGAACTGATGAATGGATAAATAATTGTAGTATACTCATAAATGGAATATTATTCAGTATTTAAAATAAATGAAATACTGATACATGCTACAACATGGATGAACCTTGAAAACATTATACAAATGAAAAAAGCCTAGTCATAAAAAATCACATATTATATTATTCTATTTATGTGACATGTCCAGAATTAGCAAAGGGATATGGAGGAAAAGTAGTAGTTGTTTAGGGCTTGGAAGAAGGAGAGAGAAGGGGTGTCTTTCAGGGGGCTCCAAATTTGATTATGGTGATGGTTGCACAACTATGAATACACTAAAAATCATTAAATTGCACACATTGAGTAAATTACATCGCATACGAATTATATCTCCATAAAACAAATGAAAAGTTTACCACCACCCCCCAAAGAAATATTAGAAAACATACTTATTTCCAAAATTAACTGCAAAAATTATATGCGTGAATTCATTAAACACATATATAGTACAATAAGTTACACATGCATGCACATACACACACTCACACCTATCAATTTTTTTCCTAACTAGACCTTTTGAAAACCAGTTTTAGGATGGGTTGTTGTAAACAAAAGTATTCACGAGGTGGTCAGACAAATTTAAAATTATCCAACTGGTATTTTCACCATGCCTCACGCTAGTGTACGTCAGAAGATAATAAGATCTCAGAGGACATTTTTTTCTTTCTAGCCAGCTGCATCTACCCAGGCATAATTTCAATCTATTACTCCTTATTATATCCCTTTGGACAGCCTAATTCCATTCCCCACTTGGTGGTCATACCCTCTGTCTAAACCTGAGCATCAGTATACCACATCCTCTGCAGTAATCATACCTCGGGATAGCATGTTAAAAATTACCTGGATCTCCCAAGGAGCTGACATTATGACCCCTCAGGTTGACAATCTGAAACAATGTCTGGAAGGTTTTGTTTTGTTTTCAGTTTTGTTCTACTATTGAAATAATGTTAAAAATGTCATTTGTTAAAATGTTAACAAAGCAAAGTTATATATAGTAACTATAACATATACGGTATATATTTAAATTACATATGCATATGTAACATACATTTTATTTATTATGAATTACATAAACAATGTGTGTGTGTATATATATACACACACACAGAGAAATAGGCAGTACACACACACACACACACACACACACACACACACACACATACATATACACACACATACAAACCCAGTGAATCTAAATCTGAGTACTGCCCATTTTAATATTATGTCATAATATTGAAATTAATATACTAAGTGTACATTAGGTTAAAAACAGCTTCTCTTCTAGCACTCTTCTTCAAGAAAAAATACATAGAAGAAATTCAGAAAAGCATGTTAGATGCCAAAATCTAAAAATCAGCGGGGACTTACTGATGTGGTATAAACAAGATGAATCGATACGATGTGCTAGATTTCAGGAGAGGTAAGACACGTTCACCAAACTATCTGCACCTTTTATCTACCTGATATAAAATACAAAATCTTTCCAGGTTAGAACAGGTGTATGAATTTACTAAGAATATAAATAGAAACTGCTATTAAATTGCTGTTGAAATACTTTTCATATTTACCTACCTTATCACAAAATGAATTTTTTAAAAGAATATCTCTTTAACTCACCTCTTGAATAATCCCTTGTGGTCACAGTGGGAAAAAATAAAACCCTGATACTTACTGACACATGTTATTCCTTATTACAGTATCTTAATATATATAATTAAGAAATATATATTTATATATCTTCTCATTAATCTTCTTAAAGGAATTTGGTATTATTAATCTACTTTTATCAATAAGGAAACAGAAGGTTGCAGATGTTAGATAATTGCTTATGATTCCATAGCTACTATATGATGGAACTTGACTTTGAATGAAGTGTTATACTTCAAAGGCCATCTATGTTCTTTCAAGCATAGCAGTTGTCTCCACAAAAGCATTCTGATCATTGAAGAGTCTAAACTCAAGAAACAAAATATGATCGGCTTTAGTTTTTCTAATAATTGTTCTAATCCATACTATTCTGAATCAGTTTTCATTTAGCAAAGTTCTCTTAACATCTTGGCCCAAAGTTCACAGCTTTTTGGCCATTTCAATTCTCTTCCCTGCTATTCGGCTACCACAAGTTAGGGCCTTTGTTGTTTCCGTGTAAGGTAGGAGGGACACAAGCCTAGGTTGGGATATGGTTTGAAGACCTGCTTTTCCCCTTTCTTGTAGACCCAGCCTCTTCTTAGCCCTTGGGTGAGGAAGAGGAGGAAAAGGCAAACCTTCCCTTCCTGGACTTGGTCAGCTGCAGTGCTCCACTAGTTAGTTGTGGCTGGCTTACAGCCTGCAATGGTTGGCAGGAGAACCCACTGTCTGGTGTCCAAATGATGGTGTTCTGAAATGCACTGCTCATTTTCCTCCAGGGGAAGACCGAATTTCCACTCAACCACTTTCGCACCTTCTCAGACAGTAACTCACACTATCGGGGTGCCCTCATCCACTGGGCAGACCTCTCATGCACTAGCACAATGAACTCACACCCAGCAACTTTCTGAGATGTCCAATGTATCAATGGCAGATATAGACATCTTCATCTCACAAACAGTGCGTGTACAGGTCACTCCACAGCTGCTACCCTTTTGTCAGCCCTTTACTGACTAAGCAGACATCAAATGAAAGAAATACAGTTCTGGTCTCCCTCCTCTGACCGTTCTTGCAAATCTATAAATCTTTCTCACAGGGTATCCCTTTCCAGTTTTGAGAAGGGGATATAGCTTTTCTTCCAGCATATGATATTCACTAAAATGCTATCTGTTCCATTTCTCGGATTATTTTGATTTAGACAGGTCGTGGTGGTGGAGGGTCTTGGCTCCTGTCCATGAGCCTGCAGGGGCTGTACTCCACCCTGCTTCCCAGAAGCTCTTAGAAGATACAGGTCCCCAATATCCACTGTCCTCAGTTTGGGGTCTGAGCTAACATTCCGGGACAACAAGCAAAAGCTCATCCCACATTTAATTACACCTGAAAATAACATGAGTCCTTTAAGTTGTAGCCCAATTTTTAAAAAATCAAGCTATCTTTCAAAACGTGCTAACATTCTTGTGTTAACTCATTTGATGCTAAAACATTTGGGTCTTGTTAACTGTCTCTTTGAATAAGCTTTAATAGACTTCTCACACAAACTACATATAATATAGAGACTATATAATTTCCTTTTCAAATTTGCAGCAAATGTAACATTTTCCTTTATTGCACACCTCTTATTTTCATTGTCAACTCTTTGAACTCTGAAAGCCCAAGCCTTAAGTCAAAAAAGTATGAGAATCCATGTCCACACTTTAAAAACGACTAAGAATACAAGGCTGTGAACTACTCTAAACACTGAAAGAACAATCTAAGTATTTCTATAGCCTTCACCCCTGGAGTACTCCATTTCTTTGACAAAGCGACTATTATTGCAAAAAGTCTAGTGAAGTTCATGAGTTTCACTTATCTCAGGTTGAGAGAATGAGTTAACTTGGACCTTAGCGTTCACTATAAACACTAGAGATTTAATATATGGGCAAATGCCAGAGAGTCTAATTTAAGGCATTAACGTAAAAATAATAACAATTACCATTTATGCAAAACCTGTGGTGCACTGGCACTATGCTAGGCCCTTCACAGGCCTTGTTTCAGGATTACAGTCTAATTCCATGAGGTGAGTACTATTGGAGCCTTCATTTTACAAACAAGAAGACTAAGGTTGAGGAATTAAGTAAACTGTAAAGGTGGAAATAATTGGGGCCAAAATTCAAATTTATCAGTTAAAAATAGTTTTTGACCATCTACCATATCCATGGCATAGGTACTTAAGTAAAACAAACAAAATTATATCCTTTTAGAATTTCTATTTGGTTCTGTCACAACACAGTGCCTACATTCTTACCACTGAAGTATGTATGCAAATAAGACATGTTTCAATAAAAACATGGAAAGTGTTTAACAGAGATTTGATTTATTTTCATTAAACAAATAATAGATATGACTTGGTGTTTTCAAATTATTTACATTTGTTGCAATAAAAAATAAATAAATGGGAAATGTCATAGATTTAAATCTTAGTTGTACTTAAAGCCTCTGCAATAATTCACTTTGTAACCATTCTATATATTTATTAATGAAGTATTAAAAAATAATTACACTATATTATATATGTACTGCTCTATGTATTACTGATAATGCTGTATTAGTGACCTTACTAATGCTGTTTATCTTTCAGCTCTCTAATAGTATATTTTCCATTCAAAACCAAAATTATAATTACTTGGGTAAATATTATCATTTATAGGCAAATAATAAGAATTTGAAGAAAATCAAAACAGAATTGATCCAGTCAAGCCCAGGCAATGAGACCCAATCACAGATTCGTGCATAAACTTGCCTGAAGAATAGCCTTGTTTTGTTTTCTCCTTGTATCCAATCTTAAAAGTGTTTCAATGAAGATTTGAATATTAAAAATTCATTATAAAAATAACATCTCATCACACTGTGTTTGGTTTATTCAAAAAATTATAAAGTTATTAACTTCAGCTTCCTAATTAGAATAATCCAATTTTAATCTACTGGCATTTTTGGAGATGAAGGGATTGGTGGTGCATTATTCTAAAAGTTAAATCTCATTAATATTTAATTGCATCCATATTCACAGGTATTAATCAGAAGTGTTTTATGAGTCACAGCTATTATTGGAAAATCAGGTATGATTTTACAATTAGCATAAAATGAACTGTAATTTTGAATAATCACTGATAGTGATCACTGAGTAGACCTTGTGAGATTATTAAACTTGTTGATCCATATAATAATTTATATGTAGACTGCATATCAACATTATAGTGATACTTTTGAGACAATTAAAAATAATATTCCTTTCAGCCAAGTATGAACATGTGTTCCATTGTTGTTTTGACTATGAATAAAAAATCTTTTCCGCTGAATATATTTTTAAAGCAGTAGTAGAAAATAATGTACTAGTTATGAAACTGAATAAAGCACATCAAAATTATGATTTTATTGACTTTATATTTTTATATGCTTATATCAAGATCTTTCAAATAAAAGACACATTTAGCTTTTAAAAACTAAAATTACTTTCAGATACATAAGACTTGCACTTTGCTCAAACACACACTAAGTGGTTTAATCAAGTCTAAATAATGGACAGTTACTAGAAATTCCCAAAAAACAAAATTGACACAGTGATATATAAGTTAAGTTCTACTGAAGAGAAAGCTTTCGAATAATCTCTATCCATTTTTCTGGCTTTCATAATAAAATTTGGACATACCAAAGTGATTTGAAAAAAAATTTAAAAGTGGCCACTAGATTCAAGGGAAACTATTTTAAGAGAAAACTTGTTGAGGGAGGGTCCTCTTATACCTTATGTAAGAAAGCTCAGTATCTGAATTAACCATAAGAACTGCTGAAAAACCTCCCCCTAAATGGGTAGATGGGTTCAATGAAAAACAAACATGCACAAACACACACGTGCATACATACATGCACACACATATGTTATATTTACATGACTTTAATATCATGCTTAGAGTATCTGTATCCTCAATTTAATAGAATATTGAAAATAAGAATCCAAAATAGTATTTAATAATCAACTATTTATTCTTAAGATGAAAATATTCATAGTCCCTAAAAGATGATTAAATGTCTATATCAATAGACTATTAATTTGAATTATACAT
Source organism: Macaca nemestrina (assembly GCF_043159975.1). Lineage (NCBI taxonomy): Eukaryota > Metazoa > Chordata > Mammalia > Primates > Cercopithecidae > Macaca > Macaca nemestrina. The sequence continues at coordinate 50,419,573 of NC_092137.1, forward strand.
TTTGTAATTTTCATATTAGATGATAATAAGACAAATATAATATGCCTGTGATTTCTTTTATGATAGAAAAAGAAATGTGATGATTCAATAATCATAAATATGTTCATATATATTGGAGTCTATATAAAGCATTTTATGTTTGCAAACTTGAATGAAACCTACTATTATGTAATAAATATAAGCTAATATCATCATAATGAAGGTTAAGGTTTAGAGATAACTAAAAACAACAGTATAGTATATTCTGTAGGCCAATGTCTAATGTATCAATTATACATATTACATTTACCACTCTTGGTTATAAATACTAAACATCTCTTAGTCAACCAGACTCCATTTGATGTGTAATAATTTTGCTTCAAGAAGAAGAAAGGGTGAAAAAGGAACAGGTAATATGTGTTCTTCATTCATTTAATACATATAATTGACAATTTCAGGAATATGCTGTAATGTACTCTATATAAATCTTGCATTTCCTTTGGCTCATCCATGGGAGCAAATCAATATGTATTCCTAATACATCTTAAGAGTATATTAGACAGAAAATTTTTGCTTATTGGCAAACTAAATCCACTACATATACGCTATTAAAGTTTCCTGTCCTTAAAACTGTCCCCTCAGGATTTAATTTAAAAGCCTGGGATTCACTGAATATGAAGTATATTTTTCCAAATTTATAATTAAACAATAAAGTTTTGAGTCATCTGTCTTTTTTCAGTTTAAAATTCTAGTAGCTTCTTTATCAATGTCACAGAAACTCTCAGAAGTAGAAAATCAACAAGATAAGCAGTTTCATGGTAGTGAAAAAAATATGCTTTGAATTTACAAAAAAAAAAAAAAAATTGGGTTTGCCTAGAAAAGATACCAACACTTTAATTCCACAGATTACTTCACCCATTAAGTTAGCATTTCCTCTTCACCTATATGGCTAATATTAAAGGCCTGTGTATGACTCTACAACTTAAGTCTTGTGAGAGCATCGATTTGTGTCTTTTCTTTCTCTCTCTCTCTTCTATACACAGGCTCCAAGAAAGTGCCGAAACTTAGAAGTTTTTGATAAATAACTGTTAAGTGAATAAATAGCAAACTTTGTCATTTATATGTTTATTTAAATCTCTAGTCTCAAAATTGGTAAGAGAAGTTGAAGATGGTGTAGGACATTAGAGTTCCTTTATTTAAGTGAAGGAGGCAAAGGAGGAGTATTCTTAGGAAACAAATAAATCAAAAATATTACTTGAAAGAAAAAGCAAGGGAAAGGAATAAGATGCCTTTGTCAATCACACACAGCCACTTCAACCTTTCACAGTTTGCTTGCATTATATGAATCTTCAAGGTTAAATGCAAGACAATTGTGAACTGATATTTCTGCAAGGGTCAGGTAGGTACCAGTTGCAAATCGTTATGATTGCAAAGTGGTTCTTCAACATGGGAATTTCCAAACTGCAAGAATATGCCTGCAGGCTTTAGTTTGGGAAACACTGATTAAAGGAGTAATAAAAATATCACCTTTGAAATTGTTTCCCAGTTTCTAAACCCCCTAAGTTTTGTCTTTATAATTGCTCATAGAAATTAACATCGGTACAATGGCAGACAGGAGCTGCTTGTTGTCTTTTTGCCATTAGGAGGGTGCTGCACATGCTGGAGATCCCAAGAACTTTAATTTGAGAAACAGTGGTCAAGTGAACTAGGTGGGATAATATCTTTAGTCATTCAACAAATGTAAAGTGAACATTTATAATAAGCTAGGCATGGTTTTTGGTGCTGGATATACAGAAGTGAACCAGACAGACATAATAAGTTCATCTCTTATACAGTTTGCATTCGAATGGTACTTCAAATATTACATTTGCTCAATATATCTTATAGAATGAATGAATAAAAGCTATATGACTAAGAATATAAGAAAAGACAGGACAGAAAAAAATAGGATGAATATATTGTTTGTAAAAACACGATGGCACTATGGATTGTATGTGAACTTCAGCTTGTGAATTTCTGCTATAATTGATTTTCCTATTCAATATAATAGAATGATAAGACCATGTAATGGAGCTGGAAGTTTCATTAGTCCAGGCAGCCATCAAATGCTTAATCTTTCCAGACTCCACACAAAGGAATTTGTAGTACTCACGACCTCTTGAGGTAGTCCATTCCATTTCTAATCCATTGAAATTTTTAGGTATTTCAAGTCAATTCATTATAATGCCTCCTCAAGTCATTATCTACCGGTTCAAAGAATCTTGTACGGACTCCTAACCAAGAATCCTAATCACTTTTAATTTCTTTGATGATTGTATAATTCAACTTGGTTTCAACTTTTTTCATCATCTTCTTGTTTAACTCTGAAGGTATTCCATTTAGAAAGTGTGACAAGCAGAGCACTCCACAAACCCCAGCAGAGTCATCAGTACAGCTAAGAGGAATTCACCACATCCATCTTTCTAAATATTAATGCATCCTAAAATTGATTAGTTTTACTTGGCAACCTCGTAAAACTATTGACTTACATTAAGCTTATGCTGATTACTAAATTTTAACAGTTTATTTAGTTGTTATTTTGTGTTACTTAAATGTGTCTCTCAGTTTTAGAGTTGTCAATGTTATGCCCTTGGATTTGATACTTCATTCTAGCTTGGGATACTCATATTGGTCATGACTTCAATTTTCAGCTTATCTACAAACTGAGTAACAATATCTTCTTTTATTTTAATTCAAGATATTGGATAATTTTCATCAGGCCAGGGCAAAGATAAAGCCCTGTAAGAAGAACTAGTAATCTCACGCTAAGATCACAATTCTTGAACACAGCCAGTTATTGTCCCAAAAAGGGAAAATCTTTAGCATAGTTCTTTATCTTTTTCAAGTAGATTGCATAAAATATATATCAGCAAATCTCTAATGCTAAATATTTTCAGTTCTTTCTAATCCAATGAGCAACTCTATATTCCATATTTTCAGTATTTAATGAGTAAGTTACCAAATAATTTGGGCCATTTTTGTCTAGGTAGAGATTGATGTCAACATTACTATGACTAATGTAAGCAACAGCAACAATATTAATTCCAGCAGGCACAGAAAAAAATCCACTGCCTAGTTATAAGACAGAATTTTAAGACAATTCAAATATTGTCTGTATTCTAGGTACTTTCAACTCTTAAATAGAGAGCTTAACTTTTCTGATTTTTCTAAGGAGTTTACTGAGAATCTCTCTCTAGATTTCATGCAAAAGTCATAGCATATCCTACATTTTATTTTGTAAGTGACTGTAAGGTAATGGAAATGCTTTCTTGTATGATTTTTGGAAATCGCATAGCTCTGTATGGCATCACGATGATTTCAACATTTCTAAGTGCATTCACATGCTGTTTAATTTGATCTTCAGAATAATTCTATAAGGTGGATAGTAAAGTATTATTATCTCAATTTTATAAACTGATGCAGGGTAAAATAAAATATGTAGCATCTCTAGGACTCAGCTCACTTTAATATAGCTAGGTCCCTAATTTGCAGCCAGATTATTACCTGAATTGTACATATCACAGAAGTGAGACAGATGGCGGCAACCCTCACAAAATTAATTTTAGATAATATTTTATTTATCTAATTACCTTCCCATTCCCCTGAGAGTTGAATTATTTTATCTGACACAGACTTCCTTTATGTTTTCATATAATGGTATTACTGTCCCTTTACATTCCACCTCTATCCTAATCCTACTTCCATTCTCTGATTAATATGCTCTTCTCTTTCTTGTCTTGCATTAAAAGAAAAAGGTTATTATAAGAATCTGAAGGTAAAGAATATTACATCCTTGTTATACCCCTTGGGCATATTTTAAAATAAAGGCCTATTACAAATAAATATTATATGTTACGTGTCAGTGTGATTCTTCAAGCTCAACAAATGAATCCAATTCATATTAACATGACCTGCTACCAAGTATGAATATTACAGTTTCCTGTGTCTAACACTGTCTCAATCAAATGTTACTGGGTGAAAACATTTAATTTATAAATACAAATATAGCAAAACAGTAATGAGATTGGGATCAGAAAACCTAAATTCTGATCATTGTGTATCCTTTTATTAGTCATGCCATTTATCCACAGGCCTTAATTTTCTTATTCATTAAATATGCACAGTAAAAATATTTTCTATACCTTTTAAAGTGTTTTAAAAAGACTATGTGTATAATGCTACTAACTATAAAATATGTAAAATAAGACATCATCATATTAATAATAATATTAAAAAATCAGAACAATCTAAATTAAGGAATTATTTTTAAATAGTCAAACTTCTGCAGACCACGCAATTACTTTTATCTATTCTTCAGCTCAACAACCTGTATCTTACGCTTTGCCCAACCACATAGCCTCATGCAAAGTGAATTCTCCAAAGAAAATTTTAGCAAGCACAGAATTGGCATATTTCTTCTTGTTCTCCAGTTAATACTCAGGTGATTTAAATGCTAAAGGCAAATGAAACAATCCTACTTTGGAAATAAGAGTTATAGAAGTAGGGTAGCTGATTTCACAACTGAATGTGGCTAAACCTCACATTCAGTTGGTGAAATTGGTTAAATATTTCAAGGAACTAAATATGCTTATTAAGCAGATAAAGAATGGAGGGAGTGAAGCAAATAAAAGACGGTGTCCGAAAAGTTATTTTTAAAATACTTTAGGCCTGGCACAGTGGCTCATGTCTATAATCCTAACACTTCGGGAAGCTGAGGCAAGAAGAATGCTGGATGCCAGGAGTTTGAGGCTGCAGTGAGCTATGATCCCACCACTGCACCCCAAGCTGGGTGACAGAGCAAAACTCCATCTCAAAAAAAAGTAATTAAATTAAATTAAATACTTCAGTGTCAAATGAGTTAATTGTCTCTAATGTTTATAAACATCTTAATGTTTATAATTTTAAGATACTTGTTATTGTTTTTTCAAACTTGATGTTCTACTTTGAAATAGCAGCACAGAATGGGAAGAAGGGTTCAATTTAAGAAATTTGATTTTGAAGTTGAATGAGGATACTCAATTTAAAGGCATTAAGCCATACCTCTGAAGTATTTACAAATCAGAGTTTGAAAACAGAATTATTACTTCCTTTGAACCACTTTTAATTTTCATGATACCAAATAAAGAGATTCTACAAGATCTACATTTTTCAAATAATGGAAGTGAGCAGAGACTGAGACATGCCAACAGATAGAGTTTTTTCTTTTTTAGTTTTCTGTTTTCAAGTCATCATTCAAAAACAACCATAATCAGAGTGCTTCATTGAGCTTAGAAAGACACAGCCTCAGGGAACAAAAGAACCACACTAATTTTCTGCATATGCTAGTTGGGTGGAAAGTTCAACTCAAGTTTTAATGATCAATGATACCATGTTAACACACTTTCAAAAAGCGGAGTTTAGATTCGGGTGTGATTCCAAACACGCACCTGCCATCCTCAAAGTAGAGAATTCAGGTCCAGAATAATCACAAGTTCTAAATTACACACAGTGTGTTGTGAAGTATCATTATTATTTTTAGAAAGTGAAAAAATATCTATGACAGAACCTATTTAATGTGTTGTCAGCCTCCACAAGATGTGGCTAAAAACAGCTTCCCAGTAATATTTTGAAGGGTCAAAAGCAATGACCTTGTCATGTTTCTGTGATCCTGGTAAAACACCTGGGTCAGATACTAGTGAAGATTAATAAGGTAATTATAAAGGAATCAGAAATGTTATTGTAGCAAAACAGATATAGCAAAAAACAGCACCTCCTAATACTATTGGTATTATCCTCAATTTTCTTCCCAATTCTTGATTATGAGGACCACAATAAATACATTTTACAGAATAAAATTTGCTATTATTAAGAATAGCGGAGACTATTTAAAAAGCAGTAGACTTATTCTCAATCACATCTTTGAAAATCACCTTTGAACAGGATGTTCAATGTGCATATGAGAGCTGTGGGAGAATATAAAGCATGACCCAATATACCATTGTTATTGTTGTACCTCTGTCCATTGACAGTTGAGAAACTAAGTGATTAGAAAAGAAAAAGCCTAGAAAAATCTAAACTCATTGGACCTTCCTTTATCTGGCTGGATCTATAATTACATGCTTTGAAACTCTCTAGGTACGCAATTTTTTAAAACCCTTTAAGTAGGGGTTCAACTTTCAACTTAGATCATGTTTCAGAAATGCCTAAAGAGATGGACGGACCTAATTATAACAGGGGACCCAAAGAAGCAGTCCTAGGAAAGCATCTGCATTCTGTGGGTCTGTGCAGCAAGTTTGTCAACAGAATGCCTGGCTGAAGGTCATCTTTCCAACCCAGAGTCCTATGCAGAAAGAAACTTAACAGCAAAGCTTTAGACTCTTACTTGAAGTCTGCTTGCAGTATGACATCACTTGCATACTTATTAAAATAGTTTTGCCACTTCTCTTTTCATCTAACTTATTGTTATTGAAAAACTAGGTAAGATATTTCCCATTTAGCCATTCATCCAGAAAACATTTATTGATGCCTACTAAGGGCTATGTTAAAGGGCACACAATTGGTCAGACATACCATGTTGCATCTCAATTTAGCTCATTATTTCTGATGGCCTCCTTTGTTTTCTTCCATTTGACAGGCTCTTCTCCCATACATGCCTGAACTACCTCCTCTGCAAAGGTACTCCTGAGGCACCAAGGCAAAATTCACTCTTCTTTCTTATATGCTACTATGATAAATTTCAGTGCTTCTATTATTATCTTTACATCATTTTATTAAAATTATTTATTTAAAAGTCTTAATGGAGAGTTTTCACTATTCAAGTTTATTGAAGCATATGCAGTATCTCATCCACATTTCTATCCCAAGAAGCTAACAAAGTTCTGTTCACTTTAAAGCCCTCGAGAAATGATTCATGAATGAATGAAAGACTTTCCATCTTCAGTGGGAATTGGGTGACAGTTAGCTCCCAGACACACTTTTGAAGAGATCTACCAGCTCTTAGTCTGAACACCATCATTTCTGACAAGTGGTGATGATTCTCTCAAAATGGAAGAATCTCTCTCACACTCTACTAGAGATTTGAATGTGTTCTCCTTAAAGTTAGCATCTTCTTTGTTTTTTTTCCTCAGAACCAAAAGGTCTTTGGTAAACTTCATATTTAGCCACAGCGATTATAGCCCCCTCCCCGCCACATACCCATGGTTTTGGAGAAAAATAAGTTTGTTTATCTTGGAGTCTAAGACAGAATCTAAACTTCCAGCAAGGCCATAGCTTATGTAACAGCATTACTCATTTACTTTTTTAAGTTAGAGTATCTTTAGTCTTTGATTAGGGGTTGGAATACAAGTGAGGCTCTAAAGGAACTAACTTCCTTTCCAGGTCCTGAAACTTCTCTAGGATAGAAAACTTCAACTTTGTACCCAGTGACATTTTAGTTAAAGATAATTTAAGATTCTATGGATTCCTGTTATATATATGCAAAACAAAGTAAAGGTGTCCTTTCCAAAAATATTCACTTTTATTCCATATTGTTTCAATAGTTGTTAAAAGAGATATTCCAAGAGCCTTTATTTTTTTTTTCTTCTCTATTGCAAATGAATTTAAATGTTTGCTTCATTGTAGCATTCCAAATATACAAAACTCCAGTGGCTATGGGTTTTATTCCTTTCAGTGAATAGTTATCACACTTCAAAGACTGCTTTGGATTTTAAGTTAGGGTGACCTGTTTTCATTATATTCAAACAGGCTTTGACCCATTTGTCCATCAGGCATAGCAGATGACAAACAGCTATGTCTAGCTGTCCTGCCATCTAAATTACCCTAGAATTCTTTGAAGATGATAATTTGTTCTGTGAGTACCCTACTTGTACATGTTATCCACACAAATTTCATTATTTCAAGTGTTGTCTTCTTATGTATCTTTTTTGGGGGAGACTAATATTCTAATATAAAACTGTTTCCTGTTTTGGGGGGAAAAAAAAAGAACCCTTACACAATCAACATGAGAATTTTACCAAAAATAATTGTCCTCAAGTCTAATTGATAAAAAGGCCCTATGATGTTAGATTTATACAACTGTATTGGCAATGACCAAATCTAATATAAAACATATAATTATTGAGTTACTTACATTGTTAGTGTAAACTGGAATAACAAGCTCATATTGACTTTACAAACTTCTCATACTAGTGTCTGACTTCCAAGATATTCATAGGTCAAATACAGTGTCTCACTCCTGTAGTCACAACATTTTGGGAGGCCAAGGTGGGAGGATCGCTTGAGCCCAGGAGTTGGAGACCAACCTGGGCAACATGGTGAGACCCCATCTCTACAAAAAGTTTTAAAAATTAGTTGGGCATGGTGGCACACACCTGTGGTCCCAGCAACTTGAGAGGCTGAGGCGAGAAGATTGCTTGAGCCTCTGGAGTGTCGAGGCTTCAGTGAGCTATAACCACATTACTGTACTCTAATAAGACCCTGTGACTATATGACTATATATATGACTATATACATATGTGTGTGACTATATATGTGACTCTCTCTATATATATATATAGGAATATTTATTTAGGAATATTTTCTTAAAGGCAGACTGAAGGTGAATTATGAGTCACACTAACACAAAGCATAATCAGCCTAACTCCCCGATCAAACACCCTGAGGTTCACATTACCAAAGAGAGAGGTTTGAACGTGAGGGAAACATATTATTCTCACTATACTGTGATGGAAAGAAATTAATTCTGGTTGTGCAAACCTAGAGGATTTCTCTGAATTCTCTGAATTAGTGTGGATTGTTAAGGCCAGGACAGACTGTGCATAATAACCTTGATGCTGGGAAAAGACTATGCTGTAAGTCTTTAAACAGATCCTAGTTGATGATTATGCCAACCCTGCTGAAGAAATTCTGAAAAGATGCAGAATGCCTTGAAATACAAATGCTTTTCCTGGCCCAGATATTTGATATTGCATAAGAACATTCCATGGGATTTGAACCCACTTCTTTCACACTTTAGATTTCAGGCTAGTATAATTCCCTCACCACACAAGGCAGAACTGAAATCCCTGAAGTTCAACAGGATGTATCCAATTTCAACAACTTTACAATTTTCAATATCTGTACAGGATTTCTGCAAAAACCCATTTCAAATATCTCATTATCAATACCACGCATCTTTGTGACTACCAAAATATATTAGCTAGACAGTCATCTTATTTTAGCTTTAGAATGTACATCAGATTTTTTTTCCAGACACAAGCAATTAAAGGATTGGAAAATAGCTCATGGAAAGCTGCAAAGAATTGATCCTCAGAGAGTAAATCTTGTAACACCAAACAATGCCAATTCCCCTTGGCCACTCTGCTGGCAAAAGTTATTGCTAGTTATGCAAGGCAACTAGAAGATATGTACACAAATAATTAAAATTAAATATCCTGCCCACCGTATAACTGATACTTGCTGAGAAGATGGTTGGCAAAATTTTCTTACTAATCCGGTGTTATCAATGTCCATACTGCAGAGCATCCTTGAAGGTGCTCCTCTATTCATTTTGTATTGGTTACATCTATTTGTATTGTTGTATAGTTATCTGTGCTGTGTGTCTTACCCAGTTTCATCCAGTTATTTTACTTTAGAATCTCACGGGCTTTGTACCCTGAAGTCAAACAACCTGTTGCAAATAAACAACAAAGAACTGAATCTTCCCTATCTGTTTGCTGCCTAACAAATCAAAACACACTGAAATCTGGGATTATAAGAGAAGTTTTGAGGATATAGAAATAAAATAAAAACCAACTTGTCAAATGGGGCTGCCTGCTGCTCAGTACCATGTGTTATCATAGCAAGCTGCATCTGTTCAGCTATTAAATCTGTTAGTGAATATAATATAGACAGCCATGGCATTAACAAATATTCTCAGTGCCTATTAAACTCTACAGCTACATATTTTAATTTTTACATTGTATTAGTAAAACTATAGCACCTTAAGGAAAATTTAAAAGTGCAATGAAAAACTATAATTTTGGTTATATCTCACATGCTTAAATTATATTTATGCAGCATTTTAAAAATCAGCAATTAAAAAAATGCTCTTTAATTTTTAAATGTGGTTCTGACTTCTAACTGTGATTTAGCTCACAATAGATGCAATAGGACTGAAGTAAATAATCACATGTAGAATTTGTAAAACTCAAGTAGGTACATCTTTTTACTGCTACTGAACATCTTATTTCCTTTCAATTTAATATTGGCTATTATCAAATGCCACAGAACATATGAGTTAGCCCCTTGATATAATCCACCCTCTGAGCTCAGGCTCAGGAACTTTGTCATTTAAATTGGCTATCAAGAGCTAGGACATGTATGCCTTACTAAACACTTAATAGCAGAGTACATCTGTTGTTACTCTGTTTGTTATATTAAGATTAAGTACAATGATGTTGACAGTATTAATACATTTAAAAGCCTGTCACGTTCCATGGCTGTTCACGAGTCCTGAGGACTGCATGATTGAAACAAGAAGTGACTAGAGGCAAAATTAAGAATTATGGAATGTGTAGAAGGTGAAGAACACAGAGGTAGACTCTGAAATGAGTACTGCTACCCAGGAGGATATTAACCTCTTGCCTGCCTGGCTTTTCCCATAATATTGTGAAGCGACATTTTACTGAAAAGAGGCACATGATTCATGAAATAGTTATCCAACCTCCTTGGCCTACTGCCAGAATAGGAGAAAGTTTGTGACTGAAGTTAAAGGGGGATTGGTTTCACCTCTACACTAGTGTAATTATTAAAGTGCGAACACACTCAAATTAAATACACCAGAAAGAAAATCATTCTATGGAGCTCAGTTTCTTAAGAAATAATGAGACCAATTTGCTTTTATATGAAAACACTCCAGGTTGTGACGTCTTCATATACCACTGGTGGGAGTGTTCAATAGTACAACGTTCTTAGAGGACAACTCAGCAATATATACATTGGTTCAGCTTGTAGGAATTTGAACATAAAATAAGCTTTTACACAAGTGAAACAATATTTTTACAGGATTTTAAAATGTTTGTAATACTTAAAATGCTGAAACAATTAAAATACCCATCATTAAGGTCAATAAACTGTAGCAGATGCATGTTATGAGGTAAATATGAGATCATATGCTCTAAAATGAAAAGATGTACAAAATATATTAAATAAAAATAATCAACTTGTGGAATAGTATGTACCACATGATAACATTTCGTCTTTTTAAGGAATGTTCAGGTGTGTTAGCATATACACAAATATTTATACATATACTATATACAAAAAAGAAATTGAATGTATATGCATAAGATTAAAGATCAGAGTTTTAGACACCACAGTAAAAAAGTGGGTATATTATATGCAGTTTTTACTTTTTACTCCCACCATTGTTGTATTATTTAAATTTTTTGATACAGATTTTTACGATTTAAAAATTACATTTATTTAAAATATGGGCTTTTCTGAAAAGTAAATACTTTCATCCATAGGCAACAAATAAAATTCAATTCCTTCTGAACAGCCTGTCATAAAATATTATCGGCCTTGCAGACCCTACAGTACGCCTCACTAGTCTATTAGATCTAGTTTATGTCTGTCTGGTTAGAAGGACACCAAAAAAGTTAGTAAATTAAAAACAACAACAACAACAAGAATCAGTTAAATAATAGAAATACAGTCTACTGAGAAGGACAAAGTTCAGGAAAAACTAGTTAAATATGGAGTTGATGGTTATAGTATGTTCCTCACATAACAATTCACAGTATCTACATAGCACTTTCAAATTCCAGAAACATCCCCAGCCACTGCATTTATCCAACACCCTTCACAATGACCAGTTACAAATAATCAAATAACCATCAGTCTTGATTTAGGCATTTGGAGGAGGAGCTAGAATTTACAACTTTTTCTTTCCACCTCATGAAATATCTTTGCAATGCCTGTTTTTTAAAGATCAAATGAACACAGTTCTGGAGCCTACACGAGTAGCTGTTTGACCTTACTCTGTGTATTAGGGCTGAAATTTCAACACTGTTTCTCTGCTGATGCCCTATGGGATTTGGAGCCCCCACAGCCTGATTTTATTCCTAATTAACAATAATGAACAGATGACATACTTTTCCTTTGAACACCTCTGTCGGGAAAATGTTCAATCAGCAAGAGCTACAAGCAATAGACAAATTCCCTTTCTCTCACCTCATTTACATACTTAAGTACACAGAGACTCTCCCTGCCTTTAGTTTGGGGGTGCGGTGGGGAGAGAAGTAGGTCAAGTCATTGAGGCTTTATGTGTTAGGTTTAGAATGTGGTGAAGGCTGAAACTTATGGCTCCAATGAGAGTTTCCAGAGCAATGTGGGTTACTTTCATATTCATCACACATAAGGCCAATACCCTCCTAGCAGTATTAGTGTAGTCCTACATTTAGGCACAACTCACAAAATTGCAAAGATACCTATAATTGTACCCATTAAGAGACTTAAATAGAAAATATTATGTGCTATGTCATGACACTTTGTTGTTATTTAGTGCATTCACATTGAGGGTCACGGAATCTCTGGAATTCCATGTTTAATATAAGGAATATCATGAAACAATACACTACAAAGACTCATTGGTTTCACACTGATAGTTGGGATTTTATAATCATTTGCAAAAGTTGCTGGGCCAGCCTGAAATTTTCCTCTGTACTAAAGAAAAATGAAGCTTTGAAGTCATACAACTGGTTCAAATACAGGCAGTTATTTACTATCTGTGTGACTTTGGTCAATTTATTTATAATGCAGTTTGCTCATTGGTAAAACTGAGATAAAATTCATACCTCAATGAATTATTGTGAATATTTAATAAAATATAATTTTATGCTAAATGTTTAGATCACTGTGTGTTCCACAGTAAGCACTCAGTGCATGCTAAATAGTATTGTTTAGTTACTGTTCCTCTGGCTAAGCCAAATAATAGGGTAAGCATGATTTCAGAGGAGGAATTTAACTCTACTTCAGATGATTCACTGATAGTACTTCCAAGCATTTAATATATATTAACTAAAATAATTTTTAAAAATTCAATAAATGGAGAACCAATTTTACCTCCATCAGTTAAGTCAAGTGTTAGAGGTTGGCACAGCAGGAGATTAGAGAGAGACAGAGAGAGAGAGAGAGAGAGAGAGACAGAGAGAGAGAGAGAGAGAGAAATGGTTAAACTGCCTGGGTAGTGGAGATTGATTATCTCTACATTCCTCATCAATTAGGGAGGATTACTACAGGACAGTTTTTTGTTTGTTTTCATTCTCCTAGTGGATTCATCTCTTCTCATCAAGTCAGGATGCAGGGAAATAAATTACATATGCTTTTATATAGATATTAGAAATAAAAATGATACAGACAGCAGACAAGAAGCATAACTAGACTCAGAGAAATGATCACCTGTGTGTAGTATTTGAACCTGAAGGTGGAGCTAGCCATTAACAAAAGAAAAGTCTTCCTTTCATAAGAAAATAGCACAGGAAAAATGAATCCATTTCACGACAGGCCTCCCTCAGGCCTCTGACTTTTGTTTGCCTCAGGAGGTTGTAAATGGGAAGTCCCAGTAGAACATCACATGCTTTCACCATTATCCTTTGGGACTGTACTTCATACTAAGCTCCAAGGAGAGCAGTTCTGGAGTGAGCGCCTGCATGATAATGGAAAACTACCAGCAGGAGGGAAAGAGAGGCCACAGCTAAAAGTAAAGCAGCAAGAGTTCACTTATTTCTCCATTCACTCAGGTGTGCATTCCTTCCTCTGTAAACCATTGCCATGCATCTAGTGAGCACCATGCTAGAGTCTGAAAATACAGACACGTAAAGATACATAGTATTACACCTTTCAGTGACCTTGAAGAGTTTACAATTTAATGGGCTCTAAGGACATATAAAGACATAGTTATAACTACAGTAAGTAACACAATAGGATTAAGAACAAAGTACTACAATAGTACCAAGAAGGGCATAATTAGTCTTGCCCTAGGGGACAAAGGAAGGTTTCACAAATATATAAAATATATAATCCAGGCCTCAAAGATGAATAAAAAAGCATCAGACTAGGAAAAAGAGAAGGACAGGTAGGAATAAGAGGAAGCAGGAGTACTTCAAAGAAAGGAACAGATATGAACAGAGGCACTCTGGAGGTCTCTTTTTGCTGACTCTCATTATTGGTACATTTTTTAAAACTGTGTTTCTCGGCCTTTAAAATTATTTATGCCTCAAACTTACAAATCAAACTAGTTGCAAACACTAGCTAGCTAACCACAAAATCTTTGGGGTAACTGGCCAGTCAGATAACTTCCTGTATTTATTTAACTAGAGAAAACGGTTTATGTAACAGATATCTGAACTGCTCCATAATTTACGCAATATGTGGCATACTAAAGGGTAGGGTTGTTTAACTTCATAAAACTTCATTACACAGACAAAAAGGCAGAATTATCCGGTTCAGCCTGATGAGGGACTGTCTCCTGAACTCTCACCTGCATCACAGAAGGCACAGTGGTTAAGCCCAGGAATTTGGGGGTCAGACTGACTCAGTTCAGTACTGGTTTTGCAGCTCACTAGCTGTGTGACCTTCATTTCTTCATTAACTTCATGAGTATATTTTTTTCTTTTGAAGTTTTAATGCATATTAGATGGACTTACATATGTAAACTTAGAACAGTTGTGAGATTGTTGGTTGCTTTTATAAAAGCCACGCTTGTACACTGCTTCATAGTTTAAAAACCTTTAAGTGTGCTTTACACTGTGAGGATTTGAAATATCAGTCTATTTTCTGCGGCTAATGTGCCAGTAGAATAAAGATTATGTAGTAAATTATATGGTAGTTGAGGTCAGAAGCCATGCCACATCTGACTCTGTATTTCTAGTGCCTTGAAAAGTGCTTAGCACTTAGAAGAAGAAAAGGAGGTAGAAGAGAAAGAAGGAGGAGGAGGAGGAGGAGGAGGAGGAAGTTTTATTAAGAACATGTATTAAAGAGTGAATGTGTGTGAGGTAGAGTGTGGATAGCTGAAGATGAGGCTGGAAAATAAGCCTAGATTGTGCATACATTAGAGGTCCAGCTAAGGAAGCTGGCCTTTGAAGTATTTGCAGTAGGTCACCGGTTCACTATCAGAACTAGACTCTTGCTTCAAGATACCAATCTATAAACAGGTAACACATAAATTGGAAACATGCTGATTGTTAGCTCATATGTGTACCTCTAACCCACCCAAAACACATTTAATATAAACTGGCTTCTGATATTACCCTGAGCAGCACCAACCTACTGCCATTGAACATTTTCACAATACACATAGACAGTTTAAGTTGGTAGAACATCTAGAATCCAAAGATTATTTCAACAAATACTGATTGCTCACTTGTTAAATTCTAGGCTCATGCTGGGTTCTAGGAATACTAAAGTGCACGAAATAGATAAAATTCCCTGCTTTCATAACACTTGCTGTTCGGCATCATGCTGTTCAGTATGGATGAGCATTTGCCATCAAAGTTTAAATACTTTAACCTAATTCCAAATTCTGTCTGATTCATAAAATTGCCAACAAAAAATGGAAGAGTGCACAAACACTGCAAAAAAAAAAAAAAGGAAGTTTTTTTTTGTTGTTGTTGTTGTCATTTTGCCAGTTTTTTCCAGATATATGACTTCGCATTGTCCTGGAGAAGTAAATTACTAAGTGTCTGTATCTAAATTTTAATAAATAAAAATTAGTTTCTCTTCATATGCTATTAAATAAGCATTGGGAAAAATGCTTGAAGAATGCTATGAACCCGCTTCAAATTGACAGCCTGAACAGGGAGCCCATGCCCATTTCTGACCAGCCTTGCTACCAGGTGAGAGGTGAAACACACCCTTACAGAGCCGTGGGAAAAAATGGGTGAAAGGACTGATAGAGTACCAGGATTTGTGCTTTTTTTTTCCCCACTAATGAGCAGCCCATAAGTGAGCAAAATTACTGCTGAAAGTGGGTGAATATTATCAGCCAGGTAAGTCTTGAACTAAAAGAGGTTGAGAGCCACCGTAACTAAACATTTGAAGTCAGAGGTTGAAACACCACAATTTTATTTTATAACAATCATTCTGGTAGCAGTGCAGAGGATGGATTAGAAAGGGAAGATGCTGGAGGCAGAGAGATTAGTTAGAAGGCTATTGCAACAGTTCAAGAAGAGGTCATTAAACTAAGGCAATAATAGTGGAATAAAAAGCAAGTAGATACGTTCTAAAATTGCTGTTCAATAGACAAGCCAGTAGCCATATGCTGAGCATTTGAAATATGGCTAATGTGATCAAGGAAATGAATTTTAAAATGTATTTAATTTTAATCAAGTTTGATGTAAGTTTTAAAGATACTCAAACTTTTAAGTATGTTTAAAATAACTTGAGTGTGTGAATCTACTTTCACAACTGTAGATATAATAAAATATAAAATGCTTCTGATGGAAAATTTAGATTCTGAAATGAGAGGTGTTGTTAAGTGTAA
This sequence comes from Macaca nemestrina, assembly GCF_043159975.1. Taxonomy (NCBI): domain Eukaryota; kingdom Metazoa; phylum Chordata; class Mammalia; order Primates; family Cercopithecidae; genus Macaca; species Macaca nemestrina. The sequence continues at coordinate 50,436,092 of NC_092137.1, forward strand.
AACACACATTAGATTTCAAAAGCTTATTATGAAAAGATAATAGAAAATATATTAATAATTTATATCATTTATATATTAAAATAATATTCAGTGCATATTGAGTTAAAATATATTCTCAAAGTTAATTGCATTTAGTAAAATTAATTTCATCTTTTTTTCCTTTTATATGAGTAGAAAATTTTAAATTACAAACATGGCTCATATATTTCTGTTGGCTGGTATAGGTTGAGAGACATGTTAGCAATTTGATGACAAACTGACTGGATTGTAAAGGCAAGCACAGAGTAAAAGACGTCAAGGATTTAGCCGTGATTGTGTAGATGAGGGTATGGTTAGGAGATGATGAGTTCAGTTGTTAATGTGGTTAAGTTTCAGATGCCTATGAGACACTCAGGTAGAGATGCTGAGTAAGCAGGTAGAAATATTAGTATGGTAGTGAGAGAAGCCTGGGATGGAGATGTGTCTTTGGGAGTGAGCAGTCGGCACTTATTTGATAGCTAAAAGTCAGAGTAAAATTTTAAGTATATGAAGATAGCCTTTTTCAGTAAGGCCAAAAGTCTCACTAATCAATTAAGTTTGATCTTTCACCAAACTTTTTTATTGTCTGTTAATCATGAATTTCCATTCTTTATTGGGCAGGAAGGATTTAAGAGATAAAATTCTAGGAGAAAGTACTTTTTCCTCACAGGAAGAGGCCACCATTAAAGCATTTCCTTAGAAGCCTAGTTACAGTGTGATCTTCCAGGGCAGTTGAGCGTCCCCCATTCAGGGCTATGCTTTATTGGCAAAAAGGTTAGACAGTTATCCAGTTTGTTCTGATGAGGGGAGAAGCCTCCTCTGTGTTGTCGATATAATAATCCCTAGTTCTAGTCTAGCACACCATCTCCTAGAGTAACTCCTAGAGACATCACATATTGTTTTCATCAAAAGAATTTTCTCAGACCCCATAAAAGTTATGTCTAGTCCTCTGATTCTAATTTATAATTTGGATTATTTATGTCTACTATTAACTTGAGTACCCCCTATCTATGCACCTAGATTATTTCCTTCCATTGTTTAAATAAACTTGTTCATGTCTAGAGTGGGCCAGCATCAGCATTAATAGGATTCTAATGCCATAGAATTACCATCATCTTGTTTTCTGGTGTTTGGCTGACATATTTGCCATGCTGTTTCTATTTTTTAACCACTACTGCCATGCATTTTGCTTATGGCTTACAGTGGGTTTTTTTTGTGTGTAATAAAAGCAATTTTCCTGATAATTGTGCAAATGACCCATATTCAGTATGTATTCCCCAAACTAGTTCTTAACCCTCAACAATGTCTTTGTTTCATTTTTTCTTTCATCAATCTATACTGTGTTTAGAGTTGTGCAAAGCCTCCTTAATAATGTGCTTGCATATAGTTTAAATTGCTGCTCATCATTTCTTCCTGAGACACATAGACTCTGTCTGGATCATAAGAGTGAACATATTGGATATGTTCTAAGTACAGGAGTTCTTAACCATTACTTCTCTTGAAAATTTCATAATAACCTAACTAAGATGCTCCTGGATTCCTAAGCTGGTATAAGATTATAAATGTTTGCTCTTTTAGGCTTCTAAATTATGGAGAAATTGGTTACACAGCAACTAATCACATACATTATAAATTGCATTATAGGTGATCAATAATAATGTGTTTATTTTGCCTAAAATGTTTCTTGAAGGTATGCTCTTGAAAAATAGTTAGTAGCTATAGAAGAAATTGAGGTATAGTCAGTAGTCAGAAAGAATTCAACAAGAAGTTCCTTGTTTTGACAGCCTGGCATCAGAAACAAGGTTTGCTAAAGCCGCTCATCACTGGCTAACTTAGAATAGATTTGAAGCCATTCTGTAAAAAAGCCACCACAAAGCAGTGAGTCCAAAGGAGTAGTGATCACAGGATGGAGCAGAATCAATGGACATGATTTTCTCCAGCTAGGTAATGCCCTAGGAATTGTTTCTGCAACTCTTCCAAATAGATTCCCGAGACCTAATTTCTTTCTGCTAGCTTAGGAGGTGAAAAGATCCACGACCAACCCTGAAAACACTCATGATTTGAAAAAAAAACAAACTGTTCAATGACTGAGTCGAATCTATATAGTGAGAGAGAATGGGAAGAACTCTTTTGAACAGGAATTAGAAATAGAGAGATGACAAGAAGCTCATTTTTCAAAAAAGTTAATACGTTTCACTGGAGTTGAAAGATAAGTAGAAAAATGTGAAAAATGGACATGAAAAGGGAAAGAGATTAAAATGCTGAGGACATTAAATTTTAGGTACAGAATTTGCCTTTACCTATATATAATTGTAGAGGCATCAATGTGTTTTAACAAAGGAATAATACGATCAAAGAACCAGATTAGCAAATTAACCTGCCATAAGTATATAAAATGGATAGAAAAGTACTCAGAATGGAGACAGAAGGATAGCTGAGAAGGTGAGGCAGCAGTACAAGCCTCTAAGTGGTAAGTATGTGAACTGAGAAGAGGCTAGAAATAGCTGTTTTGTTCTCATTTCTTAAATTTCACAGCAATAGAATTACAGATGAAGAAATAACTCTAGAATTCTAGAAACCAAAAAACATAGAGACTAAATGACACACTAAAGATGATGATCAGTAATTAGAAGTTGAGAAATTGAATTAACTTTCAAGGAAAATGGATGAAGGCAGGAATCTGTATTGATTCATTTGCCTCTCCTACGCCACACATAATAAACTATTTAGCACTTAAGTCAATAGAAACGTGACCATCATTTCTCCCATTTTCCCCAAAAATGACTTTTATACCTCAGAAGTTTGGACAGTAATTTTACAACACATGGTGAAAAGGCATCATTTAATCCATCTTTGGAAATTCTAGTCAAATAAGCCACATGTTCTATAATTCATATAAGAATTAGGAAAGCTATCTCATGATATAGGAATAGAAAAAACAAATAAATGAATGTAAATAGAAAAAACAAATAAAAGAATGTAAAAAATGAATGTAAAAAAAAAAAGGAAAGCAAAACCAAGCAATAGATATACTCCATACAATTTACAGAATTGAATCTGAATACTATATGGCAAAGTGAAACTTCTATAAAATCAGTGAATCTGTTAGTTAGAAACAGCATTTCAGATGGAACATAATTTCAATTCAAGAAAAGCCTGAGGGGAAATAATTAGGTTTACCTTGTTGATATAAGTGTGCATCTACATATAATTATTGACTTAAAAACACATTTCTGAATCAAATCTTAATAGACCAGTAAGATAAATAATGTATAATAGAGAGAAGCAGAGAAAGATGAGGAAGACTTGACACGTCACCAATATTGGTGTTATTTTGAGACATGTAATATTTACTATAAATACACTGTTTCTAGTCTACACTAAAACCAATGATCAAAAGGCATATTTCCAAATCAAAATCAATTAAGAGCTTGGTTTCAAAATAAGGCTTCCGGCCCAGCAAAGTACAAAGAAGCAACACTTAAGGCAAATATGTGCAACAACTCACTCATCAAATTTGCAATGCTCTTTTATGCTCCCAAGATGAAAGGATTTCAAAAAACACTCTTCACTCATCCTCTCCTCCACCCTCAATGACATTTCCTCTGGTCAGAACCAATACACATGTTAATATTTGTGGTAGAGAATGCATCCACATTTATAGTAACTTTCTTCTGTCAGAGAGGCATTAAATAATTTCCAATTGACATCACTAAACTGATATATGAAGGGGTTTCTCTAGAAGTGACAACATTGTTAAAATTTCTAGATATATCTCATAAAATATAAAAACTTGAGCTCAATTTTTGCTTATTGCTTCTAAGAAATTATTTAAGCCATTATCAGTTAAATAATCCTCGACACATCAGTAACTTAAACATGTCTTGTGTAACACTTCACAGTTTGCAAGTTATTTCTTTATATTCTTTATCTTAATAATCTATTATTTGTTAACTGCCCATACAAATACTATACAAATAAGAAAGTTAAAACTGTAAGGAAAAGAGATGAAAAAATAGCAAGACAGAAAAATACCAAGAAATACCAGTCACTTGGCAACAAAATGTTTGCTATAAATCATCTAAGTTAACTGGAACTCAGCTGGCTTGTTCATTCATTCATCCAACAAATATTTACTGAGGTAGTTACTAAACAGCCAGCTCATTTATTTTTGCATCCACAGAACCTAACATAGGCCTGGGTCATATTAGGTGCTAAATAAATATTTCTGGAGAGGCTTCTAGCATGTACTGAAGTAAAAGATGAAAAGTTACATTCCTGTATTATTTTCCTTTTCTTTTCTCTTTCTCATTTCTTTTGTTTTTGTTTTTGTTTTTGTTTTTGTTTTTTGTTTTTTGTTTTTTGAGACAGAGTATTGCTCTGTCGCCAGGCTGGAGTGCAGTGGCATGATCTTGGCTTACTGCAACCTCCACCTCCCGGGTTGAAGCGATTCTCCTGCCCCAGCCTCCCAAGTAGCTGGGAATACAGGCATGCACCACCATGCCCAGCTAATTTTTGTAGTTTTGGTAGAGATGGGGTTTCATCATATTGGCCAGGATGGTCTCCACCTCTTGACCTTGTGATCCGCCAGCCTCAGTCTCCCAAAGTGCTGGGATTACAGGCGTGAGCCACTATGCCCAGCTATTTTTCTTATTAATCATCACCATTATTATAAATCATGTTCTCTGCCATCAGAAAATTTATTTCTATTTGTAAATAATGGACAAATATAAAATAACTAGAGAATAATTCATGATAAAAGTGAACTACAATAAATAAGGCAACTATTAACAAAAAATAATCATTCATCCAACTAAAATTTCACCATAGACTTTCTTTAAACCACCAATCTCCATAATCAATTCTTAGTTGAAGATGTCTGAAAACATCCTTTAAGATTTGAAGCTTCTCAATAATATGGCTGCTTATATCAAGTTCTATAATTTTTCTGTATTGTAATCAGGAAGCTGGAGGACTTTCTCAGAGTTATATAGAAATTCAAATGTCTGTCACTTTACTTGACCTGTTAAATAATTGAAGATCTACACTCATCCTAAGCCACAGTATTTTCAATGTATAATTCATTAAAGCTATTAAATCTTTCAGAAAATATTTATTGAGCACTATTATTCTAGGTACTATACTAATTAATTGCTCTTCACTTCATGTCTTATCTTTCCCTCACCCCTTCATAAAACCTTAAAAATTTCAATAGTAATATTATATGACTTTGAGGTTAACAGTGGTAGCATTAATATTAATATGACAAAAAAATTCATCTGTCAAACTGGGCCACCTAATTAAAAAACCATTTTATTCCAAGTTGTTATGTTTTTAAGAGTACAGTTAATCAAACTTTTTAAAAATCCAACATTTTTATTCTGAAAAATTGGATGATAAACCATGTCAAATATTCAAATCTTCATTAAAATTATATGCCAATCAGATTTTTAAAATTATCTAATTGAAATAGCATTATATATTTCAGCAATGATGGAGCACATCTTAATGAATGCAACCAACTTTCTAATTTATTGGCTCACTCTATCAAATAAGGATGAAAATAAGACTTTTTAATCTGATCAGTATATAGTTTATACTTCGCTGACTTTGAAGGCTTACACACAAATTTTCCTTGCAGTTTAAGGGATAATGACTAGGTCTAACTTTTACAGATAAAAATGTATCATCGATAGTATAGCACCAATTAGGTTTACTTCTAAGTCAGTTATATTCACAAACCTAAATCACAAAGCAATAATCTAAAATTTATAAATCTTATTTTTCCTTTTAAATTTCAATCATGAAAGAAGTAGAACAATTTATTTGAGAAAAACAAAATGGACTCAAAGGTGCCTAAATAATTTGATAAAACAGCCTTTGAATATTCTCAAATCTACATATTAAGAACAGTTCTGTTTCTATCACCCACAGGCATTATCTTGTGTCCCTTTGCACTTTCTTTGTTCCTTTCTTCCCTCCCTTTATTTCATACTTTCTTCTTTCTTTCCTTCCTTCCTTCTTGCCTTCCTGTCTGGTTTTCCTTTTTTCTTTTAATTTCTAATTCCTCTTTCTTTTATTATTCCATGCACCCAACATTTTGGGAAAGAGCTGCAGGTAAACTTAGGTAGTAAAAAGAAAACCACTGGTCTTGTGTTAATTTTGATTATATGTTTAAAACATAGAAAAAGGCCAGGCACGGTGGCTCATGCCTGTAATCCCAGCACTTTGGGAGGCAGAGGCAGATGGATCACCTGAGGTCAGAAGTTCAAGACTAGCCTGGTCAACATGGTGAAACCCCGTCTCTACTACATATACAAAAATTAGCTGGGCATGGTGGTGGGCACCTGTAATCTCAGATATTCCGGAGGCTGAGGCAAGAGAATAGCTTGAACCCGGGAGGCGGAGGTTGCAGTGAGCTGAGATTGTGCCATTGCACTCCAGCTTGGGCAACAAGAGCGAAACTTCATCTCAACAACAACAACAACAACATGGAAATAAGTGACTTATCTCTACATTAAAGATTTGTTGAGTCTCTAATGTCTAATCACCTCTTCTAGGCAATGGGAGAAACAAAATTTTACTTGACCAGATTTGAAATAAGACTGAGTCCCATTAGTTGATAAGGAGTGGGTAGGGCTGACACACAACAGTATTTGGGAAGCCCAGGAGGACATGGTTTACCAGCAAGGGAGATTTTGAAGATACCAAGTCCAAGAGAAAGGGTGTGTAGAGACATGCACTGAATCCAAAGAGAATGACCAGGCAAGACCAAGAGAGGAGATTCAGAAAGAAGAAGGCCTTCACAGTGCAGCTATCAGAAATCCATGGCTGGTAAAGGAGATATGGAGGTTATTGTGCTAGAATGGATGCTGAGAAAGTCAATTATTTACTTATGATAGGACCCTGAGACCACATTTGACCAGCACTAGAAAGAAATACCTATTTTTGTAGTCTAAAACTTTTTGACCATAAAATAAACAACAGTGGTTTGACTAATTCAGTAACATAGCCCCTTGTGACTTGAGAGTGATCATTGTAGAACCTTTTCTCAGAGTAAAAGTGTAATTGGTTATGGATCAATAAGTAATTTCTTTTAGAAGGAAAAGACTCTTGTTTTCATTTTTATTTATTTATTTTTTGAAGTAGCAAAGCTCTTACATCAGAACTGAGCACATACATTTTGAAAGTTGAGATTGCTCTAAGCAGTAAGATTCCTTACTGTACTAGTGAAATGTATCTTAACTGATCATTTATTTATGATGCCATAAAAATCCAGATGCTCTTAATTTTGATTGTTACAAATTTGCTAAAAGGCACCTGAAATTACCTTTCCAGGGTTCCCCTTTTGACAACTACATTTTAAATTGAAATTTTACTATGGTCCAATAATGGCTATGCTGAGGGGTTTTGTTGTGTTTTTCAAGATTACCAATGAATTCAGCCCTTGTGGTCAGTGTAAACTCCTACACAGCTTATTGGAAATTCCAGAATTCTAAGACAAAATTAAGATTAAGAAAACAGTTTAATAAAAACAGAGAATGAAAAACTTGTAAAAGTTTGTGCTAATGTACTTTGGTGTTTCATGTTTTTCTTAATTATTTTAGAACTCGTACCCAATGGCCACATTCTAACAGGAAAGAACATGATGACCTAGTCAAATGTCCTTTGGAGCATGAGTACTGATAGAAGGAGAACTTATAGGGATAGACAAAACAAAATAGAACAAACTTCCATGGTTGCTTAATGCATGGGAAATAAACTGAATCTCAAGGATAAAAAAGAGGATGGGAGACTTACATGCTTCTTCTGAAATCTTCTAAAAGATACATTTTAGACCAAGAACTATGATAATAAGAATCCTTTAGAAAAGTTTTTGAATGTGTGACACACTATGATTTTTTGGATATATCAATAAAATATTAATACCTCTTAACAATAAAAGACACTGTGCTTCTTTACAAATAATGTGAGAAAATGAAGATTTAAAGAGTTTCAACCATACTCATTAATAATTTTTAAAATGCAGAGAAAGAAGAGAGGTCCCTGAACCCTAAAGTTAATTATGGCAACTTTCAAAGGAAACTGAAGCTTTTCATTCATGACTACTCTTTGCCATCTATTATACGCTGAGTAAATTACTGTGGGAAGCTTACAACTTAGAGAAAAGAGAATGGGCCCAGCATGTAAGTTGGTAATTATGAATCAAAATATATTTTCCTGACACTTATGTATCAAAATAAGTACAAAATGGCACAGAAACAATCTTTTTGCCATCTTCTTTCACATCCCCAAATACCTTAAAGTATCCTTTCCTTCCTTTTATTTCATGTAGCTTCAGATAAGTACTTTCTCTAGTGAGCAAAGAAATAAAGACAGAATCCAGATCTTTGCATGTCACCAGTATTACAACCTCCTGCTTCCAGCCAGATGGTATGGTATCTCATCCTGGGCAATAACTTATTTTATTCATTTGGCAAGTCTGCCTAAAGACACTAAAATCACTCCAAAAATTTTTTAAAAATTATTTTGAACACAGAATTAACAGGAATTCACACTCCAAAAAAAAAGTTTACATTGCAAAGAACGTGATTAACAACAGCAATAGGTATGTGGTCTTATTTCCTCTGGATTGTATTCATATTTCCTATAACAAAGTACTGGTTTCTGGGGGAAGGAAGCGTCCAAGAGGCAAAATTATAAATTCTTTACAAAAAGTTAACAGTAAAAAGTAAAAGCTGAATCTTATCCAAAAAGTACTTACTATATGCAGTTCTAGGTAGTCACCCAAGCCTGAAGAACTGTCCACTCGCACCAATACTGCTTCTTTCTGAACAGTGCTAAACCCTATGGCCAGTCTGTCTGCTCGTGTACTGGGTCGGTCATTAGGAGGCCACTTATACGTGATTTGTCCACCACCTTTGCTAAAGATATACGTTGTCCCAGCTGGAAAACAAAAACCAAAACCAATTAGTCCAAATACATCAAGTCTGCACATTAGCAAGGCATGTTATATTGATAGTACAGTATCAACTCTACACACAAATCTATGGCAAAGCAAATTACAGATTTCAATCAAATGTGCTCAGGAAAGTGGACTGAGTTGTTTTAAAAGAAATAGAGAGGTAGCTCAGTTTTTAATACACTGATTAAATTTACCAGCAGGTGTCTCAGAACAAATAGTAGGTTACTGTGTTTCCCATGAAGTTGCACAAGAATGGAATGGAATGAGGCTTTATTTCTTCCTGCCAGTTTTTAAGAAATAGTTTCATAGAAAACATTGACTGGATGCTTCCAAAAAGCAACAGCAACATATATCAACTTGGTATTGAAACAGGAGCTGCATGCTGATGTGACAGGGTCATACAGCACCGTGGAGAAAGTCGCAACAAATGTGCTAGGAATATAACTTTTATGGAAAAAGGATCTACTTACATGTGACAGATAACTAATGGATGAACAGCCACAAGCCCCAGTAGCCATGTCAAGAAAATACAGCTAATAGATCTCATCCCTAAAAGTCAAGTTTTACTTAACAAGCAACATCTAGTAGCTGTCAAACTATTCAGAATCATAAAAAGACCCTCATCCTCTGCCACCCCAAGGTGAATACAAGCCTTATAGCACTGAGAAACATGTCACGGACTCATTCTGTGAGTGTTCAAGTTTTACCTTATGGTGGTCCTGTCAGTAAATTATCCAGCTTAATTGAAAAGAGTTGTTTTCAAACAATTTATTCAGCATTTGATATAGTTTGGCTCTGTGTCCCCATTCAAATCACGTCTGAAATTGAGATAATTTCAGATCCTCATGTGTTGAGGGCGGGGCCTGGTGGAAGGTGATGGGATCATGGAGCGGCTTTGCCCATGCTGTTCTCATGATAGTGAGTTCTAACAAGATCTGATGGTTTCATAATTCCTTGACATTTCCTCCTACACACACTTCTGTCTCTCCTGCTGCCTTGTGACAAAGGCGCCTGCTTCCCCTTCTACCATGATTGTAAGTTTCCTGAGGCCTCCTCAGCCTTGCAGAACTATGAGTCAATTAAACCTCTTTTCTTTATCAATTACCCAGTCTCAGGGAAGTTCTTTATAGCAGTGTGAAAACGGACTAATAGAGCATTTGATGCACTAAAGTCTTACCTCAATGCATCATTCAATGGCCATCCATTTTGTTTCTATTCTTTTGAGGGCCTGGATAGAACCAAAAGGTGAAAAAAGAATGGATTTTATCTCTTTCTTCTCCTGACTGCTTAAAATGGGACATTGTTCTTTCCCTGCCTTTGCAGCTTCTTGTTCTCATGCCTTCAAACCTGGACTGAAATCTACATCATTGTTTCTCCAGTTCTCAGTCCTATGATCTACACCCATAGTTTTTCTGGTTCTCCAACTTGCAGACAGCAGATCATATATGACTTGATCATATATACATGATCATATATAATAAGAGAGATTATTAAACATCTTGTATTTATAGAAAAATATCTGGTACCAAGAGTAACATTTATGTGCAAAAGTTGTGTGTACAGCAGTATGTTTTCAAGATACCTATACATTGAATTGCTATGATTACCAAGTTTATCAGTTAAATGGAGATGACCTACTATCACATTTGTGTACATTTAATTAAACAGCTGACAATATTGATTTTGTGGCCATTTTTGGAGGCAACTCTTCTTTGTTTTCAGTTACAGACATTTCCATAGGCCTTTGAGAAACTCCAAAGACCTCTGCAATATGCATAGTGTAGCTGATGCTTAAATAGGCCTTGGTATATAGACCTCTTCCACAAAATATGTTAGGAGAAAATTGAATGCAAAAGTGATAAACAAGAATACTGTTAAAATGCAAAGGTATAGAGGCTGTGTCCTTCTCTATTAATTTTTGTGGATACCAATGCATGAAAATAGTTTATCTCTTTCAAGTGAGAAAAGGTAAACCATATTTCAAAGGCACCAGTCAGTGCACAAAGAAAATTCAGAATATACAGAGTATATATCAGAAATGCTTGGGCTTTCCTGAGCCACTTATGTTCTACAGCATCAGAAGCTTGTTCATCACCATCTTTATAGGGAAGTACTATTTGAGAAATATTTTTCTGCCTGGTAACTTTTGCAAATGATTAAGTATTAACTTTTCTAGTGAAGCCTATTGTTGATAAAAATAGGACAAGAACATATAAAAGTGGGGACGGCTTTAAAAGGAGGATGTAGTGGTTACCTCTGAGTGCTGATACTTAATAATTAATTTATTTTCTGTTTTTAAATTAACTTTGTTCTCTAATGACTATATATATTATGTGAAATAAGAAAAATATTCAAAACTAGAGATCCTATTTAACGATATAAAACAACACAAATCTAAGAATTCTGATGGTTTCAGAATTATAAGTGTGAGGTAAGCATTATAAAACAACATTGCATAGTAATTTTTAACTTTAAAAATAACATTCACAATTTAAAAAATTCTTATCTCCTTATGTATGGAACATAGGGCAGACATTACTTCCATGCTATATCTGAGGAAATTTAGTCATAAGGATTAACATGCGATCTAAAGTTGCAAACTTGATTAATTGGCAGAGTTGGTATAAAACCCATATCCTCACTCCTATTCCAGTATATATATATATATATATATATTTATGACAGAAATATTTCTGTTATCATAACCAGGCAGTCAAGAAAAAGTTAATTGGATGTCAGTCTGAATTTATCAAGGCCAACTGTTTTCATATTCTAATGTCTTATATCCATAAAGTGACATTTGCTCTTCATTATCATATACTTTCCTTTCACCTCACGATACTTTTAAAAAGAGAAAAATAACATGTAAATGTAAAATGACAGAACATTTAATATATGTAGATTAACATTTAGTTGGGGTGCACTTCCCAAACCTATGAAACTACAAAAGTTTCCAGCTCAGTTACAGAACTTGTGGGTAGTAATTTGAAGGTTTATATTCTCAGTAAGATAAGTGTCACAATATAAATACCATTACTCAAGATTTGATTCCATCTCAGATTTTAACCTTTTTCAGTGAATGTAAAACTTGATGACTACAAAGAGATTAGCTAACCTGTCCTGTTTAGAATGACTTTACAGTTTTTTAGGTTTCACCAAAACAAAGCAAAAAAAAAAAAAAATTGCAACTATTGTGTGTCAAACATTGTCATTATATCTAGTTTCCTTTTTTTCCCACCAGATATATCCAGAAAGCAGTCTTTCTTAATTTTTCTTCTGTATACATGGTAGTGCATTGTATTGTACTAATCAGTACAATTTTATAAGCAAGAAAATTAGATATCCAGTCCTTCCTCAGCTCTCTTCTATATACTTTTATAAGCACTCTGGCTTTTTATTTTTTTAAATTAACTTTGCATCAAACTTTACAAAATCTCCTATGTTCTTAAAGCCCTCTTTTCATTGAGCTAGAAAATTACTCTCACAATCAAATATAGTAAGTTAGATTGTTTAAAGTTTCAAAATCTACCTCCTTTAACACACATCTTTCTGAACCAAGGACATGTTGTACTTACTGAAGCAGAATAGCTTAGAGATTAGAATGTAAACTCTAGACTCAGAGAGATCTGGGTTCAAATTCCAACTGTGTCATTTGCTAGCTACGTGAACTTGGTAGCCGTTTATTCTTTAATGGGATTCCTATTTGAAAAAAGATGGTGATAGCAATACTATCTTATAGAGCTCTATCAGAATTAAATGAGATATTACAAAGTAACATTTAGTCCATTTCCTGGTATATGATAAAAGCCTAATAAATTTTAGAGAGAATAGGTGTCATGTATGAGGGCAGTTGTGTGTGTGTGTTGTAAAAATATAAAATAATGAACACTGTAACATTGTTTTATTTTAATATGAAAGCCTTTAAAAAACTTGGACATATTTCAAAGTTGTGTCCAAATCAAATGACTTTCAAAAATGACATTTCTACCTTCTAATTTTTATTAATCTTTTCAATATTTCATAGCATGGATTAGAACTTTTATGTAAACTCATTATATTATTATTTATGTTCAATAATAGTTGACAATGGAAGGGATATTAAATTGTATCACATGGGAGCTTTCATGAGAAAAAGAATATTAGTTCATCACCATAAAACATCCAGCATAGTAAGATTTATAGCATAATGCAAAAAAAAATCACCTTACCATTACATAAAGACCAAACTTACAAAAAAAAAAAAAAAAAAGAAAAGAAAAAACCTGCTAGCTAGCTTTTTAAAAATTTTATCTTTAAAGAAACATGTTTTATTTTACTATATAAGTGAGTTAAATATGCATTGGTAGTTACATCTTAATCACAGTTCCAATATAGAGAGGAACTTAGAGGAATGTGTCACCTTTATTATTTATGCATGTTTCTACATGGCAAACACTACCACATCAGTACCATGTCTACTAATGGATTTACTGCAAATTAACCTTGACATCCATCAGATCACTGAATGTATGAATGACTGAAATTTAAAGTGGTTTTCAGCCATCTCCACATTTAAGCTGTGCATCAAGCCTCTATTACTCTAAATTCATTCACAAAGTTGGCTCTATCAGACACGAATTTAGCAATGTCAACACACTTTACACTCCAATAAATGTTTGTAAAAAATATACATGGGCTCCCATATCTCTTGCTTAAACTGCCTGTGATGTTATAATAAGGGAATATTTTTAGATCTTATTGAACATGCTATTTATATATAGGGCTCTCTCCCCTCCTGTTCTTTCTTGCCAACTGTCCCTTGCCTATATGTGCCCACTTCAGCCTCACGTCAATTCTGCAAAGGCTAACATTTTCCCTTACATAGACTGAACATTTCTGAAAAGGGAAACCAATCAGCATGTACAGGTACGCTCAATTATTGGTTGCTCTGGATCCTTGCTACGTGAACAATAATATAATTAACTTCGGAGTAGATTAGCTTCTAACTCATAACATAAGTATATGAATAAAAGGTTACATTTTGAAAGCCTATAATTCTTCAAATGTCATCTTGTAGCCAACACGAAACATTCAGGCAATTATGTTTCTATTAATGAATGTAACAGGGATCTAACACTTCCTTCAGTGAAAGTTTACAGTAAAATCCAGGTAGTCAGATGAATATTAAAAGTAAAGCATTTATGAGTAAGGGGAACCTTTATTCTTCCTACAACCTTTTCCAGATGCTGTTGTTAATTTGAAATTTTCTGGACAATTTCTATCTATATGGAGGAATTCTTTGGCTTAAAGTTCATAAAAAGCAAAAGCACTGAGACCACATTGTATGCAAAAAGAGTTTTAGATCAGGGCAACATTTCTAAACTGATGAAACAGAATCTTAACAATCACTAAAACAATAACAAGTAAATACACTTTATTTTCTTTCTGAATTATTGTAAGTTCTTTGTAGAATCATAAGGAATTATTTCATGAAACTGAACACTACAGGTTCTTAATTCCTAAAATTTCATATAGGCATATGCAAAATTCAGAAAAAGTGAACATTATCTTAGGAGAAATTAATGGAATCAAGTAATGAGTTTCTACCTATAATATGTAACCACTTCTAGATTTAAAAATTAATTACTATAATTACTAATATTGAGAAGTAAGACACAGCCCTCAATGTTACATATGCATGTAAGGGTGCAAAGACAAAGATGCTAGGAAAAGAAAAAGAAAATATGGACTATATATCATAAATTAAGACTTCTGGTGGGAGGGGCAGACAACAGAATTGGCAAATGTGTTATAACTAGCTAAAGAGACTGGAGAATTAGACAGATTTTTAATCATACATATTTGAGAAAGAGAATGGGTATGTTCTTTACAAATGAAAGAAGGCAAGAAACATGGCATGTCACAGAAATGGTTTAGACACAGGTCCCATATTCTCAATCAGGTTGAAACAAAAAATGTCCAGAAGAATTTAGATAATTCCCAAATAACGAAAGCTTTTTGGAAACAGTTAAGGATGATATTCAAGACAGCAACATAGGTCAACAGATAAAAAGTTACAATTAGGTAAGAAGAATCAGTTCTGGTGTTTTGTTGCACAGTAGGGTGACTATGGCTAATATTATTATATTGTAAATTTCAAAATAGCTAGGAGAGAGGATTTGAATGTTCTACCTACAAAGAAGTGATAAATATATGAGATGATGAAAGTGATAAACATACTGATTCAATTTTTATACAACATATACATGTATTAAAACATCACTATAAGTGTGTACAATTATAACATGTCAACAAAAACAAAACACAATAAATAAATTTCCAAAAAGAACAATGGGAAGTTTGTCATATATAGCAAGTTGTATATTCTGTCAAAACTCTAGACTAAAGCATTTTTTAACTATTAAATTTTGTATTAAATAAAATTAAATTATTAAATTTAAAAAATAGGTTGTTGACTACTTATTAAGTCAAATGAAAACTGAGCAAGACAGGGAGACTCAAACTTGTGAGCACACTATTTTCTTTCATTGGAATTTTATGAAAGTGATACTGCCTAGGGTCACTGTGCACACACTATTCCACCAAACACCAATCATAAATGTGGTTCAAGTTACTCCAAAAGATACTTGAACTCTTGCAAATCAGACACTGTCATACCTTCAGTATCCATGAGGACTCATTAGGTGTTAACAATTAATGTTTTCCAAATTTTTAAGGGGATCAAAGGAGGGTGAACCAGCTAGAATCCACAGTAGACGTGGGAAGTCTGAAAGCAGAAGAGTATTCCTCTTCAATGAGCCAGCCCATATGAGATTAGGCTCTAACCCAGCTAAGATACCATTTAAGAAAACAATTGTGTGTGTTTACTCAACAAGAAAATTTAATCAAAATAAAGCAATTGAGAAAATGAAATAACTAAAAGTTATTGTGATTCCTATGAGGTCAAGAATCATTTCTCTCAAATATAATTTCAATAGTAATTATGCACTTCATTAAAAAATGTATTTGCCTCTACCTATTGGCCCAAAACTTTTCTCTAATAAAAACGTGTGATGTTTATAATAAGAGTATGCTACATGAAAATAAAGTATTCATTCTTCTAAAAACAAGTGTACACCACTTTAATAAGTGAAATAATTATTTAAAATGTAAATAGATCCATGGCTCACCTATCTTGTCAATATCTTAGACATTTATTCAGAAATACCACCAATAGCAGCAAAGACTGCACACTGGAAAATCAAATAGACACCATTCACATAGAATGAGATGTTAATGACGTTCATTGGTGTAGTATAAAACTATGACTCTACATAATCGATGATCAATGATTGATAGAGATTGTGCTGATCTGAATCAGTTATTCTCTCTTTTTTCTGACATTATAAGGGCATTAACTAAAATAGAAAACATTTCTAAGCCTTCCTATCTCTTGGTTTGCTGATAAGTGCTAACTCTGTGAAAGGAGCTATGAATATAAATTCAAAAACAACCTTTTCTATTCAGCAGATAGGATCTGTGCATTAAAGGTAAATAAATATAAGGGCAAAACAGTTTGTGTGAGATGCCAGACAAATGGTGGTGTTTTGTTGCACAGTAGGGTGACTATGGTTAATATTATTGTATTGTAAATTTCAAAATGGCTAGAAGAGAGCATTTGAATGCCCTAACCATGAAGAAATGACAAATATATGAGTATCTGACAAATATTTGATAAATATATGGTATTCAACCATGTCATCAACTGTTTTGTATTTTTAAACTGTCTTTTAAGAAGGTGATATATTAAAAGCACTGATTAATGAAAACCTTAAAATTATCTGAAAAAAAGATAAGAAAAATCTGTGTGTGTGTGTGTGTGTGTGTGTATATATATATATATTTTTTTTTTCAGGTCAAAGTCATGTAAGTAGTTGAATAGTTTGAAATAATGTTCAACCCAATGAACATTATTTTTAAAAATGTATGCAATAAGTGGTCCACTTAGTGGTATCTTTGCAATGTATTTTCTTTTAAAATCTACTTATTATTTTCCCGGCAAATGTGTCATTTAGAAGTATCCCCTCCAGGAACAGTTGAGTTCAATAGTTTGAGCTGCCCAGTGAGACAAACTTGTTTTGAGATCAAATTCAAAGTCCTAGGAACCACTTAAAAGGCTCTTGGTCCAGGTTACCTGGCTGAGTAGAAAAACAAGTAAGTAATAGACCTTTTGCCAATCAGATTAGAAAAAATTCCATAAAGACAGCAAAGTGATCTAGAGTTAAAAATAAAACAAAGCAAAGTAATTCCACGACCAATAATCCTAAGAACATCAAATGCTTATGTCTTCCCTTCTGAAACTAGGCTCCGTCCAGCAGTAGGCGAACTTTATTAAAAAGTCTATGGCAAGTAACTCAGTAATCAATTTGTATTAAAGCTATAGGCAGCAGGGATAGGAAGAAAAAGAATCACATCATCAGGAACTTTAAGAAAAATCTTATTTTGAAGAGCATAACCTAAGTGTGTATGTTCCTAGTAAATCTTAAAATTATTAGCTGGTCGGTAGAAGTTGTAGTTGCCTAGTCATGTCCTTCAACTTACTTATTTCAAAGGTTAATTGTGAAAATGGTTTTCATCAGGATTCAGGAGTCGACAATTTTCTTTACTAAAATTATGGTCTAAAAAATGTCCAGCTTAAAAAAAATGATATAGACATAGAGTTACTGCTCAAATACTCTTGGAGAAAAGTGAGTAAACTTTTCCACTTACAAATAGCAAAGCTGAGGCACAGAGAAACCAAGTGTCTTCTCAATGTCAAACAGATGGGTGCAGGCTTGTACTTAACTCTATTCTTAGTGATTTTTTTTTTCTATACAACAAAAAGCTAAGCTCGAATGACTAATTCTTATTTAGAAAAATAAATTTTAATTCACAAATCAAGGTCTCATTTCAATCATTTTAGAGTTGTTCTAATGATGCTTCCCTAGTCTGATTTGGGGAAAGTTTCTATGACACTTAACAGAAATGATTCACTCACATTCTGACATTTTTAGAGTCTATCCTGAATCTTTAAAAGGTGTGAGGTGTCTGCAATGCTTTATTGTAACCATCCACTCCAAGCAGCCATCCCGGCCTTTGGCTTATTCTGAAGCTTCTAAATTGTGGACCAAAGACGCAGAAGACAGATTTTCCTTATTATTACCATAGTCACTTTTATTCTACACCAGAAAGGCTTTATGACTTTTTGGCAGTGGCACTTCTTTTTCTCCCTAGTAATGGAATTAAATCCTTAATACAAAAGAATAGGTATTTATTTTGAATTATTTGCATTGCATATTTAAATAGAAGGGACCATGCGAACAATAAAATTTGTAATAATTTTAGTCTAAAACCAGAACCTTAACTTTTGTTTATTTTCTGATCTTAGTTCCACTCATTTGTCTTCTTCCTGCCTATCTGCTATACTTAAGTCATTCTTTACCTGACTAGGCTCTCATTAAAACCATTTACTAGTTATTTTGGACTGGAACTAAAGGAAATACTAGTTTTTGACTCAGAAATTATCTCAGACTAAGCTCTAACTTTATTACCTAGGCATTCACAAATGCAATACACATTCTCCTCTCAAAGTCACTTTTACTTCTGCTGGTTTAGGCTTCTCTGCTGCACCTTGATTTCTTTTGTCATGCTTCCCACATTCATTCCAGCCAAGGTTAATTCTCTCCTTTCAACATCCACAAATGTATTTCTAATTTCTGAACTATTATAATACATGAGAATTGTCTTTTATTGAAATTTCCATTTAAGTACGCATCCTGAAGAAAGGGATCTTGCTTTAATTCTTGGTATCCTTATCAAAAATTATGTGCTTTTATTCACTTACTAATTATTAATAATGACCTAATATCCTCCTCAAGGTACGTCAGGAGCACTGATTCAATGATGAATACCATAAGACTCCAGCTTCTGAAACAAGTATAGCAAGGATTTATTTATGTGATCCATCCCACGCCTACATCCATCAGCAAGATGGAGTATCTGCAGCTATATAAGAAATCGGAATGATTTCACCTAATACGACAATCTCAGATAAGGACACAGATTGCCTAAATTATCCTGATAAGAAAAATCATTGTTGACTTAGTTACACCTGGGTAAGAAACAAGTATTATGAAGAGTCATGGGACTCCTCAACCTGGCAATGGTGATCACATGCAAAGGAGCACCAGATCTCACAGTTGGCTTGAATAACATAGCCCCAAATTCTGCATATTTTACAGGGAAAAGCTGGATATACCTTGCTAGTCCTCAGGCTTTAATGATTTATTAACACTCTGGCAGACAGCACCTTAACCAGGTGATCAAAGCTAGCATCACCAGTAATGAGACATATCAAATTCAGGTTCTCCAAATACGGCACACTGAGAAGGACACTGCAACATTCTGTGCTATTTTTGGCAAAAATTCAGTCTCAGTTTTAGTTTTCCAAAAATGCATAGTCTCAATTTAATCATAAAAAAGTATCTAACAAACCCAAATTGAAGGACACTCTGGAAAACAACTGGCAGCACTCATCAAAAGTCGAGGGCAGGAAACAGAGAAAGACTGAAGAACTGTCCAAGATTAGAGAAAACTAAGAAGATACGACAACTTGATGAAATGCAAGATCCTGGCTTTGATAGTGGACCACAGAAGAGGGCATTAGCGGGACAATTGGCAAGGTTTGATTAAGCTCTGACTCTTAGTTAATAATACTACATCTTAATTTCCTGGTTTTAATCATTGTATCATTGTACTCTGGTTATATGAGATGTTAACATTTGTGGGAGCTAACTGAAGACACAAGAAGCCTCTTCTAATTTTTTATAACTTTTTTGTAAATCTAAACTTTCAAAATAATTTTTAAAGATAAATATATTTGTCATGAAAAACAATTTAGAATCCCTCTCTCTCTCTCTCTTTTTTTAAATTGAGACAGAGTCTCACTCTGTCACCTAGGCTGGAGTTCACTGGCTCAAACATAGTTGATTTGCAGTCTCAAACACCTGGGCTCAAACAATCCTCCCATCTTAGCCTCCTGAGTAGCTGGGGCTTCAGGCACATGGCCACCAGGCTTGGCAAATTTTTAAATATTTTCTTAGAGATAAGGTCTCACTATGTTTCCTAGGTTGGTTTCAAACTTCTGACCTCAATAGATCTTTCTGCCTTGGCCTCCTGAAGTGTTGGGATTGTGAGTGCGAGCTATAGTGTACAATTCAGAATCTTGAATAAGATGCTTGCCCATGGGAATCTACACAAGAGAGGTAGCTTGAGAAACATCTAGCTCTTGAAATGAAGTAGAGTTTGAGATTTTGTTTGGCTATAAAAACAGGAGAGCATTTAGAGGTAGGCAGAAAACATTTAACTTTTGTTCTGCCTAATAAATTTGCTTAATGCAAAGCTCTTTGTAAATAAATCACTATTAAGTCTTTAAACTGAACATATTCTAAAAACGCAAAGTTAAGCCGGGCGCGGTGGCTCAAGCCTGTAATCCCAGCACTTTGGGAGGCCGAGACGGGCGGATCACGAGGTCAGGAGATCGAGACCATCCTGACTAACACGGTGAAACCCCGTCTCTACTGAAAACTACAAAAAACTAGCCGGGCGAGGTGGTGGGCGCCTGTAGTCCTAGCTACTCGGGAGGCTGAGGCAGGAGAATGGCGGGAACCCAGGAGGCGGAGCTTGCAGTGAGCTGAGATCCGGCCACTGCACTCCAGCCTGGGCGACAAAGCGAGACTCCGTCTCAAAAAAAAAAAACAAACAAACCAAAAAAAAACAAAAACAAAACAAAAAAAACGCAAAATAGAAATTGCCTAAGTAGAGTAGTCAAATCAGGGATCAGTTCACCCAATAAGACACATAACTTATTCATTCATTTAATTCTTTTATCAGAATATGTCATTGTAAATATAATTGAAATTCTTATGAAATGTTTTCCAGTCTTAAAACCATGCAGATACATAGTCTTAAGTTAGAATACATTTTTCCTGTCTTCTTGTTAGAACTTCTTCACATTAGTGTGAGCTAATTCCTTCCATAAATTTGGAATCTAAGAGGGAAACCAGTGTAAACAAATACTTGTATATGTAGAAATTGGCATACATTTGGGCTGGGTAGAGTGGCTCACACCTGTAATCCCAGCACTTTGGGAGGCCAAGGCAGAAGGATTCCTTGAAGCCAGGAGTTTGAGACTAGCCTGGGCAATACAGTAAGATCCTGTCTCTACAAACTTTTTTTTTTCTAGCTGGGTGTGGTGGCACACGTCTGTAGTCCTAGATACTTGGGAGGCTGAAGTTGGAGGATCACTTGAGCCCAGGAATTTAAGGCTGCAGTAAGTTGTGATCATACCACAGTATTCCACCCTGGGCAACAATGTGAGACCCTGTCTTAAAAAAAAAAAAAAAAAAAGAAAAAAAGAAAGAAAGAAAGAAAGAAAAAGAAAAGAAATATTGTGGTTATGAGGAAAAAGATCATTCAGAAGGCAGGGGATGGTGGTAATTATGGAGGAAGGACTCACATCTTTTCTAATAAAACAAGACAAAAAATCATGTGATAGATCATTTTTAGAAGTTTCTTGAAAGTTTAAAAGCCAGATAGCTTAGAGAGGTGGCAGGGAAAAAACTCTAACTCAAATTAATGGTGGGGAATTTTCACTCAAACAAACAAATCAACAAAAAACAATGCAGAGACAACAGCAGAAATATATTGCTGGAGACAGAATACAAAGGCAATAAAATAGTATAATTTAAGAATTAAAACATCTGTATACTCAATAAATACTAATTAAGCATTTACTATGTATGAAGCACCATGCTAGATCCTGGTGATGATAAAAAAAAGTGTGACATAGCTATGAAATCCAGCGTTTTCCCAACTATCATGACCCATCCAAACACGTCATTTCTTTCCTTTTTTTTTTTTTTTTTTTTGAGATATCCTCACACTCTGTTGTCAAGGCTGGAGTGCAACGGCGTGATCTCAGCTCACTGCAACCTCTGCCTCCTGGGTTCAAGCAATTCTCCTGCCTCAGCCTCCTAAGTAGCTGGGATCACAGACACGCACAACCATAGCTGTCTAACTTTCATATTTTTAGTAGAGATGGGGTTTCACCATGTTGGCCAGGTTTGTCTCAAACTCCTGACCTCAGGTGATCCATCTTCCTCAACCTCCCAAAGTGCTGGGATTACAGGCGTGAGCCACCGCGCCCGGCCCAGATTTCATTTCTTGAATTTCTCTTTCATATTTCCATTCTTGTGACCATTCTCATCAAATTAAAGATAAATAAATAAATAAGTTTTTTAATAAATACTTTACTGACTTGCTTTACTGACCTGCTACCTTCTCACCTCTTAATTTAAATCTATTTTACAAACTAACATCAGTTTATTTTTTGAAATATTATTGCTAGTTGTTTCTCTATTTAAGGACCTTCAATGATTAAGTGACTGTCTCCCAGATTAAGAATTTATGGTAACTTGGACTATCTCATATACAAACCAACCCTGTACTTCAAGCAGACTGGAGAATTCACTTGTCTCCCAAACACTCCCAAATTATTTTCATAGGAGATAAAATTTAACACGGTTCTGAAAAGATAAGAGCAAATTTCGTTGGCAGGATTTTGATGAGGAAAGTCAAAAAGGCACAAATGGTTTTCAGGAGTAAGGTGTAGATCCGCTTATAGAAATGGAAAGTCACATATATATATATATATATAGCAGAAGCTGATGCATTTTTAAGACCACTATTTCTTATCTCTTTGTCTCTTGAATTAAATCCCCAGATTAATACAGAGCACAAATCATATAGTAGAAATTAGGACTATTCAAGGTCAGTATTAAAAAGAGATTAGATAAGTTCTAGTATCTTAGTTTATCAAAAATTCTATGAAATGCAAATTTCCTTTAACAAGGAGTCACATAAATTCACTAATGTAAAAAAATGTAATATTAAAGTCATAAGAAAGACTGCACTTAATAAGTGACTTGGTGATATTTTGCTATTTATCATAAATTGTGTCATTCTATATTTATCAGAAATAAAACCATTTCTCATTTTTTTTAATTTAAATTTATTTTAAGTTCCAGGATACATGCGCAGTACGTGCAGGTTTGTTGCATAGGTAAACGTGTGCCAGGGTGGTGTGCTGCACATATCAGCCCATCACCTAGGTATTCAGCCCCACATACATTAGCATTTATCCTGATGCTCTCTCTCCCCCGGTCCCCTGACAGGCACCAGTGTGGTGAGTTCCCCTTCCTGTGTCCATGTGTTCTCATTGTTCAGCTCCCACTTATAAGTGAGAATGCGCAGTGCTTGGTTTTCTGTTCCTGCATTAGTTTGCTGAGGATGATGGCTTCCAGCTTCATCCATGTCCCTGCAAAGGACACGGTCTCCTTCCTTTTTATGGCTACATAGTATTCCATAGTGTAACGTGCCACATTTTCTTTATCCGGTCTATCATTGATGGGCATTTGGGATGGTTCCATGTCTTTGCTGTTGTGAATAGTGCTGCAATGAACACAAGTGTACACGTATCTTTATAATAGAATGATTTATCATTCTTTAGGCATATATCCAGTAGTAGGATTGCTGGGTCATATGATATTTCTGGTTCTAGGTCTTTGAGGAATTGCCACACTGTCTTCCACATTGGCTGAACTAATTTACATTCCCACCAACAGTGTAAAAGCATTCTTCTTTCTCCACAGACTGGTCAGCATCTGCTGTTTCTTGACTCTTTAATAATCACCAATTTGACTGCTGTGAGATAGTATATAATTGTGGTTTTGATTAACAGTTCTCTAATGATCAGTGATGTTGAACTTTTTTTCATATGTTTGTTGGCCGCATAAATGTCTTCTTTTGACAAATGTATGTTCATGTCTTTTGCCCACTTTTGAATGTTTTTTTGTTTGTTTTTTTGTGTGTTTGTTTTGTAAATTTGTCTAGGTTCCTTGTAGATTCTGGATATCAGACCTTTGTCAGATGGATAGATTGCAAAAGTTTTCTCCTATTCTGCAGGTTGTTCCCTCTGATGATAGTTTCTTTTGCTGTGCAGAAGCTCTTTAGTTTAATTAGATCCCATTTGTCAATGTTTGCTATTGTTGCCATTTCTTTTTATGTTTTTGTCATGAAATCTTTACCTATGCCTATGTACTGAATGGTATTCCTTAGATTTTCTTCTAGGGTTTTTATAGTTTTGGGTTTTACTTTTTTTTTTTTTTTTTTACTTTTTTTTAAGTTTATATTTTTATATTTTAAATATACTTTGTCTTTTTTTTTTTTTTTTTTTTTTTTTTTTTTTTGAGATAGAGTCTCCCTCTGTTGCTCATACTGGACTGCAGCGGTATGATCCTGGCTTATTGCAACCTCCGTCTCCTGGGTTCGAGTAATTCCCCTGCCTCAGCCTCCCAAGAAACTGGGACTACAGGCGTGTGCTACCAAACCCAGCTAATTTTTGTATTTTTAGTAGAGACCAGGTTTTGCCATGTTAGCCAGGCTGGTCTCAAATTCCTGACCTCTGGTGATCCACCCACCTCTGCCTCCCAAAGTGCTGAGATTACAGGTGTGAGCCACCGCATCCAGCCCATTTAAATCTTCAATCCATCTTGAGTTAATTTTTGTATAATGTGTAAGGAAGGGGTCCAGTTTCGATGTTCTGTATATGGTTAGCCAGTTTTCCCTATGCTATTTATTAATTAGGGAATCCTTTCCCCATTGATTCTTTTTTCCAGGTTTGTCAAAGACCAGATGGTTGTAGATGTGCAGTCTTATTTCTGAGATCTCTATACTGTTGCATTAGTCTGTGTGTCTGTTTTTGTACCAGTACCGTGCTATTTTGGTTACTGTAGCCTTGTAGTATAGTTTAAAGTCAGGTAATGTAATGCCTCCAGCTTTATTCTTTTTGTTTAGAATTGTCTTAGCTATACAGATTCTTTTTTGGTTCCATGTGAATTTTAAAATAGTTTTTTCTAATCCTGTAAAGAATGTCAATGGTAGTTTAATGGGAATAGTATTTAATCTATAAATTGCTTTGGGCAGTATGGCCATTTTGATGATATTGATTCTTCCTATCCATGAGCATGGAATGCTTTTTCATTTGTTTGTGTCCTTTCTTGTTTCCTTGAGCAATGGTTTGTAGTTTCCCTTGAAGAGGTCCTTCACTTCCCTTGTTAGCTGTATTCCTAGGTATTTTACTGTTTTTGTAGTAATTGTGAATGGGAGTTCACTCATGATTTGGCTCTCTCCTTGTCTATTGGTGGTGTATAGGAACGCTTGTGATTTTTGCACATTGATTTTGTATCTTGAGACTTTGCTTAAGTTGTTTATCAGCTTAAGAAGATTTTGGCTGAGACAAGGGGGTTTTCTAAATATAGGTTCATGTCATCTGAAAACAGAGACAGTTTGACTTCCTTTCTTCCTATTTGAATACCCCTTATTTCTTTCACTTGCTTGATTGCACTGGCCAGAAACTCCAATACAATGTTGGATAGAAGTATTGAGAGAGGGCATCTTTGTCTTGTGCCAGTTTTCAAGGAGAATGCTTCCAGCTTTTGCCCATTTTGTATAAGATTGGCTGTGCATTTATCATAAATGGCTCTTATGATTTTGAGATATGTTCCATTACCACCTAGTTTATTTAGAGTTTTTAACGTAAA
Organism: Macaca nemestrina; assembly: GCF_043159975.1. Lineage (NCBI taxonomy): Eukaryota > Metazoa > Chordata > Mammalia > Primates > Cercopithecidae > Macaca > Macaca nemestrina. Next base: position 50,461,754 of record NC_092137.1, read on the forward strand.
GGGATGCTGAATTTTATCAAAAGCTTTTTCTGCGTCTATTGAGATAATCATCTGGTTTTTGTCTTTAGTTCTTTTTATGTGATGAATTACATTTATTGATTTGTGTATGTTGATTTCACCTTGCATCCCAGGGATGAAGCTGACTTGATCCTGGTGGATAAGCTTTCTGATGTGCTGCTGGCTTTGTTTTGCCAGTATTTTATTGAGGATTTTTGCATCAATGCTCATCCAGGATATGGGCCTGAAGCTTTCTTTTTTGTTGCTGTTGTATCTCTGGTAGGTTTTGATATCAGGATAATGCTGGCCCCATAAAATAAGTTAGGGAGAAGTCTCTCCTTTTCAATTGTTTGGAATCATTTCAGAAGAAACGGTACCAGCTCCTCTTTGTACCTCTGGGAGAATTCAGCTCTAAATCCATCTGGTCCTGGGTTTCTTTTGGTTGGTAGGCTATTTATTACTGCCTCAATTTCAGAACCTGTTTTTGGTATATTTGGGGATTCAACTTCTTCCTAGTTTAGTCTTGGGAGGGTATATGTGTCCAGGAATTTATCCGTTTTCTCTAGATTTTCTAGTTTATTTGCATAGAGGTATTTATAGTATACTCTGATGGTTTGTTTGTATTTCTGTGGGGTCAGTGATGATATCTCCTTTATCATTTTTTATTGTGTCAATTTGATTCTTCTCTCTTTTCTTTATTAGTCTAGCTATCAGTCTATCTGTCTTACTGTTTTTTTCAAAAGACCAGCTCCTGGATTCACTGATTTCTTGAAGAGATTTTCGTGTCCTTAACTCCTTCAGTTCTGCTCTGATCTTGGTTATTTCTTGTCTTCTGCTAGCTTTTGGGTTTGCTGGCTCTTGGTTCTTTAGCTCTTTTAGTAGTGATATTAGGGTGTCAATTTGAGATCTTCCTAGTTTGATATGGGTATTTAGTGCTCTAAATTTCCCTCATAACAATGCGTTACCTGCATCCCAAAGATTCTGGTACATTGTCTCTTTGTTCATTTCTCAATTTTTTAAGTGGTGGTTTATGTTTAGTATGAACAGTAACAGCAAAAGAAAAAAAATACATAACTTTGGTTTGTTTGTTTGCTCATTCTTTATCTCAAGCCTTCTCCAACAGCCTATGAAGATGGCAGTAAGAGTAAAGTTCAGTCATTTCTGTGATTTGTGTATCCACATTTTTTTTTGAGACAGCATCATGCTCTGTTGCTCTGTTACCCATGCTTGAAATCAGTGGTGTTATCATGGCTCACTGCAGGCTCAACCTCCTGAACTCAAGAGATCCTCCCACCTCAGCCTCCCAGATAGCTGGGACTACAGGCATGCACTACCACACTTAGCTAATTTTTGTATTTTTTTTGTTGAGATGTGGTTTTGCCATGTTACCTAGGCTAGTCTTGATTCCTGGACTCAAGTGACCCACCCATCTTGGCCTACGAAAGTGCTGGGATTACAGGCATAAGTCACCATTCCTGGCTTATCCACATACGTTTATAATAACAGTTATTTAAAAAAAAAACAAACAAAAATACTGGAAAATTAGGCCACTTACAATGACAAGCAATTGTGGGTATCTGCAAGATACTCAACGATAAAAGTTTTTTAACCCATGAAGTTGTTTGGCCAAATAAATTTCACAAAGGAAATGGATTTTCAAGTGAAAAAGAAAAGAAAGAGGTTCACTATGGAGATCCTTACATTTTACTACCCATGTGAAGATTATAAGTATGTATGAGAGTCATTTTTGAAGTTGAAATGATTGAAACATTAGAGCATGGATTAAAGTACCAAATCAGACCTGGGGCAGGTAAATGTCAAATCTTCTTTCTTTTGTATTTGGTTCACAAAAATTCTATCTTCCTAGACTAAAATTACAAGGTGGTTCCAATTTGCACATCAGATCCTTGAACACTCAGGTCCTCAATCTCAAAATAACCTCACATTTGAAACATACGTCCTTAAGCTCTGAAGTGAAAATGGTGAAGAGAAACCTATAAAACAGAAAGGATAGAGCACTCAGGGGTGTAGTAGGCTTCCCACTTAAAAATCCCCAGATCTGGGGTCATTTTAAAAACTTTAATTCATTTTAAACGGGTTATTGTATTAAAATAAAGTTTGCATGCCATCTGTTTTCAAAGTCATTTAAATTAAGTTTTATGACTCATGAGAAAGAGAGGCCATTTTTAACACATTGTAGTCTGCTTATTACTATCAGTCACTAATTAAAATTAATTATTAAGAGTGATTCCTTTTGCTGTCAAATCTTCTAGATCATTTATCAAAGAATGACATGACTTTCTCTTCCTTCCTTGGAATACTGAAGTCATAGTCATATGACTTTTGGGTAGATGCCACTGAAATGATGACGTTAGTCAGATGTGTAACAGTAATGCTGTCTAAAAGCTACATTTAACCAAGAGAGCAGTATTTTTGAAACAGCAGGCAGTATAAAAGTGCTTTGTGAATATTAACATATTCTAGCAAATTAGTTTGCACTCATTATCATAAGCAATTGCTTACTGTTTAGATGCAGCTCGTATTAAATTGGCAAGCAATTTGCAAGAATTAAAACATAACATGGAGAGTTTTCTGAAAACTCAGCAATATCTTGGGAGAAATGATGCTACTAGGTTCACAGACCATGTACCAAACATTTTCACCCATTAAACATATTTAGCATTAGAATAATAGTTGGTTGGCTACATAGGTTTTTAATGCAAGATCATTTTGTAACCACTGTTTGGACACCATCAATAGAATTTTATATATCAGACATTTAAAGACTTTGTTTTAAAAAGCCTGAGGAAAAGGTAGGAAGGCTTTGTTTTCTAAAAATGAACTAGCTATCAATTTGACTAAATTTTGGTACTTCAATAACCCATTGCATTGTCTTGAGTTACTTTGTGCTACCCAATTTGTCCCTTTCACAAAGTTTCTGTTGTCTTGATCATTCTTTCCATTTATTCCTGGGGTGGATTCTGCTGATGTTTACCCCTATCCACTTTACTTTCTTTAATAACAGAACTCTTGAGTGTCAGCTGAGCAGATAGATATCTGTGTACAGCCTACATTTCCCATTCTCTTTTACAGCTTGAAGGGGCTATTGACTAAGTCCTGGCCAATGACAGATGAGCAAAAATGATGTGTGTTTATTTTAGTTCAGATTCTGAAATGTGTCTGCCTTCTCCTGCCCATTTCCCTCTTTCTTGCCTAGTGATGACAAAATTGAACCAGCTGCTTTAGACTTAGAGATGGAAGCCAAAGGTTGAGAACTGTACAATTCTATCCTAGGACCACTGTACTGTGAATATCATGTGAGAAAAACAAATCTTACATCGTGTTGAGAGACGAGTATTTCTGGGTCTCATATTGACGGCAAAGGGTGTTTATACAGCCTTTGAAAAAAATGACCTAATATTTCCATGTATTTTTTCATCCTCATGAGGCAAGTAAATTTGATAGAGAAACTATTATTATCTCCATTTTATGAATTTAAAAGAGATTAATATTCAAAGAGCTAAAATTATTTGTCCATGGTCACAAAGTAATGTAAAACTTTTTCTATCAAAACCTTCCACAGAAGGCCACTGAAAATCTATTATCTTTTTAATAGTAAACTGATGTTACCTACCCTGGGTAATTCTATGGGAGGTCACATGTTTTTATGGATTTCTCCATTCTGCAATTCTTTGCTCCTTACAAAAACAAAATTTGCAAAACACAGTAAAGGATATTGCCTGCGATATGAAACAAGGTGAAAATAACTGACCCACACAAGCCCCTCAGCTTGAATAGACAGCATTTACTTTAGAAAACTTTAAAATATCTTCTCCACCTTTTGAGATTTAAATCTTCTCCCAGCTTCTTGCCAGATTTATGACTTGAAAATGTCTTTCTCAAGAGCCTAGGAGTCATCCATTTGAAATGTAATCATCAAGGAAGATAGTGCTCTGTCTGCCAGTATCTGAAAGGGTAAGAGCCTAACCTCTGGAAGTGCCAATTAGCAGTTTTTTTTTTTCTGTACTATACATATATTAAAGGACTAATTAATGGGAAGTTGGATAACAAAGAAAAGTATAATGTATTAAAACCTGTACATCAGCAACTTTTCTCAGTGTCTTGAAAAGAAAGATAATTTAAAGAGTATCATTAAAGTGCTACAGAGTACTGAGAAAACAGACTACCCACAAACAAATCTAGTAGCTAGTTTTATGGTTTTTCAACTGGTAAATTTAAAATATAAAACAAAACATTGAAAATTTTTTGATAAAGTATTTGCACATTTTTTTTTTGGTTTCCCAGTTCATATAAAGGTTGTTTATACTATACTGTAGTCTATTTAAGTATGCAACAGCATTACGTCTGAAAAAAACAATGTATATACCTTAATTAAAAAACACTTTATTGCTAAATAATCTGAGCCTTTAGCAAGCTATAATATTTTTGATGGTGGAAGGTCGTGCTTCAACGTTGATGAGTGCTTATTCATTAGGGTGGTGGCTGCTGAAGGTTGAGGTGGCTGTGGCAATTTCTTAAAATAAGACAACAATGAAGTTTGCTGCATTAAATGACTCGACACAAGTTTTCTCCATAGCACGCAATGCTGTTTGATAGCATTTTAACCACAATAGACATCTTTCAAAGTTTGAGTCAATCCTCTCAAACCCTGCCACTGCTTTTTCAACTAAGATTATGTAATATTCTAAATCCATTGTTGTCATTTCAACAATGTTCACAGCATCTTCATCAGGAGTATATTTCATCTCATGAAACCACTTTTTTTTATTCATCCATAAGAAACAACTTCTCATTTGTTCAAGTTTTATCATGAGATTGCAGCAATTCAGTCACATCTCCAGGCTCCACTCCTAGTTCTAGTTCTCTTGCTATTTCTACCACATCTGTAGTTACTTCCTCCACTGAAGTCTTGAGCCTGTCAAAGTCATCTATAATGGTTGAAATCAATTTCTTCCAAATTCCTATTGGCACTGATATTTTTACCATCTTCTCTGAGTCACAGATGTTCTTAATGGCATCTAGAATGGCAAATCCTTTCCAGAATGTGTTCAATGTACTTTGTCTAGATCCATCACAGGAATCACTATCTATGGCACTTATAACTTTATAAAATGTATGTTTTAAATAAAGCTTGAAAGTTGAAATTACTCCTTCCTTGGGTTATAGAAGTGTTATCAAGGATAAAATCATGTTCATCTCCATGTATATCCCCATCATTGGGTGACAGGTGCATTGTCCATGAGCAGTAATAATTTGAAAAGAATCTCTATTTCTAAGCAGTAGGTCTCAATATTGGGCTCAAAATGTTCAGTAAATCATGCTGTAAACAGCATGTCATCTACTCTTTGCTGTTTCATTAATAGAGCACAGGCAGAGTACATTTAGCACAATTATTAAGGACACTAGGATTTTTAGAATGGTTAATGAGCATTGACTTCAACTTAAATTCACCAGTTGCATTAGCCCCTAAAAGAGAGTCAGTCTGTCTTTTGCACCTCTGAAGACAGACATTGACTTTTCTCCTCTTTAGCTGTGAAAGTCCTACCTACATGGCATCTTCTTCAAAAACTATATAAGGCTGTTTTGTCTACACTGAAAATCTATTTAGTATAGTCGACTTTATCAAATTTTAGCTAAATTTTGTTTGATAACTTGCTGCAGCTTCTACTTAAGCAATAATACATCTACCATATATTATTAACCATAATATATGGTTAATCCAAGGTGCACAGGTGAGCAATAGGATCAAGTGTAATGTGGGCTTAGGTTCAAATCCCTGTTAATCCAAGATGTATGAAGAACTAAACCACAGCAGCTTTAGCCATATATTTGAAGCACAGATTTCAGCAAGACAAAACTGTGACTTGAAAAATGAGACACTCAAAATCCTCAGGAGATCAGTCTCTTCTCCTGTTCCTCTATGGCTCCACCAAAGTACAGATTCAATTTTGAGACAGGTTAAATTGGGAGCCGAAGTGGGAATATATGGTTAATGAATATATAGTTAATGAAGTGGGAATATATTGTTGCTTCACCTGACCTGGAAGGGGAGTAGAAGATGTGCCATTCACTCAGATAGGAAACATCAGAGAAGAAACATGATGCTTAAGTAATACAAGGAGTTCATTATGTTAGAATTTAGCTACTTTCCTCCATGTTAGAATACCACATCATCTCTACATTCCTACTTAGCATGCTGAAGTATACATGGAAGACATTTATTTTAGTATCCTACTAATTAATCAAGTATAAAATTAAGAAGAGATCTTTAATTGAAAACTCTGTCTGCCCTTTCATAGACTTTTGCCAAACTCAAAGTCATAAACACAATTAACTCCTCATCTCATTTAAAATATTCTCCAAATGTAATATTTAGCTTTTAACAATACCTTTCCATGAAACACGCATGAATTGGCTTTGTTTGAATATTTGCACTGTTCCCCTTTTCCCAAAAATGTTATGAAATCATTTGATGAAACAGGTTTCACTATACTATATTGTCCCAGAATGTCTTTTGCATGATTGCTATTTGGTTTCTAAATAAATTTATTGGTACAAGTTATTGTACTTTGTTGATCTGCTTCCTCTACTCATCAAGGTGGTTTATTATTTGTGGTGCACAGGTGAGCAATAGGATCAAGTGTAATGCGGGCTTAGGTTCAAATCCCTGCATGTATAGATGAAATTGGGTTATCTGCACTTCTTGTACCTTTCAATAGTGGGAGGAGAGAAGGAAATCCATCCCTACTGGAAAGTATGCTCTGTATTCTATCAACTCTGTTGACCCTCAGCATAAAATATTTTAAAGCATTTCCCTAACAAACAAGTCTAGTTAGACAATCTGTATCATAACCATTACTTTTATCTATGAGACCCCTCTGTCTCTTAGAACATAGTGGTCATGGGTACTGGTAACCCATATGATGTCTTCAGGAAAATAGGAAAAAAAAAAAAACAAATCTCCAAAACCCTCTACTTCTGCCTATGGAAATTTTTCATGATTTTTGTCAGAACAAGACATTTGCTTGATGTCTCCTAGAAAACTGTCATATTAAATATGCAACTCCATTGTGAAAACAGTATAAATGGTTCCACCTTAACAAGTGTAGAACTTGCACAAACATCCATGGCATCCCTTTAGTAAGATGTAGGAAATGACTACGTTTTGGTTTAAGACGGAGATTCAACACATTTGGACTCTATTGTTCTACTGGAATACAACCATACTTCTCAGTGGGAGAAAAAAATGCAAGAGACACACAAAAGAACTATAATTCCTATTCAATCACTTTCTTTTTTACAAAGCAAACACCAATGACAAAAGAAGTTCAAGCTTTTTTTCTTTTCTTTTCCTTTCTTTTTTTTTTTTGGAAAGCAGCCGTCTTACAGAGTTGAAATAAGATTAGTCACAGACCTAACCTGTAGAAATGAAATTTCTGAAAAGAAAGACAATATCAGAGCAGTGTTAATCCAAGATGTATGAAGAACTAAACCATAGCAGCTTTAGCCATATATTTGAAGCACAGATTTCAGCAAGACAAAACTGTGACTTGATAAATGAGACACTCAAAATCCTCAGGAGATCAGTCTCTTCTCCTGTTCCTCTATGGCTCCTCCAAAGTACAGATTCAATTTTGAGGCAGGTTAAATTGGGAGCCGAAGTGGGAATATATGGTTAATGAATTTTGTACAATCTTCCTTCTTTTCAATTGAAGAAGAAAAGAGAAAAAATCCCTTAAATAGATTTCATGGGTTTTACTGAGTCTTTCCAACATTTCCCCCCAGATTGATTTCAGATCATGTAGAGACAACCAGACTGCTAATTAAACTATTAACTCTTTCTTCTAAATTGCAAAGCTTTGAGCATTTATACTGTAGAAGCCACCTCCCCGACTCTGAAGCCCCGAGGAATATAGACTTTCCATAGAATGGGAGGGAAGTAACATACACATTACCCTAGGCCAAATTTGACCCTGAAAATGAAGTCATATGCACTAACTCTCAAAATACTTAATGATTTTTCCCAGACTTTGCTTAACAAGTGTATATAACAAGGAAAGTCTCTAAGGTAAGCTCAGACAGATTCATTTTCTCCTGGAGTTAAATTGAAAGGTGACACAATGAAAGCTCCATTATGATTCTTTTGAAAGCAGCAAGATTATGTTCTCAGCCAATGTAATGTGTAGTTGATGCAGGATAAAGTGCTGGCCAAAACAGAGGAAAGGTGCTGAAGTCCAAAGCCTCCATTGATTTAAGTCACAAGACAAAAATATACTTATAGAACTCTAATGCCCTAGGTTTTTGTATAAAAGAGATGTGTGTGTTAAATTTTTAAATAAACCAACCAAAACAATGTAGCAAATTCAGCTCCAAAATAGATTCCTTTAATTCTGAAAGATATCTTAACGATATAGAAATATGTAAAAATACTACTTCTTTTACATAAAATGAATTATTTACCTCTTCCATCAGAGCAATGTCTATACTCTAAATTCATTAATAAATTCTCCTTGTCCTATGTGAAAATGAGTAAAAAATAAGATTGCAAATGAATATAGTTTAAAAGCCATATCATTCAGTGTGGAAGTTCTCAACCTTGAATCAGGAAACTATAGGTCTAGTCCTAATTCCTTGCTTTGTGACTTTGCCAAAATTATTGAACCTATACAGTAATCCTCATTTTCTTCTTCTGAAAATAAAGGGGATTTTCCAGGTAATTGATATGGGCATTTCCAGCTCTATTCTGAGTTTAAAATGTCACTCCACTGAAGTTGGCATTAACTTTGAACTTGATTCCAGAGTACACTGAGCATGAAGTAGAAAGTTAAATTTACCAGTGAGGCAATGCAGCAGACAACATGCAATGACTTCTTTGGTTTATATTTATTTCATTTTTATTTGACTTTCAACAAAATTGCACAGAATGTTTTCTGTATTTTATGGCTGTGAAACAACACAGTAGAGGACATTTTATTTTGCTTAGCAATTCTTTCTATGATTATAAAAAATTAAGACATAAATACAGAAGAATTGAATAGTGTATTGGATGAGCATTGCTAGCAGTTAACTTTTTAATTTTCTGAAATCATATACCCTACACCGCTGTTCTAGCAACTCCGCCCAAAATCAATATAATGCAAAATTCATAGAAATAGCAGTCTAAAATCAGCTCCAGGTTTATTAAAACCTAGTTATGTAATTACTGAGGTTTTCTCTTTTAAAATCTATAATTACTAGTGTTATACTAAAAAGGTTGGGTTAAATGTTAAGCAAAACCACCCTGGCTGATTTGTTTTGTGAATACATGTTAAGATAATTCCTACTTAGAAGAACAGAATCATTCCAAGATGAAATTCTTATCAGCCTTAGTAGGTTCTATTGTCATAAATATGACTCAGATTCAGAAAGGTATTCATTACCCTATTCTAGCAGTCAATTTAAGTTGTGAAAATATAAGGAAAAGCCAAAGCATATTCTCTACAGATGTAGCTGCAGTGGCGTCATTTTCCTCCATGCTTCTGGTTGAGAAACACCAGGCATCATCTCAATGGTCCACAGATTATTAATTCCCATTGTAAGATAATCCTGCCCATGTTCATCAAAATTATAACCATTTCTTCTTTTGCATGTGTTCTTATGTGTTGGAGTTCTTGGCAAAGAATTTAAAATCCTTCATAGATACCCAGTTAAATAATCATACTATTCATTCCCTGTAGATTAATACCTTTTGAAATGCCCTTAGGCTTTTCACATCATGGAGTAGAAAATCATGTTTTCTTTTGAGTGACATGACAGTACTCCACACACTGGCTGAATTTCGTCTCTCATCTCACTTTTTCTTTAAAGCACTGGTTGGAGACTACCTGGCAAGCTGATAATCATTTTTACCAAGAAGAAAACACATACACACACATACACAAACAGCAAATGACCTGTTCAAAGTCATAAAGTTGATGAGCAGAGGAACACTTAGGTGTCCCTTCTGTTATTTATTCCTCAGATTTGAAAGTTCTGCCGTTCATATAACTGTTCCATATTAAAGCAGTAGAACCAGTATACTTACTGTAAGGTGGCACTGTGTGTATGCTCAACAAGTGTTAATTAAATGGACTTAGGGCAATCTCCCCTCTCACCTATTTGAGAGTTCCAAATGACACAAATTATGAATTTTATTTTTATTTTTATTTTTTGAGATGGAGTCTTGCTCTGTTGCCCAGGCTGTAGTGCAGTGGCCTGACCTCAGCTCACTGCAAGCTCCGCCTCCCAGGTTTACGCCATTCTCCTGCCTCAGCCTCCCAAGTAGCTGGGACTATAGGCGCCCGCCACCACGCCTGGCTAGTTTTTTTATTTTTTATTTTTTAGTAGAGACGGGGTTTCACCTTGTTAGCCAGGATGGTCTTGATCTCCTGACCTCGTGATCCGCCTGTCTCAGCCTTCCAAAATGCTGGGATTACAGGCTTGAGCCAATGCGCCCGGCCAAATTATTATTTTTATATAGGTAACTATTAGGTCTTCAAACACATATAAACAATTCTGATTGGGATCATTCATATGTTATATATAACAAATGGTCTTAATTACAGTTGGTCATTAAATAATATTTGTCTATTGCAGAAACTGTGGAAAGTACAAAATTAAAAACATAGGGACTTAAAACAGGTGAGAAAATTTTTAAGTGATTTGGCCACTGAAGGTGAAGGAAAAGACATAAAGAGAAGAACAAAACCAATAAGAACAGTAACATTGGACCAAGAAATCAGAGTATGCATCCTTTTAGGGGTCTCCAAGCTGTCTGTCCTTCCCATCTTAACACCTAGTTAATAACGTGCCTGTTTAGAAGGTGGCAGCTACATTCAAAGGAGTCAACATAACTTTGTATCACTGTATTGATTGGCTATTTGGCTTGGGATCAGCACAGACCAGAATTGGTCTAGAGGTTGTTCTCTTGGTTTGGAGATCATTTAGCAAGTGACATCGTGTGAGATCAATGGCCTGTTACTGCTTTCATCGTTCTCAAGTTCACTATCATAAGGGTCCTTAAGATTTAATGAACCTAGTCTGCTGAGTGAAGCTTTCAACCTGCTATATTTCTTCTAACATACCAAAATGGCTTGTATGGGAAATGATTACTACCTTATGCAGTAGGACTCTCCAAACTAAGACTTATCAATTAAGGATAATATGGCAGTAAGATATACATTTAAATTAGTTTTCCATAAGATGTGTATTTATATATTTTCCTGAAAGTAAAACAGTGAAACAGCTCTCTAGTGACTGAAAAAAAAAAAAAAAAAAAAAAAAAGAAACAAAGAAAATCAGTCACAATTGAACGCACACATACACACATAGAAACAGAATAGATAACATTGTAGAACAGTCGCTAGGTCTCTGGCGATTCATTAACATTTCATATCCAAGGAAACTAGCCATTCATTCCTTCTAAAACAGAAAGCATTTTCAAAGCAATATCCAGGTACAGGTAAATGACAAAGCAATCATTTTGAAAGAAGGTAAATTACAGTCAGATGGGTAGAGAAACAAGGAGGAAATATTAGACATTCTCATCAGCAGAAAGAGGCAACAAACAGCAAAATATGTATCATATATATGTTAAATATATGTATTATATATCTATGTATAATAAATCAATGCAAGAGGTGAATTAGAAGTAGGCTGTCATGTTCTCCAGCACAAGGACGATTTCCCTAAGTGGTACAATGAAATGAAGAAACTCCCCCAGAACATTACAACACAGTTATATGTCAATTTTCTTAACAGATTTTTGAGTGTTCTGTACACAAAGCAGGAAGAACATTGTGGAAACATTTCAGTAAAGAGTTATAATCTAGGCCTCTGTCTTTTGGAGACAAGAAGTGGGAACGAGAACATGAGTTAGTCTCATATCAAGACCACACATCCATTTTCTTTGGAATAATGATATCACTAGGACCAGCAGAAGCTCGTTTAATGATATGTGAAATTAAATCAGGGGTTCTAGATTTTTTCAAGAAAACAACAATAACAAAATAGGAGTTTAAAGTAATTAATGGGTATATATGTCCAAAGCATTAATTATATGTAGAAAGGTTTTTTTAAGAAAACCTTTAAAATTTCCAGATGACTGAAAAGAAAATTCTTTTTTCCAAAAACATTTGACATGAGAGTTTACTGTTATCATATGAAGAAGTATAGAAACTTCTCCATTTCTGGGGGACTTTTCATAGAGATAGGCCAACTCATCAATTCTAGGTTTCCTCGTGGTGGGGATATATTTGCTTATTGGTTAAAAAGTCTTGGGCAAGGACAACAAACACTGAAAAAAAAAATGTGTTCTCTGATCTGATCTTGAATTCCCAGAAACAAGCAACTTCCTGCTAATTAATCCTAGCAAGGCCAGAGAATCAGGAAAGGGCAGCTATTTTTTATGTGGGATGAAACCTCTCTCTGCATAAATTACAGGTGCACCATCAGAAGAGACTAGTCTAAGGGCTTATAATAAAGAGGGGAGAGTGACTGCACTGCCAATCTCTCCAACAAAAGTGCTACTGTGATTGTATCAGGACACGATAAAGATCTGGATAAGTGTTACTGTATTACCACACGAGTTACTAGTTCCTGGACAGAATGCCCAAGACTCTGTTTCTGATTCATTTTTGTGAAACTACTTCCAATAGCAATGAATAAAGAAGAAAAATACAGAAACCAAAAGCAAGACATAGCACAATTCTTCAGGTACCAATTTACTTAATCAATTTTTCACCTTATAAAAACAGAGGTGATATTTGGACACAAGACCAGAAAAGCTCATCTTCCCAGCATATGTCTTCCTCACCACACTCATTCACACTTAAGCAAATATATTTCACCCAGGGTTCTTGGAAGCCAGCATTCCACATTTAGAAATAATTTCTTTGGCTTAAAGACTGGCTATTCTTACTTCTTCAAATGCAAGAGAGGACCAAGTTAAAGCTAGAAAAATGGTCACAAAAAGATAGAGGTTTGAGGACCAATTCTTTATTTCATTTATTTATTTGTTATTATTATTATTATTTGAGATAGAGCCTCACTCTGTTGCCGAGGCTGGAGTGCAGTGGCACAATCTTGGTTCACTGCAACCTCTGCTTCCTGGGTTCAAGCAATTCGCCTGCCTCAGCCCCCCGAGTAGCTGGGATTATAGGCATGTGCCACCATGCTCGGGTAATTTTTGTAGTTTTAGTAGAGACAGGGTTTCACCATATTGACTGGGCTGGTCTTGAACTCCTGACCTTAGGTGATCCAACTGCCTCGGCCTCCCAAAGTGCTGGGATTACAGGTGTGAGCCACCACTCCCAGCTAAGGATCAATTTTGAGATCACTGACTTCAGCATTTCCAAGAACCACCCTGAAATGGACAGTGTTAAATCAACATAACTAAATATATATTATATATTATATCTATAAATGTGTATATATAATGTGTGTAAATTTTTATATGTGCATTATATTTTATTATAATTATATATTATGATGTAACTATATAATATAATTTTTATATATTTAGTTACATACAAAAATATATTTATATATGCATATTAATATATACACACATACACACAAACACACACATATATATTTTATTTCTAGAAAAATTGAGGTAAAGTTGGGTTTGAAAATGGTAATAAGAGTGTGTGGCCAGAAAGAAGGAAGCAGCAAGTTAGTTGTCAATAATACTGGTCAAGGTGAACTCTGACCCTGTCTACTTTCCAGCTTTTTGTCTTTCCTCAGCACTGCTTTGCCTAACAGACTCTTCCCTGGCATTAATGACTTCGCTGTGAAGAAGGATAGTTTCTAGTTTAGAGACACAAAGAGGTATGTTTGGTATCTAAGAAAGAATAAATGGAGCATAACTTCATTCACCTATGTCAAAATTACTTGGATAAATAAGTATAGAAAACATTAGTTATTCTTCTTTATTATAGAAAATGGATAAAACTAAAACTCAACTTAATCTCTGTGTACATATAGCATAGCTACCTAGGGAATTAATTATTTGATATGTGCACACCTTATGATCATGCCTCTGAAAAGAACTCCCAGAGCAATCCTTCGTACAGGTTACTGTGATTCTGTTTTTCAGAGGCTAATGTGCTCTGTGAGGTTGTCAGAAAAGAAATAATAATCAGTTATTTATTTGTTTAACTGGAGAAGCAGATGAATAAAGCATGCAAGAAAGGTACAAGGAAAAACAGCTTAAATATAAACACAAGCTAGTCCCATCTCTGACTTTGTGTCTACCTTTGACCAATGGCGAATGAATTTCCTTGTCTCTGTTTCTGTATTTTGAAGAAAGTAAACTGTATTCATATTTTTTCTCAGAAATACTATGTTAAATGTATTAGTAAATGTCCTTGATAAACAAAATGTAAAACTCAGAAGAAGAATAATGTTTATGGTACATATATGTCTTCAAAGTAAGAAAGAACTACTCATTTCAATAATGCCACAATTGAAAATTGAGTCATAAACAACCTAAAGGGCCCCAAAGTTGAAAATAAAAATGAATAAGACTACCAACTTTTAACTTTTTCAGAAGAATGAAGCTGCTTGCGTTCTTTGGGAAGCAAATGTTAGACTTTTTTTCCTATTTAAATTACCACAACATGGTCACAATCTGACATTCGATTTGTAACAACTAATCAAGAAATATTTATCTAACGCCCATAGCATATGAGGTATTATAGGGAATGAAAAGCTTACACACTGGATATTTAAGACCCCTATTGAGGGTAAGCCAAATTAGAAGTAACCTTTGTATAAATAAGGCTCACATTTTAAAAGCACTTTATAATTTTCAAAATATGTTTCACATTGGTCACTTCATTTAACAGACACTAACTTATTTGAATTCTAAGAAGAGAGAGATCCAGAGGTGGAAGTGATTAAACAAACAAACAAACAAAAGATTCTGTGAATTTAAGGCCGGGCACAGTGGCTCACAACTGTATTCCTAACACTCTGGGAGGCCAAGGCAGGTGGATTGCCTGAGCTCAGGAGTTTGAGACCAGCCTGAGTAATGTGGCAAAACCTCGTCTCTACCAAAATACAAAAAAATCAGCTGGGTGTGGTAATGTGCACTTGTAAACCCAGCTACTTGGGAGGCTGAGGCACGAGATATGCTTGAACCCGGGAGGCAGAAGTTGCAGTGAGCAGAGATGGTGCCACAGCCTGGGCAAGAGTGAGACTCTGTCTCAAAAAAAGAAAATAAAAATCAAACAAAATTCTGTGAATTGAAACCTGAGCTGGCATTTGAAAGGTGAGTTGGACTTGAATAAGAAAGAGAAGAAGCCAATTATGACTGAAAATTGCTTTGTTCTTTAATTTTCATAAACACATAATTCACTAGTTCCTTAAGTACACAAATATACACTTTCTTATTATCCTCCTTAGGCTTAGTACTCCACCTAACAGTGACTTGGAGAGCACATACTGAATTAACCAGTAAGGAGGATTTGTCCTTCTGTATCTATTTTCATCATTAACAGGGCACTTTACAAAGTAGCTGGGGAATTCAGGGTATAGCTGAAGGCTATGGAATATAATGGAGCTCACAGACTCAGGGAGTCAATCCCTTCACTTAAGGTTCATTAGCCTGGGTTCCAAGGATCCCAGGGGGTGATTCCTTCCTTTTCTGGATCCCCATAGCACACATTACCCAGACAATGTCTGTAGGACAACTTCAGCACTTCAAATGAAATACTGTCTGTGAGATCTTTGCTTTTCAATTGTTTCGTGTTATCTTTGTCTTACCTCCCAATTAATCTCCAGAACTCCTTGCAGATAGGAACTATGTCATCCAGATTCTTTATCTAGGCCACAGAGCTTCTAGCCAATTACGTGACAAAGCATAGGTGCACAACCAATGTCTTCTTTGGTGCCTCTGAGTTGCAAATGCAGTTGCATATCTATGTTAATGAAATGATGCTTCCTGCCTGTATTTTAAAAACTGATGCCTAGACAGGTGAATAATGCCAAGCAGACTATGCAAGCTCTTATCCTTTCCTATTATCAGATAAAAGTTGCTTAATTTGATAATTGTGACATTCTAGATATGGAAAATACAGTAAAAGCCAACTAGTGCAGAACCCTCATTTTTTACGTGGGGAAACAGACTTAGAGAGGGAAAGTGCCTTGCCTAAGATCACAGCTAATATTGTGCAAGAATTTGTTGTGGGCTCAGCATATGGTAGGCAATTATTTCAATGAATAAAGAAGTACCAGATGTGTGTCACATGGTCCCCTGGCACTCCAGCTGAGAAGGCAACTTGGTGTTATTTCTATGAGTCTTTGCAGGTGTGGAATACTGTATATTCTTTTCCTTTTGCTGCATGTTTTTCTGCCAAAAAAACTGTATTTTATATTTGTATTTCCACTTAAATTAAATATAAAAGCAGCTAAAAGATAGCATGTATTGTATCTCTCAACTTTGTATTTAAGTACATGATTATATCTATGTATTTACACAGATTCCTTTCCAAAATACTTACAAGGCATGCACCAAAATAATAACAGATTATACCTGGCCAATGGAATTCTTGGTAACTTTAATCTGACTTTTTAAACATTTCAACATATCTCCAACATTGTCATGAATATATAAACAAACATTAATTTTATAGCTAGAAGATAAGTCCAGTAAAAATATATTTTTAAAAAGAAAGACACTCCTCCTACACCTGCCAAAAGCCTGCCGTTTTGCAAACTAGTCAAGTTTTCTAATGATATATAAATTAGCGTAATTTTGAAAATGTAAATATCAATTATTGTGTTTAAAAAAACCAACTTTTAGGATGTGAGAAGCAGAGGTTCTGCTAACATAGAGTTTAACATTGAGCCTTAAAGAGAGGGAAAGGTCCAATTTGAGAAAAGTCTTGTTCCTTAAATTTTACTCTAGTTTTTCTTTCTATTTCCCTCCATAAAGAATTTATAAACTCAGACTTTAAATTCCATTATTTTGACTTACAAAAAGAAAATTCTGTTAAAACAAAATAAAATAAAATAAAATAAAACAGCTCTATCTGCATGGTAAGAATCCCCTCGGTTTCTGACTAAAGTCTCAGCGAACTTCCCCCATTATGTGCTGAAGGAAATTTGTATTTCAAGGTACAAATGAGAATGACTTCAAAATCATGTGGGAGAATCCTAGATGCATTATACATATTAAGTGGGTGTGGTGATAAAAAAGATTAGGGGTTAAATAAAATGGTTGGTGGTCACCATGAGCCTCTTATTTTGTATGACTAAAATTCAACCTACCATTATTTGCGACATGAGTGTGGGGAAAGTAAATTGTGAATTGCAGACTATTTCGTAAACATATGAAACTTTAATAATTATAGATTCACTAGCTAGACTGAGAAACACTAAGTACTTCTAGAAAATATTGAGTGTTGTGAGAATTTGTTTACCTTAAGTAGTATTACTATTTGTATTTGGAGTCCTCTAAACTATGCCAAAGGATTTAAAATTGGAGATCTGTACTAATTAAATTGTTTATCCTTTCTCCAGCAAAATAAAACACATTTCTCACCTCATTATATTTCAGAGCTATCAGAATTTTGAATTCTAAAAGATTTTTCCCATTATACATAGAGTTTATTGACACCGTGAAAGTATAACGTACAAGCAAATTACATATTTATATATAAATGCATATAGATTTTTTTTTTTTTTTTGAAACAGAGTCTCACTTTGTTGCCCAGTCTGGAGTGCAGTGGTGCGATCTCAGCTCACTGCAACCTCCACCTCCCAGGTTCAAGCAATTCTCCTGCCTCAGCCTCCCAAGTAGCTGTGGCTACACCACACCTGGCTAATTCTTGTATTTTTAGTACAGACGGGTTTTCACCACATTGGCCAGGCTGGTGGCGAACTCCGAACCTCAAATGATCCACCTGCCTTGGCCTCCCAAAGTGTTGGGATTACAGGCTTGAGCCACTACGCCTGGCCATATATTGAAATAGATTTTTGAATCATTGTCTTTCAAACACTCAGGCCATTTATGTGTATATATGCAATTATATGTACAACTACATACTTACAATGATATAACATATATGAAAACAATTCAGAATACTAAAAAGTCTTATTCATAAGTAATATAATAAAGTAGTGTGAAAAATACTGGACAATATTGATACAAAACACAAAAATGCAGTATTTCACAGCTTTTAGGCCACCTGATTGAAATGACCTTTTAAAAATCTTGTGGAGTCTGATAATTGTACTTAGCTACCAATAATGGAAAGTATCATGATTTAAAGAGGACAGAATGTTGTACTTTGTCTATAAGAAAAAAATTATTTTCTGTCTACAGAGGAGTGTAGTTAAGATTTAGTAGAGGAAAAACTGGTGATAATTGTCATATTCCTCTCTTTCACTCTCAACATCCAAATGATCACTCAAAATGGTCATTTTTTTTAAATTGGTGCAGTGCAGCTAAAAGCTATTTTAGGAGTGGTTATTTCCATAAAATTCTATTACATTTTCTTCAGTCTTACTGAAAATGGTGCTTTCTGTCTAAACTATCAAGGTGTTAAAACATATTAGGACAAGTTGAAACCCAATGAGAGCAAGTGACACATTTTAACAAGGTTTTTATAGGTCACTGTCTTGCAAAAACGTAACTCAAAGTACATTTATTGGCACACAGGAAAATTTTAACAACTGAGAAACCTATTCATAAATATTGTACTTACTTTAAATTAATTTATTAGATTATATACATGACTGGCATTGCTAAAAAATATGTAAACTTACCTATTTTGGTAAATAATAGTACAATAATGGTGCTTTCCTTTTCCTTTGTAAACAACATGTTTTAAAAAGACAAGAGAAAACAAAATCGAATAAAACTAAGAAACGACCAATCTATGAAGAAGTATTTCCTATGTACTGCACTAAAACTTGGACTAGGTAAAGGACAAAGCACTAGGTCAAAAGCCACCCTAGAGGTAATGGACTATGCAGTCTGAGTTCCTCCAAGATGAGTCAGACAATCCCAAGGATAGACTTAATATTTATATACAGAATCCAAAGTACTTGGAATTGGGAAAATGGGTGTGAGGACAAATTGCAGGAGGGTCAATGACCTTGGGGAGCAGATCTGACTCAGGGAACACATAGGCTGGCTGTTTTGCATGAAGCAGATGATTGATTTAGCAATGTGGTAGAGAAAACGGAGAAAACGAGAAGTTCTGTAACTCTCCATCTTGGTCAACCAAAGAGAAGTACATTCTATCACCACAGTAAGATCTGTGACATCAGTTCACTGTAGACCTGCCATCTGCAGGTGGAGACAGCCACAGGAATTTTGGTAAAGGTGAAGAAAGAGACAGTAGGAGAAATATAGCTGACTGTTTCTTTAGTTTACCACTACTATATTAGCATTCAATAAAACTTTACAATGAAAACAACAGCTCCCATTGAACAATTGGAGGTAGAAAAAAGTAGTAAATCAACGTGACAAAAGCTGGCAAAGAGAAAACAAATACCAACAATTTTTCCAAGATTTAGCTAGAAAATATGGAGATTCTAGTTTCAATGAAGTCAAAAGAAAACACAGATTCTCTGAAACAAGAGTCTGAAGAAGAAATGAAGGAAGTAAAAGTAGACTACAAGCAGGAAAAAATGGAAGAGTAAATAAAACTATGGCATAAATAAAATCTACTTCAACAGTTAATTCTTCCTCTTTCAATAGAGGCTCAATAGATATAGCATAAAGTGATAATCTCCCCAAAAGGGAACTAAAATACACAAATTACAAGAAATAAAAGGATCATAAATTTTCCAGATTTAGAATAAAACTGCAAAAACACACAGATTGCCACATACACACATTCTAAAAATGCATGCTACTTATTAGAAGAGAAATTAAAAAAAAGAAAACCTTAATAAAAAAATGAATTTCTCTAATACATAAAGAATTTTTACAACCAATAAGATAAAACCCAAAAATTCAATTAAAAACTGGGCAAGTCTGCATAGGAAGTTCATGAATTTAAGAAATGGAAGAAACATCTTAGAAAACATATATAAATTTTAAAAGAAGTGCCTCCAAACATACAAAAACATGTCCAACCATCTAGTAAAGAAAGACCGATGAAAACAACATTGAGGTACCATTGGCAAATATCGAAAAGGTTGACAGAGAGTGTTGGGCAACTCTCGACACTGTTCAAAGGAGGAAAAGATTGAATTCAAACACATTGGAGGAAAATTTGGCAATCTATCAAAATGTAAACTGCACAACATTTTCCCCCCAGTAATTACATTTTTAGGATTTTATCAAATGAACTGAAACCTGTTTATATAAGTAGTCAGTTTAATTAGGCCAAGCCTGCATTAAAGTTAGTTCTCAAATGAGTTAAACAGTTTCCATTTTCCACCATCTTTTATTACTCTCTGTCTTAACCCAAAACTCATGCAAAATTTTCCAACATGATCTCTCCCCAAAATGTGGGTAGATGAAAGATCTGGATGGTTTGTGTCTTCAAGTGCTATCGGTAAATCAGAAATTTTTTAACTTTAATGTGCAAATCTCATTTTTACAGTACCTTATCAAATTTAAATTTGGTATTAATTGAAGGAGCTCACTATATTTAACATAATAATAGAATTGAAAACCTGAGATAGGAAGGGCCTGATACATCTTAAGAAAAATATAGTCAAAAATATAGTCAAAAAATATAGTCAGCCTTAATATTTATATACAGAACCCAAAGTTCATATTAATGCCGCTTGGTACTACCATATAAAAGAGATTATTATTTATGCGGCCAAAAAACATATGAAAAGAAGCTCATCATCACTGCTTATTAGAGGAATGCAAATCAAAACCACAATGAGATACCATCTCATGCCAGTTAGAATGGCGATCATTAAAAAGTCAGGAAACAACAGGTGCAGGAGAGGATGTGGAGAAATAGGAATGCTTTTATACTGTTGGTGGGAGTGTGAATTAGTTCAGCCATTGTGGAAGACAGTGTGGCGATTCCTCAAGGATCTAGAACTAGAAATACCATTTGACCCAGCAATTCCATTACTGGGTATATACCCAAAGCACTATAAATCATTCTACTATGAGGATACATGCGCATGTATGTTTATTGTGGCACCATTTGCAATAGCAAAGACTTGGCACCAACCTAAATGTCCATCAATGACAGACTGGATAAAGAAGATGTGGCACATATACACCATGGAATACTATGTAGCCATAAAAAAAGATGAGTTCATGCCCTTTACAGGGACATGGATGACGCTGGAAACCATCATTCTCAGCTAACTAACACAGGAATAGAAAACCAGACACCACATGTTTTCACTCTTAAGTGGGTGATGAACAATGAGAACACATGGACACAGGGAGGGGAACATCACCCACCAGGGCCTGCTGGGGGTTGGGGGGCTAGGGGAGGGATAGCATTAGGAGAAGTACCTAATGCATGTGGGGCTTAAAACCTAGATGATAGGTTGATGGGTGCAGCAAACCACCATGGCATGTATATACCTATGTAACAAACCTGCACATTCTGCAAACGTATCCCAGAACTTAGAGTGTAATTTTTAAAAAGAGATTACTGCGGAGACTGACAAAGAAATAAAAGGAAGAAAAATAAACTAAAACCTGTAAAAATAGACATCACCTTTCAATATAAAATATATTTCAAACTTTCTGAAGATATTGACTCCATTTTTTAACCTGTAAAATGAGCATAGGCTGGCTGCTAAAGTCCACAATGTAAATGTTAATAAATTATAGTCAAGAATGTCTTTCAACTACTTAAACACACACACACACACACACACACACACACACACACACAAACACACACACAAATGTAGTTAGTAGTCGATGTTGCCTAAATAGAGTCTCGAAGCCTACAATGTGTAGGCTGTAGAAGTGAACCAAGTCAAAATTTAAAAACAGGCTTCTGTGCAATAGATTTTCTCTGTATACTTAACTCACATTAGAAGTGTGGCATGTGTTACAAAATTGATGTCAGATAGCTTAGAAGACTTCATATGTTTTGAATGACAAGGTATTGACTATGGCTTCTGCAAAAGAGACTGAGCAACATAAAAACAGATCTTTAAACACCAAGAATATCATCACTCCATTTGTTCTGTTCCTTTAGAGGTCCTGTGTAATTGGAAGTGAAGCTACTGGACTACAATGTTATCTTTTACAATGAACTACCAAATTTAGATGTCAGAGTGACAGTTGAAGAAAATTGCTTAATGGAAAATAAATGAACAGCCACAGAGTAAACCAAGTCTACTTGTCCAAGCCTTGTGTTATTAACTAGAGGGATGATTACTGCAGCAAAAAGTGATAGCTTATGAAAATTCTATGAAAATCAATAAAGATGTGCAGATTATAACTTCAACAAAGACTTGATTTGTCAAATATTAGTCTAACTTGCTTTATTCAGCACATGCATTTTAAAAATTATTAAAGACAAATACTCACTATTGAAATCTAAATGCAATATTTTTTAGAACTCTTCTTTTTAAGTATTTAAAGTTTCAGACAGAAAAAAAAAATCGATTCATGGGTAGTTGTCTTCACTTACTGTAGTCCCAGAACATAATTGTTGCCCCTTGACTTTTATTCAACGATTTGGGTTCCCCACACAAAATTTGTCTTTGTCTAACACAATAATACTTTATGATGCCAATTAATAATTATTGATTCATTGAGTCCCTTCTAATTCATTTACATTACCAATCAGTAGCTCATTTTGGTAGAATTCATTCCTTAGATTTAGGTAAATGTGGAAATTTTGTTCCAAATATAGCTCCTTCAAATTTAAAAGAAAATTGCCTAATCTTTGTCTCCTGGATTTTTGGCACCTAATTATCAATAGAACATATTAAACACAGAAATGAATTGCCGTATAACTATAGTGTCAAAAGCCATGTTTGTTTAATGTGCCTGCATTCTGCCAAATAAATTAAGTTGTTCAATCACTGTTTTTCATGACAATAATGATCATACTATTACCCATTCCTACCTTGCCAAAAAAAAAAAAAAAATAAAGCACATTCTGCAATTTTTGCTGGTTAATTTAAATCAGAAACTAAACTGCAAAATGGAAATATTTAAAGGAAAGTGGCCTTTGTATTCAAGCAGTGCTTACTCAATGATAGAAAGGTGAGAAACTCAACAACAACAACAACAACAACAAAAGGCTTCTTGATGCTTCTTTTGATTCTAAGGGGGAGATTTCTTCAGCTTCATTTTTATATTATTGCAGGGAATCCTTCACCTTATCAAAAACACACAACTGTTAAAAAATAATAAAAAATAAGAATAAAAAGCCTAACACTCATTGTGCTTGCTGTGCCTTTGGACCAATAAAAAACAGAAAGTATGAGATGAACATGATACAAATATGTTTATATAACGGGAAGAAACATTAAAAGGTAGAGTTTTTGCAAAAATGAAAACACCTCAAACAATTAAGTTTGTTGCTTTAAAGCAAGATTATAGTGTAGGGCTTGAGATAGGAATTCAGTAGATATTTAAAATCTAGCAATTCTTAAGTTTGTGCTAGGATCAAATTTTGCAATAGGAATACTTACCCTTGGATCTCAGAGGAGAAAGAAATACATTCTTTTCCATTAGCCTCAGCTATATGATAGTAACTTTTATTTAAAAATTTAAAAAGGAGAGTGACCAAGGTGTTATACTTACTGTCAAAGGCACTTTGCTTCCACAGGGAAAACTTGACAATATTGTAATCTTTCTCTAACAGACATGTTGCAAAGCTGCTTGCCATCTTGTAGTCCTATATGATTTCCTTGCATTTTCCAGTTCTTTATTAAATCCCCCGTTTTAATGATCTTTAAGAGGGGAAAAGACCCTTCAATAGAAAACTTCCTATTTACCCCAAATTTGAAAAAGTGGCCAAATAAAATTGGGCTATAAATGAGGTTTCTTTGACCATTTCGATCTAATATAGTCTTACTTCTAGCCCCACTGCTGTGACTAGGGCTCTCATTTCATGTAATCATCATGGATTTGATATTCACCTGTATGACAAACAGTTCTACAGAAGGATAGCCTTCCCCTTTAATTAACACAGTTGCTACACTATGGATTTAGAAATATTTATTCAGAATGTAAGAATGTTTGTAAAATATTATAACTCTCTCTGTATAAATAAATGGAGTTTAAAACTACAACAACAAAAACAACAACAACAAAAAGTCTAACATTTGTATTTAGAAGATATAAATAACTAAGGAGCCACAAAAGAACAGTCACCTGTTAAGAATTGTGTTAAGAATTCCGATTTTTTTTTTTTTTTGCTTTAAATAAGTAAATGAATAAATGTTAAAAATGGAGTATAACACTCTACTGTGCTGCTTGCTGGCTTTCCTAACAATATGAGCAGTTGATATTGCCTGGCCAAGAGGAGCTCAAAAAGGCCCTTCTTTCTTTTTTCTTCCTCCTCTCCTCTCCTCTCCTCTCCTCTCCTCTCCTCTCCTCTCCTCTCCTCTCCTCTCCTCTCCTCTCCTCTCCCCTCCCCTCCCCTCCCCTCCCCTCTCCTTCCTTCCCTCCCACCCTTCTTCCTCCTTCCTTCCTTCTTTCCTTCCTTCTTTCTTTCTCTCTCCTTCCTTCCTTCCTTCCTTCCTTCCTTCCTTCCTTCCTTCCTTCCTTCCTTCCTTCCTTCCTTCCTTCCTTCCTTCCTTCCTTCCCTCCCTCCCTCCCTCTCTCTCCTTCTCTCCTTCTCTCTCTCTCTCTCTCTCTTCTTTCTTTCTTTCTTTCTTTCTTTCTTTCTTTCTTTCTTTCTTTCTTTCTTTCTTTCTTTCTTTCTTTCTTTCTTTCTTTCTTTCTTTCTTTCTTTCTTTCTTTCTTTTCTCCCTCTTTCTCTTTCCTTCTTTCTTAGCCAGGAGATTATAAGGAGTCCGTGTCTAGGCCATCTTTGTTTTGATCACCAAGCTCAATAGTCAATCCACAAATGAATTATTTTAGAAAAATATTTTCATGTCAGTTTGTAGCTGGACTGCTTTGGTAACATACCCAGTAAAGCACAAACTCCTTTAAATTCACAGTACTTTGTGTTTGTTTATATAATTCCCAAGGCATAAAAATTCCAGGATTTGAGCTGAAGGGTGCACAAATCCTTATTTTTCTGTTTTTGATGCACCCTTCAAATTGCTTCACACCTTTCTATACAATCTACCACGATCAGAAATATGTATTTATCATACTATTAGAGGAAAAAAGAAACATATGTTCTGAGTGGCAATAAAGTTACCAGCACTGTTAAGGTCCTGGTTATTTTATGTAATCTACCATATAACTCAAAACATCCAACAATATTGGCCAAAGACACTGACCATAGATAGTGCTTTTTTTTCTTTTCTTTTTTTTTTTTTTTTTTTTTTTTGGAGATGAAGTCTCACTCTGTTACCCAGGCTGGAGTGCAGTAGCGGGATCTTGGCTCACTGCAACCTCCACCTACCAGGTTTAAGTGATCTTCCCACGTCAGCATCCCAAGTGGCTGGGATTACAGACACAACCCCACTTGGCTTTTTTTTTTTTGGAGAGATGGGGTTTCACCATGTTGGCCAGGCTTGTGAACACCTGACCTCAAGTGCTCCCGCCCCACTTGGCCTCCCAAAGTGCTGGGATTACAGACGTGAGACACTGTGCCTGGCCATTGATCGTAGATAATAGTGCCTTTAAAAACGTATCTCCCAGCTACTTGGGAGGCTGAGGCAGGAGAATGGCGTAAACCCGGGAGGCAGAGCTTGCAGTGAGCTGAGATCAGTGCCACTGCACTCCAGCCTAGGCGACAGAGCGAGACTCTGTCTCAAAAAACAAAACAAAACAAAACAAAACAAAAAAAAACACGTATCTCAATATACCACTTCTAATCTGAGTGAAACAGTTTAAATTGGGTTCAAAGGTTAATCAAGGGCCCCTGTATTTTGTTAATATAAACTTTCTATAGGGCTTTATATTTACAATTTGTTTTAAGCTGCTTACTAAAGCATGGCGGTACATATTTTACTTGGCTAAAAAATATTCTACAAAAGCATCAAAACTGAAAGATAAAAATTAGGCCTTACTGAGAAAAGAACCCCTTTATGTCCAAAACAGTTCAGGATAGGCTGGGATTCAATTATAGTATGGCAAAATATTGGGAACAGGCTGAGATAAGCAACAGCTCGAAGACTTCTTGGGTTGACTCTAGTAAAAAAAATTTAAACTACACAAGAACTTAATGATGTGTCACTGGTCTGACAGACCATTAAAATAATCTAGAAGTAAAGCTTTAATTACAAACAAGGCACCTCTTATAATATTAATTCCTAAAGTAAAAATGACATGCTTATCCAATTATATCACAATCCACTCATTTCCCCTTCCCACCAGGTTGAAGTTTCTCTTTTTATATTTTAAGGCTTAAAATAATATGGGTTTAAACATTTTGATATCTGTGGCATCATTTCTCAGGGACTATCCTATTTTCTGGGAACCACTCTTCAAATCATCGGCCTGTACAAAACACAAATAACGGTGTTAGTGTTACTACCTGTACCTTTTCCACCAAATGACCCACCAGTTGCTTACCAGCTGATACAATTATCTATAAAACAGCCCTAAGATATTGGTCATCATCAAATTTATAATAATATCACTGTCAATAGTTTATGTTTAAAGGGAAAACAGATCAATCTAAATAATAATAGCTTAAAAGTTACAAAAAGATCACTATAATGTGTACCTTAATAATGATTAGAATTTCACATACCATGCTAGCAAAATACTTTTGACATGAGTGAAAAATGTTTCAAACTGAGTAAGAATGTACTAAAATTACTGTATGCATTTGGCCTCCTTTTTCACCAAAATTTAACTGTTTTGGTTGTCTGCCCCAGGATCATACTGACCATGATGGCTATCCTAGTTGAGGTCATTTAGTAATAAGGGAATGATTCATTAGTTACCATTTTTACATGAATAACATATCAAATATCTCTGATGAAGCTTTATCGGTAAATCAAACTGAAAATGTGCACTGCAATTTTACTAAAGACAGCCATAAAGCTTTAAATAGTGCTTGTTTATAGACCACTTTGAAAGAAAAAAATATTTGCTTCATCTCTTGTTGACAAAATGCCAAGAATCATTTTCAAATTGGTAGCAATAATAAAATATTAAGTGACTCATAAATCACAATGGAAAACAGAAAAGTTGAAGTAAATATAGGCTTGAAAATATTGTTATCTCAGTGGGGTATAAAAGTATAAAATATTTTCAAATGGCAGTAACACTCAGCCATTTACTTCAATTTTACATGTTAATTTGTCTTGAAAATGTAGTTCAGGTTTCCCTCCAATTAAAAAAAAAGCATTCTATTAAAAAGCTAGGCAGGGCTTCCATAACAGATATACTAGAAGTCAACTATTCACTTTAAAAAATGCATTATTAATTTACGAAATGATTCTTAATAAGATTGCTTTAAATAAATGGGATTTCAAGTTGAAAATGTCCTGAGATTTTCTGAGGTTACCACTTATCAGAAGCACATCCCCACATAGCCATGTGGTATGGATCCTGATGAACCCCAGTCTCTGGAGTTTAACAGGCTGGGGCTGAAATCCCAGCTCTGTCACTTGCTGGCCAAATATTGTATTTAATCTATTGGAACCTCAGCCTCCTCATCTGTAAAATGGGAATAACAAATGCCTACCTTAAAAACACTTTGAGGATAGCCTGAGATAACTATGGCACATGATAGGTAGTTAAGTGGTGATTACATTGGTTGACATTAAATCAGAGAAAATACTATGATTCAGGCTCTGAAGGTGCTCTAATTGATAGCTTGGGATCTCCCTCTCAATATTCTCCCAAGTCCAAAGTGGACATAGGATGATCCTACAGAGTCTTTCCTGAGGGAAGGATATGATTAATGAAAGTGAGGTTTTCTTGTTTTTGTTTGGTTTGCTTGTTGTTTTTGTTTGTTTGTTTCTGTTTTGAAGTACTGGAGATTTGTAATCTATTTTGAACATTGTTTCAAAAGGGTGAAAAAAATGTATTTCAGGGACCATGTTAAATGGAGGTCAAGGAAAATTGTATTTTTATTATTTTTTTATTAAAATATCCATAATAGGCCGGGCACAGTGGCTCGCGCCTGTAATGCCAGCACTTTGGGAGGCCAAGGCGGGCAGATCACGAGGTCAGGAGATTGAGCCCATCCTGGCTAACACGGTGAAACCCCGTCTCTACTAAAAATACAAAAAAAAAAAAAGAAAATTAACTGGGCGTGGTGGTGGACGCCTGTGGTCCCAGCTACTCGGGAGGCTGAGGCAGGAGAACGGCGTGAACCTGGGAGGCGGACCTAGCAGTGAGCCAAGATCACGCCACTGCACTCCAGCCTGGGTGACAGAGCAAGACTCTGTCTCAAAAACAAAAATAATAGTAGAACAATGGTAACATCAAAATTTTGTTCTGTCCTTTTTGTTTGAAACATGAATGTGCTATGTAGAGCCTTAGTGAGTGAACATAACTCTCTGCTTGGATTCAAATTCTACTTTCCATAACTATAATAAAGTTGCTTAACTTTTTCTGTGGGACTGTTGAGGATCAAATGAGAAAACACAGAAGAAAATATCTGGTGACTAGATAAACATATAAATATGAGATGCTGCTATTAATGATAAAGATGAGTTCCTGGTCCCTGCCCTAAGGAAAGAAGTGAGGAGGTCGCCTTTCACAAACCAAGAGCTCAAAGATGATAAACTGTTCCCAATTAATCCACAAATTCAGATAAGTAAGGAACGTAAAAATGAGACCCAGTCATCTCAGATTCATTTGTTGGTGCAAAATCTTTTAGAATCTGAATCTGTACTATGATCTTCAAGTTTCAGTCTCAAGAAAAAGCAAAAGTGGTTTCTATTAGCAGTAGAACACTTGAACTCCTTCCCAAACATCTTTAAAGATTCATCGTCCTTAAAATAAACATATCAATAAGACAGAGTTTTAAACTCTGTATATTTGGTCTTGAGAAAAAATGTTATTAATATTGAGAAATTAATTCCATTGTTACCATAAAATTACTCATTTCCCAAAAGCAAAGCCCTACTTCATGCCTGCAGTATGAGGCATTGATACATTTAATCAAAATGTCTTAGAGTTATTACTTTTTAGTTTTATGGTCTTTGCTGTGTGTTATATAATAACAGTTTAGGATCACTAAGTCAGAAATAGGAAGCAGAAGATGTGGCTGGAAAGATAGGCACAGCCTGTATCATAAAGAGCTTTATATGACATGCTAAGGATTTTGAAATTTGCCGCTTAAGTGATGAGGATCTAGCAAAAACTTTTAAGCCAAGGAGAGAAGTAGTTCTATTTCATTTTAGGCAGGTCACTCAGGCAGCAATATAGAGTATTTTTAAGACATTAATCAGGCCGGGCGCGGTGGCTCAAGCCTGTAATCCCAGCACTTTGGGAGGCCGAGACGGGCGGATCACAAGGTCAGGAGATCGAGACCAGCCTGGCTAAATACGGTGAAACCCCGTCTCTACTAAAAAATACAAAAAACTAGCCGGGTGAGGTGGCGGGCGCCTGTAGTCCCAGCTACTCGGGAGGCTGAGGCAGGAGAATGGCATAGACCCGGGAGGCGGAGTGAGTGAGCAGTGAGCTGAGATGCGGCCACTGCACTCCAGCCTGGGCGACAGAGCGAGACTCCGTCTCAAAAAAAAAAAAAAAAAAAAAAAAGACATTAATCACAGCCTCAAACTAAGATATACAGTTGACCCTTGAGCAATACAAGTTGGAATTTTGCATGTCTACTTAAATACAAATCTTTTTCAACAAAATTCTGATGGAAAATACAATATTCACAGGATGTAAAACCTGCGTATATGGAGGGATCACTTCTCATATACCTGGGTTCCACAGGACCAACAGTGAAACTTGAATATTCACCAATTTGGGTATGATGATGAAGAAAGAGGTCCTAGAACTAAGCCCCCCAAAATACCGAGGGACTATTATAATTCAGTTTGACATAAATGGTATAGTTTGGGTCATATTGTTGACTTCATGTATTTCTATTTTTATATTATTATACTTCCTTTCATAATGGGAAGTCAGATGAATTCTTTGAAAATATGAGTCAATTCCAAAGAAAATCCAAGTTAAATTTTTTTTTCCACAATTTATTGACTAATTAAAGCAGTAAACTAATTTTGAGTAGTCGAGGCAAACAGAGATCTATGTGCCTTGAGTGTCGGGAATATGTACCAATTAACAATATTATCAATCCCAATTTCACTTTGAAGTCAAAGAGTAATCAAATTAAAATCTTTGGCACAAGTTAAGAACATAGATCTCTTTTACCATGGATACTTGCTTAAACTCTTTGAGTCATGAATATTTTATCTGTATAATGGGAACAATAAGATACCTCATCTATCTCCTTTTATCTTAGAGACTTGTAAGCTCTGTGAAGGAAAAGTGTGTGCCTTCCTCATTGTTGATTGTCATCCTCCCATGCCCTCCTGGCACACAGTAGGAGTGAAAAAAAATGAATATAAGAAAGTATTACCAAGTGAAATAAGAATGTGAAATTATTCTGTAAACCTTAAAAGTATGATACAAGTATTAGTGCTATTGTTTCTGTTGCACCTATTCTATTATTAGCCTCTGATTTTTTAAGATGTACTAAAAAGAAAATGCTCTTTCTTCAACAAAATTAAAATCTACCATCCCTGAAGATGCATTTATGTGTTAAAAGTATTTTTATGCAAATGCTTTAGAAATAATGAGGAGTCCTTTAAAAATTGGATCTGCTTCCTTTCTAAATATCTTTCTTGTTTAAAACACAAAATACATATGCCAAAATGAATCAATAACTTCCTTGTCTGGTACAGAATGTCAAGGCTTCATTTTGAACAAAGAAGCTGAACTTAGCTTTAGATATCTATTATAAAAGATTGAAGAATGCATCGACACAATTGTTAATTAGTATTCATTATACTACTCCCCAAATGGAATGATATCAGGTCTCCTATATATCAGTGATTATTTCTCTTAGCTTATCCAAGTTTTTCCTTTTCTACTGCACATAACTGCTACATATATGAATCTGTAATCAGGTTTTATGATTTAATACATGCTCTGTGACACCTATATTTTCTATCTCAATGCCTTCTTTATTTCAATGGACATCTCCTGTGGTCCCTATTAAAAGTCCCTGTCTCTATATCCATTCTTATCAGAAACAGGCTCATTTATTCTCAAGGCTAGATCTGGAGAACTGTAGGTAAATGCCAAAACAAAACAAAACAAAACAAAACTTAAAACATCTTTCTTTCTCTCCTTCCCTCATTCTCTTTCCATGCTATACTTTTCCTAACCAGAGTAAAGTTCCTTGGGAGATGTGTTCATTTTCTTCACCTTGTCACACCAGCAAAAGCAAAGTGATGCACCACAAATGGTATTACGGATCCCTATGATGCTGAGTCTTCACTGCACATTCAAGATTGAGACACCGCTTTCTCTTGGAAATTACGGTGATTCTGACATAACACTGGTACAGTGACCTTTGAGGATTCTCTGTCAATAGTCATTGATGAAAGATAACAATAACATTTCAGTCCCTTAAAAGTGGTGTTTCTCTTCGTGTCTTAAATCCGAGGCCTATATTGTACCATCTACTTGGAATCTCTTACTCAGCCCTTCTCCTCTCTTTGCCTAACGAACACTGTTCACTCAGCAAATGACGGTCCAAATGTTGTTCCCCTATGGAGGCCTTTTGCTGGCCTCCCTCACTAGGTCAAGGTTTCCCATTATGTAACATCACAACATCCTAAATTCTTCTTCTATGACACTTAGGACGGTTTTAAAATTACAAAACTTTGGAGAATCTTTTAATAATGGCTGTCTCCCACAATGATATATAATCTTCATAAGGAAAAAGGCTATATTTTTTTTCCATCATCCACCTAGGGGAGTGTCTACCATAGAATATATTGCAGTCAGCAAATGCTTTCTCTTCTTTATATCCTTACTCACCAACCCAGTTCTAGCCTCCTCCCACTCTTATCTACTTACTATAGAAAATTTGATGGGGCAAGGCAGGAGATTGCTCTTGATATTTTCTGTTTCTTTTCAAATTTATTTATTTAAAAATTGTCATATAAAATTTATATATTTATCACATATACCACAATGTTATGAAGCATATTCAGTAAGTCCCTGCTTTACCTCATGAATAAATTTTTGGAAACTGAAAAAGATTTATAACAAAACCAATTTTACCACAGGCTAATTGATTAAAAAAAGAGTTAAGTTCCTGTTCACGAAAACATCACCAAACTTCTCCATAAAGACTCAAAACACTTCTAATATTAAACATTGAATTAAATGTGAACTGTATATACATTTAAGAAAGATTAATAAAAACAAGATAATTATTTATCCAATCTTTGGTGAATCAATGAGTGATGGCAGTTGTAGTGGTAGTGGGCTAAATCAAGGAATAAATGTTTGCAATGCAAAAATTCTAACAAGCACCTTCTAAAACAAACAAGAACAAACATGGTGTGCCCACTGAGTGCTTTCATACTGCATTCCTTATTGTTGTGCATTTTAAAGATTATTGCATGATTTATGAATTGTTTATTTTACAATAATTTGTATTTATTTATTCATTCATTTATTTTCCAATCCATTCATTCTAGTTTAGAGTTAGGGGTGGTTCAAGCCTATCTCAGCAGCTCAGGGTACAAGACTGAAACCAACCCTGGCCAGGAGGCCATTCCATAGCAGGGCACAGCCACATCCCACTGGCCCCCCAAACATACTCACTCAGACTAGGACAGTTTAGACACACCAATGAACCTGATCTGCACTTGTTTGGAATGTGGGAAGAAATTGGAATACCCAGAGAAAACCCCTGCAAATACAGGGAAAACATGCAAACTCCACACCCTGGTCCTGACCAAAAATCATTTTTTTTTCCTCACTAATGTTATAACCAAAAGACTGAGAGAAACATTATTCAAGGACCTGTTGTATAGATTGTAAAACGGTCAGATGAGAAGTATATATTTTTAGATTTTTACTTAAATAAAAAGACAGCAGGTAGTAATTTAAATGTTTCAGTATGCCTACAATCTTTCAGAAATAACTTCATGAAATTCAACTTTATGAAATGATCTTCAAGATACACATACAGCTCACCTTTCATTAAATGGAGTTTCCATTGACAGTGTATAAAACAGCTTTTTTGAAAAACAAAAAAACTTGAAAAAATAGCAATGCATGATGGAATAACGTATTCTCAACTTTCAACTGTTAAGGAGAATAATAGAAAATTTTAACAAACAGCTACCTAAGAAAAGATATATATCTCAGGTAGATTTTTAAACATTTTAAAAATTAACAGCTAAAACTGTGTTTACCACATACAACATATTCTTTTGAAGTATATATACATTGCAGAATGACTAAATCTAGCTAATTTACATATGTTACCTCACATAGTTATCATTTTTGTGATTAAAACACTTCACATCCACTCTCTTAGCATTTTTCAAGAACTCAATATATTGTTACCTGAAGTCACCATGTACAATAGATCTCTTGAACTTATTCCTCTTATCTAACTGAAATTTTGTAGCCTTGACCAATATCTCCCAAACTCTACCAACACCACCTCACTCCTACCCCCTAGTAATCACAATTCTACTCTCTACTTCCATGAGATCAACTTTTTTCGAATCAACATATGAGTGAGATCATGCAGTATTCTTCTTTTTGTGCATAGCTATTTCAATTCACATAATGTCCCCCAGGTTTTCCACATTGTTGCAATTGACAGAATTTCCTTCTTTATTATGGCTGGATAGTATTCTATTGTGTACCTTTAAAAAAAAATATTCATCCATTGACAGGTAGAAAAATCATGTAAAGCAGTTAACTAGTGTGCTAATAGAGCAGGGAATCAAACCAATGGTAAGGGACATGCTAAGACAGAATGATAAACCAAACAGCCAATTAATCATATCAACAAAACTAGAAAAATCTGACATCCTATTATTGATGCGAGTACATTAAAAAATTGTGAGGAAAAGTGACTGCTACAAACTTGAAAAAATACTTTACATAACTCATAAATATATAGAAATTCATATTATCTCAGAAGCATTAAGATAAAATTAGAATTCGCAATTCAGTGTTCTTTTGATAACTGGGAAATTATTTTTAGCCCCTAAGATACAGTGTGGCTTTTTGTAATAATATCATGGCCGCTGCTTCTTCCTCTTCTTCCTGTTATCATTATTTTACCATATAGACATGCTGATTTTGACATTTAAGTGTAAATTATTGATGAATAGAACTTATATTTTGTTGAAGGTGCTTTGTAATTTTTAATATTGTAAACATCATGATCATCAATAAGTACCAGCTTGCAATTTACTTCCCTACATGACTTCACTGAACTTAATATTTTTTCAACAAGTATATAAAAAATAAAAATCATCCAGGGAACTACATAGTTAAAGCTTCTCAGGTTCAGTGCTTACATGTTTTGTGCACCTAGGTCTCACATTTAATATCATTTCCTATAATTTCCTGGATTGAAAATCAATCAGACAGTGTCTTCTCTTTCTACATTCTTCTCAAAATGATATGACAAAAATGTTTAATCCTTCTTTATGAATTTTAATGTGCCATTAGTGCTGGAAAGCATGAAAAATATTACAGGGGAAGGTAACTACAAATGGATAGGAAACTAAAAATTAATATTGTTGTCTTCCAAATATTCATATAATTTCCATTTTAGATGCTTTTGTTTTTTAGATGTATTTAAAGGTATGTTCTCTTCTTAACACTGCCCAGAGATCACATTGTCTGAATATTGGCAAGTCTTATTTCCCTAAGATGGAAAGTGCAACAGAGGGAAGATGACTAAAAATAGCATGCCTCTCAAGATGTTTGCTTTCTACCACCTGACTCTAGAATGCAGTCTTCATTAGGGTACAAATGTATTATAATGGAATGGTCTGATTTCTGTTTCCATATTTTATCATTCTCATAGTCTACCACATGTCAAATTTAAAAGTGCATTTTAAACAGATGAAAATAAATGTTAGTTGCTTGCTGATAAGAAGACTTAATTTCCCATATGTTGCAGCCTGCTTAATTCATTTAAGAGGTGATATTCAAAAATATTATTAAGTATGTGTTAAATTTTTATCTTTAATAACCTAGGAAGTTTGCTAGCCTATTATTTCCTGATACATGAATTTATAAACCATCTGGTTATTTGAATTTGGAATACAAGGCACCCTACTGTTGAGAAAAGGACCTCGAGGGCATGTACAGACACAACAAAGAGGGAGGTGACCAACATAAAAGTATATATTATTGACACACAAAGTAAATACATCTTTGTGGCTTTACTTTATCCAGTGGAAAAAAAAATCAAATAAATTTTTATCTTAGATGTTTAAACAGCATGTAATTATGTTGTATCATATGAATAACTTTACATCAAACATTTACTGAACACCAATTTGCTAGGAGTTTTATTCAACAATGAAGCTGAAGCAGCGGTTGTCAACTGTAGAAGATTTTACTTCCAGGGACATTTGACGATGTTGAGAGATAGTTTTGAATGCCACAACTAAGAAAGAAGTGCCACTAGCGTCTAGTAGGTAAAGGCCAGGGATGCTGCTAATCATCCTACAACACACAAGACAGCCTGCACAACAAAGAATTACCCCCTCCAAAATGTCAATAATGCCACAGTTGAGAAACTCTCAGATAAAGACATAAGGATGACTTAAAGGGAAATAAAAATGAAGAAATAATACCTTTTGTATTAGTCTGTTCTCATGCTGCTAATAAAGACATACCCAAGACTGGGTAGTTTATAAAGGAAAGAGGTTTAATAGAATCACAGTTCCACATGTCTGGGGAGGCCTCACAATCATGGCAGAAGGCGAATGAGGAGCAAAATGACATCTTACATGGTAGCAGGCAAGACAGCATATGCAGGGAACTCCCATTTATAAAACTCTCTTATCTCACGAGATTACTCACTATCACTAAAACAGCACGGGAAGGACATGTCCCCATGATTCAATCACCTCCCACCAGTCCTTCTCACAACACGTGGGAATTATGGGAGGTACACTTTAAGATGAGATTTGGGTGGGGACACAGCCAAAGCATATCTCCTTCTAACGTGGTGACTGTACTAATCCTAGCTAGAAGAGACAGCTCCATGAATTAAATTATGGTTGAAATGAGAGGAAAAGTCAGATGGAGAGATTGTAGGGAAAGACCATAGACAGAATACAACAATTGAGAGGCTATAAGAGAAGCCCGTAAGAAAGGTGAGGAATCTAGGACAATTCCTGGGTTTCTGCTTTTGATGACCTAGTAGCAACTCACAGCATATTGAGATAAGGGAACGTATAAGGAGAAAGAGAACTGGATGGGAAGTTAGTTTGGTTTGGGAAATGACTTAGAGGAGAATGAATAATATTTAAATGGAGCCAGTCGCTAAGAATATAATTATATATGGGAATGTGGAAATCTATAGAGCCCTAAGGTTAATATTAAAAAGACAAGAACTAGCCATCAAATAATTTGAAATTTTAAACCTTAGATATTATTATTGATTAAAAGATGTACCTGTTAGATGCCTTTCTCACAATGCAAGCAAGGTGTGTGGAGCTAGGTAGCTGTGATTTCCCCCATAATGGTGAAGTTCCCCTCTAAGTCACTTACACAATTTTTAGTAATAATGCTTCCCCTACCTAATATTATTCTCCACAGAAATATGCACTTATTCACTCCCTTTTCATATGAATGTGTGGTATAAAGTTGGACTGACAGAAAAGATACCTAAATATAAACCAGAAACTGATATATTTGCTAAAGCTCTATATTATTTGGCTTCTTTCCTGCTACATGAAGTAAATGCCATTTCACTGTATTTCTAAAGGCAATTTACTGTTAGCTATGAATTTTCAGGTAGTCTTAATTAATCAAGGGCTTAAATTAAATTGAAGTATTTATTACAAGTATATGCATTATAAACACTTTATATAATTTATAAATAGATTTGTGTATAATTTACTTGTCTGCAAAACACACAGTACCTTACTGATATTGATTTCAAGTAGAATCAAGACACTTGAATTCAGTGCACAGGAAGGAAATATGGTATCTGTCCATTCCATAATCAGCTAACCTTTAGCAAATTCATTAATTTTTTACAAGGAAAAATGTAATATTCAGAATTCCAAACCTCAAGTGGTGATCATGTTTCCTGAGGCAACCCAGTTATTGTTAGCACTTACGTGCTAAGAAACAATTAGAAATTAAGTTTTAAGTGAAATTGGAATCCAATTAAGCAAGACAGTAAGTTATAATAGTGAGAAAATGGCTTTGATTTGTTCAGAATAAACAATACCAGATGTTTTATCTACTTCACACACATAATGAAAGTACAAACTCTGAAAGTTCACATTTCAAACCAAGAAAGGAAAAATCAACAGGTGAAGCTCATTTGTGCAAAATAATTAATGACAAATGAGTAGTATTTCTTTCCCCTAAAAGAAAAGATTCATGTGGCACTTAATTATTTCATTTACCCAATACCTCATCTGAAATTGAAGATGCTCTTTTTTCACCAGCTGCTAAATAAAAGCAATTTATTCAATTGGGTTTGCTTTGCATGAATTGTTCTGTATATAATAAGAGAGCAAGAAAATAAAAATGTTTAAGTGCCACACTTCCTTCCAAACATCTTTAGAAGTTATTTGTGGTTCCTTGATACAAGTCAGAGGCATAACACCAGACCTGCACTTTATTGTAATCATTAAATTTGTGTGGTTTGAACATTCTTTCTGATTAATAAACCGAGAAAATAATGTCTGGAGGAAGACAAATAAGACAGTGCTAGTTTCCTGCATTCTCTAGCCAACTACGCAAGATCTCCACGAAGGAGGCCAAGCCACTGGAACCACGCTCCCACTGTACAGCAGAGGAACTGGAGGGGGCTGTTCTGTGGGTTCCCAATCATCTATTGCTTTGGAGTTAGAATGCTGGTTTAGGCCAACGCAGAAATTGAATTTGATTTTAAAGAAATTTGATTTTTAAAGAAAATAACAGTGGCAAAATGTCCAGATCTCTTCTGGACAAAACGTGGGGCCAAGAAAGGAATGCAGCTATTCTAGAAGGCAGTCTGCTGCATGTGGCTAACAGTCTGACTGAATAATGAGAGCCTTCGTCAAATGCGACTGGCAAAGGAACCCCTTCCAGAGCTGCATTTTATCCCAGGGCCCATTTGCCTGCAGTTGAGGTGCAGTTACCCGTTGAATGTGGATGTAATGTAGCCACGTGACACCAGCATATTTCTATTTCTAGAAAGATAGCTAAGAAAAATCCCCTAGTGTAATCATGTTAGCGTATGCTTACTGTCGGAAGGAAAGGGATGTTTTATTTTGCTCCTGGAGCTGAACCACCAAAGGTAAAAAAAAAAAAAAAAAAAAAAAAGTCTCTGAATTAAGGGGAAAAATCCAATGTTAGGAAACATTGGCTCATGTGCTTCCCTACTTTCAGGAACTGAACAGTTTCAACAAATAATCTGGTTTGCTTCATTTGTTTTCCCAGATGTATGCATCTATTAAAGCATTTCTCTTCCTTCAAGTACCTAAATGAAATATGCATAACTATTTTAAAATGAGGTAAGAGTTTTAGCTGAAGATTTTATCCTTAACTGCTTGCTTGGGCACCCACTCTATGCTAGATATCAAAGGGCATTTGGGCCAGATTTGTAAGAATATGTTTAACAGGCCATACTTTGCCAGGCAGAGACATCAAAGTGGCCAGATGTTCAGCAGTGCATTTGCAACCCATGAACCCAGCTCTAGAGAAGCATTCATCCCTGGAACGGAGACTCCCTGAAAAAGCCATCTCCTATGAGTCACAAGGGAACTTCCCCAATACCAGCTAGAAACAACTTAACAATGCCAGAGGCCTGCCAAATTTTCAAGAGATGAGCGTCCTGCTCTCTCAGACATACGGTTCTGCTATTTTTTCCATAAGGACAAAGTCCCTAAATAAATCCAAACTGACTTTTATTTGAAAAGAGCAAGTGTAGATTGGTATGTCCAGGAACTTAAGTCACAGGAGCAATAAATTCTGGTGCCCTGTTTCCTCTAAACAAAGGGGCCTGCAAAGGACTCCTGGTATTTACGAGGACTGCAGAGGCTTGAGTAAGCATTTTCTCAGCAGCCCTGTAAGGTTCTAATGCACAGCAGTACTGCTCCATAGCCAGCTTATTAAACCTTAATGGCACTCTTTTAGTGCTTTACACCAGGACGGTAGATAACTCACCCACAGCGTGGTTCCTGGAAGCTGCCCCAGCACTGCAACCATTCTACAGGTTACCACCCTTCAACCTGAAATTCGTAGATGCTCGTTTCTTCATTAAAATCAGGAGTCAGCAAACCAACGTGCTGGGCCAAATCCCACCCACTGCCTCTTTTTGCATTGCTATTAGTAAAGAAGGTTTTTTACATTTTAAAACAGTTGACAAGAAATCAAAAAAGAATAATGTTTTGTGACACATGGCAACTATATAAAATTGACATTTCAGTGTCCATAAATTAAGTTGTATTGGCAAGCCACCACACCCATTAATTTACATATTGTCTAGGGCTGTTTTTGTATTATAACAGGTAGTTGAGGGGTTATGACAGAGACTTATGACCCCAAATCCTACTTCCTGGCTCTTTGAAGAAAAAAGTTTGATCCCTGCTTTGAAAGTATTATCAGTCATTTTCATCCTTTAACAGGTTCTGAAATGCATTACTATCAACTTAAAGGAAGGCTCCATGTCAGCCTCTTTAACCACTGGTCAAAATTAATCATTTCCCAACAGTCAGATCCATTGTTCCCATTTAAGAAAAGCATGCAAGAGCTCTGGGTGGGCTAAGCAAGGATCAAGACTAAAATAGTACCTTTAGAAAGCTCTGGACTTGCTCAAGCAACATATACTGAAAAGTAGTATCACTCATTTTTTTTCAAACTAACATAATAAAATTTGTTCCCTTCAACGGAGTAATTTTGAAATTCATTGCAAAGAAACTGCCAAAGATTTGCGAAGGATCTGTTCAAAACATATTTGGAGTGTACCTTTGATGCTGCCTTTAGAGGCTCTTTTTAAATTATCTTTTTAACAATCTCAATAATGCCAAATCTTGATTCATTATACTTGAGTTTGATTCATATTTTTAATCTTAAGTCATTCAGAACTACAATCAGTGAATAAAAGGGAGAAGTACATTGCCAGGAACAGACGGTGACCTCAGTAAATATTAGTGAAATGAATTGAGCTGGCTCGATATAAAGTAACGCTAATGCAACTTAAAGGAATAAACACCAGTTGAAGACGTACGCATCCATCCATTATCTGTGCCCCTAAATGTACATACTCTAAGTCTTTCTGATTCTACATTTAGTTTTCAAATATTGCTGGCTTTCTGGGAATCTGCATGATTTTATCTCATTCTCCACTGCCTTTCTCCATTCCCAAGCCTGCCTCATCGTCCTGCATCTAACTTGTCTCAGCTCCTGCTTGACATCTGACTGCTAGCTCTGGACTTCAGTTGTCACCTCTCTTTTCCATCTCTCAGACCAGTTCTGATCAACATGCCCATATAGCTATAAAAAGAAGATATATACACACACACACACACACATATATATACACACACACACCAGTGATAGTTCTCGGCCCAAAGTGCCTTTCATATTCACAGACTTGTCTGAGGGAAGTAGTCATAGGTTTCCACATGCATGATATGGCAAGTCTTACATCATGCTATCCTGTCCATGATACACTGCACAGATGCATATCAAAGGTAGCCCTGCATAGGGAAGACGCAGGGGAGACAGGGATCTATGAAGCACTGTGGCAAACGCCTAAAATAACAAAATTCAATACTGCTTTGTAGATCCCTGTTTCCCCTGTGTTTTCCCACAGCAGGGCTACCTTTATATGGAATTCAAGTAGAACTTTTCTTAGGAAGACATGATACACTGGTATAAATAAAGGAGAAAGGAAGGAAGAAGACATAGGAAATGAGGGGTCTGTAGAAATACACACTGTTATTAGAAAGAGCAGTGCACTCTCAGAAATCAGTCAAGACAGAAAGGTAAGCCACAGAATGATGCCTTCCCGGAGGCAGGGGGAGATAGTAGACTTGCGAGTTCAATGAATTTGCTATAATATCCCAAGTAGTATAACCATGTTCTAGTTCTTTAGGATGCCTGGCTGTGTGACTGCAAGGAAGGTTTCCCTGCAAGGAATTTTCTCACATTCCTATTTTTCATAGTAACCTAAATGGGTCTCTTCATTGTAACCTGAAAAAATCTTTATTCACAGAAAGGAAACTGATTTCCTGTTCATTTACTAACTTGGCTCCGACTTCAGGAGCAGAGAATTCTAAAACTGCTTTGAGTAGCATCAGTGTTTGTGCACTAAGTGTATATAATCCCAGATGACTTACTAAAAGAACCAAATTCCACTGAAACCTTTGGTAAGGTTTTTCAAAAAGAGCTTCATGACTTTAAAGCTGCTTCTATTGGATGTGTCAGTTTACAGAGTAAAATAAAGTAAGGACAAAAAATTAATTTACAATACTTTAGGGAATGATAAGACAGCCTAAATCACCAGGTAGTTATCTGTAGAGCAGTCTACGTTGTCTCTAAGTCTTAGTTTTTAGGAATTGCTCAATGCTTCTGCTATGCTTAAACAAAAATAATAAATCATTTATTTGCAATATCTGAAAACAGTAACAACAGAGACATTTATAGATTTATAATACTTTGTATCCTGTTATAAAAATAAAACCAGAAATAGTAAATAGTAATTTATTCATTTATGTGTTCATTAAATAAGCACTTACTATATGCTAAGAACTGAAGACAGGTTGGATAAAATGACTTCTCTGTTCTGGTGAAGTTCATTGTAAAGGAGAATGACACCTAAATCAGTGATACAACAAAGCATCAAGGAGGGACACCTGATCCAGTCTGGGGTGGAGAGGAGGTAGAGTTTAGGAAAGGTTTTCTGGAGAAGGAATGGTATTTGAGCTAACCCTGAAGGATGAGGTACATTCTGCCTTGTTGGGACAGGCTGATCCATGTTGTTTGATGAATAAAATATTAGAACTTGCTGGCCAAAGGAGCATCATTACTGATCACTGAAGACACTGGAATAGTGAATCTGTGTTATTTCCAGGGTTACTTTATTAAAATACTAAACTCTCCTGGGAAAGTTTAAATTACAAGTCTGTCCAGGTAAAACCTTATCCTTATCAGTCAATGGCGGAACAGACAAGAAAGAATAAAGAGGGAAGAGGAATGGTTTCTTAGGAATTACTGTTTGGTCCAGCTCTGGCTGTGGACATGTAAGAATTTAATTTGGGCAACTATATTAACTATTGGAAATACTCTGTCTGCATATTATATGCCCAGAAAGGATGAATCATACATATTTCCTATATTCCATTTTCTGACTCTGTTCTTTTTCCTGTTTCTGCTTTCTATGCCCTGGTCTTCTCCCTACCCTCCATTGAGGGTACCATAGCATGTGGTATCAATTAATGTTAAGTTGTGAAACTTAAGTTTCAGTAAACTTTGGGTCAACACTACAAAGCACATCTTTATATGTACATCTCTTAAATTCATCCTTTGATTATAAGGAACCAAGAGAGTTTGGATAGGTCAATGAAAATCTATCCCAAGTCCTACAAATGTGACTCAAGGTAAATTTTTTATATGAAAGATCATTAGACAATATTGTTCATGTTTTCTATTTGTCTTCTACTCAATATTAAATGGGAATATCACAAAATAATGAAGAAGAGTAAATAATTGTTTAATATTACCATCTTTAGCAAAAAAAATCATTTACTACTGTAATGTCTCTGAATAGAAGGAATATGAGCAATAAAATAAATCTGAATTTACACTCCAATATTGTTGAATGCAATCTTGTTCAATCTTATTCTATAAAACACTTTTCACAAATGTGGGCTCTGAATTTTATTTTATCCTGTCATTGCTTAATTTACCAGATTCTGAACCAGTCTTCTGGGACATTTGCAGACTGACTGATTTCTAAAGCAATCTGACAAAAATAACTTGAAATTTCAATGAGGATAAAGAATTGCTCTTTAAAGAATGAGCAAGTCAGTAGGCATAAGGGAATTTCTCACAAAACGGCAATGCAGACCACTTCACAAATAACTGGGAAAATTCTAAACTTTTACTGCACTGAAAGACAATTGAGAGAGAGGACAAACCATTACTTACCTGTAAAAACTTCACCAGTTTATTATAGTAATTTCCCTGGAATTCACCCTAAAGTTTTTTGAATAGAGCAGCACCTTTAAATTTGTCTTAATTACTGGCATACGCAAAATATAGAATGATTGCTTTACAAAAGCCATTACTCCAGATGTGCAGACTAGGTGAATTTCCTCAGTGGGCACAGCATTTCTAGGCAGACCATGTTAATACTCACTTTGACTGTATAAAGATGAATGGAATGCTTAGGTTTCATGCCTACTTGATATGCAATCATTTTAGATAAATTAGAAATTGATTACATTTAATTACAGTACTACAATACTCATACAGTATTCTAAGCCTTTGTCAGTCATCCATCTGACTCCCTACACAAAGGAATCCCTGAAAGGATAAATGAGAGAAGCAAATGCTTCAAAAGCTACAGATTTCATGCAATTGCCACAAGAGTTGTGATCTACATCTTTTTTGTTCTTTCTTTATTTTTTAAAATACAGATCATTAGGATACAAGTGCATATTTGTTAAATGGATATATTGTGTAATGCCTGGGCTTCTAGCATGCCCATCATCTGAACAGTTCCCAGTGTCTGTCATTTCCCTCTGCATATCCATGTGTACCCACTGCTTAGC
Organism: Macaca nemestrina; assembly: GCF_043159975.1. Classification (NCBI taxonomy): domain Eukaryota; kingdom Metazoa; phylum Chordata; class Mammalia; order Primates; family Cercopithecidae; genus Macaca; species Macaca nemestrina. Next base: position 50,505,809 of record NC_092137.1, read on the forward strand.
TCCTATTATTATTATTATTATTATTATTATTATTATTACTACTACTTGAACTCCTGGGTTCACACAATCTTCCCACCTCAGTTTTCTGAGTAATTGGAACAACAGGCATGCACTACTAGCCGGCTATTTTAAAAATACATTTGTAGAAACAGAATCTCACTATGTTGCCCAGGCTGATCTTGAACTCCTGGTCTCAAATGATCCTCCCACCTCAGACTCCCAAAGTGCTGGGACTACAGGTATGAGCCACGCTGCCTAGCCAGCTGCCAGTTATAGGTGAGAACATGCAGTATGAATTTTCTGTTTCTGGGTTATTTCACTTAGAATATTGGCCTCCACCTCCATCCATGTTGCTGCAAAAGACAGTTTTTTTTCTTTGTTTCTTTTTTTTGAGATGGAATCTCACTCTATCTTGGCTCACTGCAACATGCAATCTCCACCTCCCAGGTTCAAGCAATTCTCTTGCCTCAGGCTCCCAAGTAGCTGGGACTACAAGCGTGTGCCACGATGCCCAGCTAATTTTTTGTATTTTTATTTTTCAGTAGAGATGGGGTTTCACCATGCTGGTCAGGCTGGTCTCAAACTCCTGACCTTGTGATCCACCCGCCTCAGCCTCCCAAAGTGCTGGGATTACAGGCGTGAGCCACCGCACCCAGCTGGTTTGATTCTTTTTAATGGCTGTATAGTATGCTGTGGTGTACATGTACCATATATTTTTATTCAATCATCTGTTGATGGACACTTAGGTTGATTATGTGGTTAACATCTTTGATGATGAAGAACCATGGAGTTGGCAATTTGGCTATGAATACAAATAAGAAGTAGTGCTCATCAGGTAACTATAGTTTGCTTTCTTAATTCACAGAACTACCTTTAAATGTATTTTATTGTTGGTACTTTACAGGCATCAGAACTAAAGCTCATCAAGATTATAAGTAACTTGTACAAAGCTAACATGTAGATAAGCCAAGTTCAAAAAAAGCTTCACTACTTTGTCATAGGAAACTACTATGGAATTCACCCTAAAGTTATTTCAGGTCTGCCTTATTTCAACGTTTGCATTCTCGTTCCACTCTGCCATAATATTTCACAACAGAAGTCTCAACTGTAAAGAATCAAGAGAAACACCAGGTGGTAATTTAGTCAAGACAAAGTTCCTGGGATAACAGCTTATATTAAAATAATTGAAACTCTAAAACTCTGAAGTGTAATGACCATACAGGCGATATAAAATGTGCAGCTAGGTAGACAATAGAGAGGTATTTTTTTTCTTACAGTGTTGAGGAAGTCTTTCCAAAGAGATAATTTTAAAATAGGTTTTAAAGGATGCATAGGAGTTCAGCCATGTATAAGGGCAACTTAGGTGACTTGAATGAAGGATTAGATAAAACAAAATCCAGGCACTTGACATGCTCAGGGATCAAATAGTCCAATGTGGCTCAGAGTTTGTATCCTCCTTACCTTCCTCTTTTTGTGATCAGTACATCTCAATATTTTGCTTTTCCTAATAAGCTTAATTTTAATATTAATATTAAGAGTAATAAAAAGACATAATTTTGAAATGACATCAAATTCAATGATGAAGTTGTCATAAGTGCTAAGGAGTCAAAGAACTAAAATAGACAGTTACATCTCTTCTTGGCTCCCTTTCTTCAGGGCCCCAACATCTTTACCACTGAAAATTATTTTTTTAAGGCACAGATTTTTCAGGGAGGAAAGGAATAAAATTAACACAAATTGAATAGAAATGTAAGTAGTTCAAAATTAGATGTTTACTCTCCTTTAGACTTTCTAATTACAAGCAACACTATCTGACAGGTTATGATGCCTCAGTTTGATGCTGGATTTTTTCTTGAACACTTGCCAGGATGAAGAATCCCAGGGAAATTTTCATGAAAGACCCCTAAAAATTATGTGAAAATTCAGGCAAGTATTTGAGGCCCCTGCTAGACTTTTTCAGTACATCTATTAATTTACAGATTTCTTTTTTATAGAACAAGCAAAATCACCAACTTAAAATATCCATGAACCTGAACAAGATATTTTATCCACCACTTCCTTCCTTCCAAGAGGGAGATTCTCTCTAATCTCAGTAAACAAATGTTTTCCTATTGTATGGTTCCTCAGATCTGGCTTTTGAAATTTCTGCTAAGTACACAGTTTTAATCATTTATTACATAATCTATTTCTAATGTCTTCTTCTACACATAATGTTTGTGAAATGCATGTAGCTTAGTTGTCTTTGGATATATTACTTGCCTCTTGCAAGATTCTTAAAACAGATTTTTATGATTAACAGGTGTCTCTCTTGCTAACCCCAAGTCACTCAAACTCTCCTTTTGAAATGAACATTTATTTCAGATAATATGTGCTCTCTACGGGTAGCCTGTCCACTTTTCAAATGTAATGTCCTGTCTTCTGTAGATATGAAATTTTCAAAATATATTGGCATAATGCAGGAGAAAATGCCATCCTTTTATTATGTTCAAAATTGATCTGACCCCTGAGCTAGCACTTTGGGGAATTGGGCTACATAATCATGTAGACCCTTTCAGGAAATGGCTTATTTATGGATTTATTTTTTATATACAGAAGATTTCACACTTCTGGCTTTATACAATTGCATCCTCTCTTCCTTTCCAATATGTTTCCAAAGTAGGAAAGCTATATATGGCAGGAGAACTGAATTTCTACATCAGCTAGAAATCTGTCATCTGCTATATATTGGCTCTAATGATAATGCTTTAAGAATACATTTATTCCATATCTGCATCTAGTCCTCTCCAGAAGAATTTTTGCAGTTCTCATTTACTGAATGAAGTAATGCTAAAGATAGAGTTCTATATCCTGGTCATTGCCCAATGTTTTATTTTTTTTAAAAAAACTGACTTCTAAATTTATTTTTTAAATGTCTTTTTTCCCCCTGAAGAATTGATGTATTTTATACTCTTAGATAATAAAAGTTTAGTATGTCTGCATGTGTTTTCAGTGCTTAGTTTATATTTAGTAGGTCATCTTTATTGTATCAAACTTTAATAAATCATATTAAGTACATATTAAAAACATAGTATAAATATCAAGCCCTTGTTTTGTCTGAACTTTTTATTATTCAAATTGTTCTCTATTTTTAAAAGTTGAAGGAAGAGATGTAGTTAATCTGTATATCCACATAAAGCAATATAAGTAGTCCAACTAAACCTGCTGATTTTGGTTCCAATCCTTTTGAAATGGTTATGTTTTAAATAAAATCTATTTCCTTAGGCTAACAAACAGTCTATAATCCATTAAGCCTTTATGAACAAATCCAAGGCTTTTGAAATTAGTGCTTGGGGAAGAAAGAGTCAAGTAATGAATTTCAAAGTATTATGAAGGTGATTAAAGGGAACAAAGGATCAAACTCCCATCACCATGATTCCTAGAACAGAGCCTATCAAATGGGCATTTGGGAATTTTATTTATCATCTAATTCTGGATATGAAATTGAAGGTAGCAGGGAAGAAGGCAAGAAACAGTGTTAATTTAGAAGGGAGGTGGGATAGAGAAATAGAAAAAAGAATATGAGAGCAATTTTTCTTAAACAGAATGGATGCTTTAATGGACATTTGTAAGCTAAAGAGCAACCAGGAAAAGGTAATAATATTGACAAAAAGAGCTGTTGGTTTTGAAGCTTCAAAATGTCATTTTAACTTTTTAAGCTGGACTGAGTAAATTGGATAAGACCATCCTGATCCTAGTGATGCCAGAGATATCTTAGTCACAAACAATGGTTTGTGTTGGGAGCAAGCCCCCCAAAATCTGGCCACAAACAAAATCTCTGCAGCACTGTAACATGTTCATATTGGTCCTAACGCTCAAGCTGGAAGGTTGTGGGTTTACGGGAATGAGGGCAAGGAACACCTGGCCCACCCAGGGTGGAAAACCGCTTAAAGGCATTCTTAAGCCACGAACAAAAGCATGAGCGATCTGTGTCTTAAGAGCATGTTCCTGCTGCAATTAATTCGGCCCATTCCTTTGTTTCCCATAAGGGATACTTTTAGTTATTTTAATATCTATAGAAACAATGCTAATGACTGGTTTGCTGTTAATAAATATGGGGGTAAATCTCTGTTCAGGGCTTTCAGCTCTGAAGGCTGTGAGACTCCTGATTTCCCACTTCACACCTCTATATTTCTCTCTGTGTGTGTCTTTAATCCCTCTAGCCCTGCTGGGTTAGGGTCTCCCCGACTGAGTTGGTTTTGGCAAGTGGTCCCAACACAAAAGGTTTGAGTTACACTTATTGTCATACAACTGAAAATTGCAAAACTACTTTTTTCTTATGTACTCACGTGTACTATGGAAAAACAGAGATACTACAAAGCCACCAACTCCGGTGGGAAAATCATCTCTGTGCTGACTCCAGGAGGGTTTATTTCTGGCAAAGACTTATAAGTTTTCCATTAATAAGCTTTCTCATCGGCTTCCCTGTCTAGGCAGAATTCTGAGCTGAGCACATGGCCATACAATATAAAGAAGGAATTTTTCAGTCTCCCTTGCAGCTAAGTGTGACCATGTGACTAACTCTGGTCAATAGGATGTGAGCAGATGTGATGAGGTCCACTTCTAAGTCATGCCCTTAAACGGGAATGTGGTCTTTCTCTATGGGAGTGGTCATCTTGTTTTTGTTTTTGTTTTGAGACAGAGTCTTGCTCTGTCACCCAGGCTGGAGTGCAATGGCACGATCTTGGCTCACTGCAATCTCCGCCTCCTAGGTTCAGTGATTCTCCTGCCTCAGCCTCCTAAGTAGCTGGTATTACAGGCACCTGGCACCATGCCCACCTAATTTTTGTGTTTGTAGTAGAGACAGGGTTTCACCATGTTGGCCAGGCTGGTCTTGAACTCCTGACCTCAGGTGATCCGCCCACCTTGGCTTCCCAAAGTGTTGGGATTACAAGCATGAGCCACCACGCCCAACTGAGTAGCCATCTTGGACCAAGCAGATAAGGATGCCTCATAGGGTTAGTGAACAAAAATATTAAAAGAGCCAGAACTCCTAAAAATTCTCCAGAAAAGAGCCCATCTCACCTGTTCAGATCTTGTTATTCAGACTCTACATGAGAAGTTAGAGGTAAACTTCATTTTGCTTAAATCATTTAAATTTCAACCTCTTTTCCTGCATCAGAACTTTTACAATAATAGCAAACATACTATAGCCCTTACCATGTGCCAGGCAGTGTCCTGAGTGCTTTTACTATATTAACTCATTACATAAGAAAATAATTTAAAACATAACATTATTATTTGTGTTTACAGACACAGAATTTAAGCACTGAGAGGTCACATGGTTGATCCATGGTCTGAATCCAGAAAATCTGACTCCAGAGTCTATGCTTGGTCATACCATTTAGCATAACATCATACATTTAACAAATATTAAGGGAAAATTTGTTTAAAAAGTTAACAGAAAATCTGTTTGTTTAAAATTGAGTAACTGTGTTTAGAAGTCTCAACATGAACAGATTTGTTGGCATGATCTCTGATTTTCTTCTTCAACAAGGGAAAAATGATCAATTTAGATGGTAAGCTATGTCCTATAGGGTACTCCGTACCCTGCAGCCTTTTATGTAGCCAGTTTCTAGCATTTCTGAGAATAGCCTGGCATGTCAGCTACTGCTGAGCAAAGATGTGCTCTGACAATACAGGAACACAAGAGAATTGAAAAGGAGCACAGATGAACAGTATGAAGAATCAAGATGAGGCCCATTGCCTATTTGTTTTCTGTTCTATTAGCATTGTGCCTACTAAGTGCCAGGGACCAAATGTTTGGTGATAGTGGAAGAGTTATAAAAATGAATGAGACATTCTTTCCCTCAAAGAATTAAAATCCAGCTTCCTTTGAGTACAAATCTTTCCAAAGATCTCTTGTTTTCTTCCCTTAACTAATGGGTCTCACGAGAATAAGTCCCAGCAAATCATTTTTCAGTGGAATGGAAAAAGGGAAATACTGACAAACATAAAGAAATATTTTTTTAAAAAAAATTCTTTTAAGAACCAGAAGTTACTGGGGGCAATGAAGATACGTAGAAAAACATTGAGAAAAAATATAACGAAGTTGGTTTCGAAACTAAAAAATGTTTTGTGGCATTTTTGTGACAAAGACTAGCGACAACTCTTTGAGATTTTTTTCTTTTTCCCCCAAGTATCAAGGAATGAATCCTTGAAGATTCTTTTTTTGCAGAGATTTAAGTTTTCAACTTTTCAATAATGAATAGCCACTTTACTTTAGTTAACTTTAATTAACGTTTCAGAAATGCACCAAGAGCCATAGGGCTTTTTGTATTCTTGAAATAATGAAGAATTTAATCAATTAATACGTAATACGAGCAAATGACTAATTGCAGATTCAAGACACATTTTGTCAATCATCTTTATTGACAGTTATAGATTACAAAGTCCACCACACCAAAAGTCAAGAATGCCTTGATTGACAATTAATTACTAAGACCAATTCCATTATTGTGACTTCTATCCTCCATTTTTCAATTTGGAAAGTGTGTTGCAGTTTTGATTTATACACTGGGAAGTTGTATTAATATCAACTTTAGCTCTTATATAAATGTGGCATTTTAAAATAAACATTCTCCCAAATTAATAGGTTGTTTCTGCACACATGAGCACCAAGCACATGGCTGAAAACATCTTTCATTATGCCAGTTTCAAGAAAAACACTCCTTTTCACTGAAATTTAATTCTTAAGATGTTTAGGGTATCGCTACACTGTATTTTTAATTGAATTTTAAAGGGAGGATGGAGAAATAACAGTTCAGAATTTGTTGGATATTTATTAATTTGAAAAATAAATAGGCATTCATTCATTTGTTATAGTCTACTAGGTCATCCATCCATCCACCCATCCATCTATTCATTTATTCATCCATCAACACATACATACATACTTCATCTTTTAAGAGTCAAAAAAAAGTTTTTGAACTAAAGTCCAAAAGAACCTTCTGAACTCAGTCTGCCTAGAACACCACCCCTGAGTCAAAAATTCTGGAAATGTGTTGCTATAAACTCATCTTCTCATCTGGACCTCACTGGAGTAACAGAATCCACATTTTCTTCTTTTAAGCATATGCAACCCCAGAACACATCCAATTTGTTCACAGCTATCTGCATAATTAATCAGTAGTCTTTAGGTTCACTCCACACTTAAATTTTCACATATCTATGCATGTATTGCATACATACATCACAGGGTATACTTTCTGGACAAAAGAATGCTATTTAGAATCATGAGTGTCGATAAAACTATGGCTATGCTCTCAATACCAAGACAGTTTGGCTGGTATGGAATAGACAAATTAATTGGAACTCATGTAAGTTTTATTTATCACATGTCAGAGTGGCCACATTTCTCTTTTCTGGCTTTATAGTCTTTATAGCCAATTGAAGTCATTATCATGCATTACTCATGACATGAATATTATGTCTATGTACTTCTACACTTGGTTATCCCACTGAACGACAGCACTTTGAAATCAGAACCTACACACTCTGTGTTATAAATATTCTCTGTAAACCTTTCATGTATATTTGAGTATAAGTAATGAAATATTTGATAAGCAGAGTACACCACAAAAATTTACATCAAGACACAGTTTATTCAAAAGCATCCTGATTTTTGTTATTAAAACTCATAAACGAGAGCTTAATCACCTCTAGATTCTTTTTATAAAAGTTAGGTAAAAAAAATTTCCATTTACATTTTTTCTACTTACTATCCTAAGACCTACATAGTTCAGCATCATTATTAACCGGAAATTTTTGACCTCCTCTCTGTATTTGCAAAATGTAATATTCCCAAGTATACCTTAGCAGAGTCTTCTCTGGCAAAAAAATATTCATTGAGAATTATAATCTAGAAAGCCATTGTCTATACAGCTTCAGATAAAATAGAATTTTATAGATCATAATGGTAATGTAAACGTTCATAACTTATCCCAATTAGCTGAAAGTCTTGACATATAAGATTATAGCCATAGATCGATGAAGATGTAGCAGAAAAGGTATGGCATATTGAGAAGGGTAGTTACACTCATCATGACTACAGAAACTAAAATATGTATTCATCTGGTTATCTATTCTGGGCACACCAAAATAAATTGTGAATCAAACCCTATAAAGACAAACCCAAATGTACCCAGAACTGTGAACATCAGGTAAATTTTTATTAGAATACAACAGGGATTGAGGACAATGCGGTCCTATTAAATAAACTATTAATAAAAAGTCTGAAAGGGTTGAAAATTTTCTGGGCTCTCTGGAGATTTGAACTCTTTGATTAAATGTGAGCTAAAAATACTCCAAAGATCAAAAACAAAAACTTGTAGTGGTAACAATGAACTATAGGTATATGTAGTACTTATTTGTTCTATACCACAATAACTCAAAAGTCCCTAGGAGCCAACTAATCCCTTTTGAGCACTGGTGCTCAGGGACTTTTTCACTCTTTACAGCTGGGTAATACATAAACACAAATGTCCATCCTTTTTACTTGAACCCCAGAGGAAAGCCATTTTACAGAGCTATGGAAGCAGACCTTATTAATTAAAGTCTATTTTTTGTTCCTCTAAATTTCTCTTCTTTTATTATCAGTGTGTAGTGTGCTAAGGAATGGATTCTAAGTCTGATTTATGAAATGGGAAGCATCTATCACAGTGTTCAACACACGCTAAATAAATGTTCAACCTCCATTGATATAAAGGTACTCACTGAGGCCGAGTGTGGTGGCTGATGCCTGTAATCCCAGCATTTTGAGAGGCCAAGGCGGGCAGATCACAAGGTCAGGAGTTCGAGATCAGCCTGGCCAAAATGGTGAAACCCTGTCTCTACCAAAAATACAAAAATCAGCTGGGTGTGGTGGCGGGTGCCTGTAATCCCAGCTACTCGGGAGGCTGAGGCAGGGGAATTGCTTGAACGCGGGAGGCAGAGGTTGTAGTGAGCCAAGATTGCTCCACTGTACTCCAGCCTGGGTGACAGAGCAAGACTGTCTTGGGGGTGGGGTGGGGGGTGAGAAAAGGTACTCACTAGTTTATTAACTTGGTAACATTAAATTGTATCCACATTACCAGCAGGCAAAACAAGTGAAGACTTTTAAATAATGATTTTAGAGATTCAAGGGCTGATTCCTTTTCAGAAACAGAAATGAGTTATAGAGCTTTCAACTTTTATTTAAATAATATTATCCCCATAAGATTTAACCAAGAAGATAAATTAAAGTAGGTGTGATTGGCAAATCTCTTAAAACTTGATGTGCAAATGTTTGTTAAATAACCAGGGCCTTAAAAATCAAATAGCCATTGAATTTTGTAACCATATTTTTAATATATTCCTGTAATTCCAATGATGATCCAATAACTAGATTTAAAATTTAAAAATTTAATAAACATACTAGAAACAAGAAAAAATCTTATTTGTTAAATATAAGATTTAAGTCACAATTTCAGGCCAATGGATTCAAAATACTTTAAATCTTAACTTGAGTCATTAACAATTAATACTAAATATCCAATGCCCCAAATCTCGTTTGGTCCTAGATTAGTTCATAACAAATGAAAAGTTGATTGCTAATAAGCACAGATCACAACTTTATGAGAAAGTCTATTTGAGGCTTGATAGTCCCATTTTTATTATCAAAGTCCATGCTTTCCAAAATTCACATTGCTTTTTTTGTAAGAAACTCAAGACAGAGTCTGCTCTAAATTGGAATTCCCAGTGTTCCTGCCCTTGGGAGTTATAAAGAAGGTAAAAACCCATCCCTTCTTTTCCCTGCCAATTCTCTATCCTTCCATGTGAGAATAGACTTTCAGAAAATAATATTTTCCTTCTTTCATGATCAATTTAGCCCTACCTTAATTTTTCTTGGCTGAATTGGCCCCCACCTGTTGCCTCATGGTTTTATTTAAAATGAGACAAGTCAAAAGCACTGAAAACCTAGAACTTGTGTGATTGTTAAAGAATGACAGGTGCTTTGAAAATCAAACCTAACACCCAACATAAAGAAACTTTTAGACCCCTGTCTTACAAGATAATTAAATTAATCGGTGAAAAACTAGATTAATCTACTGGGGTGTTAAGTAACTGAAAATGGGACACCCTAAAAAAATTACTTGGTGCAAAATAAGAAACACACGTCAGTGAATTCATTGAGTAGTCTGGGACTTCTTTTTAAGTCACTATGGCATTGGGATTTTACTAATAAAATAGATAACTTATTAAAGCAATATTTGCACTGATTAATTTGCAATGGCAGCACCTGAGACCCCTAAGAAAACAACCATTCCTTTAAAATCCAGCCTGAAAGTGGTGCTCAGGTGTGCATGCTGAGCCTTTTGTCTTTAACTTAGCAAACACTCAGTTCAAAAATAATTTTGTCATTCAGAGGAGAAGCTATTTTATAGATAAAAGATTATGAATTTCACAGCTGACTTGAGCTCTACTCAAGTCAACAACATTGGTTTCTACTTTGCAAGTAGGATTTGTTCTGTCAATGCAGATTTCTCAGTAAGTACTTTCCCCTTTCAAAGAAACATTTACATTTTTTGATATAAATCAAGTCACTGATTACATTAGCTCAGATTCACATTTGATGCATCCTTGTGCCCCTCGTCCTACACTTCAGCTAAAATGGAAACAGACTTTGGTTCTAACTTTTAATACTGACATTTTCGAGTGTAATAAAAATGCCAGAGTGTTGACTTAGATGGAGTTCTAAACTGAAGAAAGGAGTAAGGGTTAAGGTGGCTTTTTTTTGTTTTTGTTGTATGTCTATTTCTATTTAATAAATAGTTCTTCAGTTTCCTGTATAATACAAACAATGCGGATGTCATATATCAGACAATACATGCATTAAAAATGAGGAACTGTCTGCCCTAATATGAGCTTTTTTTTTTTTTTTTTTTTTTTTTTTTCTGAGATGGAGTCTTGCTTTGTCACCCAGGCTGGAGTGCAGTAGCGTGATCTTGGCTCACTGCAACCTCCGCCTCCTGGGTTCAAGCAATTCTCCTGCCTCAGCCTGTTGAACAGCTGGGACTATAGGTGTGCACCACCACACCCAGCTAAATTTTGTATTTTTAGTAGAGACGGGGTTTCACCATTTTGGCCAGGCTGGTCTCGAACTGCTGACCTCCTGATTCATCCACCTCAGCCTACCAAAGTGCTGGGATTACAGGCGTGAGCCATTGCAGCCGGCCTCTTCCTTTTATTTAGTTTATGATTTATCATCATTATGTATTTTGAAAGGTTAGTGACATGTCAAATTAGGATGGATCAAGAAGGAGCTTAACTTTTTGTAGGGGGAGGCTCTGATTCTGAATACCTGTAAAGCCTGAAGAGCGATTTAATTAGTCACTAAGTGGGAAGGCTCCATTTGATGACAGGCTGTAATTGGCATTACTCTTGGTCATCTATGTAGAATGTAGAAAGGTTGCAAATGAAGTGGTAATAGATTTAATTGCTCATTCTGATATAAAAATCTGAAATGTTGCTCAAGCCCTGTTTAGACTCTAAACAATTTCATTTTTCCTTATATTAATAATTAGTGATCAGGCCGAATACACTGAAACCTTGTCTATGTAAAAACACCATCAAGTGACTATTTTCATGACTCCTGACTTACTCTCAAATGCTTCCATAATGACTTTATTTAAACCATGATCCACTGAAATGACTGAAGAATTTCAAAGGTTCTCTTTATCTTTTCTGTGGATTTATACCCAAAGATCTGGAATAGTGAGAACACTAGAAGAAAAGAAACAGAAGTGACAAGTTCTAGGTAATCAATGATAAAACTACTTTGAAAAACAGGATGAAATAATTTCATTTATGGAGTTTTATGAGCACTGTATTTAAGCTGACATTCAACTTTTAAAAATTGTACATATTTAATATGTACAACATGATGTTTTGACATACTTATACGTAATGAAATATTTACTGCAGTCAAGCAAATTAACATAACCATCTAGTCACAGTTACCAGTTACAGTTATCTTTTTTTTTTTTTTTTGGTAGGGAGAGCACTTGTCTCCTGTCCACTGTCTTAGCAGTTTTCAGAGTACAATATAATATCATTAACTATAGTAATCAAGCTGTACATTAGATCACTAGACTTATCCTGAAAAACGTCAACTGTGTATACTTTTACTAATATTTCTCCATCTCCCCCCACCTCCCTGACCCTGATAACTACCTTTCTACTGTTTCTGTATATTCAATTTTTTTTCACATTTTTAGAGTCAGAGTCTTCCTCTTTTGCCCAGGCTGGAGTGCAGTGGTGCTCTTTGCTTACTGCTGCCTTGAATTCCTGGGCTCAGGCAGCCTTCCTGCCTCAGCCTCCCAAGCAGCCAGGACTACAGGCACATGCCGCAACTGCCACCTAATTTTTTTTTTTTTTTCATTTTTTTGAGATGGGAGCCTTGCTGTGTTGCCCAGGCAGCTGTCTAACTCCTGGCCTCAAGGGATCCTTCCACCTCAGCCTCCCAAGTCTTGAGGAGTACAGGCTTGAGCTACTACACTCAGTGTATTAGACATTTTTAGATTCCACATGTGTAAGTGAAACCATGCAGTAATTTTCTTTCTGTGCCTGGCTTATTTCACTTAGCGTTACGCTTTCCAGACATTCATTTTCATTGAGAGGCATCATACATGATGCTAAAGAGCATGGTAGACAGGGAGTCAGACAGATTTGGGTTAATGATCTAAGCTCACCATTCATCCAACAATGTGACCTTTGAGCAGGTTATTTGATTTATTTTAGAGTCTTATATGTTCCTCAGCTAAAAAATGGGGATAGACTGATAATCGTTAAGGCTTTTGTAAGGGTTAAATGAGACATGTTTGTAAAGCACTTAATGAGGTCAGACACATAGGAGCTGCCCAGTAAATATTAGCTACAAATTTAGGGCCTAACATAAAGGGATTGCTCAAGAAAATCACTGAATGCAAAGACAAGTATTTTCTTAATACTTTACAGCTGGGTATTTGATCCCAGGTTCTTTCCCATTTATAGATTTGTTATTTGATGCATTTTATTTTACTTTTTATGAAGAAGGGCTGGTTAGCCCAACCTCAGTTATCATTTGAAACTCAAAAGGGCAGAATATAAACAAGATATTCTTAAGATTTCAAATTGAAAAATCCACAAACATCAGTGTCTTTAAAACTACAGAGTTTTCAATAGGCCACAGTCTTTCCTCTAACTTGATGAAAAACCAGGAGTTCGGGCTTCCATTGGTATCTCTGACACTAACTAATTGTGAAGAACTTGGTCTCCTTTATTTGGGATATGAGAGTTTTGACAAAATGACCTCTTAGGTCCCTTCAATACGTCTGAAAACTAATTCAGAATGTAACCCTAATGCCATTTGTGAGGAAAATAAAAGAAAGATTTTCCCTCTGTATGTCATAAATCCCAACCTGTGACAAGTTCTTCACGTGTGTAAAATGCTGTCCTGGTTTTCTATGGCAGTCCCCATGCTGGAAACTCTTTTAGTTATGCATAAAATCAGGCCAGTTCATCACCCAGAAAAGGAAGACAGGCGACATGCTTCCAGCCTATATCGTCTAGACTAATTTTCTTGTTCCCTCTGATGCTACTATGGGACCCTTGCCAGCTGCCTCCCAGGAAATAATTATTAATTGCACTTACTCAAATTAGCCTCCTCCTAAGTCCCCTTCAAGATCACACTACAGTGATGTCCTGAGAGCCTAGGGGAAGCAGAGAAACTAAAAAAAGAAGTTCACAATCTTTCTCCTTCCAAACAGATTCCTACAAAGAGACTCATGAGTAAAATGGACCTGATAACATGTCAGCTTCTTGGAATGGACCCTCCTACCAAGGCTAGAGGCCTGAGGATTGCTTCTAAATAAAAGAAAGCTTGCTATGTTTTCAGTTCCAGATGGTATATGTGCATTAATAGAGAGCAGATTCCAGAACGACATGCCTCTGGCTTCATCCTGTAGTCTCAGAAGCAGAGAAGAAATGCAGTAGAAAAGCAAAGAGAGAGTGTCTTGCTCTTGTTTGTGTTGGAATATACCAAGGCAACAATTCAAGCAGCCTGCTCATGGATTATTTTGATCAAAATCGTTATTGCTCACTTCATTCATTTCTTGGATAACTTAACTGACCACTTGGAACCATTCCCCTTAAAATGGGTAACAGGAAATCCTAGGTCCTCTAACTCTTAGCACATATTCATAGAAAACCAAAATTGCAATACTGTAAAAGGAGCAAAAATAACTAACTGCCATTCAACATATTTCATTCAGAATGAGGCTTTGAAAAAAGCAATGATCCTTTGTGCTCAGGGCTGCTCAATTTGAGTACTGCATCCTGTACTTTCTGAAATGATATTTTGTCTCTATTTTGATTCCAAACTGCTCAAATAGAGTCCTCCTCAGGCAAATGTATAAGAATATAACATATTCTGGCCTCAAATGTCTCTTATTAAAGAATAATAAATCAATTTAAATATTATTACTTCAAAAAAAATCTGTAACAAATATTAATCAATCTGATACTTCTACAGTTATTGGAGAATATACCCACATTTAATCTGTAAACTACATTATGGATGTCATGGTCCCATTTCTTAAAATATGTCTAGGTATATATTTATACTGATGCACAATTAGATATGTTTATATCATATATATACTGATTCAACAGAGGAGAAAATATTTGTGAAGACGAGATTAACACAGCAGATAGAAAGCATCACATCTTACCTTATAAGACAGCATTTATAATTACCATGTAGTGGAATAATGGATGGTCTTTTCACATTATTATGTTTCTTAATAATTTTCAAATTAAAATATTTGAAGAAAACAAATGCAATATCCTATAATTTGTACAATATAAATTCCAATTTTTCCCTAGATAATGGCAAAGGCTGTATGACTATTAAAACTTTAGATAAGTAGGTACATATACAGACAAAGTAGCCTTTTTTATTTTAATGTGGGAGAAATAAGCTAAGGAGAGTAATGCCACCTATTCTTCTATTAGATAGGGTATTATATAACACATGCTTACAAAAGGATCATGTTGCCAAGGGTACCTCGTCTTCTCTTTAAAACAAAATTAATTTCAAAGGTTGCTTAATCGAATCACAATGAAGTTTCATACTTTTCTCTTTTTTATGTAATTTTATTTTAAGTTGCAGATACATGTGCAGTACGTGCAGGTTTGTTATATATAACATGTGCCATGGTGAAAACCTATCAATTTAACAAAATATCACAGAAACACATGCATCATAGAAAATCACATCTTCCGAGATAATGAATTATCAAGAGGTAATTTTGGAGAGTCTCTATTTATAAGCTAAGAATGAGGATTTGAATATTTAAAGATACGCACTGTTGACAAATAGGAGTGTATTTAGGAAGTTTTGGTTCTCTAAGGTCTCTAAATCGCCATGAGCTCAAGAATGAAGAAACCATGCACTGATACTCTGAACCTATATGGATGAATTCTAGCCAGCAACTTGTGCACTCCCCTCATAGCCACAGAGATAGGTGGAATTTATTATATTATTCACAGTGTTGCCAGTGAAGAATTAGAAATTTGGGAGATAAAAAGACACAGTGGTGAAAAAAAGTTAAAGAAGAAAAATGTTTAAAGTATACAAAATTTAATTTTAAACTTAAAAAAATACTTTTATTATAAAAAGAAGTACCAAATATATTATAAGAAATTAAAAATGCAAAACATCCATTTACATCAAAATTAATAATATTGATTATACAGTGTCTTCAAATCATCATAATAAACAAGAGTTACTAGAAAAATATTTTCTTCTGCATTTGCAAATATAAAAAAATCTCCTGTGTTATTTGTTCCCATACCTGGAAGTAGTGATCAAGTTTGTTTTTCTCTCTGCCCCAAGATACAAATGGAAACTGTCTTGGAAAAAGAAAGCCACACCACAAAAGTCAAAAGGGAATTCAGAAAGTCTATAAACAACCATCAAACTGATACAGATGTAGATTTACAATGGCAGAAGTAGAAAAGATATGGTGGGAATATAAGTTTGTATTGCCACATTGGTAAATAGTTTGACATCATCTACTACAGTTACAGATATATGTACCCCATGGACCAGCATTTCATATTCCAGTCCTTTTTTTAAAAAATTAATGTTATTTTAAGGTCTGGGGTACATGTACAGGTTTGTTATATAGGTAAACTTGTATCATGGAGGTTTGCTGTACAGATTATTTCATCACCCAGGCATTAAGCCTAGAACCCATTAGTTATTCTTCTTGATCCTTTCCCTCCTCCCACCCTCCACCCTCTGGTAGGCTGCACTGTGTGTTGTTCCCCTCTATGTGTCCATGTGTTCTCATCATTTAGCTCCCACTTTTAAGTGAGTACATGTGGTATTTGGTTTTCTCTTCCTGCATTAGTTTGCTCCAGCCATGTTTCTACAAAGGGCATAATCTTGTTCTTTTTTATGGCTGCATAGTATTCCACAGTGTATACGTTTTATAACCAATAGAAATATATGCAAATGAGTATCATAAGAAACGCCCCAGAATAGTTCAGAGTAGCCTTATTTATAATAGCCCCAAACTGGACAAAGCATAAATGCCCATTAATAAGAAATTAGATAGGTACATTTTGACATACTTAGAAAACAAAATACTATACAGTAACTAAAAAATGAACTACATTTATCCCCCTAAATATGTCTGAATCTCACAAACAAAAAATTGAGTTAAAGAAGATGCAATAATACATATTTTATAATTCATTTATATAAATTTCAAGTCTATGAAAAACTAAACTCATGAAAGAGAAGTGAAAAGAGTGGTTAACTCTGAAGATGACAGACTAGGAAATGACTGGGATGGGGGATGAGGACAGTTTCTGGGGTACTGGTTTGACCTATGTGGTATTTACACAGGTGTTTTCTTTGTGTATGGCAGATAATTCACTCTGCCATACACTTATGTTCAGCTCACTTTTATGTGTCTGGTCACACGATCAAGAAGCTAAATAGAGAGAGCAAAATAGAAAATGTTATAGTAAATGAAATTATTTTATGACTCAAATGAGTTTGTTACCCAACAGCTTGTGGGCGCACTTTACACGTAAGAATTCACATTGTCTTGTGGAAATCATCAGCTCAAAAGGACCCTAGAGTTACCTTTATTGCTGTCCCCTGATGACCTTTACATAGGTGCAGCCACTGATCTTCACGTCTCAAATTATAATAGTCAATAAAGAATCACTTTATATAAAAGGTGTTTCACTTATTTCACTTATATGAATTTCAGGGTAGGGAGACTTTGCAGGGATATTTAGCTGAGCTTTCAAACTATCTGTGGTTCCTGTCAAAACATTCAGGAGCATCCTAAATATATAATGAAATGTCCATAAACCTAAATAAATGTATGTATAAATAATAAATACCTACACAATTGGAGGAAGAGTGTTATATTGAGGAATTAAGTCAAAATGGTTTAATCATGAAAAGAGATAGTAGAAACTGGAGAATGAGAACGAGGAGAACGGAAGGCAACAATAACCGAATATAGTTAGTCTCCCTCCTGGCTTTGAGTAATATATGATGATGTAAAAAATTTTTATTGTTAGTGTTAATCACTGTATTTATTCACAAATATGTAAATTTGACACAATGGATCTATTAATGTAAATTAATTTACTTGGCATTTCTTCTCCTGAGCAAGACTCCTAATAGATTTACCCTTTACCAGTTCAACCAAATTCTGAGATTTCTCCCCAGTTTCTACATCACAGGAGGAATCTGGATATTCATAGATTCAGGATCTTAGTTTTTTACTTTTAATGAAGAATTATGCTATTGGAAGTTGAACAAAGATATGCAGAGTTGGAGGACAGTCATAGTATGCAGGGGTTTAAAAAAAAATTGCAGGCACTTGATGTGGGCATGATAGTGGTCCATCTATGAGATGGCTGTTCTTTGTGGGTTTTATTTTAATCTTGGGAAACTTTGCAGTTTTTACACATGTTCATAGAACCATGATCTAGATCACAATATAGCTAGTTTTGACAGCACTTTTACATTTTCAATGCATTTTATATTTTCCCCTCTGACAATTCAGCTTATTCATATTAAGTATACATCCAACTTCTCTCTCCCTATGTTCTCATCCTACACACATGCTAAATCTGAGGTATGTTTTGGAAGTAGGGGATCTCAGAGAGTCTGTCTGAATTTTTGTCACATCCTCTCATTTAGTCACTAGAAAATGCTTCAATCAGATTTGTGTCATAGGTAAGCCAAACACATATGTTGCAATTTCAGCTACTTCATTTATCACCAGCTAAAAATAAACAAAAACAAACAACAGTGGTAAGGTTAAACCACCCTCCATATCCTGATCATATAATTTTAAGTTATGATAGAGGCAGGCAGTGCTTGAGCACTACATAAGCAACTTGTTAGGGCATGCCACAGAATTCTGATGGAGTTCTTGGGGCTTTCTTGAGAGTCACTTCCTTAGAAAGAGAGAACTGAAACACAGATGGCTGTAGACACTAATAATATATATGAAGAAATAAGTTAAATTATATGGTAACATTATATATGGGTAAATGCTACAAAAAATAAATCAAGAAGAGAGTGATATTTCTATGGAAAGATTTAGGTAGGGAATTTTTTTCTGATGAAGTCGAGTTTGAATAGAGCTCCAAAACTATAGTATATATTCTAATATGTCAATAATTATCTCATCAGTATCGATTAATCAATGACGGTGAATAACTACAATCTCATTCTTTTTGCCTTCTACTCTGCTCACTCCTACTTCCCTAGTTCTCACCCTAAGCTCTCAGAATTATACTATTACGATTTGATTCTTCAGTGACACCAATATTGCTCCTCTGAGTGCCTAGGATGAGTGTTTATTTAGTTTATTTACGCATTTATGATGCTCTTGAGCATTTCGATAATCAGGAACCAAAGATATGTGAGGAAAGCCAAGCCAAATGCCCTTCAAGCAGTTTCCCTGCCATGAAAGCTGTGAGCCCTGAAGTCATTTGCCTGATAATCTGTTCTGTGGGTGCTGGCAAGCATTAGACCCCTTAGACATGTGGTGATGGGGAGGTTGTAAGCCAAGGAATCTGGGCAGGTATAACAGCAACTGCAGACTTACGCAGATAGAAAACTGACAAGGATACCATACCGCTACTTATTTGAGGTCACCAACAGCATTTCAATCCAAGAGTAGCTAGACCCATTAAACAAAAACATAAATAATGGGCATCAGATCCTTTTTTGGAAGACATCAGGATTGCTAGGATATTTAATGTCTTTAGGGAAGAAAAAGTATGAAGAAAGGCAGCTAAGGACACTGGAGACAAATGTCTCATGTTTTCATGATTTTACTTGTTAACTCTCCACTCTGTAGACAGAATCTGGGCACAGGGACTTTGCCTGCAGCTGTCAGGGGGAGCTCTGTTGTAAATAATTTATATATTAGCATATAAGCATAGTATACAAGGAATTTGTTAATCTGACAGCATGTGATGTAGTTTAATCAATATAATTATTAACAAAAATAATTTACACACAATTGCTCGTTCACTCGAGTATCTGGGAACCTCAAAGAGAAAAAGAAATGGTTTTTCTATGCTGAAGATGAAAGCTTCAGAATAGGTTGATTCTGGTTGTAAAGGAGTCTTAATCTTAATAATGAAAGATCTTAATCTTTGATGGTAGAAGCTAGTCTTCCTCTCACTTAAATACTGAGGAATGCTAAGAAATGCTAGTTTCTGCAGACACCTTTCGTGCTTCAAAAAGATAAACTTCACTTTGATCTATTTCCCATATGGACTCTGTATGATTTCTTTTGGGGGGAAAAATGAAGAGGGTCCTGCCACTTTAAAAAACAAAAACAACATGAAACAAACAAAACACTTCTCTCTAAAATCTCTAGAAAACACTCCATCCAGCCTTTCCCTTTCCTCCTCAGCTCAAATCAGAAGCAACTCACCACAACTAAAATGAGCAGTTTCCTTCTCATCTTTCATCACTCAAAAGGCCAGAAGAGCTCTAATCCCTCAGTCAGAGAAAAAAAAAATTCATCCCATGTAAATATGTGTGCATTGACATAAATGATGTTTTGAGTTTATTTTTTAAATGCCATTGTTTTGTAAATACCATTTCTAAAATGTCATTATTTTTTAATGCCACTAAACCACATTAAGAGTGGTTTAGGAGCATTGAAGTGCAAATGAAAACAAGAATATATTTTCTGTAAATTTAAGAGAGTAGGAATAAATGGTTCTTCGGACTGTATACTCTCCATAAGAATCATGAAGATTAATGCCAAAGATCAGAGAAAACTAACCAGTATTTATAATAATGTTCCCTTCTATCGTAGTCTGAGCCTTGGGATGTTTGGAACAATTTTTGAACCCTTCTGAGCCTTATTTTTCTCATTTTTAAAATGAGGGTGTTAAAGGTAGGTGATCTCAACATGTTTTCCCAGCTCACCCAGCTTTGGATTATTTTTTCTGATTATAAAATTATTCTGATTATTTTTTCTTAGAAAAAATGTAGATAGGAAAATGTATATTTCTGATAATTCTACCACTCATAGATAATCAGTTTGGTGTATATTCTTCTAGGTAATGCTTTGGTTCTTTTTTTAAAAAGCCATAATGACCACAATAAACACAGTAGAATCTCTTTTCTGTTTTATCTCTCTGAAGAATATGTGAGCTTTGTTTCCCCCCAACCCCCCGGACCCGTTTTAGTATTTAAGTGCTTAACAATCGAGGTTCTGGCAACTAAAACTGCACAGGCAGCAGCTCCATTTTTCTCAGAATCAAGTGAAACTGAACAGGCAATTAAAAGTTACTGAACTGCAAGGTAAAATTACTTCCCTGCTATGCTGCTGGGTGACTAAAGAAGGGAGACAATGGAAATCATATTGAGAATTAAGACAGAAGGATGGAACATAGCAGTCTGCTCTACTAAAATGGAATCTATAAGCATTAGACATAATCAGCACTACTTCAATCATGTTCTTTGCTCACACTTAGATGGAAGATTACACAAAACAAATGTGCAATATTCAAATCTGTGGCATTGCTGGTTAACAGAAGGCATTTCCCTCCCAGCTCATACAGTGATCCAAATTCTCTCCTGTACAGTCAGTGCCCATCTCACAAATGGGCTATGCTCCAAGAATCTATTTGTAAGCTCATTGTTCCATTCTCTGCATTAAGTTTCCCATAGAATTAATGTTATAAATGGTGCTCAGATTCCAAGACTAGCATATATGGGCCAGCTTATTAAAAGGCACATTATCAAAAAATAACATCAAGAAGACTATGGAAATTAACCACCATAGTAATGTTTCTTTTGAAGTTATATTCAGAGGTCAATTGTGGAGGTACAAGAATAGCTCTCCTCTTCCGAAAATTACCGGTGACAGTTTCCATCCTTAGAGACAAATGGTAGGATAGAAGAATAAAGTTTAAAGAATTTCAGGAATTCAATCAGGAGGATTCAGGGCCAGAGATCAAGGAAAAGGATTCACATTGAACTGGGAAAGTAGTAAATGGCATGAGACGAGGGAGTTGGTAGTATGACTGATAATGCTAAAGAAAGGAGAAAATGATTAAAGTATGGAGAAAAAGAGCCTTCTTCTAGGATATCTTCCCACGACTTTGAGCTCCTATCTTAGTTAGAAGGTTGGAGGCTATAATATCTGGATGTCATCTGTTTTCCACACTCAGTAGAAATGTTGGGGAAAGAGGATTTGGTGAATTGGGGTGAAGATAAAAATGATCAGTGGAAGTCTGGGGAAGTATTAAGACATTTCCATTCTAACTGAAGTCTTATGTCTATCATCTGTCCCTCCACTGAGGACTCTGCCTAGTGACTTGTATTGGGAATGGTTACAATGCCTAGAAAATGCAGTAGAAGTGGAAATGATAATTTCAAACATTTAATAAGGTAGATCAAACATCAAACAACAATGAAAATAAACAGGAATGTGGAAGTCAAGCAAGGGAAGATCTTGCCACATGCAACCAGTATAGCCATTTGCCCAATAAGAATCACATTAAATTGGATTAAGCAATCTGTGAGAATCTCCTTAGGATAACATTTTTACATAACAAGGGAATCAACAAAGCAGATTTCATAACCGATGACATGTAATAAAATATGAAACCCACTCTTAAATGTTATGATTCCATTGGTACAGCTATGTACAAATATGCTGGAGATAGTAAGGTAGCAAGATTAATAAGTAACAAACACATGTCCTGATATAAAGTTCACTTTTGATTTAATGAGAAAT
This sequence comes from Macaca nemestrina, assembly GCF_043159975.1. Classification (NCBI taxonomy): domain Eukaryota; kingdom Metazoa; phylum Chordata; class Mammalia; order Primates; family Cercopithecidae; genus Macaca; species Macaca nemestrina. The sequence goes on from NC_092137.1 coordinate 50,528,158, forward strand.
ATCAGTTTGCCGAAAATACGTCTTCCTTCTTTAGGAGGGGATGGTAGTACTAAAATTTAATAAAATAGAGTAAAAAAATGACAAAATATAAATCAGAAAACCTAAGGTGAACTGAAAGCAGTTACTGTGGAGTACAGTATTTACTATGGGGTTTCTTTTAGGTAACTTTTTTATGTTGTCCAACCTCAATTATCAATTTTCCTCAAAATTACAATTAGAAAATACCGTAAGAAAAAATAATAACTGTTTTCAGGATCCATGAGGACATTTTTAAAGAGTATATTGGAGTTATATTTGCTGCCAATATCATGTACTGAATGTTTAGAGAAATATTTTCTGCTATACATTTAAAAATGACAACTATGAAAGACATGTTAGTACACATGGAGGAGATAATCAAAAGATCCAAATACATGTAATCACTATTCCAGAAGGAGAGGGGAAAGAGAATGGGGAAAAGACTCATAAGTCTACATAAGTGATTAATTAGACAAATCCTAATATCAGGAAGCCCAGTGAATCCAAAGCAAGAAGAATAAAAAGAAACCCTTACCAAGACAGACACACACATAAGCATAAAATAATCGAAAATTCAAGGAAAGAGATCTTTAAGACAGTCTGGAAGAATGAAAGAGTAGTTAGAAATAAATGATAACTAGATTTACAAGTAACTTTTCAACACTTACAATGGAAGCCAGAGGGTACTGGGATAATATCTCCAAAATATAAGAGACAACAGCTGTTCTATTACAATTGCTATACCCAGTGAAAAAATTTTTCAAAATGTGGTTAAAATAAAGATATTTCAAACAATTAAAAAAAGAAAGAATTTACTAACAGACTTTCACTAATGCAACTTCTAAATAGTGTACATCAAAAAACAAAAAAAGAAAATAATCACAGAAAAAAAAAGTCTAAGATGAAAGAAGAAAAGTTAAAACCATAGCAGACATCTCAGTAAGTCTAAAGAAAGACTTACTTTGTAAAAATATTAACAGTCTTTAATTTATAGAGTTAATACAACAAAAGCCACCAACAACATGTTATTCCAAAAAGATCATGAATAGAATTGAAACATTCAAAGGTCCTTTTATTGTCTGGGAGGAAAATACTGTTAACATTAGATGTTGTAACTTCAGATATTCATGTTTTATATTTAATGATTGCAAGGTAGAGGTAGAAAAGTATATCTTAAACAAGATACCAAATACAAACTATAAAGGGAAATACTGATAATTTAACTATATCAAATTATAGAACTCCATTCACCAAAAGATACCATAAAAAGACTGAAAATTCCAGTCACATACTAGAAGAATAAACCTAAAAAATATAATGAATTCTAAGAAACAATAAAGAAATGATAAATAATCTAATAGGAAAAAAATGGACCAAAAATGTGAACAGATATTTCACAGAAGAGGAAACACAAATAACCCAGAAATATATGAAGACATGGACAATATCATTAGTAACCAGGGAAATTCAAATTAAATCACAACGAAATACCATTGTACAATCACCCCACTGGCAAATATTTTAAAAGTTTAGATGAGAACACAGAGCAATGGGAAGTCATCATTCCCCAGTGGACAACAGGAGAATGGTAAGTAATTTTATTAGGAACGTTACATGTGCATTCTGTATGCATTATATGTACTACAACAATCCTGCTCCTGAGTCTATGCCCTAGAGAAATTCTTGTGCATGATCCAGAGTCACATGAAACAGGGTTCAAGGAGCATTGTTTGTAAGAGCGAAAACTCAAAACCACCCAAATATCCATGAGCATATAGTGGGTTACAATATTGTGATTTTTTTCACTCAGTAGAATGATATACAGTGGTAAGAATGATTAAATTAAATGCCATAATAAACCTCAAACAAGTTTGAGAGACAAAAACAAAGGAATATAACTACTATTATTCCATTTATATAAAATTCAAAAACAGGGAAAAGTAAACAGTATATCATTTAGTGATACATGCATATATGATAAAACTATTTTAAAAAGTAAGAAGATTATAAACACAAAATTCAGAAGGTAGCTATCTCAGGATAAACAAGAGGGACATATACAGTGCTTCAGATATTGGTAGTGCTTTATGTATGTCATATGCTGGCCACAAAGGTTTTCAATTTTTAATTACATTTTAGTAGACACATATGAATTATATAACTTTTAAATGTAAATGATTATCACAGTAAATATATTTAATATTGTTAACTGCAGTTTAATAAACATAATTAATAAGTTTAAGTTAAGAAGGTAAGCTTTGCTTTTAAACTAAATGTTTAAAATTTGGGATTTTTATTAAAAAATCACATTTAAAGAAACATGGCAAAACTGGAGTTTAAATGGGGGATCTTTTCTGAGTCATACATTTGCATAGTGTCAGTGGAATAATAATGACTCTTGCTATTCTGACTGAGAGTTGAAAATGTTTGTTTAATTATTTTAGTTTGTACTTCATTTTTATAGCATTCCCTCATCATTAATTATATATTGCAGTTGCATTATGTAAAATGAAAACAAATAAAATTAGAAATACTATGCTTCATAAAATGTAGCATAAAGTTACAGTGGCTGATACCCACAGTCATTTGTATAGCCATTGCCTTGAAATGTACTGATCACAACCTCCTTTATCTCCAAAATGTCTGAATGCTGTTAACATGAGAAAGATACCTGACTGACTTGACTGACCTGCAGCAAAATTATTTGTTTTCATCCAAAAGGAAGGGGGCCTCCTCTGTTACTCACTTTTCTTTTCCTTTCTGAACTAATTTCTGAGAAAATGACTCAATTAATAGCACTAATTTACAAAATGAATTTGTAATTTGCCTAGATTCCAGGCATTCATTAGCTCTCATGGAAGCACCTGTGTGAAGAAAACTGTATCAGTACTCTGGAAAGAAGACAGTGGCAGACAGTGGCACCGTAGCACCTCAAATAATGTAACAAAGACCCCTAAGCGAGCTTGCATCCTGTCAAAGAAGCTGTTTTCTGCTCTACTGAAATTCTTGGCTTCAAGCACTAACCTCCTCTCATATTCCTTTGTCCCCTAAGCTCCAACTTCACTATCCAATCTTTCTCTCTATTCTTGCCTCCTCCAGTTCTAACTCAAGTTGCAGTCTCATTAGAAATAGGACATGGTCACTTTGGCAAGACATGACTCCTCTTTTACCCAGAGGATAAAGCACTATAGCAATAAGAGTTACACAGGTAAAAGACAGTGTTATCGAAACCTAACATTTTCCTAACTACCCCCACCCTCACTCCTCGTCAGTGAGCTTCTCCTATAACCTGGATCATTCCAAACACTGATCAATGACTTAATGATTGAAAAGCAAAAAGTTTCCACAGTCTTCTAACATCATCAATTCAAGTGCCTAACAGTTCTAATGAGAAGGGTCTTGAATGATAATACTTAAAGCAATTTTTTCTTATTTTATCATATGACTAATTGTTTAAAAAGGTATTCATTTATTCTTATACCTGAATCTTAAATATATATATATACACACACATATATACACACACACACATATATATGTGTGTATATAGTGTGTGTATGTATATATAGAGAGAGTATATGATTAGCATCAGGTTAGTCTGGGAGTAGGAATGGGTTTGTTTGACAAAGAAATACAAAATAAGCATAGTATCTTACTATAAAGATGTTAGAAGAGAAGGTATACATTTAGAATTAAAATGGAAATGTTTTCATTTCTATATGTTAATATAACACAGTGCCAAATGATTTGGCAATGGTATTAAGTGACACAGAAGTTCAAAGCACAGACAAATACCAATGTGAGCGGGAGTATCTAATAAAGGCTTCCAAGAGGAAGTAGGAGGAGAGCTAGGGTTTATGGAAATGATGAATGGACAGGAGCTAAAAAGGCAGAGGGGAAGGAGGAGGGTATTTCTGGCATTGGAAATAGAATATGAAATTCAGCTCAAGCATGTGGAGATAAGCAGCGGCTATGACCCTGAGGTATGGAGGGGGCTGATCCCAGTATCTGCTCTGACGAGAATATGAAGAAAGGACCACAAACACTTTGATGTCTGGCTGTTTTATTCATTGAACTATTGGAATGCACATTGAATGCCATCTGATTCAAACAGCAATGGTTTGTACTCTGATAATTTGCTGGCAGCACACACTTTCTGTCATGCCAAATTACTGCAGCCTGAAAGTTGTGTAGGAAAATCTGTGGTGGCAAATTAAGTCCTTGTCATCCTGAAAAAATCCAGGCATTCAGGATTGATTATTAACAACGGGAAAGCTGAGGAAGCGAAGAGAAAATCATCACCCTCTACAGCCAAGTCCCAAAGCCAGTAACCACATAAACATTAACATTAGGTAGCCCCACTGAACAAAGGCATTGTTTGCTCTCTAACCACATACAATTCAGAGAGACAGCACAGTATGCAGAAAAACCAGACTATGTGTCCTGGACTGCATGACTCTGCACCAAAGAGATACACAAAGTATCCAGAGACACCTAGTATGACACTGTCACTGGTCAGTGACCTTGGTTAGAAGACCTTCTCTTCTAACATCTTCATAGTAAGATACTACGCTTATTTTGTATTTCTTTATCAAACCAATACACTAGTCCTGTATTTAGGAATACATTTTCTGTATTCCTAAATCTAAGAAATCATGGAACTAACAGGGATTATGTTACTGAATGCTGTATGTCATATTAGAACAAGGAGTGAAGGGATATTCAGTCACTGGGAGAAATAAACTGCAGTTCGTGTCTAAGATATAGAAAGATTCACCTTTTCCATCCTATGGACCAGTGACACAATTTATACCTTTGAACTTTAAAAGAGTTTAAACAGTGCATAGCTTTATAACTTTGGAGTGAGAATCAGGGAGACATAAAGTTACAAAATGAACATTGTTTTTCCTAAGTAGCAGTACTTTTAGAGAAACGGAAGTTATTGAATATTCACTACCTTTTAAAAGACAGCAAATGAGAGAGACAAGGTGCTTTTTGTTTGGTTTTGCTTTAAATTAGGGAAAATGACAAGAAATAGCAGTTATTAACTTTACTTTTCAGTAAATTTAATACTATCTTCCATTCTACAATATTGTATAATATCCCATTCTACATTCCACTCCATTCTAAGAATAATAAAATAATAAAACAACAACTAAAAGTAGCTAACTAGTATCTATGAAAATACTTATATGCCAGATATGACATTAAATGATCTAAAAACATTATCTCATTTAATTTTTATATTTACTGTAATATTTATTATCTCCCCATTTTGTAGATGAGAATTAGTTGAGTTATCATTGAAGTTTAGCTTAGCAAAGTGGTCTACCTGTGATCACAAAGGTAAAAAATTACAACACCGAACAACAACAACAACAACAACAACAACAACAACAAAACCCGTCTGTCATGTGCACTTCAAGCCAAAACTGGGTTAAATCTAGGGACTAAACACCTACTACCTGGTCAGCTGTTACAGGCAAAGAGGGTTCCTGGAGACAAGGGCTAACTAGAAGGTTAACACAAGGACCATGAAGGCCAATTCCTTTTTATCACCTTAGCTATGTAACCGTAGGAGTTGCCTCAAAACAACCATTTATAAAGGTGAGAACAAACAACAACAACAACAAAAACCCAGAAACCTCCAAATACTTCGTGATTGGAAGTATGCTGGTGTGGGGTATGAGCAAGCTGGTTGCATTTAATAATCTGACCATGAAGAACCATTCTCTTCACTTCTGTATTATTTATAGTAAAATGTGTGTAATATATCTGATCCCTAGAAGATACCTTTTTTAAAGTATGCAAACACATTTTAAACAAGGAAATGACAACAATGATTTCTTAGACAAGGAATTTTTCAGGTGATAACTCTTTTAGAATGATGCTACTCTGTAAGTGTGAAAGTTCTCTAATCTATCACTAGATTTGAAAACTAATTAGGATGAGTAGAGACAGAATGTGAATTTAAATACACATTCATTCCTTGCCTTCACCAAAGATTTATTTGTAAATCAATGCTATTTTATTTTCCCATTAGTTATATTTCAAGTAACTCATTCCAAAATATAGAAAATAATTAATTCTTGAAAAATTAAATTCAAAAGCTACAATGTAAAAATTAAGTTTCATGGAGCTAAATATTAAAAGACATTACTCCTAAACACAGTCTGTTACTTGACACCAGTGTTTTATCTATAAGCATTCTGTATTAATAAGCTGACTAATATTCTAACACCTATTCTAAAATGATGATCTCTCTCCTAACTGTGAAATAATTCTAGTATTATTTTTCATTATTAACTATGATTTTGAAAAGTTGAAATGATTTAGTTGTATGACAGTATATATTAGAATTTAGTGGAATGTAAGCATAAAAAACTATTAAACAGCATTCTTCTAAGATTCAGCTCTTAGGTCATATCCTTCATAAAACTTATCAGAAGCTTTCTTCCACCCAATTAACAAATCCCTCAGGGGTTACTGTACCCTATATGGTTGTTCAGAGTCTGTCATTTCTTGAGTAATACATTATAATAGTAGTTCTAAAACTTTAACATACAGCAGAATCTTCTGGAGTGCTGGTTAAACTACAAATTGCAGAGCCTCACCATCAGAGTTCCTGATTTATGAGGTCTGGGTGGAACACAATAATTTTCATTTCTGTACAATCCCAAGGTGATGCTGATGCTGTCAGTCTGGGGACCACATTTGAAGAACCACTGCTTTCACAGTGTTTCATTTTCAAAAAGTCTGTCTCCCACTATGAGACTAGAACCACTAAAGAGCAGATATGGTGCCTAGCATGTTCTAGGCACCCAATACATATTTCTGAATGAAAGAATGCAGAGGCCCCTGCAATGTTTGGAGGAGAACCAAATGAAAAATGAGAAGACTGACAATGGAAGTTTCAGGAAATAAACTATATACATATAACTTAGCAGACTCAAATTTTATTTAAATCACTGACCTTATAAATGGTTCAGTGAAAATCATTAATGGTTTAAAGAAAAATGCAGAGAGTTTGAAATTAATACTTGATCTAGGTTCCTCTAAGACCTTTTCCAAAATATGCCTATGTGCATCTGTTCATTAAGCAAACAGTTACTGAATACATACCATAAGCAAGTAAGCTAGAAAACATGGGAAATGACAAGTTGACAAAAGTATTACTTCATTTTAATAAAAGTGGATCAAACAAGTATTCATCATACAATTGTAGGAATGGGAGGTACCAAGCACCAGAAACAAGAAATGTTCTAGAAACTCAAAGTAGTTCACTAGTGAGGATTTCGAGGTAGGTAGCAGATAGGGAATTACACAAAGAGCTGAAAAACTACATAAACATATAAAACTGGCCCGAGGAAGGGAAGGCTTTGAATGTAAGACTAAGGAATTTGAACTTACTTTTGTAGGGATGGGAAGAAAGCAATACTTAGCAAAACTAAACTTCAGGCAGGGTATATGCTTGAGTAGAAGGAGACTAGAGGCAGGAGGGCTAGTGAGAAAGCTATTGAAATGGTCTGCACAGAGGTCAGAGCGACCTAAAGCAGGTGGTAGCATTAGGAATGAAACACACAGAAGGCAAAATCTGCAGTTAGGCAACCAATTAAATGCATGGCAGGAGAGAGAGAAATGAATTAAATTGAAAGGTTTTGAGCCTTAATGACCCAATAAATGAAGATGCCACTTAAAAGCTAAGGAAACCAAGATGATGGAGTCAATAAACTTAAAGACAATTAATCATAAACTTCAGAGGCACTCACTGGCAGGAACTTCTATCAGAGCCCTGGGTTGGGGGAATCCTAGCAGTGCGTTCACTTTGCCATATACATGTGTAAAGTGTGTAAGTCATTTCTATTTTGCTTGCTTAAGCTTTTCCTTCACTTCTCCAACTTTTCCTTAGTCACACTCACCTCCTATCAGATGGCCCTGGAGAGGCGGTGGTCATTTTTATTTAACTTTTGGCATTCTTTCCTTAATTGGAACTCCTTGAATTATATTAGCTTTAAGCCCTGAAAAATCTGAATCTGACCCTGCAAGAATAGTTTCTGGTTGTGAGGAAGCTGTGCTCACTTTTATTCTTGGACTTTGATGCACTACCCAGAAATTCAGGTGGAAAAAGTCTAGCATGGGTTTAAAAATCTACCAGAACATTTGGGACTGGGGAAATAAAGGAGGATAGTTGATGGAATTACTCAAGAAGAGAAAGAAGACAGAGGAGAGAAGACCTAATATTAAATTTCTGTACCCTGACATCAAGAACAGGAAGAAGAAACTGAGAAAGAAGAAGAGGATGGAACAATCAGAATGGATGAAAACAACAATAAAACAATGCAGTCCAGTGAAATAAATGCCAAGGGAAGAATGAATCTTAACTAAGTAAAAATGTAGACTGTTCCCTGTGCTGAAAAGACCAGAAAGGATGAGTGCTGATATAAAGCCATTCCTATGGATTGGTGGTCACTGGAAGGGAAGATATGAATAGAGGAAGAAGTTTGTCATGCCCCCCACCAGGTCCCATGGGGGAGCTACAGAAGGACAGTTTTTCTAACCTCCCTTAGGGGGAAGGGGACTAAAGTTTGGTGCTGCTCTAGTGACAAGCAGTTTACATATTCATTGGGATATCATAAGATGGTAAACTAGTATGATTTACATTTAACAAATGAGAAAACATGTCCAAAATCATACCACCAACCAGAGCTGGAACTCAAATTCCAGATTTTCCTAACTCCAAGTCCACTGTCTTATTTTCATGGCCAGTTTTAAAAGCAATGTACTTATCTATGTTCACTATTATTAACAGTATTATTCAAATAATTATCTGGAATTTGAAATCAGAATAGCCTTGATTCTAATTTTAGGACTGTTTTATGTGGTTCCACTTCAATTAGAAATGCACACATTAGAAAATGCAGGCTATTGCTTCAGTAATATTTTATATGTTTGTAACCCTTTATTTAAAAATTAGTGTGATAACATTTGTGAACATGTTAAAAAGCTAAAATGTCAGCACATTACTTTTCCTTCTTCACAGTTTCTAATCTGTAGAGCCTAATAAAAGAAAATGATTAGCATTTCAAAAGAAAATAAGGAAAAACCTGGTAGAAATATATTTAGCAGAGAAAGTTTCTAAGTATGATCTGATGTTTGAATAATTTTTTTACAAAGAAGTTCAAAGTAATCATTTTACTTCTTGCATTCATAAAGTGTTTATCAGTTTTCATCAATATAAAGAAAATAAGACAGAATTTTGTTTTTTTCATTTCATGGGCTGACTTCATATTTTAAAAATATTTTACGTTTATATTCCAATATTAATATTTAACACATGGATTAATGTATTGTACATGTTGTGCTGAACGATGAATTGAATAAATGCCAGGAATTATTAACAAGCAATTTCAGCTAAAACTATAAAACAATTTCAGCAACAATTACCTTAAATGATAAATTTTCCTTCAATTTAAGAAATAATTTTCTCCCTCAGATGTTTATTGAAATTATTATTTTGTACTTGCTGTATATGAAGACAGCAAGAGACTTAGCCCATGTAAAAGGAGAACGTACTTTTTCATAAGCATTTTAACTTCTTAAAATAACACTAAGCTATTAAATAAAATTGCAGGCTGGCAGCTGTAGGTTCAGGCATATAATGGAAGAGAAAGATGGAAACACCAAAGAGAGGCACATAGTCATGAGCAAGGACCTGAAACTTTGATATATTTGAATTTTTCACCTGCAACCTTATCTTCAGTTTAGTAGTAACATTACTATTTAGTGTTACTTGCTTAGAGTTGCTTCTGTCCATTAACTTCCTTTGTTACTTCTTGCTATTATATTCTATGTACATAATTATATACTTAGAGTTGATGTTATCATAAACAATGCTTTAAAGGGTATATTTTATAATTCCTAGGCTTTTCTTTGCTAAGGGACTTCAGGTAGACCACATCTACACTGCATTTTATTCTGTTGAAACTAGGTAGAATGTCAACAATATAATTTGGAACACACCTTAGGTATGGCTAAAATTTTTTAAATTGATAACACTAAGTGTAAACAAAAATATAGAAACACTGTAATTCTCATATATTATCAGTAGAAGTTTAAAATCATGCACCCACCTTGAGAAACTATGGGAAAAAGTCTAACAAAAGTCAAACAAAATCCTATTCCCCAGACTTTCCACTTTTAATACATGCTCAATAGAAATGACTATTATTTCCCAACTCATTTAAAAATGCTTATAGGTATAATAGCCTCAAACTGGAAACAAACCAAACATTCCTCCACATGAGAATAAATAATCAAATTGTGGTATAGGCACACAATGGAACACGACTCAGAAATAAAAAATAACCAACCAATGATACATACAACAACATGGATAAATTTCAAAAATATGATGATCCAAAGAAACCAGAAACAAAAGAGAACATTCTTTACAATCCCATTTTTATCAACTTCAGGACAGGGAAAATCACTTATGATGACAGTCATCAGAATAGCAGCAAAGGAGAGGAGAACTGTGACTAAGATGTAGCTTGAGAGTCACTTCCTAGAATTACAGAAATGCCCTGTGTATGGACGTGGGTAGTAAACACATGGGGGGTATATATAGATTAAAATTATTCCACTGACTTATACACTTAAAAACTTGCACATTGTATTGTATTTAAGTTATATTCCATTGTTAAATAGAAGTCAAAACCAAAGAAAACCTTCATCATGCTTCTTTTTATTTTCTCTCTTCTTTTTTTCTTTCTTTTTTTTTTTTTTTTTTTTTTTTTTTTTTTTTTTTTTTTTTTTGAGACAGAGTCTCACTCTTTCACCCAGGCTGAAGTGCAGCGGAGCAATCTTGGCTCACTGCAGCCTCTGCCTCCCACATTCAAGGGATTCTCCTGCCTCAGCCTCCTGAGTAGCTGGGATTACAGGCATGAGCCACCTTGCCTGGCTAATTTTTGTATTTTTAGTAGAGACAGGGTTTCACCATGTTGGCCAGGCTGGTCGCGAACTCCTGACCTCAAGTAATCTGGACACCTTGACCTCCCAAAGTGCTGGGATTACAGGTGTGAGCCACTGTGCCCAGCCACTTCTTTTTCTTACATGGCCGCTTATTTTCTTTTTCTTATATATTTTTTATATGTGTATTCTGATTTTCCTCATAGGATTTTTTGCTTGTTGAAATGAAGCACTTAACATGTGATTAATACAACAGAGAGCATCTTGAAAAGAAAGACATCATATAGCAAGCCTGTCCAACCTGCAGCCTGCATATGGCCTAGCGTGGCTTTGGATGTGGCCCAACACACATTTGTAAACTTTCTTAAAACATGAGTTTTTTTGTAATTTTGTTTTGTTTTTTTTTTTTTTTAGTTTACCAGTTATTGTTAGTGCTAGTGTATTTTATGTGTGGCCCAAGACAATTATTCTTCCAATGTGGCCCAGGGAATCATGGACGCCCCTGAATAGCATGAGTAAACACCTCAGCACCAAGGCTAGTAACAGAAGAGATGAATGACTTAATAACGTTTAGTTCCCTCACTCTCCCTTCTCCAGGCTGCAACATTCTTAAGAATTGGAAACTTCGAACGGGTGTGGTGGCTCACACCTATAATCCCAGCATGTTGGGAGGCCGAGGTGGGCGAATCACAAGGTCAGGAATTCAAGACCAGCCTGGTCAACATGGTGAAACCTGTGTTTACTAAAAATACAAAAAATTAGCTGGCATAGTGTTGGGCACCTGTAATCCCAGCTACTAGGGAGGTTGAGGCAGGAAAATCGTTTGAACCCAGGAGACAGAGGTTGCAGTGAGCTGAGATCGTACCACGGCACTCCAGCCCAGGCAACAGAGTGAGACTCCATCTCAAAAAAAAAAAAAAAAAAAGAATTGGAAATTTCCATTCATTTCCTACTAATTCCATCGCTGCCATAAACTTGCGTCACCTCTCCTAAATTCCAAAACCTCACCATGTTAATAAGAGCCTCATGCACTTGACTCCTGACCCAGAACTGCTTGGTCACCCTTCTAACACATCTTGTCTCTTGTTATTTCAAGCACAGTTATCTGAGTAGATGCTAGCTCAATAACCACTGCCCGTGGAAATACATTAAATGCCTCCACATACAGAATCATCTCCAAGCGGTAGAAGATAAGAAGGCTAGAAAAGAAGTTAACAATAGAGAAAAATACCAATAGATTGACTACAGGAAAACATTACATTCCTATACATTAATAGCACCTTAAACACAATTAAAAGTCAAGTAATTAGCTGAGAAAAAAATGTTAGCCATATAAACAGAAATACAAGAAAGGACTAACAACATCAATAAAGAATTCTTACAAATCAATGTTAGTAAAAGGAATACATCACTAGACTGACCCAAAAAGGTAATGAACAGATAATTTGGTGAAATACAATTGGCAAATCCACCTGTGAAGATGTTCAAACACAGTGGAAGTTACAACAGTGTAAAACAGTTAAAACGATGAGGGTTTTTCTTCTTATAAAATGATAAGGACTGAAAATAGTAATTACAATCTGAGAGGGCCATTGTGCCGTACAGTACAGGAAGTAATATAAAGAAACACACAGAGGAGAAGAACTCAGTTTGGCAATGAGTACTAAAAATCTAAAAATAACTAGACCTTCTAACTTATTTCCACACTTTGTACACAACACAAATATTTTGATTCAACTATTATATATAACAGTAGTGTGTGTGTGTGTGTGTGTGTGTGTGTGTATTTTTTTTTTCTCTTTCCCCCAAGACAGAGTCTCACTCTGTCACCCAGGCTAGAGTGCAGTGGCACAATCTTGGCTCACTGCAACCTCCACCTCCCAGGTTCAAATTATTCTCCAGCCTCAGCCTCCCGAGTAGCTGAGACTACAGGCATGTGCCACCATACCTGGCTAATTTTTTTATTATTAATAGAGGCAGGGTTTCACTATGTTGGCCTGGCTGGTCTTGAACTCCTGACCTCATGATCTACCCTCCTCAGCCTCCAAAAGTGCGGGGATTACAGGTGCGAACCACCGCACTCGGCCAGTGTTTATAAAATTTTTAATGGAAATACTTTATCTGTCCAATATCAAAAAGAGTGGTAAAATAAGTGCAGTCTAGATAATATACCACAGAATCTCTAAATAGTTATACTATAGAAAGAAATTAATATCAACAAAAGATGTGTATGATACATTATTAGTTTTTCTAAAAAGGTTGCAAGACAGTCTGCACAGTAGGTTTCCATTTTTTAAAATGATTAAATATATAAAGGCAAACTACTGAAGGGAATATACCAAAATTTTAATAGTGATTTTCTTTAGATATGATTCTGGATGCTCTATTTTTGTTCTCAAACTTCTGTTTTCCAAATCCTCTATATCGATAATTATAATCGCTAATAACAAATGTTATCGAAAATTTCTATGATCTCTAAATGCCTTAAAGAGTTTGGCAGAAATAATTTAAAAACATAGGCTCTCCTTTTCCTTCTTTCGTTAGTGATGATGGGCTATTAAAACAAGGCCATGTCCTTTTGCTTTAACCTCGCATCCCCAGGGATTTCACATTTGAATGTCCTTCCTTCCAATTCTTACTCCTATCCTTCCCCAACCCAGACGTTAGTTTCTCTCCATTAAAAAAAAAATCTCCACAGTAATATAAATTAAGCAAGGAACCATTTTAAACTGTCAGCTTAATAGTGCACACAGGAAATATGACTGCTCTCAGTTCAAGAAAATTTTAATGAATAAAGTAGCTAAAGAAAAATATATTTTCAAACTGTAAGTGGAAAACTTGTTCAGTTTTTCAGAGGTTGTTTACTGCCATGGGAATTACCTGATTTAAACTTCTTCACAAAGTATCACTTGGATATGGTTAGGTTATTCTGAGTGTGGGTGACTCATTAATAAAGCTGAAGGAAAAGTGGGACAGTGCTAGGAAAGAAACCTAGAGCTGGATATTTAACATTCTTGTGTGTCAGAGTCTACATTTGTAAAATTAGGGGTGGGAAGTAACTACTTGCTAAAATCCCACTTTGTACTCCATTTCTAATTCTAGGGGTGTTTTTGTCATCCATACAAAGTCAAAAAGAATGCAGAATTATAACCCAATAATAATGTCATTGTTTTTAGAAAAGTATAGATGATTCAAGACCAAGAAAGAGGCAGTTCATAAAAGATTTAATGTTGAAAAACCACAAACATAAAAGGAGGCTAAAATTGGAAAAGACATTATAAAATCTAAAACTTTATAAATTCGATATGATAAAATATATGCTGCAAATAACACCTGCATCAAAGCTTTCCTGGTCAAAGGAAAAAGTGTTAACTATTAAGAGATTTTTTCCCCTTAAAAAATAAAAAGAAACACCTTAGTTTGCATTATAGACTAATCCTTTCAAAGGATATTGAGAATAGAGGACCAAAGAGTGTTTATACGGAAGGACAAAAGGAGAATGCAGAGTGAGATTTAAAAGTTGTATGTGTGCATGCATATAACCCCCAAAAGCATAACTCCACACCAAAAACAAAGAAGCAGCTGTTCCTAGGGATGTTCTATTCCATCAAAACTATGTATATGAGGCTTTAAAGGGAATTTTCTTGCAGTCTACTTCCTATATGAATACTTTCTATGTGTAACAGTTCATTCTAAGAGAAGAGCTATAGATTTAACCACTTGTTAGTATCCTTGTTAGCAGTATATCAACAGCAATTGATCACTAACATGAAGGTATCAGGTTTTAGGTAACTTCCAACATCATTCTCCTTGTATTCAAGTGATTTTCCTGCATCCTCTGAAATAGAAACCATCACTGGTAAGAGTTGCTCCTTAGACAGTACCTGCTGGAGGCTTGCAAAGATCTTAGGTAAAAGTCGTAAATTGAAGATATTAGTTCATAACAGCATAAGGTCGTGTTCCTCAAACAATCGTGCAAGGACCGTTATAATCTCTTAAAGTGGATATTTAGAAATGCAAATTCTTGAGCCCTACCCCCAAATTACTCAATAGAGTCTTTAAAGGTACAACCTAGGCATCTGCAGTTTCAGTAAACTCCTTAGGTGATTCTGAAGAAGTTTAAATTTTAAGAATTAAAATTTAATTATATCTCTTTGTATTACATCTCTTCAACATACAGCACATTTTAATAAAAGCTATCGAGGTACTAAGAAATGAATTGTAAATGGTGAAATCACAGGCAATGGGAGGAATATTTAGGTTTTGCAGGCAATTTATTATAGCTTAAAAGCCATACCATGCTAACTGTAGCTAGCTTTAAAGTAAGTTCTGACTAACAGAATGAACATATTATTGCTTCTGTGTGAGTAGAAGAGGTTACTTAGGAATCTTTCTACAAACATTTGAGTATCTACGAAAATCTACTTTTGGACACTGAGATATAACAAAAACCACGCTTCCTGTCTTCAGGAAATTTAATCCAGGAAAATTAGAGCTCTGTTTTGAAAGCATAGGACGTTTCTTTAAAAAACACATACTGGATGTATCTTAACATCATCTCCTAAGCTCACTAATGATACCTGAAAGCATTCATCTTCACCTAGTTGGAGAGATCTCTGCTGCAGGGAAAATGTTGACCATTTTGTCAGCTAGGCATCATTCTTCATACTATAATAAGCAAAAGGCATTTCCAAAGTGAGACTCTCTTTGTAAATTTCTTTGTCATTCTTATGAAGAATCAAATGCTTTAAATTATTGTTTTTGACAGAATATCTCAATTTTCCAAGTGCTCTTTAATAATTTCCTGCAAGTAATTGGGCATTTTCATTATATGTAGCTTCTTGTCACTGTTCATCTAAAAAACATCACAGCATTAAACAAAGATGTTCAGCCTCAGTGTTTTCCTGGGTTGTATGCATATTTTTTGAGTTATTTCAACAATGATCAAAAGCCAGTGAGAGCTCATCCTTCAAACTGGAATCCTCATTTCTTTTTCAAAAGACAAAAACTAATAAGCAACAAAAAAATTAAACCGTCACACTAACAAAACATATTAAAAGTCAATCAATAATCCTGGCCATCACACCAACAACTGCTACCTTTATTTTATTTTTCCAGAAAGAGCCACCAACCCATTTTTTTTTTCTACTAGCTTAGCAAGTCCACATAGACTGGACCCTTTCAGTGTTTCTTTCCCAGAATCCCTGCAGAATCATTGATCTCCTTGATTTACTCATCTGTTTGATCTTTTGAGGATAGCCTAAAAACAGCCTGTGCTCCCCTACGTGGGTGGCAATAGCAGCCCTGGAGTCTTCAAACCAGCTTATGGGGTTATATAGTCCCAGTTCTGCCAGTTACAAACATGCGACTAGGTCAGGCCACTTAAAGTGACCGGGTTGCAACGTTGCCCCACCTGCAAAATGGGGCAAGCATCTTCCATATTTAATTTACAGGCTTGTGTAGATATCATATGATTTAAAACAAAAGAAGTCACTGTGTAAACCTTGAAAGCTCTACAAATGTGAAAATGAAAATGAACCAAACATCTCCCCACTATTAGCAGGACATCTATCAGGCTCCTATGGAAATCGGTAATGAAGGAGGATGTGTGCCCACCCAGTCCACGCCGTGGTACAAATGGGGCCTCTGGTGTGTCAGAAAAGCAACTGGAGAATGGAAAAGAGATGGTTCCCAGCTTTCCTATGTCTGTTCTAGGATACTGCAAGGCCTCCCGAAGGTGTTTGAAAGAACACAAGGCAGGCAGTTAAGTGTGAAAGACAAGAGAATGGATTTGACGGCCTCTATTAGGCCTTAGGTCTTTTGGCAGAGAGTGACAGAACGTCCTACTCCAAGCAGAAGGCACTTGATAAGCACTTGATTGATTGGTCTCTGCATTCTTGGCACTCAGTAAAACACTGATTTGCCAGCAGAGTGTGTAAACACCCACATTTTGGTAATAACCTAAATATCTGCATATTGTGAATGAGGAGGCTGACTGAATGAAATTATGTAAAAACAGAAAGTCAACTCCCTGCAAGTCTTGCCTTCACCATTCTCTTTGCAGATGCAGGACTTTTAACAGTGAGGATGTTAGGACATCCACAAGGGAAGGATGGAGCCCTGCCCTGCTCTTTGGGAGCTTTTTTCCTGTATGTGTGTGTCTGGCCCTCATTCAAGAATATGCTTCTCTCTAGCAACTCCCAGCCACTGTCTAGGGAGCACAGCACTGTATTTTCCAACTTAACTAAGAATTAGGTCTCTTTGCTACTGCCTTTCCTTAAGATCAGGATTAGGCATATGTTGTTTAACAGGCCTCACGTCTAAGCAAAATATGCACACACACATACACATACATACATACAAAGTCACTCATTCAATAGTAAGCTGCATTTGTCTGGAATTACTAACAAAAATTGAATTTGCAATTATTGCATTGTTGTTTTCTTTTAAAAGCACAAGTTAAAGTAGTGTTTTCTGCTCATGCTCACGTAAGATTGCCTTTGTCTCCACTTACCACATACCCATCTTTCAGTGCTTCTCTAAAAGCCTATGTCTTTCATGAAGCTTTTACTGATTTCCTTGCTGGAAAATGTTTCTCTGATTTCTAAATACCTACAGTGCCCTAGCACAGATTGCTAAGTCATATTCTTCGGAGGTTCTATTTCCCAAATGGCAGGCACTCCATCACAAGGGTCTCCAAAAGTCTTCAAAACACTAGGGAATGTATGAATATGTGAGGTGGGACCTATATTCATTTTGGTTCCAGAGGAGCCAGTCAATGCTTTATCCAGGGATACTCTTCACTATTATCTGTTATCTAGAAAATCATCTTCATTTTAAGATATTTAGAAGAAAATCCAAATTACATAGTTTCATAGATTAAACTTATTGCTGGCACTTACATACCACTATAAGTTAACCTTGGAGGAGGGGCAATATAGACAACTTCAATCATATCAGCTTCTTGTCTCAACCACATCTTGCTTTGACTGAACTACTCTGATCCTAAGGACTCCTGATTGTTTATATCACAGCTTAAAGGCTTTCTTCAGACTCTGGGGAGAGAAAGTGATGGGACACTCTGTAAAGTGATTCAGTTCCAAAGTATATATATCATCCCAGGTGATCATAGAGCTTAAATAAATTTGCTTCAAACTAGCATGAAATTTTGTCTAATACACAGTCCCCAAAAGAACCTCTTTTTAGAAAGAGGATGAAAACATTCAAACATGTATGTTAAGTTCCTATTAAAATACTCATTTATTTTAAGAAATTCGCTAGTTATGTTTTAAAAATAGATAATTAAATTACAGTTGCTGAGCATTTTCATTTGACTTGGTATTTTGAAATGCTTGTGTTCTGTCTAAATGCTAGACTCTTAGCATTTGGCTATGGTACACTCATCAAAATGGCCACACTAAAAGAAGTGACATTAGCAATTCTGGGCTAGGAAGCACTGTTTCTCTTACCGAAATCTCTTGCAGCTGTAATCCAGCCAGGTAAAGATAGCTTTGTGTTTGCTGACATTTTCAGAGTTGATTGGGCAAAAAGGTGCAATCATTTTCCTAAGTCTTTCCTCGTCATCTTTACCCCCTCCCCACTACCCCCTGCCATTATTTTCAAAAGGCCTATTCTAAATTCTAAAGGAATGTTCTAAGAGAGCAAGGAGAAAAATATTCAACACTAAACTGCAGCAATAGCCTTGACAGTTCAGTTCCACTGCAGGTGTCCTGGTTTAACTCCCACATGGACAAAGGGGATACAAATTGTTGGGTGACTACACAATATCCTCTTGTTAACATCTGTGTTATCCTCTTTTGGAAGAATGAGACACCAGGAAAGGATCTCAATTTCAACCCCTTGTCTTTTACTTAAAAAATCTACCAAATCAGTCTCGAATGATAAGAATGAAATGTGTTTTAAAAAGCTCAGAGGAGTCTGCATTATAACTAAGCTAAGTCCTTTCTAGTTTTTTTCCAGAGCAGAAAAGACCCACTGTTGGAGAGGGGTTCATCTGTCACTTGAGGGGCAGCAGCAATTTATCAGTTCCTGTGCCAGATGTTTACATAGTATCAAGTCTTCACAACAGTCCTACAGAGGCCCTATTTCACTCCAGGGAAAACCAAAGCTCAGAGGTTTAGACACTGCCCAAGGTCAGATAGTTAGTAGATGCAACGAGAATTAAAAGAGTAATCCTTTATGTCACAAGGGAATTCCAGAATTCCTGTAATGTTATTTTAAGTGGAATGGGTGAAATGCCAGTAAATAAACAACAAAAATTCTGGTGTTAAATTGAAGAAACAAAATAATATTTACTAAAAATGTAGTTAAGAGACTCAAACTTCAAAGCATTTACCATCCTTTCTGAATGTTGCTCCAACTTATAGCCTAATATAAAAACTCATTAAAAATGAGTAGTAGAGATGCTTAAATTCTCTATGTAGTCATACAATACCATCCATATAGAAACAACACAATTTGATTTTTAAAATCTTCAAGGCTTCATAATTAAGAGACCATAATTAAAATTAGAATACTCAAAGAAATTTATTAATCATCAGCCTTTTCTCTATATCCTGCCTTCAGAATTATACGATTTTATTTAACCATTTGCAGGATTCCTGTCATCTCAGGAGAGTATAATCATATAATCAGACTCATCGCCACTGTTCCCTTTTAATTGTAAATCATGACTGCACTTGCAAATTAGTCTATTATCACAGCAGATTATCAATTTGGTAGGGAAAGTATTTGCCAACTAGAATGAAAGTAGTTAATAAACATTAATAAACATCTTAAATCAATCACTCCTTTACTCTTGGTGTGGCGACAGATGTCAGTTGAGATTAATAAATCAGTCAGAACAAATAAAGTGATGAGGAAGGGAAGCACAGGGAAGCCTCTCGATGCCCTGTGTACTTAAGAATCACAATGCCTAAAAACTAATTGGAAGATAAAGATAAGGCATTAAACCTTCAGAGAAATGACTTGTTGGAAATTAGACAAAGTAAATCCAGATAATCATTCTCTGTGGGTCTGTTATGAACCACTGGCAATAAAAGCTACAGGAGAAAACAAAATGCTCAGTCAGAATAAATTATGTTTATTGACAGCATAATGTAGAGGTTAAAAGCATGGACTTTCTTTTTTTTTTTTTTTTCTTTTTTCTTTTTTTTTCTTTTTGTTTTTTTTTTTGAGACAGAGTATCGCTCTTGTTGCCCAGGCTGGACTGCAATGGCTTGATTTTGGCTCACTGCAACCTCCACCTCCCAGGTTCAAGTGATTCTTCTGCCTCAGCCTCCTGAGTAGCTGGGATTACAGGCAAAGACCACCATGCCCAGCTAATTTTGTATTCTTAGTAGAGATGGAGTTTCTCTATGTTAGTCAGGCTGGTCTTGAACTCTCGACCTCAAATGATCTGCCCTCCTTGGCCTCCCAAAGTGCTGGGATTACAGGGGTGAGCCACCGTGCCCGGCCAAAAGCATGGACTTTCTAATGGGCCTGCTTGGGTTTGAATCCAGGGTCCACAACTTCAGTTTCGGTGACTTAACTATTTCTTTTGCTGTGCCTCAATATCCTTATGAGTAAAATGGGAGAGTAAAGTACCTATCTCATAAAGTTGTTGTAAGGATTAAATGAATCGATATTTTGTTAAGAGTTTAGAACAGCACCTGGCATATAATAAGCACTGAATGATTGTTCAATAACTAAATGATATAATTGGCCATTTACTACCATTTTATGTGGCTCTAGTTCTTTCTCTGCACAGCCTTTTATGAGGGAGAATTGGGGTTGTGAAGTAATCTCACAATATTTTTAATCACTTCCTCACTATAAGCCAAGATTTGAATTAATTCATTCTGTAAAAAAAAAATAAACTTTAATTCTATTAAAAAGAAAAAACTGAAATTTTACATTTAGAAATAAGATTACTGAGGCAAATTTTTAACAGTACAAATAGACTGTTTTTGTATAGTCTAGTCATTAAAGGCATCCAGATAACAATACCTTGTGTATTAACACAAGACTTTGTATGAAGATGTTTATCAGAAGCCCATCAGGAGTGTACCACTTTTAGTTATGGCACAAAAGGTTATCAACTAACAGCATCAACAACTCTATATCTCACCTAGAACGAGTCCCAGGAAAGAGAATGAGTGGGGAAACCAAACATTATTTGCATATTTAACAGCATGTCCAATTAGCCACTTTGCTGACAGAGATTAATTTATTATTCATCTTATTCCAGTATATGTTGCTTCTTTGACATACACATGAAAAATGACTGATACAGCACATTGTGATTTTGAAAACGTTAACTGTGGACTTCAAGAAAATGTAGCTTAGAATGTTGAGGATAGTTTCTCTGCTTCACCTTCAGAAAGATGTAATCTAGAAAATGATCAATTTTTCTACCATGAAGGCACAAATGGTCCAATATGAGATAACGTTCAGAAATGAGTATGAAATATAAAGGAAATAAGCTAACAAACAATGCCCTGCAAACCAAATAGAAGGTTCAATCTCTACACACATCTTCTAGGCAAAAATTCTCAGAGGTATTTAAATTAGCCATGCTCCAATATTATTTCTCTACACTAGATTGTAATATATTTTATAATTGAAAAGGATAACTATACATAAAATAATATACATACATAGATATGAACTAAAGCATTCATTCAATTAACAAATACAGAATCTTGAAAAATTTGAAAGCCAAGTTCCTCAGAAAAACCACATACTTCTTTCAGACGTGCTTAGATAGTTTTATATTAGAAAGTGAAAAAAAAAAAAAAAAGATAGAACAATGTGTTGCTGCATGCCCCCTCAAAACGTGCTAATCGGTTACTGTGAGAGTATTGTGTCACTGGGCTACCACACTTTTCCTGAATGTATTTTTTAGAACAGCATCACAATAAACTCCTAGTGAGGTGCTTTATGCTCTGTTACTATCCACACTTTAGGTTTTTCAGTCTTAACATAAAATTAAAGATTTCAGAATCCCAAATTATCTGTTTTAAGTAGCATTAAAAATAGTACTTCTCTTTAAGCAGCTCTGAAACCTGAAGTCATCTAGAAAAATATGCCATGATGACCAGATCTAATAACCAAGACAGTAACTAATAGCCAATACAGGCCATACTACATAAATAATTACATGTACCATTGTTAGTACAGTGGCAACTCAGATAATAATTATTATTATTATTTAAAAAACATGCAGAAGTGATGTCCAAATAAGTAAATTTCACTGCCTTGTATTGTACCACATATTAAAAAGCACTCCTTTACAATCTGTTTAATTTAATTTCTTTCTTTATAGTTGCTGATTTTCAGAGATATATAATAATACTTTTACCAATTTTAATTATTTGACAAACAAGTCACCAAATATATATAGGAACATTTAAAATTTCACAACCTTGCTTTAAAAAATGTCAGTCACATTATACAATACATTTGAACTGGGGATGTCAGAGCCCAAAAGAATCCTATATTCTGAATTTCACAATAAAAATGGCTACAAGATTCAAAGAAATTTCAGAGAAAACTTAACATGTGCATAACCACATATCTTGAAAATACACTGGAGAAACACCTTTCTACACTGCCTCAGTTAAAATTCACAAATCTCACAGATATTAAGTTCCCACAATTAATGCAGCAGGGTCTTCTTATCTATTTGTATATTTGGTGATTAAAAGGAAGTCTGTACAGGAATCACCATCTTCTAGTGTTAAAGCTTTTTAGTATAATAGTTACTATTTAATAGCATTCCTTATCACTGCCTGAGCATAACCCTTTAAGCTGAATTTGAGAACAGTCCTGATTTATTAATCCATCTCTATCTTCGTACTTATTGACTAAGTATCAAAAGGTAATATTAGATAAAATTCCTTCCACTGAAATGCAGATATAAATTTCACATCTATATTGACTTGAAATTCTTAATAACTATGAGTTAGCTACTCTTTTGTGGTTAATTTTATTCTTAATGAGGAATATTTTTTGGGACATGAATTGGAAAGTACCAATGCTGGGACAAATTTCAGGCCTTCTAATTTAAATACAGTGATACACTAGGTTTTGTTTGTTAGTTTTTTTTTTTTTCCCCCAAAACCCTGCCTTTTATCATATTGTCATTGAAAAGCAAATGTACTGTGGCTACTTATTAATTAAGTGACCCTGACATAATCATCACCTCCTTAAATTTGTTTCCTTGTCAGCAAAATGATGATCATAAGCTCTGCCAGGGTTGTGATGATGATTAAATGAGACATTTTACATGAAGGCACTGGGGAAATATATACTTAAAAGATAGCTGTTTTCACTCTGTTCTGTCAAAAGCTTGAGGGAATGCATTGTTTCATGATCAACACTGAAAAATCTTGTATTTGGTGAGAGAATGGAATATTTTAAAAGGCTATTACAAGCTTCTATGCAGAGAGATATTCTACACCCTACATAGACCAGAAAGGGCTGGGCAAAAAGACCAAACGAAAGAAGCAGGTGCTTTTCTAAGAGGAAATTCTTGAGACCTCAGTTGTGAGACAAGTAGTAGGCCAAATGCACCTTCAGCCTGACCACCACACCACGGCTCCTGTGCACCTAAATAAGCCACTCCTGGAATAATGATGAGGACAATTGGATGGCTTAAGGGACCTGAATTTAATCTTTGCAAAAATATCTCCAGTTGCAATATGTTTAGAAACAACACGTCTCTGGGAAAAGACAACAAGAGCATGAGGATTTTAAGAGATCCTTATGATCAAAGGAAACTTAGAATTGGAAATGATCTTAGAGGTCTGCTAGCCCAATTAAAGAAAAAAAAAAGAGAAACGGAAAAACAAAACAAGAATATGAATGACAAAACAATATTAAAAAGTAATGCTCATTATTACTGGGATTGTTAATATCTCAAAATATAAATTGTGTTTTTTTTCTTAAAAAGAGGCACACACTATAGTATAAATGAGTCATTGAGGACTGACTGTGGTGATAGTCAACAGTAGAGGAAAGTTGGTTTTCTATATGAACCAAGTTTGGTTGCTCTATTCTCTTCTTAAAGACCAAGCCTCTGATCCCAGTTAATTGTCTGAAAAGGATTGCATTTGGTCATGCAGTGTACAGGTGAGAGTGTAGATGAATTAGTGCAGGCTCTCCCTTCTATTGGAGCATAGGCTTTATGGAAGAGTATTCTATAGGAGGAGGAAGATGAGTTAGAAGATATGGGTCCTACCACCATCTCTGCTGCTCATTTGCTATGACTCTATGAGTGTAGTTCACTTAAATTATTTACATCTCTGTTGTCACATCTATAAAATGAAAGGGATGCAATCCTCAAACTTTAGAGCTGAAAGAAATGATGTTCAAAGTGGTAATTGAATTCCAGAAGTCAATGAGTTAATAACTGGCTGAATTGGGACAGGAACTCAGGTCTTCTGATTTCAAGGTCTAGATTTCCCCCTACATGTGCTCTGAAGTCTCTTTTAAGTATTTCTTTAAAAAAAAAACAAAACAAACAAACAAACAAACAAAAAACAAAACAAAAAAAAACAACATTGGGAACCTACTATAGTCTGGGCACTTTTTAAATTCATGGTCTCATTTATTCTTCCCTGATTGTAATTTCATTTTATAAAAGGAGAAAAAATTTTTAGTAAAGATAAGCAGCTTAGTACATTTATACAGTGATAGTAAATGGCAATGGACAAATTTTTACACACACATGTTTCTGAGAAATATCTCACCAGACCAATCTGCATTAATTATTTATAATTAGTGTAAATATAAATCATTGAATGCCTATCTTAACTACATTTACAAAACAAGCCTTATATCTGTTTGAAAAGTAGAAATTGTATGTTTTGTTAGAAAAAATACATGCAGCAACGTGGTGGAAAATAATTGTATAAAGAGCTCTTTCTAGAACATTAATAATGAAGGGCAATAAAAAGTGGTGTAGATAAAATTTACTATTTTGATGTTTTTATCAGATCATTTCATGGTGAGTCCCAGATGATTGCTACATATACATAAACTTTATGTTTTTTGCGTTTATGCTTGGAAACTACCTATTTGTAAGGAAAAAACTGAATTTGCCTCTTTAAGGATTAACTCTTTCCAACAATAGCTTGGATTTTAAGAACTAAGTTGTAAACTTCTTGATGGTTCTGCCTCAGATATCTTGCCTCCTCCAACCTCACCTTGACTCTCACCCTTATTATTCTCTGGTCCTCCATGGTACATGGTACACAAACACAAACACATGCTCGTAGTAGGAATTTATGATATATTTACTGAATGAATGAATGAATGAATGAATGAATGAATGAATGAACAATCTAAGAAATAAATCTATTAAAGTTTTAGACAACCAAAGAATTATTCTAAAGTGCCAGGGTTACTTGGATCATGATTGATTCAAAGATTCTTCCAAAAATATTAGCTGCCATCTTGTTGAAAACAATATTTAAGCGATAAAAAATTTTGTCCAAGAACCCAAAGTAAGGAAAAGGTGTGGAACAGCAGTGTCTGTTTCAGCAGAATTGTCATAGCCAAAAACATTCTGGGTCACACATATAAATTTGTTACCAGCTAATTAATATTAAACATTAAAGCTAAATATTTCCCCAATATAGAGAATATTGTCAAAGGTTTTGCTAGCTCTCTTGGTTGCCACACAAAAGAGTAAAGGGATACTATGAAACAGTAACCTCCTGCCTCCTAGAAAAACAGAGAAACAAAAACCTCCCCAGCAGAATCAATGAAGTAATCTGCGGGACTCCAATGAGGTACCATCAGCTTTCTAACAGTGTGCGTTATTGTTAAAACATGCTTGAAGCAAAATCCTGGACCATGTATCTTGTAATTATTTCTTAAGAGATCAACCATTAAATGGCATAGAGGACTCTCTTAGTTTGAGTTTAAAAACCTCTGAGCTCACAGAATTGCTCTGGGCTATGGGCCATAGGCCTTGATTCTAATTCCTCATTGACTCTGATCAGACATCTGGCTCCGTCTTTTGGCCTATTTATGGTATGCCTCAGTATCCCTACAGGAAAATCATATCCAAACCAAACTCACTCTGAAACCCTACCCATCCTCTTAGAAGTTTGGTATGTGCACTGAAAGTGTCTCAGAAAAAGAAACATTATAAATTCAAGATATAATTATTATTCTTATATAACACCATTAAGTAACTTCAATTACAAACTACACTTTTAAAATCTGTTAACACTTCCTTCTGGGAAAGCCCTTTTGCCCTTTAATAGTTTAAGCTAATCATGGCAATATAATTTCCGGAGCTCATATT
The DNA here is from genome assembly GCF_043159975.1 of Macaca nemestrina. Classification (NCBI taxonomy): domain Eukaryota; kingdom Metazoa; phylum Chordata; class Mammalia; order Primates; family Cercopithecidae; genus Macaca; species Macaca nemestrina. Next base: position 50,554,463 of record NC_092137.1, read on the forward strand.
TGTGGGAGGAGAAAGGATGGCACTGGTGGCTTTCTCCTTCCTTTATCTCCTGAAATTATTGAGAGACTCTAAGCTAATTTTCTAAAGTATGCAGAGGCACTTAGGAAAGCTGGGAGCTGAGATGGGAACCTAAGCATTTAACTGACATCATTCCATGCTCCCCACATATGGCACATCACATAAGCAGTACTGGCTGAGCACACTGGTCTATTCTGGACTCTTGTTGGCGTTAAGTAGCATTCTTAATTACAAGCAGGCTTGCTTTTTATCATTTACAGTCACACAGTTCTCCCTTTATTTAACTAGAAAAAAAGCCACAATTTTTCTATGGAGGTAGTTTCACCATTTATGTTTTTGAGCAAATGCAAAATATAAAAAGACCCTGCAGTGTTCTCAAAACCTGCTTCTCACAGGCACTTAAAAAAAATCCTCATCATAATCTCTGCAACTGGGTCAGCTTGCACAAAGATACTTGGGTAGCCATGAGCGCTCTCTGCACCCTGCAAACCTTGTAAGTGACACCTCATAATAGTGCAAATGAAGCATGGCAAGATGAGAAAATGAAGAAGAATGAACCTGGATAGTCAACCCAGCAGTTTTCAAAACATAGGAGACTCAATTTTATTCCTTAAAATATACCACACACGAATTTTTATTTTACACATTCAAGCATATACATGCATTCCTTATTATGAAAGAAAATGTCTTATGATGCACAGAAATTCTAATACAAACAAACAGCCTAGTTCATTTGTTCATCTAGCCATATATATTTGCAATAGTCTCAGATTTTGAACAAAACCTCATTTTCACCTGTCTTGACTTTCAGCTATGAATTTATCATACTGTCATTTACCTTTGTGCTTTCCCTTCACCCTCATCTATTAGGCTCAAGGGTTCTTTACTTGTGGGTCCTTTGTCCCAACAATTAGCAAAATATTCAGAGAGCTATTGACCCAACAAATTCAACATCACCTCTTTCTTATTAGGTTTATCTTTAAGAAATCAACCTGCCTGCCGTGTTCTCAGTCCCTCTGCACTCACACTTCACCCCAGATCTCCATCCTTCACCCTAAGAGGCTTATTTTTTTATCCTAATGTTCCTTGATTGTTCTATATAAAGTTAATTTTATTTTCAAAAGAGGGAAAGGATGAAGTATGAGAAATTCACACCTAGCTTTTATTTGGCAGGGGTTGGTTACTGACAGGTAAGTTTGTGCCTCTGATTGAAAAAACAAAGAATCAGAAGAGGTGTAGCCTCTTCCAAAAGAGTGAATGTGAAGGAGGGTGGGCAGAATTCCAAAAATACACAAACACGACCATACAACAGAACCTTTGAAGGAAACAAAAAGTTCTTTGACCCCAAAGAATAATACCAACCACTATACACACAACAATTTTCTCTACTATCCTATTCTTTCTCTTTTTCGATGACAGGCACCTCTGATTTTTCATTCACACGCAGAGACAATCACTGTATTCTGGAGGGAAAGAAATGTTTGTAAAGGCCAGCAGACGGCGCCTGACTGGGGTAGAAGCTGCAGTGGAGAGGAAAAAGGAGTGCCCCACTCTGCTGCAGGGCCCCTTGGTCTTCTCCTCTCCCACGTTTCCAGTGGCCTCATCCCTCTGGAGAGATGCCGAGACACAGAAAAGGAGAAGTTGCATATGAGATTATTAGCCAAGTGTTCCCCATTGGCACAATTAGGTGCCCCACCCCCTGCATACCCCCATCTGCCTCACCGCACAAACCCCCCCTAGCTCTGTCTGCCCTTCCTGCACCCTGGCTCGCCTTCATCCCTCGGGACTCATATAATTCTGCACAAAGGCAGGGCAGTGGTTGAGAACTGCACTCAGGTAAAGGGAGCAACAAGCTCCTAGAATACTGTGGGCTTGTGGTGAGATCACCAGAAACTCCTTATTCTTTCAGCGGGATCTAATCTCTGTTACTTATAACAAAGAATCCCTGGCTTGGGACATCACTCTTGTCTCCATACTAGACACTCTTAACTGGAGAGAATTCCTGGGAGGGAACTAGGAGAAGGAGAAAGGAACCAATTCCTAGAACCCACAGGGATGTGTTTTTTTTCTATTGTGCTCCCAAAGAGGGCTTGCTAGGACTTGGTCTCTCTTCAGTTAGATTATGCTATAGTTTTTCATATCTAACCAGAATTGTCCCCAGGTAGGAAGCCCCCGCCCACCACGCATCCATGGAATAAAGGGCCATCCTGGTAGCACCAGCATCTGCTCAGGGCAGAGCAAACTCATAAGGAGTGAGGCAAAGGATTCCGAGCTGAAACAAGTCTGAAAGGTGACCGGTCCTGCAAGAAAGAGGTGGAAAATGGATATAAAGAAAGTGCCCACAACTTTCGCTCTGCTTTCTAAAAGAGTGCATTTTACACCGATGGAGAAGAAAAATTGGGAGTGGGGAACGACTCACAAAACCAGATTGATGTTTTACTTTTTGGCAATTCGGGAAATCTGGAATAGACATTTATCTGAAAATTAGAGGAATCCGACCTCACAGTGCTGGTCACTCTGGAAGAGAAAGCTGCCAACCAAGGGTTTTCTCTACACTCTAGCTATTTTCAAAGGGACAGGGCATTAGGAGAATAGTTTCCCTTAGCTCTAACTTCTCCTTCTCCAGGCAGACCTCCGGGCTTAGCCCAGCCGGCAATGAATGACTTGCCCTTCTTGGAAAGCATTAAACACTGAAGGAGGAAGTAAGACCTCCCTCTTTCCAACAGCCTTCAGACATGATCCTCAGGGAGATGGCTATGTGTAGTCAAGCCTCTCTCTGTTCCATTTAGAAAAGAACTCAGCCTAATTACCAAGGAAAAGTCATATATTTATGTGCAGAGTGGATGGAAGAGGAATGGTGTCCAGAGGTCCCCTCCATCCCTGGTAAGGGTTGGCCCGCATTAGAGGGGGTGCCTCGGTTGCCCTCCTACCGTCTCCAATTAAGGGAAGGCGTGGGGGCAAAAGTAATCGGCCTCCTGTTGAGTGAGTCCCAGGACTGCTTTGCTGTCACTGCAGTCTGGGCGCACTTTGGAGGAATGTGCGGGCTGGAATCTCTCCCTCCCCCGGGCCAGAGAAGATGGGCAGGAGGTGGGGCAGCATACACAGCACAGACAAAAGGTTCTGCAGAGCCCTCTTCTCTCCGGTGCTCAGGTCCCTTAGCTAAGCGCGGCGCCCCATCCGGCCACTGAGTGACCTTCTGGCAAGTGACGCCCCCTTCCCGCGGGGCCCAGCCGCGCGACCCAGGCTGGTCCTTTAGTAGGTGCCCACATCTCTCTCCCAGCACCTCGACAAGGAACGCCCCTCCCACCCCTCACCACCAACAACCGCGACGCCTTCCCCCATCCCCTTTCTATTGTCTTCAAAGAGATAAGTGTCTCGCACCAAGCACACCCAAATGCACCTCCCTTTTGTCGAGCTCCCATTTCTCTGAGCCTTAGGAGCCCAGGAGCGAGTGCAGGGTAGAAAGGGGGGAGCGAAGGGGGTAACCCGCGAGAACTTGGCATCGCAGACCCACCGTGTCCGCCTCGCAAGGATGCCGGTGACCTGTAGATTGCAATAGGCACTGAATGATGCTTGCTGCTGCCATGGAAATGGTGGATGTGGTGCGCTCCCAAACTGGACGCCCCCCACGCCACTCCTAGGAGGCCGCTGAGGGTGAGCGGGACTATCCAAAGCAGGGCCAGGCGCCCCCCTGCGCCGCCGCCGCCGCCTCCGCCGACCCCGGGCGAGCCCAGCTCGGCGCCGCACCGGAGCATCCTCTGGTACATGGCGGGGCGCCCGCCGAGGGGCAGCCGCCGCGGGAGGCAAAGTTTGGGGCGCGGGGAGAGGAGAGGGCGCAGGGGAGCGGGCGGCGCGGGGTGGGCTGAGGGGCCGGCCGCCTCACCGTGCCAGGGCACCCATCCTCTCCCTCCTTCGGACAGTCTTCTCGGGGTCCTGGAGTCCGCCGTGCCTAGCACCCCAAACAACCCGAAACATAGCCGAGGCGAATGCAGCTGGAGAGGGGCTTGTCCGGAAAGGCAGCCCCGGGAACGGCAAGCACGGAGCGGGTGGCTGCTCCCAGATTTCCAGGGCTCCAGGTTCTCGAGAAATACTCCCAAAGAGTTTCGGGCGAGAGTGCGTGCCGGCGGGTAGGGGGCCGAGAAATTGTTTAAAGCTCCTCCCGGAGGGTCCTCACTTCTACATGACAGCCATCCACCGCGAATCCACTAGGTAAATCCATTTAGCTTTGTGTGCGGGGACTAGGGAGGCCACTTCGCCGGCCCAACCTCCTTTCAAGACAGAAGCAGACCCCATGGAATCCAGGCGCCCCTTCCCTCCATTCAGCCCCGGCTGGCTCGCCCGCTAGCGCCAGCCTCCCCCGGGCTGCGCGCGGAGCAGCGGCGCGCATCGCCTGCTCCCGAGGCAATCTCCGCGTCCGCCGCCTCCTGACACTTACGCCCGGCGAGGGGTTCAGAGGGAAGAGTGCGCCCTTCTGAAGGAAGTGGGAATCGAACGGGGGAAAGGCAGCTGAGAAGAAGATGCGGACGAAGGAGTAAGGGAGAGAAACAGAAAAAGAAAAAGAAAAAAAGAAAAAAAGAAAGAAAGAAAAGAAAAACCACACACGCTGGTGAAGCAAGGGGCTCTATGCAAATCTGCAGTCTCCAAACAGCAAATCACTGAAGCTCGGATGCAATGCAGAGGACGAGCCTATGTAACGAGGGAGGCTGGTCTAGCTTCCCACGAAAATCGCCCTGCTTTGCCTCTCCCTTGCATTCTCCACGCATCAAAGGGACACGTGTAAGTCGAAACGGGAACACCTAAAAAGCAACTCTCCCTTCACCAGGTGATCCCTCCATCTGAACTACAATGGCGAATGGCACCCTTCCCCTACCCAATGGTTTAGATGTAACCAGTGTCTTTAGAGATCTTAAAAGGGATAGAATTCGGGTCTTTTTATTGGACCAAACTTGTTCTACCAGGTGTTTAAACCCAATCTGCTAAATATGGCTTGACACCTTGTACTCAAGCATCAGTTGCGATGATCTGTTAATCACATACATTATTCATAACAAGGATTCTTCTTCCCACTACCATACTATATCTCATATAAGGCAGTGGAAGTTCAGGGGACCAAAACTCACAAGGAGGGAAAAGGATGCATTAATTTGGCAGCTGCAGAAGAGGCAGAAAGTGGAAGAATGGAAAGAGACGAAGAGAAGGGTCAGGAGAGAAAGAGGAAGAAAGCAGAAAAGAAATGGCATGAATAAAATTGCTTGTATTTCAGCCAATATTTTAGGAATATTTAAGAACTTCCAAGATCTCTCGGAAGCCCCGCTGTGAGGATCTTTGCTAAGGGTGGAACTCCTCCTTTCTCTCATCCTGTCTTATAAAGAAAATAGCATCAGGAAATGAAAATTCCTAAATCTAGTGCCCCCAAGGGAAAGAGGACATTTATATGCTGTTGATGAAATACAGCATCTTTAACTGAAAGCTGTGTGTCCTAGATGAAAGACCAGCAAAGCCAGCATACATTTAAGAGTAGAAATCTAGCAATGCAAGTGGACTTGGCTAGCAGGACCACAGACACTGGAAGCTGGTGATTAAGACTTGGGACTATGATTTAAACATTTCCCTGGTTTCCAAAAGATGATAAAAAACTATGACATGTCCAGTGGCCGGACATTTTTTTTTGGGGGGGGGGGTCTTTATTTCTATTTAAAGCCAAAAGAAAGAAACTTTCAACCATGAGACTCTGATGCCCACTATATAAATAGTGTCCAGTGGCCCCCAAATCACACCTGTATCAATCACACATCTCACATTCCTGTCAAAAGTTTATTTTATTATACTTAAAGGTATTTCTTCAGTAGTATATTGATTGAAACAGTTCAGCCTTGCTAAACACAATGCTTTTATCTATTTAAATATGCCATGTCTCTCAACCTTCCACAGCTGCTCAAAGACCAGCAGAAGCAAAATCTATCATTTTCCACTGTGAACTGTTTCTGCCCTTGTCCCCAGTCATTTCTTATTCTTTTTGTTATTTTGCAACATATGTATTTTAATTCACTAACAAGAGTCGTGATTATTCATTTTAAAAATATCAAAGAGAGCTTCAAAAAGAAAAGGAAAATCATCCACACAGTATGTTTTCAAGACCACAGGTCCATATTCTGAATTTGACATTTCATAGTGTTAGCATGGAAAGAGCACTGGATTAGGAGTTAGGAAATCTGTGCTGCATTTTGGATGCCACCATTTACTGGTTACATCACATTAGTTACCGAGTCTTTCCCTGAGGCACTGTGGCTTCCTTTATAAAATAGTCATGTTTCTATCTTTCCTAACAATCCCACAGGGTAGAAAGGATATCATGCAATATTTAATGTTGGTGTTCTTTAAAATATACCAAATGCTCCCTGCAATGATGACATTATGTCTCTTCTCTCATACAGGTCTAACATACTCAAGCTGATCACTATGTACAATACGTTCAGTTGCCTTCCATCTAAAAGATATGTAGAGCATTGCATTGTTCTCCAATACCCTCATATATTGTGTTAATCTGTCCTTCCCTCCCAAAATAAATGGCAGATTCCTGAAGGGGACAAAAGTCAAGTCTTCATTCCTACTCCCTCTAGTGTCCAGCATATGTGAAACATATCTAGTCTCTTAGTACTTACAGTCAATTCTCATTATTCACAGTAGTTGTGGCAAATAAAGTCGCTGTGAACACTGAATTAGCAAATACTGAACCATTGCTCCTATGGGAAAATATAGGGCTATGGTTCCTGCAAACCTCTGATCACATTTTTCATGACTGAATCAATCCATTACCTTGTTTCATGTATTTCTGAATGATAATGATACCTTCTTTAATACATAATGTTGATTCATTAACATTGAACTCACGACCAGCAGCACTCTAACTCATATCTGAAAGAAGGATATCTAATATGTATTTTCTCCATAAGGCACATCACATCTTTCTTGGATTTAGGAACATTAGACAGCCCTTTGGCATTATGCTTGAGGGTCATTTTAAACAGCAAAGTCACCAAAGTGAAGCACAAAATGTGGTGCTAAAAAGACCTAAAATAGCGCATTTGTTTACAGTGTGAGAGCTGAAACAAGAAGCAAGCCAATAGTCTTGTTCAACTTCAGCCAGGAACATGTATAGTGAGAACACAAATGTTTTGCCATTCTCTGCATGTTTGCTAAGGATCACCAAAGTGCCACAGGCTACAAATAAATAACAAGGATCAACTGTATTTGTTATTCTCTTGATTGCTAGAAATGGATAGGGCTGGGATTTTGGAGAGTGATTTGTATAACGAAAAGCCATAGAAATAGAATAAGGGTAGAAGATTGAGAATAACTTTCCCAAGAACATTCAATTAGGAAGATGCTTCCCCTCCTCCCCCACTCCCTCGCCTGTCTTATATTGTCTGGGGCCTTGGGACATGAAGGCAGGGTTAGAGAAAGGATAGGCCAGAAATCTTAGTTTTACGGTAGTCTCAAGAGCTAAAGAGAAAATATTTATGGCTGCCTCAAAAGAAGAAATTGCTGTAGTCTTCCAGGCAGATGTCTAGGGCACCTTTGCAATACTTAGGGGGTTCTAGGGTGGATTCTGTGTTACAGATACAGCAATATTTGTTATAAATGATTGTAATTTTGTGGAACAAGGAGCAATTCTCTGTCTAGATAGTGTAGAAAAAGTATTGTGGGCAAAAGCATGACTAATCTGGATGAAGCAAATAAAGCTTGTGTGTACCCATTAATTTGTGTCTCTTCAGCTAGTCAGTCTTTGTGCTTGCAATTGTGTTATCTAAGGGAAACTGAGGCAGCATCTCACAAATTGTTCTCAGGTGATTAAAGAACTGGTTGGAGGAAACACAGTTTTTGGCTAACTGTAATTTATTCTTAAAAAATTCAGCACAGACAGTGTGACATAAGTGTTTCTTAACACTGTCTGTACCCCGAGAGTGTCAGTGCCTTTATCAGGAATTTATGCCCCAACATCTCAGTCAGAATTACAGAAGACAGAGGTGGTTTCTAGAAGACTTGGGCTACTATCATCTCTAATTATGATGTGGCTGTGCTCATTAGTTATAATATCTGTTGAAAATAAGTTATCACTGGTGAAATTAAGGGCTTGTAAATTTGTCCAATGAAATTTAGGAAGAAGTTATCCTTGGTGAAATCATTAATAGGCAAGATGAGTGAATTAACTAAATTTTACCTGAATATACCTCACTTCTATATAAATCGAGTATGTGACTCTAAGAGGCCTTTCACCCTTTGCTATGATGAATTGTTCCATAATAATAGTAATAATAAAAACTAACACTTGTTTCTAGCATACCATTCTGAGTGATTTAAATGAATTAATTCACATAATCATTACAAAATGATATGAGGAAGGTACTATTGTTGATCCCTAACAATCCTTAGTCACTTAATTCTGAGAGATGGTGAAGTGGGTGCTACCACTGAAATACTGTCATATTTGCTTCAGGAAAACCATTTTTTGCAAGACATTATTTTCAGGTACCTTAAAGAATGAAGAGCTGGAACTTCACCAAGCTTCTGGAATAGGCTATAAAGTTTTGTGCCTACTCGTTAGTAAATGTCTGTATCTGTAGCAGAAGTTGGTCTTGGTCTTGAATTCATTATGAGCTGTACTTGTGTGAACTTTTGGAAATGGGGTTAACACTCACTTGCCACCAACAACCATGGCTACTGAGATCTACCTAAAAGAACCTAAGGACTGTATGTGCTAAGCTGTCCTAAGCCCACTCACACCTGATGATTTATCATGAACAAGAATACAGGTAGCCTAAGTTGAACAACATTTACAAAATGAGAGATGGATTTGAAAGCTGAGAGGAAAAGACAAAAGAAATAGAAAGAGACAGAAGAGGAGAGTGAGTGGAAGAGGGAGATTCTGGAGAAATGGGAAGACAGGCTATTTCAAATTATTTCTTCATATTGCAAAAATCAACCTTTTTATGTAAAGAAACAGGATGGTTGTCCAGCAGACACTTTCATCCTTTTCATATTTTCCTTAAGCTTAATTGGAAACCCTTGAAGCTCAGTATTAAGCTTTTTAAATAGAAAAGTAGATACTGAAAACAGCAGAGGGGAAGTATATTAAAACCCACAGACAGCACTAATATTTTAAAAATTAAAAATCAGAAGAGTGTCAGTCTTGCATTTTGCATTTCTACCAGTATCAGCATAAAGAAAAGATAAGCAGACCCCACATATCCATCTACCTACTTGTCTGAGTTGGAACTGAGAGTCAGTAAAGAGGGGTAGACTCAGAAGAGGGTTTGTTCTGGAGAGGTGTAAAGATAAACCCCTGATCCTGCTACCCCTCTGGATGATTGCAGGTCCCTAAGAGTAAGATCAGAAAATGAGAGTAAGAGCACTGAGAATGAAAATAATAATGATAATAACAATGGCGGGCTAAAAGCATCTCTGGAGATTTACTACAATCTTTTTATTCAGATGATAAACATGTGTTACAGAAAAGTCAAGTTTATTTATGAAGTGTTTGCTTATCTTGAAGAACACTTTCATCTCCAACCACCAACAGACCAGTCATAGATACAGATAGGTGGATTCAGTCAATTTAGCTATTACCTAGCTCCTCCCCAATGATATAACAAATCAGAGGGAGTGCTGGGGATCAAGATGAGCCCATATGGTACTCAAGTCGCTCAAATTGAATTAAAGCCTAGATGTGCAGTTGGACTTGGAAACATGACTAGATTTATTCAAGTCAAGATTAGTTGTGTTTAGGTCTGAAATATTCTATAATCTCTATCTTGTCTTCCATCTGATTTAATACAAATTTCATTTTTGGTGTCTTGCATAAAACTTGGTGCTGAAGTACCAAGTCAGGGTCATAGAGATTTCACTATAACTGCACATTCAAGTGTTGCAGGCATCACAGGGGCACCAAGCAATCATATGCCATCTTTTAATCACTGTCAGCTTATATAGTTTGTAGAACTGTTTTAACCGATTTCTGTTGATGACAAACACTTCCTAGGCTCACACTCTTCATAATGTAGTGTGGCAACATGAGACTGGAGTGCCTGACTATGAGTGTGAATCCAAGCTTCATTGTTTTTATTCATGTGACTTTTAGTTTAAGAGCCCCTTGTCCCAGTTTCCTCATCTGGAAAAGGACTATAATGCTATACGTAATGAAATTGGAACCATTTCTAAAATCTATTAAACACATAATAAATATAAGTTATTACTCTTTATCCATGCATACTTAGTTAGCTTATTTATTCAGAGGTACTTTATGCCAAAGACATACAGATAATGAGCTGCGATGTGGTTTTTTATTTGGCCATATTCTAAAGTCTTCCCACTCAGTCTATAGTCAAGCTCAGCCACTTCTTAATGTATTACCACAGCCTCTGTTTCTCTAAATCTGTGTTGCTCAAACTTTAGTGTGCATAGGAGATACACTAGAGGGGCTAGAAGGGCTGTTAAATCACAGATTGCTTAGCTTTTGATTCCCTTAATCTTTCGAGACCCCTGATAATTTGCATTTCTAGTAAGTTTCCAGGTAATACTGAAGCTGCTAGGCTGGGGGAATGCCAAGGTCCTTGTTTCAGGTTTTATTAACTAACACATGGAGAGCTTTCTCATTAAGCTCCTTACCAATGATCTCACCTCCCCTTACTTGATCCTCTATAACTACAGCCAGATCAGCGTTCCCTAAACATAGATAAGAGTGCTGTTCCCAGTTCTCTTCTTTAAAGCATTCTTTAAAAACTGCAAGATGTCTATTATATAAACCTATTTGTTCTCATCTCACACCATGTAACTATAAATTCTCTTTACTATAATTAGAAAAAATATACTATTTTCCTTCTCATCTTTTGTATTTGAGCTATTTTATTTGTTGTCTTGCCAGTGGCTATGAGCAGGAACTCAGACACTACACTAGGGCTCAATTCTTGCTTCTACTAACTTGCTAGCTATGTGGCCTTGGGCAGGTTATTTAAACTCAGTTTTCCCATCTGTAAAAAAGGTTGATTGTAGGGTTGTTGTGAGGATTAAATGAGTTGACAAATTTAAAGCATTTAAAATACAATAGTGCCTAGAGTATGAGTGTGTGTGTATGTATATATATACACACACACACTAGCTTACTGTCTAGAGTGTGTGTATGTAGGTTTTTGCTCTTGTTTTCTGAAATGGGTTATTTTTCCCCTTGTTTTATGGTAGGGAGAAAATAAATCAGAATTTATGATAATATTGTTTTCCATATAATACCTAATACTGGTCATCCAAATACTCACCATAACAAAACTAAACTAAACTAAACAACAACAAAAATTAAAAAGTCCCTTCCAGGTCTGGGCACATCAGGCCTCCAGTCCAACCAGCATCAGCTAGAGAAAAGATCAATGCCACGAACTGACAACCTGGTATCTGTCTGCCTGAATTCCAAGACACTGTCTGTCATATACATCTATCACTGCAGAAAGAAGCATGAGATTGTTGAGAACAACTATAACTGGAAGGACAATTCTAAGGCAAGTTAGGGTAATATTAAGACTAAAGCATAACTTCCAAATTCTCTAGTAAACACAGATACTCAAACCAGGAACCAGAAATCACGTACCATATGTTTAATTTATTGAATGTCCAAGCACTCAGAGCATAAGCCAATTCGATTTACTTTGCGAATGTATGTTGTGGAGCATATATTACCATTTGAATGCACTGAAAGGAATTTAATCATGCAATTCAAATTGAATCTCTCTTTGGGATCTATAATCTAATCCCCACCCAATTCAAGAATTCAGGAGATATATATTCATATATACACACACACACATATAAATAAATATATATACACACACATATATATAAATATATATACACACATATATAAATATATATACATTTATATATATATTTTTTAGGTTACACATTTTGTCAGAGATATTTTGATGTTAATACTATAGATAAGTTGGTATGACTATTCTACTATCAAGACCTTTTTACCAGGTAAAATTAAAATTCTTTAGCATGTTATATTAAGTCCTTTAAAGTGTGCCTCCATGCCACTTATTTTACTTCCATTTCAACATTTGCCACTTTCCCCACAAACACCTCAGGTTTCAGCCACATGAACTTCTCACTCTTCCATAAAACACACTGCACGCTTTTTGTTGTTGTTTTTACTTTGACATAGCCCGTGCTATTCTCTCTGTAAAACTATCTTTTCTACTTCCTTCCTCTCTTAGTATTGTATTAATTGTTCTGTCAAATGTTAATACATATTTCTCCATTGGAAAAATTTCTGAACTCTGTCATTTTTTTGCTACCTTCTCAAGTGTAGAATATTACAAATACCTAAAAATTAGTGAGGATCTGTAACAGTCTATTCACATTACTGCTGTGCAGAATAAATGATGATCAAAGCAACTGGTTAAGTCTACCACCATGTTTAGTGGTTGAAATCACCAAAGCCAACAGAGAAACGAAACAAATCCTCTTCAATGTATCCTTACATGTTTATTGGTGAGTTACTTTTATTATCTAAAATATGTAGGAAGTTTAGGCTTAATTTTAATTTGAATGCTAAGTAAGCTGGTTATAAAGAATGATGGAATTCATTGTGATATTATCCTACTCATGTTATAAACAGATGTCTTTCTTTTCCATACTTCACAAAAAAATAAAAGAAAGTACCGCCAAGCTAAGATGCTTGCTGCCAAGCTGAATTACAGAACAAACATTTATAGCCAACTTATAAATTCTTAACTATAGGGTTTTATAATGGAAATACTGCCACCATTTTCACTATAACCATTCAAATAATATTACTATAGCAAAACTTACCATCTAATGTATTTTTTTCTGGAATGGATGAGGGAAGACTAGCTATAAGAGTTGGAAAAACTTTCAATAGCTCAATTCAAACTGCACAATTATTCCAATAGTTCAAGTCTCTTAGAATATTGATTTTAAAATAAGATGTATATGCTACAAAACATTTATTCTTAAAAGATAGGAAATTGTTTGATGCCTGTATAAGAAATATAAGACTTCTGAGGAATTTTGAAAAATTATTAATCAATGTTGCTTTTTAAAAACTGTCTTATTTTTGTTTTGTAAAAGAATTACTTTGCCTCACATTTTCTCTGTTTTATTGCTGAGATGATTCCCCTGGAGAACTGTGTGTTTATCTTGACAGGTGTTAGTAGATCCACAGACCTCTGTGGAATTGTTCCTCGTTGCGTTCAAGTACAGTAGAAAACATTATGCCTGCAAAGTAATGAACTTACCTTATTGCATTCTAAATAAAATAAACCACACAGCAAGTGGAATTAATCTACTAATGTCTTCCTAATGAAGCTTTCATTAGACATATGGTGTGGTCTTCAAAATTTAACTCATGACAGGTATTAAAACAAAGCATATCTGATGATTTTTTAAAAGAATACTTGATGATTGCCTCTGACATTATTTTTAAATGAACTAGTTTACATTCAGATTGCTTTAGGCACCTTATCAAAGAGATACAAGAAACTATCTAGACTTAAGAATTTCTTTAAATCAAATAGAAGAAACAAATGTCTCACTACCAATGTCCTTAAATAATGTAAACTGGGTCAGGTGCTCAGGCCTGAAATCTCAGCACGTTGAAAGGCAGAGGCAGAAGGATCACTGGAGACTGCAAGTTTGAGACCAGCTTGAGCAACATAAGGAGACCCTATCTCTACAAAAAATTAAAAAATTAGGCAGGCATGGTGGTATATATCTGTGGTGCTAGTTAACACAAGAGGATCCCTTTAATCCAGTTCAAGGCAGCAGTGAGTGATGATAAGGCCATGGTGCTCCAGCCTGGGTGACAGAGAGATCCCATCTCTACATAAACAAATAAATAATACATTTATTTATTTATTTGTTTATTATTATTATTATTTTTGAGACTACGTTTGACTCTTGTTGCCCAGGTTGGAGTGCAATGGGGCAATCTCGGCTCACCACAACCTCCGCCTCCTAGGTTCGGACGATTCTCCTGCCTCAGCCTCCCAAGTAGCTGGGATTACAGGCATGCACCACCACACCTGGCTAATTTTGTATTTTTAGTAGAGATAGGGTTTCTCCATGTTGGTCAGGCTGGTCTCGAACTCCCGACCTCAGGTGATCCACTCACCTCGGTCTCCTAAAGTGCTGGGATTACAGGCGTGAGCTATTGCACCCCGGCATATTTTTATTTATTTATGTGCTATTCTCATATTGAAGGGAGGGCCAAATTTCCCATTTCCTGTGCAGTGTAAAATTTCATGCATTAATAAAATTTATAAGGCAAATATTAAGAATGAAACTGTTTTCACAGTGGTTTGCTTTAAAAGTAGCAAACTGGATTCCTGGGCAAGATGGCCAAATAGGAACAGCTCAGGTCTGCAGCTCCTAGCAAGACCAATGCAGAAGGCAGGTGATTTCCACATTTTCACCTGAGGTACCTGGTTCATCTCACTGGGACTGGTTAGACAGTGGATGCAGCCCACAGAGGGCAAGTCAAAGCAGGGTGGGGCGTTGCCTAACCCAGGAAGCACAAGAGGTCGGGAAACTCCCTCTCCTAGCAAAGTGAAGCCGGTGAGGGACTGTGCCATGAGGGATGGTACTGTCTGGCCCAGACACTAGGCTTTTCCCATGGTCATCACCACCTATAGACCAGGAGAATTCCTCTGGTGCCTACACCACAAGGGTCCTGGGTTTCAAGCATAAAACTAGGTGGCTATTTGGGCAGACACCAAGCTAGCTGCAGGAGTTATTTTTTGTACAACAGTGGTTGGTGCCTGGAACGCCAGCGAGTCAGAACCGCTCACTCCCCTGGAAAGCAGTCTGAAGCCAGGAAGCCAAGTGGCCTTGCTCAGTGAATCACTCCTCTCGGGAGCCCACTGGCTTGAAATTCTTGCTGTCAGCACGGCAGCTTGAAGTCGACCTGGGACGCTCAAGCTTGGTGGGGGGAGGGACGTCCACCATTACTGAGGCTTGAGCAGGTGGTTTTCCCTTCACAATGTAAACAAAGCTGCTGGGAAGTTTGGACTGGGCAGAGCCCACCACAGTGCCACAAAACTGCTGTAGCCAGACTGCCTCTCTAGATTCCTGCCCTCTGGGCAGGGCATCTCTGAAAAAAAGGCAGCAACCCCAGTCAGGAACTTATAGATAAAACTCCCATATCCCTGGGACAGAGCACATGGGGGAAGGGACGGCTATTAGTGCAGCTTCAGCCAACTTAAACGTTCCTGCCTGCCGGCTCTGAAGAGAGCAGCAGATCTCCCAGCACAGTGCTTGAGCTCTGCTAAGGAATACACTGCCTTCTCAAATGGGTCCCTGATCCCTGTGCCTCCTGATGGGGGGACAACTCCCAGCATAGGTCGACAGACAACTCATACAGGAGAGCTCCAGCTGGCATCTGGCAGGTGTCCCTCTGGGACGAAGCTTCCAGAAGTGGGCAAGTAGCAATCTTTGCTCCTCTGCAGCCTCTGCTGGCAAACAGGGTCTGGAGTGGACCCCCCAGCAAACTCCAGCAGACCTGTAGGAGACTGTTAGAAGGAAAAGTAACAGAAAGGAAAACTAACAAACAGAAAGCAATAGCATCAACATCAACAAAAAGAACAACCACACAAAAACTCCATCAGAAGTTTACCAACAGTAAAGACCAAAGGTAGATAAATCCACAAAGATGAGGAAAAACAGTGCAAAAAGGCTGAAAATTTCAAAAACTGGAATGCCTCTTCTCCTTCAAAGGATCACAGTCCCCTGCAAGCAATGGAACAAAACTGGACGGAGAATGAGTTTGACGAATTGACAGAAATAGGCTTCAGAAGGTGGGTAATAACAGACTCCTCTGAGCTAAAGGAGTATTTTCTAACCCACTACAAGGAAGCTAAGAATCTTGAAAAAAGATTAGACAAATTGCTAAGTAGAATAACCAGTTTTGAGAAGAACATAAATGAGCTGATGGAGCTGAAAAAACAGAGCACGAGAGCTTCGTGAAGCATACTCAAGTATCAATAGTCGAACAGATCAAGAAGAAGAAGGGATATCAGAGATTGACAATCAACTTAACAAAATAAAGCATGAAGACAAGATCAGAGAAGAAAGAATGAAAAGGAATGAACAAAGCCTCCAAGAAATATGGGACTATGTGAAAAGACCAAACCTACATTTGATTGGTGTACCTGAATGTGAAGGAGAGAACGGAACCAAGTTGGAAAACACACTTCAGGATATTATCCAGGAGAACTTCCCCAACCCGCCAGACAGACCAACATTCAAATTCAAGAAATACAGAGAACACCACAAAGATACTCCTCAAGAAGAGCAACCCCAAAACACATAATGATCAGATTCACGAAGGTTGAAATGAAGGAAAAAATGTCAAGGGCACCCAGAGAGAAAGGTCGGGCTGCTCACAAATGGAAGCCCATGAGACTAACAGCAGATCTCTTTGCAGAAACCCTACAAGCCAGAAGAGAGAGGGGATCAATATTCAACATTCTTAAAGAAAATAATTTTCAACCCAGAATTTCTTATCCAGCGAAAATAAGATTCACAAGTAAAGGATAAATAAAATCCTTTACAGACAAGCAAATACTGAGGGATTTTTGTCATCACCAGACCTTCCTTACAAGAGCTCCTGAAGGAAGCACTAAATATGGAAAGGAAAAACTGGTACCAGTCACTGTAATGTGAAAGACTAATGTGTGTAAAGACCATCGGCAACATGAAGAAACTGCATCAACTAATGGGAAAAGTAACCAGCTAGCATCATAATGACACGATCAATTCAAACATAGCAATATTAACCTTAAATGTAAACGGGCTAAATGCCCAAATCAAAAGGTATAGACTGGCAAATTGGATACAGTCAAGACCAATCGGTGTGCTGTATTCAGGAGACCCATCTCATGTACAAAGACACACATAGGCTTAAAACAAAAGGATGGAGGAAGATTTACCAAGCAAATGGAAAGCAAAAGAAAGCAGGGGTTGTAAACCTAGTCTCTGATAAAACAGACTTTAAACCAACAAACATCAGAAAAGACAAAGAAGAGCATTACATAATGGTAAAGGGATCAATGCAAGAAGAGCAATGCAATCAACAAGAAGAGCTAACGATCCTAAATATATATGCACTCAATATAAGAGTACCCAGATTCATAAAGCAAGTTCTTAGACACCTACACAGAGACTTAGACTCCCACACAATAATAATGGGAGAGTTTAACACTCTACTGTCAATATTATACAAATCAATGAGACAGAAAATTAACAAGGATATTCAGGACTTGAACTCAGTTCTGGAGCAAGCAGATCTAATAGACATCTCTAGAATGCTCCACCCCAAATCAACAGAATATACATTCTTCTCAGCACCACATTGCACTTATTCTAAAATTTACCACATAACTGGAAGTAAAACACTCCTCAGCAAATGCAAAAGAACAGACATCGTAACAGTCTGTCAGACCACAGTACAATCAAATTAGAACTCAGGATTAAGAAACTCACTCAAAATCGCACAACTACACGAAAATTGAACAACCTGATCCTGAATGACTACTGGATAAATAACGAAATAAAGACAGAAATAAAGATGTTCTTTGAAACCAATGAGAACAAAGACACAATGTACCAGCATCTCTAGGACACAGCTAAAGCAGTGT
Organism: Macaca nemestrina; assembly: GCF_043159975.1. NCBI lineage: Eukaryota > Metazoa > Chordata > Mammalia > Primates > Cercopithecidae > Macaca > Macaca nemestrina. The sequence goes on from NC_092137.1 coordinate 50,572,186, forward strand.
TTAGAGGGAAATTTATAGCACGTAATGCCCACAGGAGAAAGCAGGAAAGATCTAAAATCAATACCCTAACATCACAATAAAAAGAACTAAAGAAGCAAAGGCAAACAAATTCAAAAGCTAGCAGAAGACAAGAAATAACTAAGATCAGAGTAGAACTGAAGGAGACAGAGACACAAAAAAATCAATGAAACCAGGAGCTGGTTTTTTGAAAAGATCAACAAAATAGATCGACCACTAGCCAGATTAATAAAGAAGAAAAGAGAGAAGAATCAAATAGACACAATAAAAAAATGATAAAGGGGGATATCCCCACAGATCCCACAGAAATACAAACTTACATCAGAGAATATTATAAGCGCCTCTACTCAAATAAACTAGAAAATCGAGAAGAAGGCCGGGTGCAGTGGCTCAAGCCTGTAATCCCAGCACTTTGGGAGGCCCAGATGGGCAGATCACGAGGTCAGGAGATCGAGACCATCCTGGCTAACCCTGTGAAACCCCGTCTCTACTAAAAAATACAAAAAACTAGCCGGGCGAGGTGGCAGGCACCTGTAGTCCCAGCTATTCGGGAGGCTGAGGCAGGAGAATGGCGTAAACCTGGGAGGTGGAGCTTGCAGTGAGCTGAGATCCGGCCACTGCACTCCAGCCCGGGCAACAGAGCCAGACTCCGTCTCAAAAAAAAAAAAAAAAAAAAAAAAAAAAAAAAAAAAAAAAAAAACTAGAAGAAATTGATAAATTCCTGAAAATATACACCCTCCCAAGACTAAATCAGGAAGAAGTCAAATTCCTGAAGAGACCAATAAGAAGTTCAGAAACACCATGTGACCCAGCAATCCCATTACTGGGTATATACCCAAAGGATTATAAATCATTCTACTATAAAGACACATGCACACGTATGTTTATTGCAGCACTATTCACAACAGCAAAGACTTGGAACCAACCCAAATGCCCATCAATATTAGACTGGATAAAGAAAATGTGGCACATATACACCATGGAATACTATGCAGCCATAAAAAAGTATGAGTTCATGTCCTTTGCAGGGACATGGATGTAGCTGGAAACCACCATTCTCAGCAAACTAACACAGGAACAGAACACTAAACACCGCATGTTCTCACTCGTAAGTGGGAGTTGAACAATGAGAACACATGGACACAGCGAGGGAAACATCACACCCTGGGGCCTGTTGTGGGGTGGGAAGCAAGGGTAGGGATAGCATTAGGGAAATACCTAATGTAGATGACAGGCTGATGGGGGAAGCAAACCACAATGGCACATGTATACCTGTGTAACAAACCTGCATGTTCTGCACATATATCCCAGAACTTAAAGTACTATTAAAAAAAATTAGCAAACACCAGCTTAAATTGTGGTTAAAGCTATATAGTTTAATGGCCATTGAAAGATCAACTATAAACAAACAAAATCAGTATCTTTTCATAGGCAGCATTTTGATTTAGCATTTGTTGAAAATAAAATTCAAAGCATCTCATAGAAAACCTGCCTCCTTCAGAAAAATCACCAATTTTGGAGTACATGTGATCCCATTACAGCTAATATTTACAGTAACATATAAAACAGCTACAAATAAGTCACATCTTCATTGCTACACTATGCCAAATTCTTAATTTCCCATTTTAAGTTCCTTTGTCAATTCTTTCCTGCTTCTCTTCTGTATAATCACAGTTGTCCAACTGAGATCTGATGATCTTATCAGTCATGCACTTTTACTATTATTATTTAAATTTACTCATTTCAGCTATTATTTACTGCCAAGCTTTGCAGAGGGACGAAAACAGACATGGTAACAGAAGAGTAAAGGTGGGTCTTTTCTCTTTTGGCAGTAGCAGCCAGAAACAGTATGAAAGCAATGGATCATGAAGAAAAGCAATTTCCTACTTGAGGGATTAGATAGTACCCTCTTTTGTACTGTTAAATCAAAGTTTTAGTTATTTTTCCAAGTAACACTGATTTTTTTCAATTTACATAAATAGTCTCTAGAGAAACTGCAAGAGATCCCCAAACACATACTCTCTCTCAGCCAATCAATAGAAAAGATAAGGAAAATGAAAAAAAGAAAAGAAAACCCAAACTTCCTTTATCTTGTATTGCTTTGAGCAAGCCTTTACACAGCATGGCAAAAATTAAACTGCTACACAACCAAAAGATAATTAGTTTAACAAGGAAGAATTCGAACTGATACATGAGGCGTTTTTTGCTTTTTTTCAGGAAAAATATAGGTGATTTTTATTTTGAGGGAGTTCACTTTTGCTAGCATTAGAAACTTGAAAACTGTAAATTTCAGCAAATGTATGCTTTACTATTTAGGTTCACATTGATATTAACCACTGCTATTAGTTGGTACTAAATTCAGATCTGAGAAAATCTGTAGCAGAAAACTGCTCTGAAATGTCATGTGAAAATCCTAATCAATTTTAAATGCATTTACATTCATGGAGGAATAAAACGTACTCTTAAATAATAAAGGAAAATAATACTACATGTATAAAATGTGAGGAAGGAAAATCATGAGTCTATTTTCACAGTTCATTTTTAAAGGTTTATTGTTTATATGAGGTATGTTTAAGAAAGTTACAAATTTTCTATAGTGAATGACTTTTATGCCTTATAATTAACAATAAAAAGTCTCCATAGCTAAATAATAGGTTTTTGATAAAACCTTATAATTTATTTCAGCTTATTCCACAATTGCCCAGTTCTTAATATCTTAAAACCCTTCACACTGTTGACAGATACCTGAGATAACAGTAGGTGATTAGTTGACAAAGTTCTAGCTACGATTTTAATTGCCTTTTTTCCGCTTTGTCAAAATACGGATGCTATTAAATCATTGTTGAACTCATCCTATATAGACAGTAAGAACAAGCAAATAAGTATATTAACGTAGCAGACATTTCCTGCTTTACATATAACTGAAGTAATATGTTCTAAATCTGGTGGAACAATCTATTGTACACACTACAAATCCTTTGCAAAAATGAAATAGAATAAGGAACTACGCAGGGAAACCAAATTAGAAGACTGCAGGTCTGTAGCCAAGTGGAATACAATTTGTCCATTACACAATAAAATAATCTTAGAAGTAGGTTGAAGTAATTTAGTATGGCTGAGGTAAGTGAAATTTGGAGGGATGAATGTTACTTTCACCCAACATAAATTCCTTAATCCAACAGTAAATAATAATAATAGGTTACTTGGGTAAATAAAGTTTGAATCCACTGGGTTTTCTGGGCTGGATTTTTTTTTTTTTTTTTTAAATTCAGAGTTGGATTTGCTGACAGGTTAAATAATGAAAAGTATGTTGAGGTTTCCCAGATTAAAACATATATAAAAAATGAAATAATTTGTAATGACACTCAGATCCAGGACTAAATAATTCAATAGTCTCATATGAATTGCTAGGTAGTATCTATATAGAAACACCAAGGTTCATTTTAAAAATCAGTGACTGTTCAATTGTAATATTTTTGGAGCAGCCCTGCCCTTGGCTCACTAGATCGGGCTATCAACCTAGACAGGCTGCTGTGACAGAGTAGTTCTAGTTTAGTATTCAATATCCATTCTGCCTTCTCTCTAGCAAGTAGAACCATTTGAAAGGATGAGGGGGAAGTGCACAGAGTAGCAATATGTCCCACTAAAACTACTTGCTTTCCAAAACAGCCTTAGAGTTAGAGTACCCTTGTGACCCAGTTAATCTTGAAACAATGTAAATTGAATTTACATAATTACGAAAATACTTTGTTAAAGGTAGATTTTTGTGGACTGTCCCCCTACCCCACCTTTTTTTTTTTTTTTTTGGACATAAAATCTTATTCCTGTTGCTCTAAATGCAAAGTGAATGCCCACGGACAATACCAATTCTGAGATCATGAGGTCAAAACCACACACTAAGGATGGAGAAGAAAGAAGACAGTAGGAGCTTAAATGTTTGATGTCTCCCTGCAGGAGTTACACCAGTCCTATGTCACCTACCTCTGGACTTCTTATTCAATGTGAAAAATAAATTATCAGTTTAATACTACATAAGTCAGATCTTCAGGTTGTGGAAGTTAAATACATGCCTAATGGATATAACTTTTTCTGTATGATTACTTAGATGGGTGAGTAAGCCAGCTGAGGCCTCCAGGCATCTGGGAGAAACATTTACCCTTAAGGAAAGTAGGGAACATATTATTTGCCTTGGGTTTCTCCAGATCCACATGCATTTTAGGAAAGTTAAGGCACTTTCTTTAATACAGGAGCCCATTAGAAATAACAACTCAAGGAGAAAAAGGCTATCCACATCTCTTGAACAGAAGAAAATGCCGTTGAATAAATAATACTATGGAACTAAAGAAATGCACCTAAAATCCCCTTCTTAAACACGCCACGAAAGAGGAAAGGAACATTCATTTCCTGTAGAAGAGAATTAGAGTTTACTGAAGACACACTCTCAACCAGGAGGTCTCTGATGTGGGCTTACTAGTAAGAAACACATCTTCACAGGTAATACAACTACATGTGAGTAACTGTGGCCTGCCATACATTGTTTCATCAATTTAATTATCAATGTATCAAATTATGTATTTATCTAGCAAATATTTATTGAGCACTTACTCTGCAACAGAATCTGAACCAAGCCCTGGGCTCATTCAGAAATAAATGATCGGGGTGTTTGGTTCTAAATTGATGAAACAAGTCTTTGGGCTTATTGCCTCCTCATCCTGAGCTGGGCAGATCCCCATCCTCTCTTGAAGTTCATGAAAGGATATCTACCTTGTGACACGCAGAAATAGCCCTGCAAATGGAATCTAACTGAAGGTGAATGAGTATTCTTGCCTCAGTTAATATATCTTCATAGTTAGACAGTTCCAAAGCAATAATGTGCACAACTAAGACACGCTTATTGACCATGTGCTTACCATCTATTTGGCAAATGCTGTTTATGAAGTTTTTAAGAAACAAGTATTGATCCAAAATTTCCCTTGCATTTAATATTCTGTCATTCTGCAAGGCCACTATTAAGTTTGATGTACATATACAATTACCTGTCTATCTAAAGAGTTTCAGTTGCCCTAACTCTTGGGCACCACACCATGATTAAATGCATACAAGCAACAAGTTCTTGATTTGGGCGGCTGGAAAACCACTGTGGCATAAGATCAATAGTTACATCACTTAGCAAAGAATTTCTTTGTCATTGCTTTCTATAATCCTCAAAGGTCCTAATAAACACTTAAAACTAGATTTGTTCTTTCTTTTGTGCACATGTTATTCATACAAACGAAAGCCAAATTTACCTAGGAAGATTCCAGAGGACCCATATAGAACTGAAGATTGTTTAAATTCTGGTAGAGCTCATGAAATACATTTTCAACTGGTGGGATATCCTCCTCATCAGACTCCCAAATTCTTTAGAGCAAGAAACATTAACAAGCATAAGTGAAAACAAAAACAAAAACAAAAAAAAACCTGTATGAAGATTTGAGAAAATAGTATAAGCACAGGATGAGGAAGACTTAATACTATAGTTGTTAGTGTAAAAAAACAGGAGATTTTATTAAACAAAAATTTAATAGGCAAATTTGATGGACCTTTTAGCAGAAATGTTTGTATGAACTGAATTCTAGTATCCAGATCATGAGAGTAATAATCATTTTTCTGAACTTTGCGTAGGACACACATGGGGTATGTTGGACATGCTATGTGCCCATTTTAAAAGATACTTTGAAAAACAGGTGAGTGACCAGATGGTTATAAGAGCCATATTCAGTCTAAAGTAACAGAGACTAAAGGAAATAGAATAGACATGTTCAAATACTTCAAGGATTTTCATATAGAAGTAGACTTATTTTTTATTGGCCTTGAAACTATAGGAAAGGCCAATAGGTAGAAATAGATTAATAAGGAAGCACATATTGATGACACTCAACATACATGAAGAGGAGGTTCCAGAGAGCAAAGGAGTGGGGGTTTGGAACTAATCTACATTCCCACAGGGATTTTTGATTTATTCCCCTGCCTAAGATCTTGCCTCTGAATATTTCTTTGGATAAAGAAATGATAGCATTTGTAAGAAATAACAAGATAGCTTTAGGTCTAATTGTCAGCCAAGAAAACAGAGTAAATTCACATGTAAGAGTGGAAGGGAAGGAGCAAAAAGTCGACATTGTGATACATTTGGGTGTACCCTGACTAGACAACTAACTCATTGCCAAGTACCTTCCCAGGGAGTCAGGTAACCATTAACAAGACAATAGACTTATGGTCATAATCCTATATATTTTCATATTTTCATTCATATGGCTAGCTCAGAGAAAGAGGTGGGTGTTGAGAAAAATCACAGCAACTGCAGACAAGGGTATATAAAAGGTACATTTAAAATAAACAACAACAACAAAAAACTCCGAATGAATACATTTACTTATTGTATATTACATATAGCCTATATATTTTCTGTTAAACTCTTCCTCACTTAACACTGTATCTACTGAACTGTCAGTTTCAGATTAAGCTTATTAAGTGCACTCTATTTGATCATAAGCATAAAGAGTTTTATCAGCAATAATTCTTATTCTTCCATGCCAAATCAAATGGATTGATCTTACAGGAAGTTAAAAAATCCTACATTTCCAAATAAATAGGACCAAATAATTTATAATGTCATGGTGTTACTTGTCTTCTATATTCTGGTGGAACTGATGGACAACGACTTTATGTGCTTTCAATCTGGAAAAGTAGCCAGTTTGTAATGTTCTTTTTGATTTCTGACTAAAATTTCCCTCCATAATAATTCCTGTTGTCTCAAACACCTACATATCCGAAGCTAATGGGCATCTTTATAGTAAGTGATGCTAAAATAACTTCTGACCTACAGCTCCAGGAAGAGTGGCTAATCGAAGTAATGATCAGTGTCTCTTGTACCCATTTCTGTGAACTCTGATGCTTCCTAAAAGTAGACTGGTGAAGATGTTAACCTCTCAGTGTAGGGCTGGGGGAGAGTGGTAGAGAACCACTACATCACCATTGAGGGGAGGCTATAGTGTGAACTAAGCAAATTAGAGAATGTAGAAGAAAGGCCAAAAGGAAAATACAAAATGAATAATGGCCATAGCTAATAGCAAAGGTAAATGTATCTCTTCATAAAAGATACTCTATTTATTGAAAATTGACCTCAATTTCTACCTCTTTTCACTGAAACTCCATTATCTACCCCATACTCTCTTCATTTGTTTTCTCTGCCATTTTGTGGGCATGATTTTAGTTTCCATGTATTGTTGTTCTATCTCTGTATATACATATTTCCTCCAACTGTACTGCAAACACATTAGGGCAGGGTACATGTTTCATGTTGTTTTGAGTCTCCATTTTGTCAGCAGGTGTTTTTCTTCTTTCCAAAATGCAGCCTGCCGGCCACTTACAACATTTTCCCATAAAGCCGTAGTTTAATATTGTACATCATCCCAGACTTACTGAATTTGTAGGATGTGCTTAGGAATCTGCATTCTTAACAAGAAACTAAGCAACACCAATGCTCAAAAATGTTTGCTAGCCTAAGGCCTACCACAGAACAGGTGCTCGTAAATGTCTGGTGCTGCTATTAGAATGATGATTTCTGGCATGTCTGTATGTATTTATTAAAAAAAAAAAAAAAGAGAGAGAGATGTTGATTTGCTCAAGGTGTCCTCTCTCTGCCATTAGCTAGTAAATACCTTGGGGGTTGATATCCTTCGCAGACAGTTCTGTGTATCTCCTTTCAAATTTTTTTTCTATAGCACTAAGCACTTCCTAGAATGCACCATAAATAATTGTTTCTGTTAAGGAGGAGAAAGGGAAAGGTGGTGGAAGAGGAAAAGCAAAAGAAGGTGAATTTATGGTTGGGAGGCATACAAGGGAGGTGTTATTCAGAAAACTCCTTTGCTTTGACGGACATGAATTCAAAAGTGCTAATGAAGTCTCTTCCTAATCCTTTCAACTTAATTCCTTTGCTCTGCTCTTGCTAAGACTGAAAATTACCCTCCTATAATATTTTTCAGATTACTAAAGACAGTCTTGTGTGAACTGAAGACAGGTCACAAATGACTGGCCTACAACAAATCTGTCCTTAGTATCACAGATACTAAGGAAGTGCTGATCCCTATTTTTCCTCCTCAAATTCAATCCAAGGAAATCATTTCCATGTCATCATGCACATGAATGATCGTATATGTATGAAAGTATAATTACTTCACGTGGATAAACTTAGCAATGATCTTTGTCAATGGAGGGCAGTGTTAATGGGCTGTAAAATGGACTCACCCAGGTGCCCAATTGTCTTTTATTACAAAGGGCATTCCTTATCTTCCACTGAGGTCTAACTCCCACACAAACCTTCTGTGCTTTCATTTTATTATTACCAATAGCGAAAAGCCAAAGTTGGAAGTTGAGACTTAAGAACATGTTGCTTATGTCCAAAGCAACAGGGAAATGAGGCTTTATTGCTTCTATTATTTAGGCTTCAATATTATCAATGTTGAGAAACCCCCTGCTATCCATTTCCATTTGATTATACTGAGAATATGCCTTGTACTCAAGAATTCCTTTCTAACAAAAAATCAAATATTTTATTTTTTAGGAACAGAAAGACCTATATACATTAAAGATTGTCTAATCACTACACCTTAATTATGAGGATTATGTGGTCAGTTGAGTTATGTGGTTTATTCAGAGTTGCAAAGTTAATTAAATTATAGACCAGATTTTTATCCTGGGATCTACGAATAAGCTTCAAGGGAAGCATGAACCTTCAAAATTTTATGCAAATTGTGTGTGCACATCTGTGCATTTTTCTCATCTATGCATTTTTATGGAAAGAGGATCCATAATTTTATCAGACCCTCAAAATGTCCCTCAACACAGCTGGGACAGTTACTGTTGCAACAGTAATTTATAAGGTATTTTTGTATTTATAAAATATGGTAAAATATTGAAGGTCATGTAATCCAAGCTTACAGCTAATAAATGGATTTCTTAAATAATAACTCTGATGGATAGCATGCAAACTCTACCTTGTATCTTAAGATAATTGATAACCAACCACCTTTCATGTTATCATGGTTCAAAGCTCTAATTAAAAAGGTATTCATATAGCTGAATCATATTGCTTCCTATACTTTCTCACATTGGTCTAAGTACTACCCTTTGTAGCTATGAAAAACAAAATCACTATTGCTTACTCTGATGTCTTTCACATATTTGAAGTAAATTCCTGTTACATTTCTTCTCTGGTTATAACAGCCAAGATCCCTCAGTATTCTAGTCACCACTATAGACTCAATCAACTTAGAGCTGAAAGAAACACATTTCAGTTTGCCAGTATTCTCTAAAATCCACATAACAAAAAACTAAAAAACAGTGTTCTACTTGTGCTCTCACTTGTTCATGACTATCTCTCCTATGACTTGTTCATGACACTCCTGGATGTGTTCTCTCTTTTTGCTAGGGAAATCATGGTATTTTATGGTCTAACTGGGAAGATAACAGCCTGATGATTTTTATATAGGTTTTCCACCTGAAATGCAACAAAGTAAAAAATGTGCAGCTGGCCATTCAGACCCATCTCTAGATAATCACATTTCAAACTTCAATAGTCATGATGTTCACCTAAATAAAACATTGGCAATTTCCAAAAAAGAAACATTACACACTTTTATTTAGATGATTAATCCAGTACTTTGACCAGAGGTTGAGTCAGAAACAAAGAATAAAAAACCTCAGATTTATAAAATGAGTACAGCAAAGATGACTTAGAGTGTAAAGGTTTTCTATTTCAAGCGTCAGAAAAATGCTCACCACCAGATTTACTTGATTACAAAATTCCAAAAAATCTTTTTTTTTTTTTGCAATACTCACTCACACCCCAAACTTTAGTGATTTAGCAACAATCCTGCAAATAAAATTTAAATGCAGTAAATGGACAAGATGAAGTATTCAATCCCCATTTCTACATTGATTATTTACACCAGCACTCCCCAAAGACTGTTGGAAACAACATTGATCCTACCAAATTCTCAGGAAAGATAAAAGGCCAACAACTAAATACGCTTCAAAAACACCCCTTACCATATCTGCTTCTTGGGATTCCCACTACAAATTACATATTTTAGGCTCCAAAACCTCCCTTTTTAACAACATCCATTAGCACCCCACAACACCATTGTCCCTCATAACACACATTGAGCATTGCTATACCATACTGATCTAATTAATCAATTTTCTGCAACTGTCTACATTACTCTGTTTTAACATCTTGACAAGTATGAGTGTAGACTCTTGGGTAATATGATCCCATTCTGCTCTATGAGAGCCTCTTCTGCTTCTACATATATATATATATATATTTCTATATATATATTTCTATATATATATTTCTATATATATATTTCTATATATATTTCTATATATATATTTCTATATATATATTTCTATATATATATATATTTTTTTTTTTCCTCAGATCTAGGTAGAAGACTCTGAGACTGTGAAATCAGGATAAAAATTGTCGTTGATATTACTCTTCCACTCCTGGCAGCTGGATGGCTAATTGAACTCTTCTGCTCCCTAGCCCCCATACTCTCACTTGCAGGAAGATATAAGAACGAGAGTGATAAAAATTCAGATTTGTAAAGAGATCTCACTTAAACTTCAAGGTCATATCAGGTGCTTTAATTCAATTTTTATAGAAAGCCCAGAATTTGAGAAAGAGAGAGAGAGAGAGAAAAGAAAGAAGAAAGAAAGAGAAAGAAAGAGAAAGAAAGAAAGAAAGAAAGAAAGAAAGAAAGAAAGAAAGAAAGAAAGAAAGAAAGAAAGAAAGAAAGAAAGAAAGAAAGAAAGAAAGAAAGAAAGAAAGGAAGGAAGGAAGGGAGGGAGGGAGGGAGGTGAGAGGGAGGGAGGGAGGGAAGGAAGGAAAGAAGGAAGGAAGGAAAGAAGGAAGGCAGGCAGGCAAGCTAGTCACATATTCTGTATTGTTTTCTGAGAATCCTGGGAAGTAGGGGTCACTGAGGACGGTATTCAAATCATTTCCAGGTCTTGGCTTTAATATCATCAAATTAGCCCCAAAGTTATCGTGATTATTACTTGTTTTTGAGTTCTTGTATTTTAAACATTCTTATTAAAATATTTTCAGGTAGATAAGGAAAAGCTCTGGATTTGCTTCAAAATGATGCAGTTGGAGGGTAGAGATTGAAAGGGTCAGCTTTACATTTAAAACAGTAGTTAGAATTATATGCTGGAGGCTGGGTGTGGAGCTCACACTTGTAATCTCAGCATTTTGGGACACTGAGGTGGAGAGGATCACTTCATCTCAAGAGTTCAAGACTAGCCAGGGCAAGACCTCAGCACATTTTCTACTTATTTAAGTGAGTGACTTCATTTGATGAAAAAAAAAAATATATATATATATATATATATATATATATATAAATCACCATAAAACTATGTAATCACTGATTGTATGGTAACCTTTATGATGAAATTTTTAACAGTTAATATCTAGCATAGAATTAAGAATCCTACACATACTTTAAAGCTATATTATAAAAAAAAAAAACTCGGGTGTAGTGGGGCACACTTGTAGTCCCAGCTACTTGGGAGGTTGAGGCAGAAGGATTGCTTAAGTCTAGAAGTTCAAGGCTGTAGTGAGCATGCTATTGTGCTCCAGCATGGAGGACAGAGTGAGACTCTGTCTCAAATAAAATAAATAAATAAATAAATAAATAAAATGGGTGATAATTTCATTTGGCTTCCCTTTACTTGCCTGTTCCCTTACGTGTATGTGATTGATAAAATCTGGTATTATAATTAAATAATAAAGCACCAAAATGTCACACAGAACTGCCAACCATCATAAATAAACTCATGGATATAAGTGGAAGACTTGGAAAGTTTTTGCCAAGTGGTCAAGATGTTCATTGCTGTAACTAATAGCTTCCACTGAAGCTACTATTATCAACCACAGCACTCATAAACATATAGTACTCTGGGGCACATTTTCTACTTATTTAAGTGACTGATCTCATTGGATCAAAAAGAAAATATTAAAATCACCATAAAACTATGTAATTACTGATTGCATGGTAATCTTTGTGTGATGAAATTTTTAACAGTTAATATCTAATATAGAATTAAGAACGCTACACAATATTTTAAAGTTATATTTTCAAATCCATATTTTGTGGATTTCAAATAATTACAGTTTGAATGTTAGCAAGTGCAACAGGTTTCTGTAAAAGCTTTTGAGTTTCACAGCCTTTCTTTTGACAGATTTCTTAAGTTATGGAATGCAGCCATCAGCAGTCTGTGGAAAAATGAAATGCTGCAAGTCTATTTTTATGCAGCTGGGATCAAGTTGCTAAATGGATCAAAAGAAATAATTTCTTTGAAGAGGTGGCTGTTGACACCAGTGCCCTAAAAATAAGTGCAATTTTGTGGGTACAAAAATTTGTTTATATCTCAGTGAAAGTAACTATAGATATATTTTCCATATATACACTTGCATTCATGATATATTGGATGCCATTCTGAACATCTTTTAATATACCTTAATTTAACATTGCTTTTAAGAGGAAAGTTGCAAACTATCTCTTGAATAATTGACATAGCTAAAGACAACTATTCATACCAGGCTTAGCTTATTGGGTTTATAATAAAAACAATGATAGTAATTTACCTTACTTTGTGCCAAATACCAGCCAAATACTTCCCAACATTATTTCATTTGATTTTAGAATTACGTTTATTTCAATAACTAGCTATTATCACAATTTTATAGATGAAGAAGCTAATTCTTAGAGAGTGTTTTAAGTGAAACTTGCCAAAAATTACACAGCTAGCATGCCTCTGAGTTAAAATTCAAAAGCTAGTCTGTTTTAATTCTGGAGTTCTTAATCACTAAATTATATACTACCTCTTTAGGTTAGATAGCATATCAACTGATTTGAAAATATAGAAAAAATATTAGGAAACAGAATAATCTTTTAAAATATCTTTGTATGCAAAAGTAAGCTTGCTTACTGAAAATGTAGTAAGTTGAAAGACTATACTATTGCAATAGCAATAGTCAAACAGAAGCCTATAGATCTCAAATGCATGAAAGTGCCAAAATAGCCAAATAATAATGTGATATGATATAAATTTTTTATCATAGTAAAAATTAGAAAACACAATATTCAGAAAGAGTGCTCTATGATACAAGAGGAAAGGTGGATCTAGGGGTACAAACTAAAATGTTTTAAATAAAATTTTTGTAAAAAACAATTTTAGGCTCTGAAATAAGAAATAAATTTAGCCCCTTCATAGATAACAATAAAGAAATAAGCCAATAAGCACTTAAAATAGAATTATATAGTCAGTTCTAGAGGATAAATATTCTCCAGCTAGACCCTGACTCATTGAGAACTCCTGCTGTGCACAGCACAGAAGCTGCAGAAGGGCTGCACTTTCAGAGGCTTGGAGGAAGTACCCAAAGACCAAAGAAAGTTTATTTCAAAGATAATCCAAGTAAAATCTTGGGCATCATCTGAGGGTACTAAAATAAGACACAAAAAGTGAAAACAAACAAAAAACAGATTCAATTTTGTAGATTCTAATATATTAGAAAAACGTATACTCTGTAATAATTAAATATATATTATATATAAATATCTTATATAAAATATATGTATAATATATTCATATATTATATATTTAAATATAAGCATTATATATTTATATATTATATATTCAAATATATATTATTAAAATAATATATTAAACATAATATATTATTAAAATAATATATTAAACATAATATATTATTAAATATATTTAAATATATTATTAAATATATATTATAAATATCATATATTTATTATATTTATAATATAATATTTATTATATTTATAATATATTATTATATAGAAAAATGCATGTTATATAAATATATAAATATACATATATAACTATATTCCTGAAGGGGAGAGCAAGCAAAATGGTGAAAGGATCATCATTTTTATTATTTCATTAATTCCTGAAGAAAATACATATATAAATTGCATTTGAAGCTTCTAAAAGACCTAGAAAACAGTATAAAGGACTTAGACATAGTACAAGTATTTCCAACCACATAAGTCTGAAAGAGAGAAAATCAATTTTTATGAAAACATAAAACAGTGATTTGGGTTGTGAACAAAATTATTTGTCTCCATTTGTGTTCTATTGGCTTACTGCTCTGCCAAATTTTGAAGCAAAATAGAAAAAAAAAATGAGAGGGAAATTATAGCAAACCTCCCAAAACATATTCCTTAAACTCCCCAATGTATTTAAACTACCCAGGTTCTGTTCATGGATATACTCAAACATTGAGAAAGTGTGGGTGTACTGGGTTTTGATGCTGTAGTTTTTGTAACAACTTGATGTTGGAATCAAAACATGTTTTTCTATCTTGTGTTGCTCAGAAAGGTATGAGCAAATATATTTTGCTCACAAATTTCAATTAATTAAGGATGATTAAAATGTAGATACTTGCAAGGGAGACATTAATAATAAGATGAAGTGTAGACATAGAGATAATTTTCTCTGTGGCTGATGACTGATCATGTCATTAGGTAGAACTTTGTTCCCTTAGGCTCTGTAGAGTCAGAGCTAGGATGCAGAATCACAGTTTTAGAGTTGAAGAAACCCTTAACAATGACTTAATGACCATCCCAGACCCCTTGATTTATAGATAAGGCAGGTAAGTCTTAGAAAGAGGAACTGATTCTTTGTGTGGGTCTCAACAAGTCACATCACCTCTCTGGGATTCTGTTCTCAAATTCTTTATTTCTTTCTTTTCTTTCTTTCTTTCTTTCTTTCTTTCTTTCTTTCTTTCTTTCTTTCTTTCTTTCTTTCTTTCTTTCTTTCTTTCTCTCTTTCTCTCTTTCTCTCTTTCTCTCTTTCTCTCTTTCTCTCTTTCTCTCTTTCTTTCTTTCTTTCTTTCTTTCTTTCTTTCTTTTTCTTTCTTTTTTTAATGAGGAAGGGATTTCCTTTATTATTAGTGAGAGTGAACATCTTTTCATATAATTATTGACCATTTTTATTTTTCTCTACAAACTGATTATCCAAATCTTTCTCCCACTTTTTTTCTTCAAAAAAAATTTTAATTTAAGATCCAGGATACATGTACAGGACATGCATGTATGTTATGAAGGTAAACATGTGCCGTGGTGGCTTGCTGTACCTATCAACCCATCACCTAGGTATTAAGCCTCACATCCATCAGCTATTTATCCTGATGTTCTCCCTCCTTCCAATCCCCCTAACAGGCTCCAGTGTGTGTTGTTCTCCACCCTGTGGCCATGCGTTTTCATTGTTCAGCTTCCACTTATAAGTGAGAACATGTAGTGTTTGGTTTCCTGTTCCTGTGTTAGTGTGCTGAGGATAATGGCTTCCAGCTCCAACCATGTCTCTGCAAAGGGCATGATCTCATCATTCCTTTTAATGGCTGCATAGTATTCCATGATGCATATGTACCACACGTTCTTTATTTAATCCATCATTGATGGGCATTTGGATTGATTCCATGTCTTTGCTATTGTGTTCTCACATTCTCAAAATGAAAGTTGGGACTATTGATCTCCAAAGTGCCAACACACTAAACACTGAATTGTTGCAAAAGAAGAGTTAATGGCAGACAATAAGCTGAGATCTCAGTTCCTACCTTGTTCTCACCAGTCCAGTTTGTGTTCCGCCATTTGCTCATATATTTCACTGTCATGAAATTTGCAAGTGCTCATGAAATTTGCGAGTGAATAAATGGTGAAGAAAAGAAAAACAAGATAAGTCATCCACATTTTAGAAGGGCAAATATGTGAGGAAGGGCTGAGTGGCTGAATCCGAATATTTTCATTAATTCCAAACAAAGACAATGGAAAGTGGGAAAGAGGGGAATTGCAGTTCTATAAGCTATCGTTGCTCCATAGAAGAAAGGGAAGAGCCAGCAGTAATCAGGACTTTTTAAAAGAACTGTCCAAGTTCAATGACAATATCATCTAGCTTTCTGACTCTAGGCATCTGCCAAGAAACATTGGAATCTTCATCTCAGTAAACTAAAACCAGGCTAGACAAAGCAGGCACAAAGGAGAAGAGAATCACATTCGATAGGTTAGTCAGTATATAGCAAGCTAGATCAGCCATGGAAATATGCATTAGTCAGTAAGCTTGATACCTAAATCAGTGGAGACATGGTCTAATAACTGACCTTTCATTTTTTGGGGTGATTTTCATAGGCATACATGTTTACATAGCAACTCCATGAGAATTTACATTAAGTAGATGCTGATATTCATTGATTATTCAGATATTCTTCAACTTAAGATGGGGTTATCTCCTGACAAACTCATCATAAGTTGAAAATAAGTCAAAAATGCATTAAATGCACCTGATCTATGGAATATAATAGCTTGGTCTAGCCTCAAATGTGCTCAGAACAGTGATATTAGCTTACAGTTGGGCAAAATCACCTAGCAGCACAGTACACTGTAGAATTGCAGTTGCTTACCCTCGTGATTAGGTGGTTTACTGGGAGCTGCAGCTACCTGCTGCTGTCCAGCATTTTGAGAGCCTAAGAACTGCCTTCTACCCACTGTTGCACCTTCATAAAGTTGAAAAATCCTAAGTTGAACTATCTTAAATTGGGGGCTTTTGGTAATCATTTACGACTATTAATAATATGTAAACAGTAAGGGGGAG
This sequence comes from Macaca nemestrina, assembly GCF_043159975.1. NCBI lineage: Eukaryota > Metazoa > Chordata > Mammalia > Primates > Cercopithecidae > Macaca > Macaca nemestrina. The sequence continues at coordinate 50,588,935 of NC_092137.1, forward strand.
AAATATACAACAATAAATGTAGATGGCTCATTTCTAATTTGAGAACCAAGAAAATGCGGTTTATTCTGAAAAGTAATTGTAAATTTGAAATTTATGGAAGGAATTCAACATCAAATAGTTAACTTTAAGAGGGAGACTCTTCCTGACCTTTAACCAGACTAAGTTATGTTCAGATAAAGCAATCTGACTTCACACACATATTGGTTGTAGGACTTTTCTCTCACATATTTTTGAATTAATTTGTGGAATCATTTGTTTAATGTAAATATTCTTAGATTTTCTAGAGAGATCATGGACCTTGCTTTGCTGATGGGTATAGTCCCAGCCCTTAGAAGAGTATCTGTCATGTAGCAGGCATTCAAACACATTTGTTTAATGAAGAAATGTCCATGCTACAATGTGTTTGAAGAGAGGAGAGGGATAGAAAGAAAAAAGAGACAATGGAAAAGAAAGAGAGAGAAAGGCATTATTCAGAGGAAGGAGACCAGAGAGATGAACAGAGACTGGACTATCATCATGACATTCAAAACTGACCAACTGACTCTTTGTTTCACATATTGAGTGACCCAGGTCAAAGTCCTAATCAGTCAGTGTACTCATTCTGTATTCCTGACATGCATATATTTTCCTAAGAATGGTTGCAGAGAAGGGCTGGAAAAAAAAGAGGATGGAAATGAACATTAGAGAGACTGACAGGGAATAATAACAGTGAAACAGACAAACTCTATTGTGTACAACTCCACAGTCAAAGATTTTCTACCTCCCTGAGAATCAGTCTAGCTTGCAGGTAGAGTATTGACTGCCAGGCAGAGCACCATGGCTATAAAACAGACCACTGAGCTAGGCAATAAAAGAGAGAGAGAGAGGGAGAGAGAGAATAAGAGGTCTAATGTCTTGTTTATGTCCCCTTTATAGCATCTTTGAGAGGCTCTGCAGTCCCATAGCTGGCTTTAGTTCATATGCTTTTCTGATTAAGGCAATACATACCAAAGCAATCTAATATTAATGTACAATTTAGAAAAAAAATAGAGGGGTGTAAAAAAGGAGGAAATCTCCACAAACAGTGTAACTAAACAATAACAGAATACAAGACTTGCTTAATTCTTTATTAAATACATGCTTTAATTTAAGTCCCTAAAACACTTGTATCTCATTTTAAACACCCAGTTCTACTATACTGTGTTTAGTGACACTAATCCTTCTTTATAGCCTAACCTTTTGAGAAATAAGATTATGTTTCCAGTTAATAGTAGTAACAAGTTTTATTATAACAATCCTGATCACAGATTTATAAAAACCTTAAAGAAAAAAAAATGGAAATATAAATGGCTAGGATAATATCCAATATGAGAAAGATCTTTATTTAAAATGAAGTGTAAAGCTTGGCTGATGAAATGTCTCTAAAAATATTTCCAAAAAATTTATACATTTTTTTTACTTTTCATTAAGAACTTGACTACTCTTTTCAATCTCAGACAATGGTTTTATGCTTTGTAACTTTACAATTGAGAAACTCAGAGAGCCTAGAGAAGTTTGGGTACTGTGTGCAAATCTACTCAAGTGTTTAGCTTACCACATTGCTGAGAAATGACTACATATGTATGTGTGTGTGTGTGTGTGTGTGTGTGTATACATATATATTCCCAAGAGAATCTACCTTAACTCTGCTGATTATACTGTATAACATATCATGACTATCTTAACTATCAAAATGGTCCTAAGGTTTTGATGCAACTGTTTCAAATAAACAGTTGTTTTGAATTCTTTTTTTAAATATTTGTATCTGATCTTGAGATTTAGATTGATAATAATAGTAGAGTGGTTAAGTGAAGAAATTTAAGAGTCAGAGAGGTTATAATTCTGGCTCAGTCACTTACTATCTGACTGAGTCTCTGTTTTCTCATCCATAAAGTGGGAAAAATACCTAGCCACTAGGGATTGCGTGAGGATTGAATAATGTGCCTTGTGCAAAGAAGACAGCAAGTGTCCAATACATAATGTGCACTCAATAAATGATAGCAATTTATAACTACAATAAGTGATTGTTAGTATTAATAATAAAAGCCACCCATTATAGAGCGGTACTGTTACCATCACAAAGACTGACGTCTCTCTCAATTCTAAGAAAGGCTATTTTCTACCTCCTCTCTTCTCTGAATTTCCACTTATGCCATATTATCATCACCAATAAATATTTCTTGTAAGCCTAATAAGCATAAGGTATTACATTAGGCCCTCTAAAGAATACAGCCAGAATCAATCATTCTCTCAGGCGGGCCACTACCAGATCTGTACTTCCTCTATCAAAGCAGCAAGATTCTATACAGTGATGATTTATTTGTCTCCATTTAATCCACTGGATAGTGTGCTTTCATAGATAAGTCTTACTCTATATTCCCAGCACCCAGCATAATATCTGGAACATAACAGATGCCTATCCAATGTTGAATGAATGAATGGAACACGGATAAGCTCAAAGAGTTCAGGTTGAAGAGAGACAATATGGACATTCAAAAGCCTAGAGAATAAGACAAAGTTTCATATACTTACGAGGAAAAAAAATTGCCTTCTCTGTGTCAGTAAAATGCTATTGCTAATTCATAAATGAAGTAGTAGTCTCATCACAACAGTCTCCTGGGTGGTTTCATCCTATATTGTGAATAAAGGAATGGGTGGCAGAAGTGGGAGGAAGAGACTCTTAAAGGATGAACTACCAAAGAGTACCTGGGGAAAGAATGTGATATTTTACTGGGCTCAGGGCATGCCAGTCTTGTTAGTTTTGTGAATAAACTGACAAGTAGAAATTGGAATTTAGTGAGAAGTCTAAAGGGGACTCAGGCTTTTAACCACACACACACACACACACACACACACACACACACACACACACCTGCTTTTAGCTGTGAAAAGGAGCTAGAGCGATATAAAATGGCATCCAAGAGAGTAATGCACACCATCAGGAGATGTGCCATTACTGTCAATGGCAAAAACTGCGACTACTTTTGCACCAACCTAATAGTTTTAAATGCAAGGCGCTTAAACTAATTGTAGACTAGCCTTCTTGGCCTTATCAATCAACTAGCAAATATGCTCCAGTGTAAGTCAACTGATCAGAGGGAGTTTTGCCAGGAGTAGGTTAAGAGATTCTAAGATCTGGGGCCATAGATGCATACAGTAGGAATGATTTAAGATGGGTCTTTAGTGTAGAATCCTATGAATTCCAGAGAAGACTGTTACAGGACAGAGAAGTTATTTAGTCTAACCAACCAGGACTGGGTTTGAGGTAGTTTCTGAAGAGGGAATTCTGCAAGGCCCAGAGTAGAGCTGAGAGAGTGGCTCAATCTCTGACCAGAACTAAGAGAACTAGTTTAAAAGGAGGTTATAAAAAAGCCCTATTACTACATTTATGAATGAAGTAAAGGAATGAAGGCCTTACAAGGAAAATCAGAAATCCTTATCACTAGCATGCAATGCCTACTATATAGTAGGCACCAAATATCATCTTGTTAAATTAATTTGTTGTTGCTCTGATACTTCCCCATTGTATTGATTTGTCTTTAAATACTTACCATGATTTTAATTTGGAAATAATAATAGTCTTCTCATAATATTGGAGTGTCAAGTGACAAATAACAAAGCATGGTTAGATATTGACAATCTCTGACAATCTGTCAAGACTTTTATAGACTTTACCTAGTTTAATTATCATGGGACATCAGAGGGAACATCTACACCAGTGGATACTAGAAAAATGAAAAACACTGCTTTTCTTCAAAAGTATAGGGAAACAAAGAGGAAACCTTTCTCCTGGGCATCATCACTTATTTTTCTTTGATGTTTATTAAGTACACACAGCTTTCCAGGTCTGAAATAGCCTATGGCCAGGAAGTTTCTCCTCCTGGACTGGCATTATTTCTCCCTAGATAGTGAGTTATAAAAGTCCAACGTGGAAGGAAAAGTTCAGCTGCACAGGTATCATCTGAAGTTCCCCATGGGCAGACCAGTTCTGATTCAAGTCAGGATGAGAAGATATTAGGGAGTGGGAAGACAGACATACTGTGAATGTCAGTTGTCTCTGGATCTTGATTCCAATGAAAAGTCACAACTTTTACTGGTAATGCCCTGAAGACCAGGCTAACTCAGAGATAACCTTTCCTTAGGAAGTCTTCTTGAGCCGTCTCAGGTTCATCATACTTTTTCTCTGGATCCTTCTGGTATCTACCTCATTCATTTGCATTTTGTTGCTTTTTTTTTTTTTTTTTTTTTTTTGAGACGGAGTCTTGCTCTGTCGCCCAGGCTGGGGTGCAGTGGCCGGATCTCAGCTCACTGCAAGCTCCGCCTCCCGGGTTCACGCCATTCTCCTGCCTCAGCCTCCCGAGTAGCTGGGACTACAGGCGTCCACCACCTCGCCCGGCTAGATTTTTGTATTTTTTAGTAGAGACGGGGTTTCACAGGCTTAGCCAGGATGGTCTTGATCTCCTGACCTTGCGATCGGCCCGTCTCGGCCTCCCAAAGTGCTGGGATTACATGCTTGAGCCATCGCACCCGGCCTTTTTTTATTTAATTTAATTAATTAATTAATTAATTTATTTATTTATTTATTTTTAGAATTGTTGCCGTCGTCATATATGTTCTTGGTCACAAGCAATCTGATCGTAAATAATATTCATTTTCCTTATTATCTGATTCTTTCAGGGTCAATCAGGTTGTGCAGAACGAATTAATATGAATTCAGATTTTCCTAAAACTTTGAATCCCAAGTTAGGTTTTCCTAGTATACTATTGTGAGGATTTCAGTAGAGTACAACTAGGACAGAATATGGTCTGATCTGATCATTGAGTATTGAATTGTCCTAGGAAATACTCCAGAAGGTACTTGGAACCCAGGTACCATGCTGCCTGTTTCCCATTCAGATTCACCATCATCAGTTAGCATAGGTGAATAAGGGCAGAGGGAAGAACAAGAAAGGAAACAGCTGCTACCATTAAGAGGAAATCTCCATACAGTCTGAGATCTCCCAGGCTCCAAACACATGAGATTAAAAAAAAAAAATCATTTAAAGTTGTATTTTTAGTTAATACATAATAATTGTACATACTTATTGGACACAATGTGATGTTTCAGTATATGTATACATTATACGGTGATCAAAACATATTTTAAGGATTCCCTTCAATTGTGCATTGGCCACACCTCCTACAATGGCTTTCTTTTCTTCTCAGAAAGAATAATTCTGACAAAAGAAAACTGGGTTAAGAGTGGGAAGAAAAATGGGTCCTGGTACTCCCTGAAGATAATATACGTTTGACGAATCTCTTACATTGCTTCTCTCCATAACTGTAAAATTAAAATTCTTGAGCAGAATGATCCCTTACAGATTTTCTTCAGCCCTAATAGTTTATGCTGCTTCGATTCTAGCTAATCAAATCTACTCCTGACAGTTTCTCACCACTGGGGACAGTACTACAAAAAGACCAGTTGGGAAGTGGCAGCTAATCTTCCATCCTTCTGATAGCTTTGCTATAAAAGCCAATTCATCTTAACCCGTTTATACATGTTGTACTTGCCTAGATGCCTGATCTTTGTCAGATTTTGAAGAGAAGAAAGTAAAGGAAAGGAGAAATCTTCTCTCCATCCAACTTTTACTACACAGGAAGTGGTAGGTCAGCATTAAATGACTTTTTATCTGTTTCTGCCTTGTGTATCAGAGTATGGATTTCCCTAAGTGACATCAAGCTTGAAAAAGAAATTAGCTAGTAAATGTTTCCTACCTATTGACACAAAGTAAAATTATGATAGCTTTAAAAAGTGCATTCTCAGCTAGGCACGGTGGCTCATGCCTATAATCCCAGCACTTTGGGAGGCTGAGGCAGGTGAATCACGAGGTCAGGAGATCGAGACCATCCTGGCTAACATGGTGAAACCCCATCTCTACTAAAAATACAAAAAATTAGCCAGCTATGGTGGCATGTGCCTGTAGTCCCAGCTACTTGGGAAGCTGAGGCAGGAGAATCACTTGAACCCAAGAGGTGGAGTTTGCAGTGAGCCAGGATCACGCCACTGCACTCCAGCCAGAACAACACAGCAAGATTCCGTCTCAAAAAAAAAAAAAAAAAAAAAAAATCCTCTCCATAAGGTATTGTTTGGGGCCCAGTTTCAGTTGCTGGTTCTCTCCTTCTCTACTGAATTCTTTAGGTCTGTAGGTAGTACTCCTTCCCACACACAAATACCCAACTAACCTTCAGACTTGCAAACTCCACTTAATGGGTTGCTTATTGTCCCAACATTTTCCTTAAGTCCACGGATTTCACATTTATTTCCTTTTTTGTTCAATACTTCAAAAAATATTATTATTACTTTTAGAGCCACATTCAACCCTGTCTTGCATCTCTTGCATTTTTCTCCACCTCCACACGGGCCTGATTCCTTTAATTCTCCCAGGTCTATCCCAGCTGCTCCTTAGAATCATTCACCCACTCAACTCTTGGCAACTTCTATATCGCTGTCCCTTAATCTTGGAACAGCCTTCCAATCAATGTGTTTTGAGCTACCTCCTAACTTTAGAAAGAAAATTCCTCAAACTCCATCTGTTTAGAGACCATCTAGTTTCAATGATCAGTCTCCTCACCATTTTGAGAACTCTCCTAACACGTTAAAATGTAAATACTAACTTTTTTCACATAAAAATTAGCAAGCACTTCAGAGTTTAATCCAAACACCCCCAAGCTACACTTTGAATGAAAATCTTCAATTATCCCCAACCTTCCCATTTTAAACATGGGATTGTTTTATGCTAAAGTTAAGAAATGAATCTCCATTGCAGTCTGTGCATCAATGCATGAGTAAAGGAACATTTGCATTGCTTTGGGCACTGTAGAGCCTAGACACTGTTCATGTACACATGGTTAACAATTTACTTCTCTCTGCAGTATTAAATCTTCTCATGTCAGAGACTAATAAATCAAATATTCTGTAGACCACAGCATAGTTAACTTACTCAAATGACTTTCTTAATTCAGTACTGCCAGAAAGCATTTGAAAGCAGCAAATCCCAGAAGTCTTAGTGACTTCCACATTAAGCTAATGAAACACATGTATTCATGCTACCCAGGAATGTTGGTGGTGTGTGGCTTACACCTCAAGCCAACACTGTCAGTGGGTAAACCAGGAGTGGCAGCGTGCCATTTTCGTATTTCTTTTTCTGAGTCACACACTACCGCCACTTTGATTTCGATCACAGCTGATTCCCTTTCTAGGAAACTTTCCAAGCCTGTTCTCACACACCATAAGAGCTGTCTTTTTTCAACCATCACCATTTAGAATACCAAAAATCAATATCATCATGTATTTCCCATACTGGTCAACAATGCTTATCAATGGCTTTGATAAAAGTAACAGAAGCATGCCTCTTATATTTATGAAATGACCTCAAGATAAAAAACATCAACCTTAAGTAAATTTCAGAATTTTCCAAAGAAAAAATAAAATTATTTATTATTAAATTTATGTAAATAAAACTTTCCTAAAATATGCATTATGAAAAGGTGGAATAAAATATATTAAATTAAAATAGTGATATATTTTATCACTAAAACTAATAACTAAATATACATACATATATTTATAGATGTACAAATATCTATGATATACAAATGTCTATGTAGATCTTTACATAAAGTTTTTCCATACTTTCCAATTTTAATCATGTTATAGTACTTTGATAAGAAAAAAAAATTTTAACAAGTCATTTATTATTGAGATTCATTTTATCAAATATTAAAGACATCAATCATACAGAACTGATCTTTGTAAGCAAAATATCATTTTGCTATGTTTTACAGATATAAATTTAAAAATTTCTGCACTTATGGTTTAAAAGATAAAATCTGTAAATAGAAAATATTGGAGATTTGTCTTAATAGTAATAAAATTGAAAATGATCTTAGATTTTTTTTTTCTCCAAATTAAGAGTGATCTCAACATAAGCCAATCATGAGATTTGGCTGCCAAAAAAGTAATGGTTCATAGGAGGTAATGTCAACTAATGAGTCTTACAGAAGTAGGAATTGAGCTGTTGTCTTTTTTTCAGCAAACCCAGAATGAAAGAGCACAAGTCATAATAAGATTACAGACTAATAAGATGAATATAAGCAAGTATGCCCAACAAGTAATAGAATCCCCAAATTGAGACCTACAAGCAAATTGTGGGGGCAAATTGGCAGGAAGCTACTGATGGGATCTTATGCCCCCTTGCAACTTCAATGATTCATGATACCAAATTGCAATGGAAATGGGAATGACAGTTATTGCATCCTGTGAAGACAAACATATACTTCCCAGTAATGAAGTGAGATCAGTGTAGTGAGACTACTGGACTAGGCAGGAGAAATACTGCATTGGTGGCCTTGAGCAAGGCACTTAGCTTGCAGTTCCTTAATCTGCTTGTATTTAGTGTTACGCTGCCCAGGGGCTGGACAAGGAAGTGGACGGTTTATAAACACAATTGTATCTATGCCTTATACAATACTCCATGAGAGCTAGCATTAATTTCAATTTATAGTTGACAGAACAGGCTGAGTGATCTAGTGGATAGTATCTCAAGTTATTTTTTCTAAAGTTAGCATTCCTTGCTTCATTGCAAAAAGAACAATTAGAGCCACCTCAAGTTTCAAATCTGATCATATAGGGTCTGATTCACCCAATGGTTCCTCACATTTTTCATGTATTATATGTTTTATCCGTGAATATACAGCTTGTCTGATATTGTTAATAAAACAATAGACTTTCAAGAGGAATGAAAAGGAGGTGGTGTAGGAATGGTAAAAGTTTCCTTTATGTAAAGCTAGAGTAATCTGCTTGGCATTCCTCACAAAGTTTAAAATATATCCCATTTGTAACGATTATAATGGACTTCAGGGTGGGTGGGGTAACTTGATAAGAGATAAGAAAACATCTGAAAAAGTAAAATCCATTTCTAGTTAATTGTTATCAATTGAGTTGTTTTACTCTCATTGGGACACTGTTCCCTCAGGCCCTAACCACTTAGAGTGAACAGAACTAATAGCAGTCAGTTTCATTATGTCTCCTTAACAACACGGGAACCTGTTGTCCTTTAAAAATAAATATAATTGTTTTAACCTTTACATTTTTTATGTACTCATACCTAAATAGAGAACTTCTGCTAAGGTAGGAGAAGTGAATACCAAGTTCAGCTCAATTCAGTTAGTTGTGCTAAAGGCTAAAATTATAGGAACAGCAAGAAGAAATAATTGACAGCTGAAGTGCATGGTCCTATGAAGCTTCTCTTCAGGGAATCTGTGATTGCTCTTAATAGCATTTTCAAAAAAACAGGTCCTGTTAATTTTCAAGATATTTTTAAACACTCGATTACTTTTAAAACAATCAGCACCATTATGAACTCCCAGGAGGCTGTGAATTAAGAAATGAATACCTTTATTTTATAACATTTTACAAAACACTCACTGTGGACAATAAATATCAAATCCACTAGGGGCTTGGGTAATGAAACACAAATCTTGAAAAAGTAAAACTGAAAGATGCTTAGATAATTAATCACAATTAAATTTCTCAATTGATTTTGAAGGAGCTAAACACAAGAGAGCGATCCATAGCTTCATCTTTTACTTGAACCCTTTTGATGCCTCAACCCCTTACAGATTTAAGGTACATGCTGAGTAAACCATTTTGGAGAAGAACTAACTATGCTAGGTAGAAAAACTACACTTTGGGCAATCAGGGGTGGAGAGTACAGGCATGATTCTGAATTATGCCATTCATAATACAGTGAAGTAAAATAGACTGCCATATACTTGAATTGTCCTTGCAGTTGCACAGGGCTGGTATCAACCAACTCAAACAATAAATATAATGTACCTATATTTCTAATTGTTTATAATCACCATCAAATATGACCCTAGCTCTAATCTCTTTGACGATCTTCTAGAGGTCATAATTCTGTGGAGGACTTGCCTTGGCTCCGGCAACACAGAGAATCCAGTACATGTGTACTGGCTCTTTCATAGCCACTTGGAACACATAGAAATGCTGTACTTTAACTTTATTGTCCTGTATACAAACCAGGGTTTGGCTTTCCTGCATGCTGACAGTCAAAACATCTTCCAGAAATGCTCCTCATCAAGGAGTTAGCAGAAACTCTGAAATTGGGTTTCTGACAGGGCATTCTCTAAGGAGTGCCATTGCTTTTGAATTATAATTATATGCTCCTTTGATTCCATTCAATTTTATTGAAATTCAGGGTATTTGCTGAAACCAATCCTGATATTCTGGGAATGACGGGGCATTCTTTTCTTATCATATTTCAAAGATAACTATCATTCTTTTAGTCTTCCATTTCTTTGACACTCTTTTATTGAACATCTCCCACTCAAAAAAGGTTCTCTGATTGATTTTATGCAATAGCAAAGTAAAAAAAAAAAAAAAAAAAAAAAAAAAAAAAAAAAAAAAAAAAAGATTGTTACTTTGAGATGTTTATAGTCTGGTTAATTATGGGGTCACTACATTAAACAAAAGAAAACACATCTTGTGGCTTTAAGAGTATGCTGACAGCCTGGGCAACATGGTGAAACCTGGAGTCTACCAAAAATCCCCAAAATCAGCCAGAGTTGGTGGTGTGCAACTGTAGTCCCAGCTACTTGGGAGGCTGAGGCGGGAGGACAGCTTGAGCTCAGGAGGCAGAAGCTGCAGTGAGCTGAGACTGCGCCACTGTACTTGCTAGACACAGAGCGAGACCCTGTCTCAAGAAAACAACAACAAAACACCAAAAATCAAAAAAAGAATACGCGTACAAGCACAACATCAGACCAAGGTGGTGATAAACAGACAGATTCAGGCATGTGAATAAGTTGACATGTCTAACGCATTTAGTATCAGTCTTCTTTATTCCTAAAATATGGAATAAAATATGAACACCATTTAGTCCAATGATAATTCTTACATAGTTAGAGAAAGAAAGTTAGAAAATAAGTTCTGAGACAATGTCCACCAGAATACAAGCTATTTAACCAATAAAGTTAGATTTACTGGTTAATAATAATAGTAACTGGTATCAATAATATATGAACATATCACTGATATAAGTAAATCTCTTGCTTAGACCCAAATGTATGAAATTCTAATACTGATTATTTGTCTTTTCTCTCTTCTCCTGTCTATGTCCAATTAGTTTTTCAAGGCCTCTCAGAGGTTCTTTCTTTCAGTTCCCAAAGTACATTAGGTTCTCTTATAATCTTTCCTTGCTTTGAAGCATCTTCAATAATTTTAAGTTAATAAATTGCTATTTTTTGTCAATGTCCATCTTCCACTTTTAAACTCAATTTCATTTAGCTGCCTTTTCTGTCTTCTTTGCCAATATACCTATGACCATAGGAGAGTAACTGGAATGTAGTGGATATACATATTGTTTAAAACGCTGTTGAAATAACCCAAACTCCAGGGAAGGCCTCATATTTAAATGGAACTTTAAATATACCATTGCTGGTTATACTTGGTGATGTTATGGTATCAAATTTCTTTTCTTGAAAAGGTTAAATTAACAAATTAAAATTTCAGATTGGTATGTCAAACTCATCTTAGAATTATTTTTACCAAGTTAGTCAATTAAATGCCTACATCTTAAAGTTGATTTTATATACTTTCTTTTTCTTAAATAGTAGTATTGGACTGTATTGAGTATCAAACTGTAAGTATGCATTCTTTCTTTAAAAATGGTCAAATAAAGACAGATAAAAAGCATGGATTTTCCTGTATGTTTTCATAGAAATTTCATGTAAGTTAATAAGTTATAGGTTTGCCTATTTAAACAGGTTTTCACCTGGAGGACAATGGGGTGTATAGGAAATAGGAGAAATTCTCATAAGGATGATTAAGTTTTCCTAGCTTCTCGTCCTGCCCTTTGTTTAATTCCATGAATAAAAAGGGAAGGCCCCTTTGTATATTTTTCTTTTAACTTATAAAATCTATTTGAAAACTTATAATTTAAGAGAAGACCCTTCTGTGAATTTAGGAACTTTTCTTATTCCTAAGAGCAACTAATTTACACAGGTTAGTTTGGCTCACACAATGACTTAATTTTTAAAAAATCAATGCTGTGTTACTGTACTAGTGCTACAAAAGTTGGTGACAGGAGACCTTGATAAGTGCTATGGTTTGACTGTTCCCCAAAGTTCATGTGTTAGAAATTTAATCTTCGATGCAGCAGTATTGAGAGGTGAGACCTTTAAGAGGTGATTAGGCCATACGGATCTTTCCTCATGAATGGATTAATGTCATTAGTGTAGGAGTGGGTTTGTTACAAAAGAAAGGTTGGCCCCCTCTTGCTCTCTTGTGCTCCCTTGACCCCCGCCTCCCTCCAACATACACATTTTGCCATGGGATGGTGCTGCAAGAAGGCCCTTGTCAGATGCTGGCCCCTTGATTTTGGACTTCCCAGCCACCAGAACCGTAAGGAATAAATATCTGTTCTTTATAAATCATACAATCTGTGGTATTCTCTTATAGCAACACAAACGGACTAAGATAACAAATCATATTAGTATTTCACAACCTAGAAGAGCAAGAATTTTAAGAATAAACCCATGCAGCACAGAGTTGATACCATTTATTCTAACACACTCTGGACTGATTTTCCCAGACTTTGGAAATGTTTTACCTTTAACTTCCAGAACAACTTTCATGAATTTTGGCCTCCCTAGTAGAGCTCACAGAGCTAAAACAGCAAAATTAAAAGGTCTTGGGAGTGAGGCAGGGCAGGTGAAAATGAGAATGTTGTCTCAGATATATTAGGGACTTTCACAAGTTTGCAGAAAGAAAAAAAGCAAGAAAAGACAACTGAAAGACATAATAAGACTGAGATAAAATGCCAGAATATAGGAGAAGATCCCTGAGTTGACTGAACATTAATATGGAATGGGAAGGGGAATTGAAAAAAAAAAAAGCCTATAGAGCAAAATTTTATTTGAATAGCAATATCAGAAGTTAATGAGTTTGGTTATAACTAAACCTAATTATAGTGCTTTAAAAATAATCTTCTTGGGAAGAGAATCCATGTGTTTCAAATTTACATTACATTTAAAATACAATAACGGCAACCCTCTTAAAATATACTTATTAGGGATTTTATCACTTATTTTGAAAATCTAATACATGATATTGAAGATGTGGAAATACTGGGACAATGTTGGTTTCCGTTAGAATGCAGCTTTATGGCAAGGACTCCTATTCTTGTTTATTTAAGTTCCAACGTACTAATGAGATAGGCTGGCTTTTAGCAAATGGATCAATGAGTCTTAATCCCAGATCTGAGACTTTCTGTTGGTTGGTAAGCTTCTAATTTACACAGAAGAGTAAGAACTAAAATGGTCAGGCTGCAACAAATGGCTTCGGGATGAATGAGAAACAATTGAGAGTAATTTCCTCAATTATGTCTCTTCTCTTTTTACATGCAGTTTCTGTACATTTCAGAGAGGTACATATAGAGGGACCACTTCATTTAGCAATCTGTGTTTCTGACAATAAAAAAATCTTATGAGCAGTTGACTTATTTTCATTTGTAAACATCTCTGCAGATTAGTTTTTGCTGCTACTTAATGAGGCAGATTATGAAACTTACTTATCAATTTATCAAAGTTGCCATCTATGATAATCATCGAGGTGTCTCTCTCTTGAATTACTATCTGTTCATCACTGACACAGCCAATCATGCAATTCTAAAATGACGTCATCACAAGGCTTATATGATAACTAGTGATAAATTCATCAAACCAAATTTATTTAATAATACCAGAACTAGCAAAAATATCCTAAAGGAGAAATTAAACTGCAAATACCTTCTTAGGTAGGCTTTTTATATGATTGTCTTACTGCCTTTCTAATTCCCACAGCGACCTCCTTTGTTATTTTCCTGCTACATAAAGAGTAAGTTTTGACTTACTGTTTATTTGACTGAGTTCAAATTATTTACAGATTATCACCATAGGATGCATTTTACTATAGTAGTGTTTTGATAGCCCTGACTGTAAAACATTGCCAGATGATAGGATCATGGAAGAGGAATAGAAATGTCAATGCATTTAAGTCATGAGAAAGTGCCTTAGACTGCAATAGGTAAGGTGAAAAAGAGATGTCTTTTTAAAAAGATATGCAAAGGCCGGGCGCGGTGGCTCAAGCCTGTAATCCCCGCACTTTGGGAGGCCGAGACGGGCGGATCACGAGGTCAGGAGATCGAGACCATCCTGGCTAACACGGTGAAACCCCGTCTCTACTAAAAAATACAAAAAAAAAAAAAAAAAAAAAAAAACTAGCCGGGCGAGGTGGCGGGCGCCTGTAGTCCCGGCTACTCGGGAGGCTGAGGCAGGAGAATGGCGGGAACCCGGGAGGCGGAGCTTGCAGTGAGCTGAGATCCGGCCACTGCACTCCAGCCTGGGTGACAGAGCGAGACTCCGTCTCAAAAAAAAAGATATGCAAATACTAAATATAATAAATCAGTTCTAATTTTTGAGCGAAACTCTCAGACCAGAATAATTTGAACTTTAAGGGAAAAGGTGAACTGATATACAGTAATAGAGGACAAAGAGAAAGCTCAGAGTTGAAGTAATATTCTTCATAATTGGTCATAGTTGGTGCTTGATAAATACACGTTTCATACATGAATAAACATGTGAAACAAAGAAGTAGTAGAGAAAAGGTTTCAAATGGGTATCCTGAAAGCTATATCAGGACTGCTAACTGGATGGTTTGGCCAAGGAAGTGTATTAAAAGCAAAATGTGCTTGGTACAGTGGTGTGCACCTGCAGTTCTAGCTACCAGGGAGGGTAAGGCAGGAAGATTGTCTGAGCCCAGGAGTCCAAGACCAGCTTGGGCAACATAGCAAGACTCTGTCTAATAATAATTTAAAAAAAGCAAAATGTACAGTGTTTAAAAATCAACAGATTTTACTTTAAATCTTCATTTCTTTAAAATCTGGATAACATGGAAACATTCCTGGGAAAGAAAAAGAAAGGGGAGAACTATAATGGATAAATTGCAGGCAACAAACCCAAGACATTTTCAAATCAACAGGCACCATCTCAAGAGAGAAGTCATTCTGTTGTCCGGATGTTATCAATTTCTAGGTATTGTAATACGAGGACCCTTTCCATACCAAAAAAATAAAACATATGCATACTGGATATTTTCCTTCTTTGAAACAATTTATTTCTTTAACATCCAAAGCGCTAAACATTACTTCTGTTTTTCTAATCATACTGGCATTTATTCTCAGAACTCAATCACCTCTTTAGACAAAGTTGCACTTCTCATGATATCTGGTTTCCTTGGTCATTTAATTTATCTGCTTGCTGAACTCTGAGTCTTTTGACACTCCAAGTAGAAGTTCAATGAAATATTTCAGGGAGAAGGATTAGAGGATAGTGCGCTGCTTTCAAAATATACAAAACAGGAAACTGTTAATTTAAGAAGTAAAGATATTTTGGCTGTGGAAAACAGAACGAACTTAAGAAAAATGAGACAGATACGTAAAATTAGGCTGTTCCAAAGTTTGGATTTTTTTAAAATTTGAGATAAAATGTATATTGTTCCTCACTTTTATTATAACAACTTCATTTTTACTAGTATTTTTATTCTTTGAAGTTTGCTACATCGAAGTGTTCCTTTAGCAGGAGTAGATAGATTTGAAAAATAGGCTTAATCTACTATTTCTTCATGACTTTCTCTCTACATGAGAGTCTGGCAAAATTACTGCTCACTTGCTGCTGACACATACAATTCCCAGGGATAAAAGAAAATAGGACGAAGAATTATGCAAGAAAAAATCACAGGCAGCAAATAAACCCAAGACATTTTCAAATCAACAGGTGTCATCTCCAGAGAGAAGTCACTTTGTTGTCTCCATGTTGCCATTTCTAGGTTTTGTAATTGAAGACTGTTTCTCTACACTATAAATAAAATATTTGACACAGTAGCTTATTCTTTTCTGAAACACTTTATTTTTTCAGCTTTCAGGATGTCACGGGCTAGTTCTATTTTTCCTACCTTGCTGACCATTTATTCTCAGTCTTCTCTGCTAGATTCTGTTATTTTGTGACCTCCAAATATGAGAAGGCTCAGTTTTCATATCTCTTCCCCATCTAAACTCCCTTTCTGGGTAATTTCATCTTGTCCTGTGACTACAATCAATCTATATGTGATGATGCTTATGTTTGCATCTCCAGCCTCAACTCTCCTGGGAAATTCTGACTCATGTATCCATCTATCTATTTGGATGTCCCCTAGGTATATCAAAACCAAAGTCTAAAAACAACAACAAAACATCCACTTTTCCACTCCAACCTCCCGCAAAGGATAAAAGTCTTGATTTTCCATTCGCAACAAGGCTTCTGCTAATAACACCACTATTCTCACAATTAAGTGGGTCAAAATTAAAGAATATATTAAAATTCTGCTTTCTTTCACTCCACACATGTAATCTGTCAGCAAGTGCTGCCTGCTCTGCCTCTAAAATGCACGTGGGATTTTACCACCCCTTGGCTTGAACCTCACAACCACCTAAATCTAAGCCACCACTATCTCTTTTGTGGACGTCTGCTACAGCATCCTACTATGTTTTGTTTTGTTTTTTTTTTTTCCTCCCTCTTGTTTCTCTGCAATCTATTGTCTACACTGAAGCCAGAGTTATCGTTTTTAAAAAAATAAAAGTCATCCTCATGATCAAATGTTCTCAATGGCTTTCTAACACACAGGGTAAAATTCAGATCCTTTTCAATAACCTGAATGATATGAGAAGGCATCTGGCCACCCTCCTGCTCTTCCTCGCCTCCTACTCTTTTTCCTTCCTGCTTATGCTCCTCCAGTTACGCAGGTCTTCTTATTCTTCAAACATCTGCATTTGCTATTTCCATGCCTTGTGATCCTCTTCACCAAGACAGTCATATGACTACTTTCCTTATTTCATTCTAGTGTATAATAAAAGGTCCCCTTTCAAAGAAGCGTCTCGTATTTTTTTCTAATATAATTTCCTATTAATTTCTAGCACGCTTTTCCCCATTTCCCTGATATGCTTTTCTTGATAGGTATTATATTATACTCACATCATAGTATTCCTTTCTTCTTTGTTATTGATCTTCCCCAATAGAAATTATGTTCTAGGAGGATAAGAATTCTATTTTGTTTACACTCGCCCATAAAGCCTGACATATAGTTGGCACTCAACAAAGGGTTGCTGAATAAAAGAATAAATTAAAGACTACTAGATTGAAATACCAGAAAATGATCATAACACTTGTCCTAATTCTTTACCTCACATCAAGAAGTGCTAAAATGAGATGTTTAGGAAACCAACAAAGATTACTTAAAATATTTTATTAAACGTACTCTTCTAGAAGCAGAAGAGATTATTTAAAATTTTTTTTTCTATACATTATTTATCTTGCCCACATTTACTCTGACAGAAAAATGGATTCTAACGTATATATAAGCTCTAGGAAAAGTCAAAAACAGGTCCTTTATATGCTTGCTAGTTTTAAAATACAGTCTGATTTCATCCACTTCAATTGAATATGCAACTACCACTTCCTGGTACTCTGCTGAAACCTGTGAAAGATAACAAAATGAATCACAATAACTAATGTTTATAGAACAACTTAACTTATGCCAGGGAATGTGCTAAAAGCTTTGCAGGCACTGTATCATTTACATTCCGGTGACAACTCCATGAGGTATAAGGATCCCTATTTCAGAGAAGAGAAAACTAAGTGAATCAGGCAACTTGTCCTACACCAGACAGCTGTTAAGTGGAGCTGAAACTTGCAGCCTTGCCTTTCTGATGGCTATGTTGGTCATTTTTAGTATAGAACTTACTGCCACTAGCAGGACTCAAGAACACTCCTGGTGCACCCTGATGACTCAGTTCATCCAAATATGTAAATCTTCTGCTGTGTCCTTAGGGAATAACAACGTTGAAGGCGATTAAGCTATGTCTAGAGTATCTTTACCAGTAGATTATTGAAAAGTTATTGAATTACTAAAATTTATTTTTCATAAACTAAAATTAGTACTTAATAGAGTTTACTGAGAATTCTAATTCAATATCCTAATGAGAAAGCTGGCTGCTACCCAACACCTGAGAGCAATGTAAATAGCACCCTGTGCAAAGAGCACATGCAAACAGGCAGAACTGCCAAAATCCTGGGCACAGATGAAAGTGTAAGTGGTTTTCAAGTACTATTTCAAGTAACATTATTCTTACTCTAAATAACAAATTCCTGTTTATTTAGACTTCATTATTGTCAATTTAACTTGTAAAAGTTTCTTTGCTTAACACTATCACATGTAATGGTGATTCTCAGAACTATTTGTGATAATCTGAATCAGAACTATTTGTGATCTAAAATTGTATTATGGATATATTTTAAGACAGCTACACATAGCAAACAATATGAATCATCCATAGTCCTGCTACAAAGCAAATATATACATATATCACACCCTGCTTGAATTTTCCTAGGTAGTGATTTTTTTTGTTATCAAGAGTTTGGAGTTTTTTTGCTTTGTTTTTGGAATGAGTTATGAGGAATTATGATAAAAAAAAATGAGAACTTCTGTTTGGTGTTAACAGTGTTATGCCTGCTTTGCTCTAGTGTTTCCTAACCTACTGTATGAAGGAGGTATTGCAAGGCAAGACAGTAAGTATAATCATAAAGGGACTCACACACTCTCAGGTGAAGTGCAAAAATACTGACCATGGTGTTCAAATATTAAGGAGGAGTAAGCGTTCAAATTCAGATATGTAAGATAATTTCTCAAAAAAAAAAACAGGAAAAACCTATCATTAATTTTTTTAAATATATCTTCCAGAGCAGTTTTCTTAACGATTTTACATAGAAGAGGAGTATTTTTGTCTCCCTAAGATTTGGACTTAAGGTCAAAGTTGTTGAGGGTTGATAGGCTCTTGATAGGCTCAGGTGAAACCTAGAGAGGAGAAGGGAAGAAGATAAATCTAGTATCCTAGATCCTTTTTAAGAAGCAGCAGTTCCACTCCTGACTCTTTCCTGAAGATGGTCTCAGGTCTTCAGGAGACCCTATGCAAGGACCCTACTGTGCACTCTGTTGAGTATTCTGGCTCTCTGGTATCAGGTCACTGGGCCTACTCTACTTCTGGTGTCATTCTGGCCCTGTGAAGAAACCATGAGGAGAATCTGGTCAATGCATTTTGTAGTTAACACCACAAACGACATGGGAAACTTAGCCAGAGAGCCATTAGAGTGGCGATCAGTGACGCTGCTGCTCTACCCAGTCTGTCTCATGTGCTTTAAGATGGAAACACCTAATGCTGACTTAGCCTTCACCAAAGTGAACAGACCACTCTTCTAAGGTTTCTGGTTGTTATCAAGAAGTACAAGCAAAGAATGACAAGCAGAACAATGGACATTTGTTAAGTGATTGGCTTGCATACGTTGGCTCCTTCAATACTAACAGCAACGAGTAGGTACTATTATTACTGCCCTGTTACAGATGAACAGTAGGTACTATTATTCAGTCCATGTAACAAGTGAGGGCGTGAAGCTTATCAAGGAGTTCACTGGCCATTTCTTGACCAGGATACAAGCTCGTAATGTTTCTCTCTTTTGTAAATCTGAATTTTCCAACACTTTTTGATTTAAGAATTGATCTGGAAAGCCCTTTATTCACAGTTGCTTTCTGGCTACTATCAGTAAAAAGGATAGGCTCAAAGGAGATCTGTTGTGTTTAGAATGGTAGAGGTATAAGAGATCTATTTTTTATCTTTAAAAACGTCATTACTTGTTTTAGTGGTGTTAGTTATTGACTCTTTTTCCTTTATAGTAACATAATTATTTATGTATGAAAGGTTATTTAAAAAGTCCCATTCTAATGACAATCAATTAATTTACCAACAAATACAGTAAAATTGCAAAACAAAACCTTGCAACGTTCTTAAAATACAGCTTTTGGACACTCAAAACAAGATAAAATCTTACAGATAACGTGAATACATTATTAGTTATTTCACATCAGAAAGGAAGAATGTTGAAAAAAAATCATTATCATATGTGGTTTAAACATTGCTTTCCACACACAGGTTTCAGAGGCTCTGACATTTTTCAGGAACATAGATTATTTGGCTGTTTTTCCCCTCTTAAGTGGGATTGATTTATTGGCTAAGTTTCCACAGTAACTCCCAGCACGTGTAGAACTGTTTAGCAAATCTGCATTATTTTGCATTTTCCCTAAGGTCACTCTTTTCATAGATTCAAACAGGAAGGAATTTTAAAATTTATCCCTCTACTAAAGTTTACCGGCTATTGTACTCATTATCTTAGCATTCTTATTAGTTTCTTTTGAGAAAGTACATATGGTAAAGTCAGGTAACTAAAAAGGGTATACCATTTAAATACAATGTTATTCAAGCATTGGAATATTATTCAAATAAAAAAAAAGAAAACTGAAAATAGAGTGAACAAGATTATTACATTAGGCAATGAGAAAAAAACAGTATTGTGGATATCATAGGTATGTGTAGGATACACATGAGACCTCAAACATATGTATCTTTGTGGAAATGTAAATAATTTATTATAGTAGATAAAACTGGGAAAGAGCTTCTACTAATTAACACAGTCATCTTCCCTGTATAGAGAAGTCGAAAAACCATTTCCATTTGCAGGCATGTGGTCATTAGACTAACGGGCAATGCCTTTGGACAGGATTTACTTATAACCCAGCTGGCTCAAAAAAGTAATCATTCTCTAATTAAGAGGTTTCCTTATGTGTTTTCTATTGTCATTTCTAGAGTTCCAACAATATCTAGCTTGGTAGTGTAAAAGTGGTATGCTATTCAATTATCAGCTAGTAGTAGGGCTGCGAGACACCCTGGGTTTCATCCAGTCATTTGTTTCTATTGATGGTAGAGGATGGGAGGGTAGGTATACAAGCACATACATGAAACAAACTTTCTTTTTCCACTCAGTTGGAATAAATTATAACATGTCTGGACAAATATGTGCGTGACTATTTTCCGGACTGATTGGAGGTCATAATGGATTTTCGAAAGTAAAATTCAAATAGATAATAAGCTTGATTATTCTACTCACCTTCTGTTTTTATGTTTTTCACTTAGATTTTAAAGGGTTGAGTTTTTAAAGGGCTAGGGCTTTAGTAATTTTTTAAGACGCGAATTCAAGAAGAGGGAAAAAGGCGACTCCAAAATACTGCATAAAACCTGGTTGACACCGCATGAGGTCTGGAAGGATATATTTGCCATTATTAAACCTAGCTGTCCCTCATATGAGAATGGGTTACTTACATCATTTTTTACTTTTCCGTTGTTGATCAATATTTTCAAATGTTTCTGGAAATGTTTTCCAGCAATGTTAGAGTGTAACACATTTTCTCTATTCCTGAGTTCATGAGGAAGGATTTTATTTTTCTCCTCGGCTTTTCCCTATGTCTTTGATTACCACACTTGGGAAAAATAATTTTAGGCATGTTCTATTCCACTCCATGCTTCTTCCTGTTGGGAGAGCTTTTATAAGGAAGCACAGGGCCCTTTGCTCTTTCAAGGGCTCTAACTCATGGGTGCCCCTTGCCCAGGGCCCATCACTGTGTGCACGGAGTTAGGCTTGCCTAACCCAGGGGTCCAGTAAGCAGGCTCGTGTGGCTCTCACCACTAAGTCATGTTGTCCAAATTGGTCTTTGTGCATTCAGGTGTTTTTGAAAAACCTTGTTCAGTATGCTGCAAAAGCTTACACTACTCCAAATCTACCCAGCTGTGTAACCAGATAACTGGTAAAAATTTAAAAAAAAAAAAAAAAAAAAAAAAAATTCTCAGAAAAATATTATCATTGAAAGAAATTTAATTTTTAGTAAATCAATATAATAAGAATAGGTCTTTAGTTAAAATTAAAAGGTGAATGTTGCTTGATAGATGGGAGTCCAGGAAAGAATTATGGTTAGGAGACATGAATAAAATGCACAAATGTCAGGGAGACAAGTACAATTAACACTTCCCAACAGAGCTTATGGCATAATGCCCCCCAAGAAAGAAACAGGCTGAACAAACTGTACTTGGTTCTTTCACAGATTGTTCCCTCCACCTATTTGTATACTTTGCATGCAACTACTGTAACTTGCTGGTATAAAACATTAATATGCTAGGGAAAAAAATCACAAATGAAGGAAGCAATGTGTTTCCTTTATACAGACATATTTCCCATATTCCAATATGTGTAAGATTTTCCATGTTACGGAAATGGAAAACAGCAGAACAGGCAAAACCAAGGATGATAATTGTTTATTCATCTATACTTTCCATCTTTTTTAAATACCCAAGTTGTTTAGAACTCCATAAGGAGTGCTACTCGGGGTAGGGGTCTTCAGAAATGTCATTGCTCATATAAACATAATAAAGTGGAAACATGATTAAAATACTTAGGTTTCTAATTGTAATGAATATAATAAAGAGCGACTAGCTTAAATGAATAAGGCCAGAGGGTATCAGTGGCTGGACACGATAAGAGTTTCATTAGCAAAACCACAAGGACACCAGACCAGAAAGTTTCCAGGTGAAAGGACGTTAAAAAGGTTACAGGCCGGGCGCGGTGGCTCATGCCTGTAACCTCAGCACTTTGGTA
Source organism: Macaca nemestrina (assembly GCF_043159975.1). Classification (NCBI taxonomy): domain Eukaryota; kingdom Metazoa; phylum Chordata; class Mammalia; order Primates; family Cercopithecidae; genus Macaca; species Macaca nemestrina. The sequence goes on from NC_092137.1 coordinate 50,611,618, forward strand.
GGCCAAGGCGGGCGGATCATGAGGTCAGGAGATCCAGACCATCCTGGCTAACAAGGTGAAACCACGTCTCTACTAAAAATACAAAAAAAAAAAATTAGCCGGGCGTGGTGGTGGGCGAGTGTAGTTACTAGGGAGGCTGAGGCAGGAGAATGGCGTGAACACAGGAGGCAGAGCTTGCAGTGAGCAGAGATCGCCACTGCACTCCAGCCTGGGCGACAGAGCGAGACTCCATCTCAAAAAAAAAAAAGGTTCCATTGGACTTATGAAATAGGAACATACTGTCGGGCGCGGTGGCTCACGCCTGTAACCCCAGCACCTTGGGAGGCTGAGGCTGGCGGATCATGAGGTTAGGAGATCGAGACCATTGTGGCTAACACGGTGAAACCCCATCTCTACTAAAAATACAAAAAAAAAAAAAAAAAAAAATTGCCAGATGTAGCGGCGGGCACGTGTAGTCCTAGCTACTCGGGAGGCAGGAGAATTGCTTGAACCCGGGAGGCAGAGGCAGAGCTTGCAGTGAGCCGAGATCATTCCACTGCACGCCAGCCTGGGCAACAGAGCGAGACTCCATCTCAAAAAATAAATAAATAAATAAATAAATAAATAAATAAATAAATACAAAAATAAAAATAAAAGAAATTGGAATACACTAACAACCATGTCACTGTGGACAACTAAGTTTCTCATCAAAATCTGTAAACTTATCAAGAAAGTATCTGCTAGAATTCTAAATGCTGAAACTGAAAAAAAGTGTGCTTTGGGCAAACAAAAAGGAATATTTTGCATTCAAGAAGTTTATGTTTTGTAAGATTTGGTAGAAACTGAAGGTATGAGTATGTTTAGGAAATATACAGATAATAGGTCTGCAGTTGCTTATCACAGGGCATTCTGTGGTGATGTTTCACACACCTGGGTTGATGCTCTGCAAGACATCTCTGTTCATGTCACAGTGTTCTGTGATCACCTTAATGCAAAATTCCAGAGCAGCAGCTCTTGTGAACCTCACTGAGAAGTGCCCGCTCTAATAATGAAATATTGTGGACCTTTTCTGATACTCAGAAAAGTGGATTAATCAATGTAACATCCTAAATTTAAATTTTCTTCCATGATTTTTTCAGGTATTTTTGGCCATGTTATCACAATATGCTCATATTAGATACCAACCATTTTGCTTAGACTTTCAGGTTCCTCATTTGAACTCAATCTGGGAAGATGCTTACATTAATTTTTGCTTCTAAAATGGAAATATTTTTAAATCTATACCTTAAGATGGGAAGGGCCGCTAGTAAAATTACTCTTAATGTATGTGTTTGAATCAAATACCAATATTGATAATGGTTTGAAAGCTCACTGCCCAGGAGTAACAGTAACTGCAGGAGTAACAGTAAATATCAGGAGATGCTCCAGTCTCTCCCTGAAGGTAGACATGTGTCCTTTGACAAGTGATGGGATAATTGGGCACTTGGCTTCTTCACTGGTGACAGCGGGGAGGGAGAGGGCTTAAGTGGCCCATAAAACAAAAATTTCTAAGATTCCTTCTACATTTGATCCCCTTCCAAAGTGTGACTAGGGGTACCCTAAAGGGAAACAAGACACTTTACTAGATGAAGTCAGCTGGGATCCTACGTGAGATGTCTTTAATTGGTTATATTAATAGCTAATGGCAAACAAAAGGCAAGGCACAGGAAAGGATGGAGCAATTACTCCATACTGAGATCATTTTGGGGTAGGCAAGTTCCCACAAGAGCCTATGGTTGGAATTTTAGTTTATTTTATTTTTCACGAACAAAACAACTCATTTAAAAGCAACTTAAAACACAACCGGGGTGATTTTCCTCACAGCCCTCCCTGATATTTAATATCTTGCTATATTCAAAGCTGGAGATGATCATGCAAACCAGTCAGCCTTTTCACTTCCTGGAAGCCCTAGTTCAGGTTATTTTACTCTTAGGGAAGTGACCTGTCTTCCCCTATTGACCTGGGAAGGGGCAGAAAAATTCCAGAAGAGTGAACTGAAGGTTTGATACAAGAATTTGCTCAACTTAGACCTGCCTAGAACAGCAGCATTTTATTCTGATCGAATCTGTGGAAAATAAGACCCAGAGGAACTCAGACTAGTATAGCTTGTCTTCTTTTATCTATTCCTGTGTTTGGAAAATAAAATTAATCTGTAGCAGAAGAAAGTGTGACAAACATTTGCTCTAGGTACCAAGGGATCAAAGTAACTGAGCCTTCATGTCTTTTTTACCCCCACTAATTTAATACATCCATTAATTTTAAAAGTATGGATACAAGAGAAATCATTTTTTTGTGTGTGTTTTATGGTAGACTTATTTGCTACATTAGCTATAATTTTTTCCACACCCCTTTTTTTTAACATTAAAAAAATGTAAAAACCTATGCTTAAATGTAAAGTATGGTGAATTGTTTCCAATGATGAATATCATCTGCCAATCTAATAAATGTGAGTAAGGTGAAAACAGAATAGAAAAAACTGAATAGAATGTGGGGGAGGGAAACAACCCTTGGAACGATAATCAGCAAGCAAAGCTGAATTCCTATGCCATAGTGCCCCCTGCTGGTCGATTGTGGAAGTAGTAACTTTCGGAGAGCAAATCAAACCTCTTGGTTAGGCCACATCATGTTTTGAACAAAAAAGTCACAAAAAATAAAGGAATGTGTGCATATTGTTTTTTGTCTATTTCTTTTTGCATAGTCATCATTTGGCAGTGGGAAGAATGGGGAAAGGATTGTTTTATGCGTGAAGAACCCCAGAGTCCATTAGAAGTAGACTTAGCCACTTCTGGAGTGATATGTGATCTGGCACTCACAGATCTTTCTTTAAGCCTCAACTCCTCCTCTGTAAATTTCAATTAGTAATAATAATAAATGATAGATTTACTGCAGAGAGCTGTTACAAAAGCATAAGAAGAGGAGGAGGAGGCGGAAATTACACACAGTAAAGTGTACTTAAAATGATATAGCACTTTGCAAAACAAATATTAATGTAAGGGTGTGGACTGGGGGAGACACTTCCATTAACAATTAAACTAACTTCCCTTATAATCATCAAAAGGTAATCCAGGCTGGGCACCCCAGGCATGGTTGCTGAGCTATCAGACTTTCAAATTCCTACAACATCACCTGGTTTCCAAGGACTTACTTGGGTACCTTTGAACAATGTATGTTGCTCAGATTATTTTAATATGACACAGAATTTAGTATATATTTAGAGAGGTCTCTACTGGTTGGTAAACAGAGGTGATGGGGTAAAGGAGATCAAGGTGCTCCTTGTTTACTTGATAACCATTAATGATTGAGTCTCCATCCTCTTGCTAGTTGTCTGACCAGCAGCATTGACATCACCTGGGAGCTTATTAGAAATAAGGAATCTAAGATTTCATCCCAGATCTACTAAATCAGAACCTACATTTAAAAACTATCCCAGGTAATTCTTATATATGTTCAAGTTTAAGAACCTCCACTCTTTCACATTTGTGCTATAAGCTCTCTCTGGCAGCACATCAGTTGTTATCTAGTACATATGTACAGAACAGTATTTTTGACTTGACCTTATTTTAAAACTACTTGGAGAAATTGAATTAGGAAGAAAAACTATGGCTAAGGATAATTAATTTTCACGAGCCTCAAAAGAGACGATAATAAGATGATGTTCCTAAACGTAACTTAGTATTACACTACTTTAAAATTTTTATAGCTTTGTAATACTGATTTTAAGGTAATCTCATGTATTTGTATTAATATGCGCATTTTATATTTGCCCTTAGTATCTGTGTTGATAGAATTTTAAAACATAGATTATTTCATTAGAAGAGATTTTAGAAAATAGACTCAAGTCTAAGTAGACACTTGAAAAATCTAAGAGGGCTGTAGCTTCTATTAAAAATACCAGCTACCCAATCTTTTATCAGTTAATGTCCTCTGAACATAAGACAATGTTCTGAGTTGTTGGAAGTGGATTGTTGTACTAGCAACACATATGATCACAGTTTCTCTATAAATACAATTTTAAAATAAACCAAACTTGCAAAATGAGTGGATGGGTATTAGAAATAAATTCATTATTTTTCACTTATTCCCTACCCCCTACCACTTATCCTAAGCTCCACCTCATACCCTCTGTTGTGTCTTCTTCCTTTAGGAATATTTAGTTTAGTATTTTTTGTTTTTGTTTTTGTTTTGTCATAGCTATGCTCTATTTAATAGGTGAAAAGACTTTAATGCCAGTGCTTCACCTAGGATAGTTTCTTTCTAACTGGTTCTTGCTATAAAAGTATCCATTCTCCTCCTATTATTAGTGTCCTGGCTATAGGTGAAGGAAGTCATCTGATTTAACCAGTGCCCACTAAGGTGTGTGAACTCTGAACATTCTTCTTCTTTTTTTTTTTTTTTTTTTTTTTTTGAGACGGAGTCTCACGCTGTTGCCCAGGCTGGAGTGCAGTGGCGCGATCTCGGCTCACTGCAAGCTCCGCCTCCTGGGTTCACGCCATTCTCCTGCCTCAGCCTCCTGAGTAGCTAGGACTACAGGCGCCCGCCACCGCGCCAGGCTAATTTTTTGTATTTTTAGTAGAGACGGGGTTTCACTGTGGTCTCGATCTCCTGACCTTGTGATCCGCCCGCCTCGGCCTCCCAAAGTGCTGGGATTACAGGCTTGAGCCACCGCGCCCGGCCCTGAACATTCTTCTTTAACCTCCCTAGTGGAGATCCACTGAGTTTTTAGGAAAGACACTCACACAACTCAGTGAAAAGCTTCTTAGCAGAACTTCATGCAATTTAAGATACAAAGAGTTTTAGGGTTGAAGTGGGAGATATTTCAGGACTCAGGTACCTTTCTGGGTCCATTAAGCCCCTCCAATCTTCTTTAGCCTATTTTCTACCTAAACTATAGGCTCTAGCTAGCTACACAGGTAATATCCTTCTGGAAGAGTAAAAATTGTGAAAAAAAAAAAATGGATTTCAGAGTTTGTCTGATTTCCTTTACCGAACAATCCTTTGAAAGTATTGAAAAGGGTCAGGGCAGGTGACTCACGTCTGTAATCCTAGTACTTTGGGAGGCCCAGGCGGGCGGATCGCGAGGTCAGGAGACTGAGACCATCCTGGCTAACACGGTGAAACCCCGTCTCTACTAAAAATACGAACAATTAGCCGGGCGTGGCGGCGGGTGCCTGTAGTCCCAGCTACTCAGGAGGCTGAGGCAGGAGAATGGCGTGAACCCGGGAGGCGGAGCTTGCAGTGAGCCGAGATCGTGCCACTGCACTCCAGCCTGGGCAACAGAGCGAGACTCCGTCAACACCACCAACACCACCACCAAAAAGGCAAGAGAGAGAGAGAGAGAGAGAGAGAAAAAAGAAAGAGATAAAGAATTGAAAAGCCGTACGTTTCCAGTCACTAAAGTTTGACATTAAGGATCAGGAAAAAGGCCTGAAGGGGGATCTCCGAAGTTGAAAGGATCTTGACTTGAGAGAGTAAAGGGTTTCTAATCTATTCATTTCACTGAATAGAGTTCAAAAGAGACTCAAGGGTGCATGTCTCTTATACTCTTTATAGTGGCACACTCTTCTCTTGCTTAAAAGCTTGGTTCGCAGAACAAATCAAGAACACACCCTTGACAAACGTTCTGGTCCAGAATAATCACCCCAACTTACTATGCCAAAGAGGGGAGCTTCAAAGTGACAAGGTGTGTGTGATCGTGTCTATCTCTGCATTCTTCATAAATACTCAAGGTAAATATATCTGGACTGAACTAAGGATATATAATGCTTCTCACAGCTTTCATCTAAAGGAAGATCTTGGGGAACTTTCCACTTGCAGATTGATATTCAACACAGAAAAGTTTCCTTGTTGATGTTCAGTGGAGTTGCAGGCTCAACACATGAGCCTATCAAACACAGCAAATAATTTTTTTTTCAAAATTGGAATTAAGGGCAAAATAGCAAATAAAATGCTATTGCAAACAATGGTGTCTCTTCAAGTGCTATGTTTGTTATAGAAATCAACAATCTCCAAGCTGTGGAAATAAAATGAAGATCCCTTAAGGGCAATGCAAACTTCCAGAGACATTAGGATTTGCTTAGCATATAGAAAACAATGAAAACAAAACAAAACAGAACTTCTTTCTGTTGTGTCACAGTGATCCATCCACCTGTTGGTCGGACCCAATTTGGGGACTGAAAAATTGTGATTTTCAACAGAGCAAATTACACATTTCCTGTATGCCTCCTTTCTTCAGTATATTTCTGACTTTTTCCTTCTACCTCCACATGGTACAGTGGGAAGCAAACAAAATTGGGAATCAGAAGACTTAGTTTGCTCCCATGTTTATGACTCACGCACATGACTCAAACTCAGTGCTTTAATTTCCTAAGGAATTAATTATATTTGTATGAAATAAGTACTGCACTCTATATAAATAATAATTAAAGGAAAAATAATAATAGCTAATTCTTAATGAGTATTTCTTATTCTCCAGGCACTTTTCAAGGTGCTTTACATTTGTTAACTCATTTAAATTCTCACAAAACTCTGCAACACTAGGTAATATTATCATCATTGTTTTATAGATGAGGAAATTGAGGCACAGATTGCTAAATCATTTGTCCAAGATCATGCAGCTGATAAATAGTGAAATCAAAATTAAGTTCAGGCAGTTGAGCTCCAGAGTCTACAGGTTTTCATGTTAATTCTCCTCCTCTGATACAGTTTCAATCCCCTATTTTGATTCCATATCACGCTTTTCCAATGTTTTCCGCTTTCTATAAAAGTTGATACCTCTAGGAGTAAGTCTTTAAATAATAGTTTCATATCTATTGGGAGAAGAGATGATGGCAAAACCACCATAAAACAAGATGGAACATTTAAGAGGAGACACAGTCATAAATCTGATCTACTAAATAAAGGGGGAAAAAAAGAATAAAAACTTCACCCCTTAAAGAAAAACATACATTTAAGTCTGTCTGGATCTTTTGTGAAGAGCAAAGGAAATGATGAATAAAAAAGGATTTTGATTGTCCTTTCCAAAATGTTGTCCCTTACCTCTTGGATATTGGTGACACCACCCACACTCCACCCACCTTTAATGACCTCGACTTTTTAGTGAAAAACTCTATCTTTGCATAAACTTTGTTGTTTTGACTCTGCAATCAGGAAGATCCTTCATGGCTATATTTAGCCAGGTGTAGGTAGGATCTGAGTGGAAAGACAGCAAAGGAAGTTATATTCATTATAATTTAATGACATGCCAGGTATTAGGCATGTCCACATACATAATTATTAACACAGGGTTAAGCATTTCCATTTAACACACAGAGAGAGAGAGAGTTTGCACAGTATCTTTCTTTTGGTTCTTATCTGATGACTGATTCTCTTCCATGTACCTTTAAAACCACTAAAATAAATGGTCTACTTGGGAGGTTGTTGATACACTAGCCAAGCTATAGGTCTAAACTTCAAATGCAATTTAATCTATGCAGCATTCCTATTTCATAGTGAATCTTTAAAGTTCAATTTTTGCATTGATTGATCATCCTGGGAAACAGAAAAACCTCAACTCACAGCTTCAAGAGCTTGAAAAGCCCTAATCCACTGCCTGTTTCCATAACCTCTGAGGACAACAGGAATATGAAAAAGGAAGAAATTTCCTACAGACTCATGGTAAACTTATTGATAGTATTAATGATATACATTTTTAAAAATTATCAAATTGTGTATATTTTAAATTATTAAACTCCCATGGCCTCAATATTCTACTCTACCAAATGATGGAAAAATTTAAATTGTTTCTGCAATTTCTCCCATCTCTATAACATTAAAAGATCTACTTCTTAAAACATATGTAACATTTACTTTCCTTGCCCCAAGATGCTTTTAAAAGTTTTATAAAATACCCTTCTTTGGACATTTTTGTCATCAACTTGCCACTTTTCTGTTCAAAATGAATAATGGCTTCCCATAGGCAATGATACTATTATCCTCTCTGCATATGTGAACTACCTCTCCTTCAAGACACAAAATTCAGTCTCAAATCACTGTCTTCAGCCTCATTGATACTGTCCCTCTCTTAAAGACTGCTATGGCTTGAATATGTATCCATGCCAAAACTAGTGTTGAAATGTGATCCTCAATACGGCAATATTGAGTAGTGGGGCTTTTCAGAGGTGATTGGGTCACGAGGACTGTCCCCTCATGGATGTGTTAATCCATCTGTGGATGAATGGGTTCATGGATTAATGGGTCATCATGGGAGTGGGGCTGGTGGTTGTATAAAAAGAGGAAGATAGACCTAAGCTAGCATACTCAGCCCTCTCATCATGTGATGGCCTGCACCACCTCACCTCAGGACTCTAGAGAGACCCCTGCAGCAAAAAGGCCCTCACCAGATATGGTCCCTTCACCTTGGAATTCTCAGCCTCTATAATGGTAAGAAATACATTCCATTTCTTTATAAATTACCCAGTTTCAAGTATGCTGTTATAAGTAACAGAAAAAGGAATATGGGAAAGACCAGAGCTTTTATTCTCTGTACATGGCTTGGGCTTCATCATCTTCTTGCTTGTATTATTTTAACATTTGTTGTATGTTTGTTTTTCCTATCCAATTAAACTAAGTGTTAAATAATGACAATGCACTCAATAAATACTTATTGTCCTTCCCATATTTATTCAGTAAATGTTTTCAGTGTATAGTGTCTATATGCCCATCTGAGAAATCTAAGAATAAATAAGATATACTCCCAGCCCTCCAAGATCTTACCATCTGGAATGGTAAGGTCTCACAAGAACGGAAATATAAATTCGTTAAATATTTCCAAGGGCCACTGTGAAGAATGCAAATCTGAGTCTACAATAGATTAACACAAGAATTTCCAAGTACTAATGACAATGTGGTTAAGGTCATTGCCTGGCACAAGATCACACTAATAAAGAATATTTATTGAGCACTTACCATGTACACATTTAGTTCTCACCACAACTCTAGGCAGTGTTTCTATCTTCATTTTGCCAGTGAGGGAATTTTGGCTTTGGAGACCAGTGTTTTCCTAAGGTTGCATGATGTAGCTGAGCGAGCCAGGGCTTGGCAAAGCAGTCTGGCTTTCAGTCAGCTGTAACCACTCTGCACTACTTCCTCTTGCTTACTTGGTGCTTTTAAAATGTTTGTTGAAAGAATGAGATGATATAGGATGCATCAACAGCAAAAAATATGCTCTCCAATACTCCAAATTCTGAGGTCCCCCTAATTTGGCTCTAACATTGATTGTGTGTGTGTCTGTGTGTCTGTGTGTGTGTGTGTCTGTGTGTGTGTGTGTGTGTGTTTGTTTTAGAAAGAAATTTACATTCTACACCTGACTTCCATTTGCCCCTCTCCCTTTCCTGTTGCCACAGTTGAAGAGTAGAAATGCTTTATGGCTCTAACTGGGAGTAGAAATCACTGCAAGTGAAGAGTTGGATGAATCAATCTCAATCTCTCTCTCTCTCTCTTTTATATTTATATGATCTAAATCTGACTGCACCTTTTCAGAACATCATGCATAGTATGAGGGGACTAAATTAAAACATCTGATACAAACATTGAGAGCAGGAAAAAAAAAACTGACATGTGGTAGCTTTTCGGAGTGGCACTCTGGTTGATCCTTTTTCAAGGGGAGGGGAGGGTTGTTTATGGATGAACCCAAGCTTGATGCACGCTGCAGCCAAAAGGCAGCTCTCCCCTTTGATTTTTCCTCTATATAATCTCCATGTGGTCCCCAAATGCTTAACCCTGTCTGCCAAATGCTGTAAAATCTGTTTTTTGATTTCACAGATGGAAAAGACTTATTAGCTCATGAAGCTCACCTCCTCAGGAGAAAAGCAACTCATCAAATACCATTTACCCCACCCTTCGAGTTTGAAGTCTTTATCAGTTTCCTGGCCAAAACTGCTAAACCTCCTTTACTCATATGACATCCTAAGTCTAAAGAAAACAATACAAAAAAAAATTCATGTTTCTGTTTGGCTTCTAGTGGTCTGGGGACTTTCTTTCAAAGTGTTTCTCTTGCTGTGTTTTTAGGTAGTGCCCTAGGCAAAGAGAAAGGGACCATTTGCATCTCTTGGTCATAACTAGGCTTGTCATTCTCAAAACAACAACAATAAAGGACATAGTTAAGCACCATCTTTTTCATTGGGACAGCATCACCTGGACCAGTTTAAACCTTTCAAACAGTACATAATTATACTCAAGATGAGGATTTTAAAGAACACTTGACTTGGAAAACCTACTTTTTGAGTTTAGCCCTGTTACCACCAACTCATTTGGTTTTCCAAAGTTTAGTTTCCCAGATGATGAAATGTCAAGTTCACTACAATAGTTACATGTATAAGAATGTAAGATGCTGTGTCAACATAAGCACATGATTAAATTATCTACTAGAATTTAGTGCAACCTGATAGATATGATTAGGCAATTCTTTATAAGTGGCTACATCTTTTGTAACTGATTTTATTATATTACTCTTCATTTAAACAATAATCATTGTTCCTTCATTAGTTACAGGACAGAGTCCAAAGCTCTCAGTATTATTTTCAAGTCTTCCCTAAATCTGGCCTTAAATGTCTCTCTGATCTCATGTTGACATTCCCTATGTGAACCCTTTACTCCTGCCACATTGACCTTTTTGTCCTATGTCCTTCCCATCAGTGCCTGATCTGACACTTCCCTTCTCTCTATCCCTCTTGCTCTCTTACATACAAGCAAGGATGCAGAAACTCGACAATCCTATTCTCCAATATAACAAACAATTTTTAAGCCCTCCACCAGGATAGAATGAAATAAAAAAAAAAAAAGAGTATCTCTAAATTTGTCTCTTTTCTTGCCAACACTTAATACAATTTCAAGGTCTGGCTGGAATTTACTTCTCTAAAGCTTACACTGCTTTCAGACCTGTGATGCTCTCCTCTCCTTCTGAATTCCTATTGTTTTTGTTTTTTAAAACACACATGTGATATTTAACATATCCTACCATCTATGATGAGCTACTTTTTGTACCTATCTGCCTCTCAGAAGTATGCAGAATGTCAACTGCACATGTGCACCTCATGTTCTCATATGTATACACTCTTGTTGTATGTTGTATATTCTTAACTAAGCTCCTGGAGCAAGGAACTATTCACACACTCATTCTCCCAAAGACCAGCCCCATGGATAGTATGTACTAAGTAAAATGAATGAATGAATGAAAGTAAACTAAGGTGAAATTTTAACTGCTGACCTTTGCTAACACTCCCATGCTAACTCACAAATATTTCAGAAAAAAAAAGTATAAAAAGGACAACCATGAGAAAAAGCATTCTAGGCAGGCCTATTGATCTTGCCAAAAGGAGATTCAGAGTATAGATGGCACAGGCTATGAAGCTGCTGAGATGTGCCTCACCCACTTTGAAGAGATGCCAGAGAGGACGTTACTTGCATCATCATTCCACTGTTGGCCTCTGAATCAAAAGAGAGGGAGGCAACTTCCTAGCTTAAATAAATTATTTAGAATATTGATTTAACTGCCTGAACTGTGTTAAGTTATATCCGAACTAAAAGACAACCATTTGCATGTTTCCTTTAATGGAATCTGTGAATTCAAACATATATTTGGGTTTTTAAAAAAGAATCTTAAAGAGACATAATTTTTTCTTTCCATTTTAAAATACATATTAATAATATGTATTTTATTAATATTAATATAGGTTTTTAAAAAATTTTTAAATTTTATTAATATAGGGTTATATGCCAGGGCAGCTACTGATGATGATCCTGCAAGAACTCTCAGTTTATTGCTATTAGTTTTTAATTTATAAATGAAATACTCTAGTTCTTAGGTTAGCTAATAAAATAATGTTTGCTTTTTTTCACTCTTTATAAAATTCATTTTACTTATTTTAGATACATGTCACAAAATCCTCACTTGCACTTGCTTATTTTTGTGGTAAGCTAATAATTTAATCTTACTGAAATAATTATAAAGCAATCATACAATAATAAAAGAACATAATCTGATTTTTCTAAAATAACACTCAGGGTATGCAGATATGTGACAGACATACCTTTTTTCCACACATCCACAATGACTTCATTTTCAAAAAAGGTGCCAAAAACATACACTTGGGAAAAGACAATCTCTTCAAGAAATGGTGCTGGGAATACAGGATCCTTACGCAGAAGAATGAAGCTAGACCCCAATCTTTCTCCATAGGTGAAAATCAAATCAAAATGGATTAAAGTCTTAAATCTAAGACCTAAAACTATGAAACCACTACAAGAAAACACTGGGGAAAATCTCCAGGACATTTTTTTGGGCAAAACTTTCTTGAGAAATACCCCACAAGCACAGGCAACCAAAGCAAAAATGGACAAATGGAATCACATCATGTTAAAAAGCTTCTGCACAGAAAAGGAAACAATCAACAAAGTGAAGACACCACCTACAGAATGGGAGAAAATATTTGCAAACCCACTATCTAACAAGGAATTAATAACAAGAATATATAAGGAGATAAAACAACTTTATAGAAAAATAATCTAATGATCCAATCAAAAAATAGGCAAAAGACTTGAATAGGCTTTTCTCAAAACAAGACACATACAAATGGCAAATAGGCATATGGAAAAGTCATCAATATCACAGGTAATCAGATAAATGCCAATCAAAACTACAACGAGATATCATCTCACTCCATTTAAAATAGCTCATAACCAAAAGACAGGCAATAACAAATGCCTGTGAGGATGCGAAGAAAAGGGACCCTTTGTACACTGTTGGTAGGAACGGAAATTAGTACAGCCACTACAGAGAACAGTTTGGAGATTCCTCAAAAAACTAAAGGTTGAGCTACCATAAGATCTAGCAATCCCAATACTGAGTATATACCCAAAAGAAAGGAAATCAGTATATCAAAGAGACATATGCACTCCTATGTTTGTTGCAGCACTCTTTACAATAACTAAGATTTGGGAGCAACCTAAGTTTTCATTAACAGATTAATGCATAAAGAAAATGTGTTATATGTTCATAATGGACTACTGTTCAGATATAAAAAAAGGAGAGTCAGTCATTTGTAAAAACACAGATGGAACTGGACATCATTAAGTTAAGTGAAATAGTTATGCACAGAAAGACAAACATTGCCTATTCTCACTTATTTGTGGGATATAAAAATCAAAGCAATTGAACTCATGGACATAGAGATTAGAAGAAAGGTTACCAGAGGCTGGGAAGGATAGTGGGGTGGGGGGTGGGAAGACCGTGTGCAGGGGAGGTGGGGATGATTAATGGGTACCAAAAATAGAAATAATGAATAAGAACTACTGATTGATATCACAACAGGGTTACTACAGTCAATAATAACTGCATTGTGCATTTTAAAATAACTTAAAGAGTGTAACTGGATTGTTTGTAGCTCAAAGGATAAATGCTAGAGGGGATGGATACCCCATTCTTTGTGATGTGTGTATTTCACATTGCATATCTGTGCCCCATAAATATATACACCTACTATGTAGTCCATAAATACCCCATAAATATATACCTACTATGTACCCACAAAAAATTGGAAAAACATAGCTTTTTTCTTTTGGGGAATATTTTTTGAAATATACCCCGTAAATAAATACACTCCATAAATATACATACCTACTATGTACACACAAAAATTTGTATAAACATACCATTTTTTTGTTTTGGGGAATATTTTTTGAAAGATAATTTTTTTTCAATAAAAAAGCAAACAAGATATAAAATACATGAAAATCTTTGAGTATTGTCTATCTTTCCTTGGGCAAAAATCTTAAGGTTTTAGACACTACTATCCTTCTTAATTCATACTAAAAATCATAATCACTCCTAAAGTGTAGTAAGTCCCTCATAAAATTATTAAAGGATAAGCTTAAAATAAAAATTTAATGTATACTATTGCCATTTCAAAAGGAGAGTGTTTTGACGTCACATAACCTTTAAAAGTATATTTTGAATTTCTATATTATTTTTTAAATGCATCAATTATGTCATATGAATGTTTGTAATACCAAATATATCAATAAACTATAAAAATTGTGAAGGGAGACTATGTTGAACTTAAGAAAATTTCATATGAAATCTATTAATTTCAGAAACAAATAATATATATATATATAAAAAACAGAAATAATTTACAATTAAAAATTTTTACTAAAGCTCTTTCAATAGATATCCTTCATCTCTCCCATTACTCCCTCATCACTTCGTAACTACGACATGGAGCAGGCACATTAAACATAGTTCTTCATGAAGGAGTAAATACAATGACAAAAACTGTGGAATGACAGATAGCAAGGACTTCACAGAAGCAGGGAGTAGGCAATGAGTTTCAATGTTTTTAAAATTGAAAAAAGAAGATAATCATTACTAACTGAAGGTCTTTGTATAAAATCAAATAACAAGGTAGTTCATATTAAATACATTAAATTAAAGTTAAAGTTATTTTTAACTCCACAGATTAATGCGCTTTCCCTTTCATAGAACCCATTTTCTATTAACTTTAGCAACCAGACACCAGAGGTTGCAGTGTAAGGTGTATTTTTTTATGGCTCAAATAGAATTCAGTAATTGTATTTTCTCTTCACTTGATTGACAAAGTGCACTATGAATTGGTGGAAATGCGCTGTCTTGTCACGTGATGATTAGAAGCTGTGATAAAGATATCCTTTGCTCCAACATTTCTAGCACACGCTGCAGAGATTCCGCAAATATTCTGATGAAGCATGGATAATGATTGAATTAACACTTCAGATCCACAGCATGTCAGGGTATGGTCTCACTGGAGGCATGTGAAATATTAGCCACAGAGATGTCTTAACCACTATTTACATTTGTTTTAACATAAAATCAACTAGCGTATAAAAACGCACATGTCTCTCTAACCGTAAATAACTACATATCATCATAAATATTGAATCCAAGACAAATACCTTACCACTCATAATTATATCTTTTTGCATTAATTCAAGAATATCTTGTGACGTAGTCTCTCACAATGTGATATGATAAATTACATTAAAACAAAACAGAAAAAAATAGGCAAAATCTGTAGAGGCTTGTTAGTTTCAACACTGTGAATCACTTTCAAATTCTATATTCCTATTTTTATGGCCAACTGTTAGTAGTTACTCAACAATATTAAAATAAAAAAACCTTAGAATGAGTACTATTGATTTGTTCATTCATCAGGAATTTGTTTAATACCTCCTATATGGTAGCTCTATCCTAGCCACTGGGAATACCATAGTGAGCAATACAGTCAACTATTCCTTCCTTCAAAGAGCTTATACTCCAATGGAGGGAGATGGGCAATAAACAGAATAACTAAGCTATATAATAAGATCAATTGTCTTCTGTACTATGTGGGAAAACAGAGCAATAAAGAGAGAATTTGAAGGGGTGGAAGTGATTGTAAATGTTAATAGGGTAAGAAAGGCCTCACTGAGCAAAAAATGTATACCAAGAAAGGAGACAGGAAGAAGGCAGGGAAGTAAAAGGCTGGGAGAACAAAATGCGCAAAGAAGGCTGAGAAACTCTAATGTGACTGCTGGCCTCCGTATCTACTTTAAGCTTTGCATTCCCTCTACTGGTTCCAGGTGAATTCCCCAAATATCCCTTTAGTCGCAGGCCCTATTTCACTCACCATAAAGTTAATGATTTCTATTTTCCTTCTGTTTTAGGAGAAATATGAAAATAATATGTTATACATTTTCACTATTGTATTAGTCTGTTCTCACGCTGCTATAAAGAACTGCCCAGGACTGGGTAATTTATAAAGGAAGAGGTTTAATTGACTCTCAGGTCTGCATGGCTGGGAAGGCCTCAGGAAACTTATAATCAGGCAGAAGGGGAAGCAAACATGTCCTTCTTCATATGATGGCTGGAAGGAGAAATGCCAAGCAAAGAGGGAAAAAGCAAAGAGGGAAAAGCCCCTTGTAAAACCATTAGATCTCGTGAGAACTCACTCACTATCTGCAGCACAGGGGTTACTGCCCCTATTATTCAATTACCTCCCACTAGGTCCCTTCCACGACACTTGAGGATTATGGGAACTAGAATTAAAGATGAGATTTGGGTGGGGACACAGGCAAACCATGTAAACTATTGTTTAGGATATGTGTATGCCTTTTTCAGAAAGTTATACTTTGCATTAGTGCAGTAAATGAAACTGTAATACTTACACAGATTCATTTTGAAATCTTAATTAAAAAAAAAAAAAGTAACGGTTTCTTTTTAATAGTTACATAAAAAAATCAAGAAGGGATCCACCCATTAAACCCACCCTGAATGAGGAAAGAGATTTTTACCCGTTTCATTTCTGCCTCCAGTCATGTTTTATAAAAGGGGTCAAACCATTTTTCCTTACAAGCAGATGTCCAGGTGTTGACAATTCTATCTGTATCTGCCTGCCTCCTAACCCATCCTCCGTAAGACTGGGGAAAGGAAGACAGTGTGTCCTTGATCTGGATACACATTTCAAACCAAAAGTTTTATAAAGAGGAAGACGAATTCGATGTGGAAATATCTGAATGCTGTGTACTATTTTAGTGGGTACAGAATAAAAAGGGCAGCAGAGTAACTTTTTGACTTCTCACTGCATCTTTGGTTTTCCTAAAACTTCTGCTTCGCTATGAATGAAAAAAGACTGTAAAATTTCTCTGAGGAGAAGGAAGCCATCCATGATTTTTTGACAATGTTAAAACCCTGATATTCTGCTTGGTCCTAGGTATTCTGCTGTATCCCTGACATTCTGCTTGGTAGTAGGTATTTGCACCGTGCTTAGTCCAGAAGACAAACTCCAGGCTCACACAGAGTCTGATGGCTTTACAAATAACCTAGCTATCATAATTCTAAATAAGTGTGAAAACCCTGTTAAGGCACATGGGAAGGGCACATAACTTGTTTGGTGGTGAGGGAGAAGGCAAGGCTTTCTTGAGGCAGTAACATTTGAATTGAGGCCTGGAAAAAGAGAAAATATTAAAGAAACAAAGAAGAAATGTACTGAAACAGCAACAAAGTCCAAAAGAACGCACATCCAAGAAACTGAAAAGAGGAGGATTGCAGAGAAAAGTGTAAAATGTAAAGAAGGTTAAGAGATAGGTAGGGCTGCAGAGATAAGAAGGCTAAAATATCACATGTGGGTTAAGAAGGACCACCCTGAAGCCAAGGTGGAGGAACGGAGTACTGAGAAGTTTTAAGCAGAAAAATAAAATGACCAAATGTGCATTTTAGAAAGATTACTAGTTCTTCCAGAAGTCTAACTGAGAGGTCCCCATCATGATGACCTGAACCAGGGTAGAAGCTGGAGGAAAAATAAAATCAAAAGGATTTTATTTCCTATTGTACTTCAGAGTTATTTCGGAGATGAAACAAGTGACTGATGGAATGTAGGGAGGGGTTTCCTTCTTGGATCACTGAGCACATGCCTCTTCTTATATCTCTAAAGCAAGCAAGAATCTCCATTGAGTCCTGAACGGGCTCAAAAAGTTTCACCAAGAATGAATGTGCAACTAGCCCAACAAGTTTCACCAAGTATAAATGTGGTTCAGACTCATTCCTCAACACACAGTATACCCTTCCCAACACACACAGCTGTTTTATTTTAGAAGCTGCAAATCATAAATGTGTATTACACGTCTATCAACTGTAAAATCTCCAAATACAGTTATTTCTTTGAGTGACTGTAACTGAGACAGGGAGCAGTTCTTTGCATTTGGCAGGTACTTAGATTAGTGACTTTTCAGAAAGCCCAATACATTTTGATTAGCTCAATCATCATTCAATAATTCTTCTTTCTCTGATTTTAAAATTTTCATTAAAATCAAATTTAAAAAAAGGCATATCCTTGTACAGGAGAACACCCTTGGTGATTGAGCAAATTCATCCAGGGGTCAAGGGAAATAAAAAATATTTTTACACCATTATCAATGTTTATGCTGTAGCAGAGAAATCATTCTCAAACACAGGCAGAAATTCATGTATTTTTAAATACCTTAGATGCTATAATAATGAAAATATTAAAATATATATGGCAAATCCATTAATCTACTGTGAGTACATCTACTAACATGTTTAAAGGCATAGTTTATCATATTTTTATTATATTTAAGTTACAAAAATCATCTTTTTATTTTAAGCTTTTTATAATTTAAATCATATTTTTATTATAGTTAAGTTACAAAAATCTTTGACTCTCCTTTGAATATCTTCAAATCAATTCCATAAGTGAAGACAAAATACACAATTAAGGAAGGGGTCATGATTTGCCCCAAAATTGTCATCAAATGAATGAACTCAATGACTTTTGAATCACACTTTTAAATCAGATGTTCCCATTTGATCTGTCAGTTTCTCCAGGTTTGATACATAGGTGTAAAATCATTACACTCTTAAGGCAATGAACTCCAGGCTTAAATAAATAGTATATCTGAAAGAGATTCAGGCAATCATATATATCTTTCAGAAGACATACTTGGTAATGAGTTTTGGACTGCAAGTATCAGTTCTTAGACACAGCATGTGACAGTTTGGTTGCTTGGCTAAAGTTTCACAGCAAATAATTCATCTCTGCATCAGCTGGACCCTGATCTGAAATCTCATTAGATTCACTCTAGCTCAATATTAAAAATATTTCATGCTAATAATGCAAATGCCATTATCATCCAAGTAATAACTACTGACTGGTAGTATACTGATGAAATTTTGGGTATTCTTTTACATTTTTGTCAAATTTTCATTATTTCTCTGTGGGCAAGAAAAAGAAAGGAAGGGAGGCAATAAGGAAGAAAATGAGAAGGTAGATTGGATTAAGAAAATGTGGCACATATACACCATGGAATACTATGCAGCCATCAAAAAGGATGAGTTTGTGTCCTTTGTAGGGACATGGATGCAGCTGGAAACCATCATTCTTAGCAAACTATCACAAGAACAGAAAACCAAACACCGCATGTTCTCACTCATAGGTGGGAACTGAACAATGAGATCACTTGGACTCAGGAAGGGGAACATCACACACCGGGGCATATCATGGGGAGGGGGGAGGGGGGAGGGATTGCACTGGGAGTTATACCTGATGTAAATGACGAGTTGATGGGTGCAGCACACCAACATGGCACAAGTATACATATGTAACAAACCTGCACGTTATGCACATGTACCCTACAACTTAAAGTATAATAATAATAAATAAATTTCAAAAAAAAAAAAAAGTCAGGAAACAACAGATGCTGGAGAGGATGTGGAGAAATAGGAATGCTATTACACTGTTGGTGGGAGTGTAAATTAGTTCAACCATTGTGGAAGACAGTGTGGTGATTCCTCAAGTATCTAGAACCAGAAATACCATTTGACCCAGCAATCCCATTACTGAGTATATACCCAAAGGATTATAAATCATTCTACTATAAAGACACATGCACACGTATGTTTATTGTAGCACTGTTCACCATAGCAAAGACTTGGAACCAACCCAAATGTCCATCAATGATAGACTGGATAAAGAAAATGTGGCACATATACACCATGGAATACTATGCAGCCATAAAAACGATGAGTTCATGTCCTTTGCAGGGACATGGATGAAGTTGGAAACCATCATTCTCAGCAAACTAAAACAAGAACAGAAAACCAAACACTGTATGTTCTTACTCATAGGTGGAAGGTGAACAATGAGAACACATGGACAGAGGGAGGGGAACACCACACACCGGGGCCTACTAGGGGGTGGGGGGCTAGGCGAGAGATAGCATTAGGAGAAATACCTAATGTAGATGACAGGTTGATGGGTGCAGCAAACCACCATGGCACATGTATACCTGTGTAACAAACCTGTACGTTCTGCACATGTACCCCAGAACTCAAAGTATAATAATAGAAAAGAAAAACATTAAAAAAATTTTTTAAAAGTTAAAAAAAAAAAAAAAGAAAATGAGAAGGTAGGAAAAAAGAAACGGATATAAAGAAAGGCAGGCAGGCGGGTGTATATTACAAATTTGCATGCATACAATAGTTTGAATACATTGGAAATATTTAAATTTTATTCTTTGTAATGTACAAACGTTAAGACAAAAATTCTCCATCATGAAAATATAAAATATTTATTTGTATCTCCTCCCATTATATGCTCTTATAAGAGATGGTTAGTGAATTTTACGGTTAAATAGATACACTTATTTTTGAAGCCTCAGTTTTACTTGGTACCAATAACAGTGAAATAGTCTTCCACTGTATCCCAGTTAATGCTCCTGCATTCCACCAAATACATGCACTGGTGAAACAGAACACGTGATCTGGCCAGCCTTACATGTGTAATGAAAATCTAAATTAAAGAGAATGAGACAGCAGAGATAAAGAGGATTTAGGGAAGGAATAAAAGAGACTAAACATAGTACTGAGAATTCTCCTCTTTTTTTTTTTTTTTTCTTTTTTTTTTTTTGAGACGGAGTTTTGCTCTGTAGCCCAGGCTGGAGTGCAGTGGCCAGATCTCGGCTCACTGCAAGCTCCGCCTCCCGGGTTTACGCCATTCTCCTGCCTCAGCCTCTGGAGTAGCTGGGACTACAGGCGCCCGCCACCACGCCCGGCTATTTTTTTGTATTTTTTAGTAGAGACGGGGTTTCACAGTGTTAGCCAGGATGGTCTCGATCTCGTGACCTCGTGATCCGTCCGTCTCGGCCTCCCAAAGTGCTGGGATTACAGGCTTGAGCCACCGCGCCCGAATTCTCCTCTTTTTACAAAAATGACAGACTTAAGAGAGGGCATGGAACAGATTAAGAGAATTAACATGGAGAGGAAAGCAGAGGTACAGAAGGTATCCAAGAAAAGTAAAACACATACAAAGGCAATTCAAATCAAAGTAAGCACTGCCTATATAGAGACAGAAAGCGAGTCCTCCATGAAACTATACTTGGCAGAAAGTACTCATTATTAATAGAAAGTGAAATCATTTTGATATCTACAACAGGGGTCATTAAATAGGCCCACAGACTACCCCCGGTTTTGCAAATAAAGTTCTATTGTAATACGTACATACATACTTACATACATACATACATACACACACACACACACGGCAAAAACTAAGCAAACAAAAATCATGAGTGTCATTTTTTTGCAACTAAAGTTATCATTGATTTTTGCTGCTATTGGTGGAGTGTTTGCATTGCCCTAACACTGGCCAATGGAGAAATAAATGTGGATGAGCCAGCTGTCCCTATGATACTTAACATCATCAATTTTGTGTTTAACATTTGACCATTTGAGGTATTTCACTTAAAAGTACCTTAAGGATGAGGTTCTAGCATTGTGTGATAAAGTACAGCTCATGAAATCCACATAATTTTCTGGTTGTCCGTAATTTCCTTGTTCATGGACTGATGAATCAAGGAAAAGTTCTGGTAAGAATTCTCAACCATATAAACTTGGTCTGTGTTTTGCTGTGGTAGTCATATTAGGGTAATCATAATTTACCACCCAGAAAGGGACACATGATAGTGGAAGGTGTTAATATTAATAATTAATATCAGTATGACGAGAATACATTTGGATTCTTCTAAGTAAACAGATGCATCTGGTCCTGGTCACCCTAGTCAAAATAGATATGTGTGTGTGTGCCTGTGTGTGTGTGTGTGTGTGTGTGTGTGTTTAACATTGTTCTATCCCTCTGGCCTATCATATTCTTATTCATATATCTTGCAATGGACCCCTGTTATTTGCGAGGTGGGGAAGGAGACATTAATAATGCAGAAATTTTTTCTCTGGGTATTTTTCATGTCAAAGGACTTTTACACTAACGTCATAATAGGCTGCATTTCTACAAAGTTCAACATTGTGCCTATTGTAAGAAAAGGAATTAATTGTGGTATTCCACTTTGCATGCTAAAACAGCAATTTTCAATTTCAATACTGTTTTATGCATCAGTAAGGATATAATTTACATCTATTCTCCCTTCCCCCTTCACTTTCTAATGGAGTGACATTAAAATATAAATTCATGCAATATTAGGCAAGTGGGAAAGTAAGGCCTTTCTTTTGACTATTAAGCAAAGAATACATCTTAGGAACACCATAAATCATGCTTGTCAGGATATTCAAAAGAATCATTCTGTATAGTTAGCATTCTATTATTTAGAAAGCACAGACATGAAACAATATAATTCAGTTGGGCTTCATGTATCTGATTTGCATATGGCTGTCTCTTTTTAATCTGAGTTTTCACAAGATGAATAAAATTAGCAAGATTTAATTTATATTTGAAATCACTGAACTATGTTGATTACCTGCAGGATGACATCACCCATATGCACTAGTAGATTTGGACTCCTAAACTGAGCAATTCAATGTATTTTGTAGCTAAACAAAGTGCATACTGCAAGTTAAAAAGTGATAAACTAGTCATCCATGCAAGATGCATAATTCATCATGAAGAGATCAGAACTGTTGTTTTATCCTGTTTTCCTATTTTTTTTCTCCTAATGAAACCACAAATGATTTGGGATAGTCAATTTACAAGTCTGTGACCATTGATCAAAAAAAAAAAAAATGAACCCTTTAGTGGCACTGGATGGATATATTGTCTGTACTTCTCCCATCTGAGCCCTTCATCCAACTTTCCTTCATATACGCTTTCAGGTTAAGAATTTTTCACATAATGAATTATCTCTGACCTACATTCTCAAAGGAGCTTATTTGTGCTAGGATGTTTGACTTGAAATGAACGATAATGAGAAACATCATGTTAAACTTGTCAGCTGTAAAACAAAAGGTATAATTTCTAATACAATACATTATTTAGTCATATCCAACTTTTTACAAAATTGTACAAATTCAAATCTGTGTTTCTGGGATGTTAGAGGCTCTAATTGCACACAATGTAACATGATAATCAACATAATTTCCTCTAAAACACCAGTTTGTGTCCCCATGAATTCTAACTAGAGCCTAGAGTAAAAACAAAGAAAAACATTTTAATAAGGAAAATGTATTACCACTGGGCTGATTATTTTCCCAGAGAAAGACAACCATGAAAATAAATAAAAATAAAATTGTTTGCATTAGAACTGGCATTATTAGATATATTTTACTCATTATGGAAAAAAAAAAAATATCTGGACATCCAAGTGGCAAACTCAAGCCAGAAACCTCATAATGAACTGCTTCTCAGCTGAAGTTGCCATTTAGTCTGACTGACAGAATTTTATTTCTAGGGTTGGTTTTATGTTGGTCTAATCTAGATTTTGTATTGAATGCACATAGACATAGGAGAATATTTCACAACTGCTCATCAATCTAGATCAATTACTCATCTAAGTTCAGATGAAGATGTGATTCGTGATGTGCTATTTCTCAGAGAATTGTCTGCTTAACCGTAGCAAAACCAGAATCACAAATATAATTGGTAACACAGCAAAAATTGAGAGTTAGGTCAGCTCATAGATGAAATATACAAGGCAGTTACATGGATAAATCTTTAGACATAAAACACGTGCAACATTTTCCCAGGCTTCCTGACCACTCTGTTTTATATGAAAGTACACTTCAACTTGTTGACTGATGTCGTACTGATTTTCCTCAAATACCACTTTTAACCCACCACATTCCTACGGAAAACGTTTTGCTGGCCAAATAAAACCCAAAGCCTTGAATTCAAATCTCATCACAGTCTGCATTAACTAACATTTTCAGTCTACTAGCTCATAATTTCCTGCTTTGAATCCTTGACAAGTGAGAATTATTTCCTCATTCCCTGGTGAAACATATTCCTTTCCTGTCTACCTTTACTTAAACCCTCACTCTTACCTGGAATTCTGTCTTCCCTTCTATCATCAAACCTGTGGTTGTTTCATCTGATTTATCTAACTCTCATAGCTAGATGTAAGCCCTTAAAAACAGAGATATATCCATATGCTCCAGCATGAGAAACCTATTTGTGAATATATGGTGAGTTCTCAAATACTTGGGATTGATTGGATCCCCTCCTATTCAAACTCATTTTTAGGTTTTACTGTACACACTCTACCTTGGCCTGACTTTTCCCAGCAATACATGCTGGTTTGATCTGCCAGGCTACTCTTCAATGCTGTTTGGCTTTGTGTCCTCAATGGCCCATCTTATTCTATCTTTAGCAAACACAAAGAAGTCAGCTTAAGAAGAAAACAACTAGAAAAGAAAAATAAGAGAGCATCATGCCAGTTCCATTGCCCTAGAAAAGAGATAAGGAAGTGAGATATGGAAATTTTTTCATAACGAATTAATAAAAAAATCTTTATTGAGCCCCTACATATCTACTAGGAGCTGAAGATACAGCAGTGAATAAGGCAGATACTCCACCCAACAAGAGCTTCCATTGCTGTGTTGGAGGTAACAACGGTGATGGAGAGACATACGATAAAGCATGAAATAGCATCATTATTCACTTCTATTCAGGAAAAGAAAGAAATGTACAAGGATGGCCAGATGTCAGGAAAGTGCTTGCTATAGAAATGAAGTTTAAGCAAAGATCTAAACATGAGAGGGAGCCAGTCAGACCAGCAGCAGGGTAATCGCTGGTATCTGCCATAGGGAACAGCAGGTCCAACAGCCTTGAGGGGTGAGATCTTGTTTGCCCCCTTCCAGAACTGAAAATGTACAGTGGAGAAAGAACAGCATACAGATAGGCTGGAGTCAGATCCTGTGAAGCTGTTTGTTACAATAAGAAGTTCATTGAAATGGGCCACCAGTGGGAGGTTCTGAGCAAAAGCACCATGATTCTTTACCTTCCATCAGAAAGGAGAAGAAGGAGAAGGAGAAGGAGAAGGGGAGAAAGAGGAAGAAAGAGAAGGAGAAGGAGAAGAATAAGAGGAGGAGGAGGAGAACAAGAAGAAGAAGAGGAGGAAGAGGAAGAGGAAGAAGAAGGGGAGGAGGAGGAGGACGGGGGAGGGGGAGGACGAAAAAGGAGGAGGAGGAGGAGGAGGAAATAAATTTTGGGAGAGAAACAAGATAGGGATTTAAGAGGGGAAATGCTTGCAAATTGGACAGAAGGTAACTGGGCCTAGAACCCCTGATGTTTATGAGGACTGGGAGACATTCTGCTTGTCTCTTGGTAGGCTGGTTGAGTGCAGCGGCTTAGAGAGAGTGTAAATGACAGGGAGAATATAGGTCTATCTAACAATGACTCTCTAACAATAAATGGCAAAGACCTAGGTAAGCCAGCTCTGAAAATCTGTAATACTAAAAATGTTTTCTTCATACTTAACAGTATCAAGCACAACTTGATTTAATTAATTATATGACTTCTATTAGCACTTTATAAATACCCTGTTCCAGGCTAAGCTTTGTAAAGAATTCAGGAATTCAGCACCCATATCTAATGAGTGTCAGTCCTGGATTCCTATTTATACTAAAAACCAAAGGCTTCTCCTTCTTTGCTCTGATTCTAATTTTCTGACCTTGTATACACTGGTTACTTACAGATTAATATCAGTAATATCAATTATTTCCTATTGCATAATATATTTCTGTTTAAAAAATAAGCATCCCTTTCTACAAGTTCACTGTAGTTCTTCATTCTACATTTAGTAACAATGTAGCTGCTCATCAAAGTAACTGCTCATCAAAGTAAAGCTTCTCAACTATTTAGAAACAAGAGACTGGGTCTCAGAATAAGAAAAACTGTGCAGTGAAACAGGTTGTAATTTATACCACCACCTTGGGACATATTGTGCATTTTGCCAGAAAAACAAAAAATACCAAACTTGATGGTGAGCAGGCAATTGACTCCTGAGCTCTTCTGTGATAAAGTATTCTTTCAAGATCTTAAGATGCAACACTAAAACATAATTGCTTGTATTAATTTTCAGTAGTTGCTCACAACAACTAGGAAACTAAGACTTTATACTGGAACAAGCTCTGTTTTGTTGCCTTTCAATCAATGCCTTGCCTAGAAGTACAAGCCTTTATTTAACCTACATGTCTGGATATCTGAGAAGTTTCACCTTCTGACTTGTGTTTAAATTATGAACATCTATTCCAACCAGCAAGCTTTCTGTCTTACAACTACTCTCCAGCTGCTAGACTCATAACCTGCAAGTTATTATCTGTGTTAATAGCATCCTAGTTTTTATTTTTATTGTTGAAAAGTTACGGAGGCAGGTAGAGGCAGAGATGGAAGAGGTGAAACAGCATTTGGTATTAAAGGCCAACATGAGCCCATAATTATGTACATCTTGATCTTTGTAAATTAAGATCAAGTATATAATGTTGAACCCTAAATGCTTTCTATTCTAGGATTTGTTCAGGCTTATTTCCTTTGTTAAATGCTCTGGTTGACTCCACGTTATATATTTAACACCTCTTTCTTCTTGTGAGTTTGATCTAAGGGTTTCCAGAGAAGCATGATGCCTTTGAGATGAAGAGGCATGCCGTCATAGGTTACCCCTGACAGGGCCCCTGTTGCTGCCTGCCACACCTTCTCACCTTTTCAAGAAGCTTCATTCTTTCCTACCAGCCCTTGAACATCACGTTACTGGTATTCTTCAAAAACAGAAAATATAGGTTACAAAAGAAGAGGCATACTGGGCATGCCAAATTGCAGACATCCTTATCATATCCCAACTTCTGTGTGCGTCTATCAGTGATACTTGTTACAGAGACATTTTAACATCCTTTCAATAGATAACTACTTGTACCTACAGCTTTTGTGATACCTGAAATCAAATGACATTATTTGAAAGATATGAGTCATATGCTTCAAGGTAAACTGACCTTGCCTTTTTTGATCTTTTAAACTATCATGTGGAAACTCCAAATTTCACTTTTCTTAGTAGAGAAGCATAAAAGACCAACTGCAGGATAAAGCTGCAAGCTTTAAAGCTTAAAGAACCATGAATGCCACCAACTGTGTTTCTTAGTTGCTGTAACTACAAGAGATTGTATAGGTGAATGATCTAATTCTCCCAACAAAATCAGTCTAGATGATTTTTATTAATTAAAACAATTCTTATCCTAGTACACCACCTCAGAGGAGGACAACTTTTTTAAGCTTCATTTACTCGAGACATTCTCCTAAATTTGATGTATTTTATAAATGAATTTTTTAATAGCACATGTACTGCACAAATTCCACAGCAACACGGTGTGTTGTATTTTGTTTTCCACATTCACACCTCCCAGTACATGATGACATGTATTTGAGAGTGGAGAGAAACTTCAGAAGCATATCTGAGTTCTTCCAGGACAATTTCTATATCTAATCTACCAACTCTTTAGAGGTCAGTCTTGTAAAATCGTCTCTTTGATTTTCCCTGAGGGATGCAGTTACTTTTGTTGCATTCGGCCCTGAAAAATTTCACTGCAAATTCAGTCAGTGACCCATGCCAAAGAACACAATATAGCTACCCAAACCTTAAGATGTTTCTATGGTATGATACATTTCAAATGAGGTCCATTTGCCATGCCACCACCATAACTGACAAAATATACTTTCTCTGCTCCACACAGTACTTCTTTAAATTCACAGTCTTTCTTTCAAGATTTGAACATTTAGAATTGTATTGTACACTGACAGCACTTAATATACCCATAAGGGGAATGAAAGAGATATTTGGATATATTTTCAAAATTTGAAGACAATATGTTTACTGCCAAATTTGCTGTGTCTCAGTGTTGCCACTCTTTACTGTAAGAGGAATACTGACATTCCAGTGGTGTCTCATAAACTAAAAGGGTGGATTCTAAATTACAAGCTATCTTGTTTAAGATACAAAATCACTGACATTGTCTAAATCTATTTTTGTGATGATAATAAAAATACTTTAATTATAATCCATTGCTCTCAGAAAGTTATAGGACAATATCCAAATGAGAAGCCATCAGCTTGTGAATATATAAATAGTTGTGCAAGAATAAGTTAAATTAGTGAATATCTATTTAGGACAAATTGTCAACATGTATAATTATACAACAGTTTAATTGGTGAGGGGAAGGTATGCAACATATATTCTGCCAAAATAAAAGCCCATAACATTCTGACAACTAATCCATATCTCTCGTCTTTGCTGTCCTATCTGGAAATGGCAGAAATGCTTAACATTTTTTGTTCTGATCACATAGTCAGAGTATGTGTGACCCATTAGGTTGGTTTCTCTAGCAGATTTCTGTAACTGGAAGTGCCATTTAGGGAGATATCCACAAAGTGTGTGGTATTGGTGATGTGACTGCTACCTTCCTCTTTCTCTAACAAGTTTTATTAATGCAGCAAATATCATATGGAAGGGCATACTGTTCTCCAGAAAATTTAGAATGATAAAAAATATCTAACCCAAATCAATCTGGCAAAGTTGAGCTGCTACCTGCCCTTGCTTCAGTGAGCAATTGAACTTTCCTTCGGTTCTGTTGACGAAATAACAAGACCTAAAAGTAACTTCTTCAAATACATTTTTTTAAAATTTCATGTCTTATCCATTCCCATTTTCTTTATATTTTGTCTTCTGCCATATCCTGAGAAAAATGCCTGACCGTAGAGAGAATCCTTAGATTTATAACTTGAAACTTAAAAGATCAAGTCTGAAAAATGGATACAAGGACAAGTAGCCTTTTTGCTGGAGAAGAGAAGAATTAGAAATAGGTACTCTAAGGTCAGACTCACTTTCATTTTCCTTTTCTTTATAGGCAATCTTCTGATGCTTGCTTTTCCTGACAGAACTCAGGCCCAAATTTTTTAGGGGAATTGTCAATCAAGAGAAGCGAGAGTAAGACGAAAAATAAAGGCAAGGCCAGGCTCTGTGGCTCACATATGTAATCCCAGCACTTTGGAGGCTGAGGAGAGAGAATCACTTATGTTCAGGGGTTCAAGACCAGACTGAGAAACAAAGAAAGAGCCTCGTCTCTACAAAAAAATAAAACATTTAGCTGGGCAGAGTGGCACATGCCTGTGGTCTCAGCTACTCTGGAGGCTGAGGTGGGAAGATTACCTAAGCCCAGAAGGTCGAAACTGCTGTGAGCCATGATTGTACCACTGCACTCCAGCCTGGGCGACAGCGAAACCCTGTCTCACACACACAAAAAAGGTAACTTGTAACTAAGAACAAAATATGGTGCACATTTTCATTGAGAGACACATTTAGAACTTGGTTTTTAATTTAAGAACTTTTGTAAATACATTTAAATTGTTCTATTCTGTAAACTGCCTTCAGGCATAAGGTAGTTAGATACTCATTTCATTGTATCTTTCCAAAAAGATGTACCTTATGATTAGAGGCGGGATGGGGAAGTGGGAGAGCAAGTAAAGGGATTAGCTTTGCTAACTCTCTAGTCTGGATTTGTGTCTTTGAACAACATTTATTAGAGCTCTGGGCCTTAGAAAAACAACAGATAATGATAGACCTTGCTTTAGCACATACATCCCTATGCTAAGTGGTTCACATTCATTTTCTCATTTAATGTGCACAAAAATCCAATGAGAAAGGTACTCTCATGATTAAATACATTTGAATAGAAGAGGAAAAGAGGTTCACCAAAATTAAATAACTTTGCCAACATCACACAGCTTCTAAGTACCAAATTTTATATATTTAGGTCTGTGAACATAGTATATTGCTTGTCTGAACAATATGCAACTATGTATCAGTAAATAAACATGCATGCATTAAATAAAACCTAGGTCTACATTCTTTGACCGTTGTTTTTACACATGTATTTTCCCATGAAAGAACAACATTTTTGCCATATTCACTTTTTGGAAATAATTTTAAAATTCCTTATTTTATATCACATTTAGAATTAAAAGCAGTCATAATAATGGGAATAATAATGAGAGCATTTCACAACTCTCATCAACTCCTAACCTGAGAGGTTGTTAAAGTGTATAGAGTTTCTCTAAAGTATGGAAATCATCTCCTTTTTTAGGAAAAAAGAAAATATAATACTTCTTTTCTTTTTTTTTTTTTTTTTCTGAGACGGAGTCCCACTCTGTCACCAAGGCAAGTGCAGTGACACGATCTCGGCTCACTGAAACCTCAGCCTCCCAGGTTCAAGCAATTCATGTTCCTCAGCCTCACGAGTAGCTGAAATTACAGGCACATGCCACCATGCCTGGCTAATTTTATTTTAGTAGAAAGAGGGTTTTGCTATGTTGGCCAGGCTGGTCTCGATCTACTGACCTCAAGTGATCCACCCACCTTGGCCTCCCAGAGTGTTGAGATTACAGGCATGAGCCACTGCACCCAGCCAATAACACTCTCAAAATTTTAATTATGAAGAAAATAAAAATAGATCCAAGAGAAATATATCAAGAGTAACACACAAAATCTTTCCAGGAAAAATAATATCTTTTCTTACAAAAAATCCTACTGAAGAACAAATTATCCATAATTTTGTATGTATTACCTAATATTTGAGGCAATTGAGCAGCAGCCTTCAAAAAGGAACCACCCCAGTTTCTGAGATCATGAGTTGTGCCCCATCAACAGAACTTCTATTGTGGGCATAATGGAATAAGAAGAGAGAAGCACAGTGATCAGATGAAGGGCTATAGAATTAAAAAGTGATCAAAATACCTGCTGCATTTGCTATCGCTTAAGCACTTTAATTATATATCTATTATGAAAAATTGCATTGATTTACATATTAATATTCTACATTTCAGCATGTGCCCTTTATAGTCACATAAAACAGAATACACTCTGTCGCACACATTTAACCTACCTGACTCAGCCATTAAACTAAAATTTGAGAGTGGGAGAAAAAAGAAACAGAATGAATACAGTGCTCCCATTGTTCTATTCAATGCCTTGGATTTTAAATCCTTAACTGTCACTCAACTGAACTCTATTTTTGTCAGTTTGCCTATCAGTCATGATGGGGAGTTTAACCTAGGGTGAGCAATCAGTTTGTCTCCAAACCATTTTTTAAAATGGTCTCATGTTCCTGGGTTAGGGACCTATGTGCAAATTTTTTACATCAGTCTGTAATTTCACTTTAATCTCCATGACTCCTGGGCAGGTATAAAAAAAAAAAACAGCAAGCCAATTTGTGCGGTATACCAACACCATCCAGAACTTTCTGTGATGATGGAAATGCTTCTTGTCCGACCCGTCCCATACAATAGTCATTCACCACATGTGACCAGTGAGTACTTAAAATGCGGCAGGTGCAACTGAGTATCTGGTTTTTAATTTTAATTAATTTAAATTTAAATAGCCACATGAAACCACAGTGATGTTTTGGTATAGTTTATGTACTTGCAGCTACATTATTTAATAACAAGTGCAGTCCTGTACCAGGCTCCAGATTTCTAGGTGACTGTGAAAGACAAAATGCTGGAGAAGTAACTGTCTTTCTCTATAGGCACATGTGTGAATTCCCAGTCTTAGTTAACGTGTTTCTGGGTTTGTTTTAGGAATACTGCTGAGAACATTTCAACATCTGTTAAATTACACCAATGACTACAAGTCGGGGTATCTAATACCTAATAGGAATACTCACTGCCATTTGGACACCTTTTGATTCTTCTCATTTGAAACTCTTGCACTGGCCACAGCTGCTGTTCTAAATTGCCTCTGCATTCAACATTCTTGCTCCTATTCTTCACCTTCATGCTCAGAAAATACACTAATACCTCATCCACAAAGGAGCCCAAGTTCATATGATACTAGTTCTGTGAATACATACATCACTACCACCATGCCTCAATCTCTCTCTATTCTTTCGTCTTCTACTCTTCTCGTCAACAAAGATGCCCACACTTTTTAAAATCTCATCACTATACCTGTGACATCTTAGTAACCCCTTTCTGCCTGATCTGGTCTCTTCTTCAATAATTATCTCTTTCCTCTTTTTGTATCTCCAATGTTTGTCTACCCACTGGCTTCTGCACTTAATATAAACCAACAATTTTTTCCAGTTCCCTCCACTAATCATACTTAACACTATCATAATTACCATGGTTTACCTATTCGTTTCCTTTTGACATCCTAGGTTCTTCCTAAATGACTTCTTTCACCAGTGACTTGACAATCACCTAATCCAACATACTTTAAAAACTCTCTTGGTTCTTTCTGTAGCTCTTTAATTGCTCATTCTTATTTGATATTCTCCATCATTCCATTGCCTGAGATTGGGCATGTTTCAAGATAAGAGAAAATCAATTCACAGCCTACCGGTTAAGCCTGATAAATTTTTGTATGGCACAAAGGCCAAGAACAGATTTGCTTTTGTTTATTTTTATTTTTTTTAACATTTAAAAATATTTCACATTAAAAAATCTAAAGAATATTAACATTTGATGTCATGTGAAAGTATTATAAAATGTAAACATAATTGTCCGTAAGTGTTATTGTAACATAGCCATAATACTCTTTTACATATTGTCCATGGCGCTTTCATACTACAGTCACAGAGTTGAGTAGCTGCAACAGAGACTATATGACCTTCAAAGCTTAAAATATGTATTATCCGGCCCTTTACACAAAAAGTTTGTTGCATAAGATGGTTCTCAACCTTTTTTTTCTTTTTAAACCTTCTCCCTCACTCATCATTGCTGTTCCCATCACTTTTATGTAGTGAGGCAAGAACTAACAATTGTTGAATCCTGTAAGAAGTCAGACACTATGCCAGGTGCTTCGTAAGCATCACTGTATGTCACCCTTACCACTAAATAAGGCAGGCAATGCCACTGTACAGATATAAAATCAGGTTAAATAGCTTAAATAACTTGCCAAAAATATTGCTTGATGTTAGCTAGCAATTTGTGGAGAAGACTTTCTAGTTCATTTCAGGGAGTGAATACCTATGCTCCATACCCGGGCTCATTTTCTACTCCCTGGAGCTCCACACCATTCACTGCATTCAAACCCTGCCACTTCCTCCCCTAGAAGGGCTTCTTTTCCTTTCAATTTCCCTCGCCATTAGTTTAGTTCAGAAAATAACTACCCCTTGCCTGGATGAGGATCTGCCTTTATTCTCTTCTGCCTTCCATTTACCCTACATTTTATTATCAACTAACCCCTCCAAAGAAATTCTGGCTAACCAATCTCGCGCACGTATTTACATCTCTGCAAGGATCTCGTAAAACGCTTCTTAAGTTGTGATCTTGCCACTCCTCTAGTTAAAAGTCCTCCATAGATGCTAGTTGCCTAAAGAATAACTTCTATACTTCTTTTCTGTTATTTAAGTATATTTATAATCTGGTACATCCTACAACAAATAAAGCCAGTCTGGAGTGCTCATTGTTCCTCTTCTTTCTGCCACTTGGAATTCCTTTCCCTTCATTTACATCTGAATACTTGAGACAGGTGAGTTTTTATCCTTCTCTCCCTGAACCGCTTTCCTTTCATGTCATTTTTTTCTAACTGCCTTGCAGGAGAATTTTCAGTATGGGTATCTAATCTCCGTAACTCTACTGTAATCTCCTTGAAGGCATGTACTCATCTTCTTCTCTTTGTACAAAATTCCTGATAGCATCCAATACAATTCAAGGTAGATTTTTTCAGTTGTTAACCAACAGCTATACTCTGACCTTCTTTTTTGCCAGCAGAGGCTCCATTTTTGTTTATACAGTGAAGGCATCCCCGATTTCCCATCTCCAGTGGCTTGTTCATAATGGACCTAAACCAGTTAAAGCAACTGACTCACTGACATGGAAATGAGTCCCTCAGAGAAAGAATTTCCTCCTTAATAAAAAGTGATACATTGAAGGAAACACCCTTCGTTGCCAGGAACAGCTTCAACCATCTTAAAACAATGGGGAACAGCATAGTTATCACACTCAAGATATGTATGGAAAGATAAAAAGCTCCTTGGTATTTGGTGACTTATTTTAGCCACTGAGTTAGTCAATCCCACTGCAGTCTTATTTCTAGACTTTTCATTAAGAAGTAACAGAAATCCATTACTGTTGAAGCTACATTGAATTGTGTCCATTATTATTTGCAGAGTCTTCTGATAAACATGTCAATAAATATTGAAATTTAAATATATAAGTGCACGTTTAAAAATACACACACTTATATTACATGTATGTTCTGTACTCAGCTATGCCATGTGTTATTATTATTTTGCATTATTACATAAAATACTATTTGGTACTGTTTTTGGAAGATATTCAGTGGAAGAAACCTTTCTTCTATGTATTTTCTCAGTACAAAACACATTACAGTTGTCTAACATTGATAGGTAGCTAGCAGGAGGTAAGATTTTTTTTTCTTTTTTTTTTTTTTCTGATTTTGTCACAGGGTGTTATGGGCAGGGAAAATGTAGTAGAAGTATGCATCACTCAGATTATCCAAAAATGAAAGAGAAAAATAAAAGAGAGAAAGGAAAGAAGAAAGGGAGTGAGAAAGGGAAGGATGGAAGGAGTTGGGGAGGGAGGGGGGGAGGGAGGGAAGAAGGGAGGGAAGGTGGGAGGGAGGGAAGGAGGGGAGGAGAAAGGGAGAGGGGAAAGGAAAGAAAGGAATATTTTGTATGCAAATGATAAATAGGTTGCAGAGGTCAGTAGCCTGATACTGAGACAGCTTCAGAAATAAAAGCAGATGGTTGAGCTTTTGCTTTTCTCGCCCCTGGGCCACAAAACTCCTGCTAATTGAAGTAGCAACTGAATAAGCTGCTCTTTCACTCCCTTGACAATATTTATGTTTCACTTAGGTTCTGACTTTCTGACTTTCATATTAAACACTGCCACACCTCCTGCTTACTCTTGCTTCCAGTATCTAAGCCATTTTTTTTTCTTTTTTTTTTTTTTGAGACGGAGTATCAGTCTGTCGCCCAGGCTGGAATGCAGTGGCACATCTCCGATCACTGCAAGCTCCACCTCCCGGGTTTACACCATTTTCCTGCCTCAGCCTCTCCAGTAGCTGGGACTACAGGCGCCCACCACCACGTCTGGCTAATGTTTTGTAATTTTTTTTTTTTTTTTTTTTTTTTTAGTAGAGACGGGGTTTCACCCTGTTGGCCAGAATGGTCTCGATCTCCCGACCTCATGATCCCCCCACCTCGGCCTCCCAAAGTGCTGGGATTACAGGCGTGAGCCACTGCGCCCGGCCATCTTTTGCTTTTTCTATGGGTGGATTCCTCTCTTCACATGACTTCTTTTTGAAGACAAACAAATTAATAAACTACCACAACCTCTCAGACCTCCCAAGACTGAAGAACGTTTCTGGTAAGAAGGACAATGAGCTACTGTAAGTGACACATCACATCCTGAATTAGAAGTGGCACTTTCCTACAAGCTGGTTGCCAGACTTGAAAGAAACAGCATGAAATGGGAAGGTCATTTTTAAGGGTCTATTCTTATCTGTGAAATATATTTACAGCCAATGAAAACAATTTTTTTTTAATTCTTTGTTCAGTTTTTGAATCTTTAAACTATGGAATGGAATTAATGTTACCGCAGTAATTTTATTGTCTATCTTGGACTGCACTGTTCAGAACTTTCTCATTGCTGCTCTCATAAGACTATTTTTTTCCCTCCTGCAGATCAGACTTTATTTCCAGAAATGGAAACAACATGAAAAGTGCTGAGAAATTTGCCAACCCAGCTTGCCCACATATTTGTATCTGTGTCAGGATATAGTATTGTATTTACCAAGATTAAATTATCTGCTGTCAAAACTCAATGACAATTATGGTATACCAAATTACACTTTAGACATATAAGCACCTATTTTTTTCAAAATGCAAATAACATATTGAACTATGTATATTTACAGGGTTATACTGTACAAAACAGAAACAATATAAAATACTGGGCATTTTAGAGACAGGAAAAAGTACAAAGTTGCTAAGTTTAGGAGAGAGAGTTGGATGCTGAATAACCAAGAAGATTCTGCAGAAATGGGTTCAAGTTCCACATCTGCCACTCACCATCTGTGTTCTTATACAATCATTTAACAAGTCACCTGCAAATCGGAGATAATTCCTGCTCTCCCTGCTTCATTTATAAAGAATAAATGCAAAGATGCATGTGAATCCATTATGCAAACTGTAAAATGTATATAAGTAAACTCAAGAAACTTTGAAAGTTGACATATTTGAATTCCCAATTTCAATTTCTGCTCCAAAACTCAATTCTTCTTTCTAGAATCACAGAATTTTAAAAATGTAAAGAAACTTAAACATTATGTAGTCTGCATAGTATTCCATGGTATATATGTACTACATTTTCTTTATCTAGTCTACCGTTGATGGGCATTTAGGTTGATTCCACATCTTTGCTATTGTGAATAGTGTGGTTATGTAAATATACACATGCATGCATCTTTATGGTAGAACAATTTAGATTCCTTTGAGTATATACCCAATAATGGGATTGCTGGGTTGAATGATAATTCTGCTTTGAGTTATTTGAAAAATCACCAGACTGTTCTCACTAACAAGTGGGAGCTAAACATTGAGAACACATGGATACAAAGAAGGGAACGACAGACACTGGGGCCTTCTTGAAGGTGGAGGGAAGGAGGATGGTGAGAACTGAAAAGCTACCTGTTGGGTACTAATTACCTAGGTGGTGAAATAATCTGTACACCAAAACCCCGTGACACACAATTTACCTCTATAGGTAATCACATGTATCCCTGAACCAAAATAAAAGTTATAAAAATAGAAAATATCATGCAGTCAAACTCCTTTATTTTACATATAACTAACATAAGCCCAGAAATTTTTAATGACTTATCCAAGGTTAAAAAAGAAAAATGTAAAGAAAAAGAAAATTTTGAAAAAGAAGTCTAGATTACAATTTAATCTATCGTTCTTCCTGGTAACCAGCTCCCCTACTATTTAATATAGAAGTGTTTAACACAATTTACTGCTTTAAAAATGATTTTACAATGATATGAAATGTTTTAGTTGTAAGACATGTTTTCTAACTAAAATCCCATTTTATTTTTACTAATCCCAGATAGGTTTCAAGGCAGATATTACTTTCTTTTGAAAGTGTGACTTTTCAGAACAGGCAGATGAGTAGCAGAACCAGTCATGGAATCAACATTTTGTACTTTACCTGGTGTGTTCTTTCCACCTTTCAGCAATGCTCATCATATTTTGGCTACAAGGGATTCTGTTTCTTTTAATAGTGCCGAATAGCATATATTTCAAAATGTAGGACAAAGTAAAATTAATTTTGCTGGGGGAGTCTTGCAATACCCTTTGTGATGTCTGGAGATACTCAAGGGTATCTCAAAAGTAGGATAAAGAATGCTTATACTAGATTACTCTATCTCCCAAAGAAATTTGTCTCCTAATAATAATCATAATTACCTTCTACAGTATCCAAACTGTAGCCTCTTTACTAGGCAAATTATGTACTACAGGTAGGAAACCCATGGTAAAAACTGCTCGACAATGTGCTGCTAGAAACAGTCTGTCATTTTCCAAATCCATTCTGGGAAAGCACACAGGCACACCAACTTTCAAGCTTATATGTGCATATAAAAGGCTATTTTATTTTCACAAAATGACTTATTACAGGAAAACCTAGTTAAGTGAAGTATTCCTTGCTAAAGACATAAGTAAGCAGTATAAATACACACTAGACCTGCTCAAATCCATACTTAAGCATTCAACATATCCACAAAATCCCAAGTAAACCTTTTGTGCCCACTTGTCCTCTTGGCACCAATATTTTTCTACCCTCTACCTACCTCTACTACAAATAACCTTATAGGAGCCTTTGCCCCATGTTCTCAATCAGGGAAGGATCTCGTGTCATTTATATCTTCCAAATAATTGTTCTAAAGCAAGTCTCAGTGCTATTTTCATCTAAAGCTGTATCTCTTTTTGTTAGTCAAGAATATATTTTGCTTTCTGTGAAAATAATTTCAGTGTCAGTGAACAAATTGTAGCAGTATTATGGGCTTCTGTGTTCAGTGTGTTTGTTGATATCATGTGTTGAGGAGGTGAGGCTGCGGGGAGGAGAGAAGGAAGAAAAGGTGGAGGCAAAGTCTCGTCTTTGATCTTGAAATTATGCTAGTCAGTTCCCACTAACTACTTCATGATACAGGGAGTTCTGGAATCATTTCTCTCTGTGTGTGTGTGTGTGTGTGTGTGTGTGTGTGTGTGTGTGTGTGTGTGAAAAGACAAAAAGGGAACATTTTCTAAATTACTGACATTTTGGTTACTAATACCACGCTGGTCACCAAGAAGTAGTGGATAATCTCTGGGTGAAATGCTTTGCATCCTCTGAGCCAGAAACTGCCCAAACTTATTAAAATTCATTTGTGAATATCCGTTCTATAGCAATCATCAAAACACAATTTGTTCCAATTAACCAGCAGAAAAATCTTTCTGGGGACTGATAGTGCAACCAGGCAAGAGGATACTACAACCTCAGTTATCACTTCACAGCAGACTCACTGTGGCATGTTCTAAGATCTACAGCCAGAAACATCAAAAATAAATTTCCTGTTCTTCCACCTGGGGCTCTATTTTCCTACTATCCCAAAACCTGACTTCTAGTAGAATCAAAAAAATCTTCCCAGGTCGTGGCCAGGAGTTAACTGAGTATAGCAGAGCCTTCTCCTTTCTGACTTCCAGTAGGATCAAAAGCTCTTCCCCAGGCATGGTTAGAAGTTAACTGAGTGTACAAGAACCCTGGAATTTTGTATTTCAATTTGCCTGATTTGCATGTGGATATACAGACCCAGATGGAGAAAACTAGGAGTGGGATTTATCTTACATGATTCACTATAGACAGCCAAAGCAAAATGTCAACCAGTGAATCTTTGCTTCTAGCCTGTCCAGGAATAGGCCCTGGGAAAACCTTCTGACTGCACTGGAACTGGGGGGAGTGGACCTGTTCTGAGCTGACTCAAAAATGCTGACAGAAAATGGCAGGTTACTGCTTAAGCACAGATGTCACTTTATTGTGTCAACTTGGAAATGATCAGTACAATCTGGCAAGTGCAATTTTTCTCACATTATGAGTGTGTTTGAGCAGGTGCTATGCTTCACTGAGGTCATATATTATTTCCATATTTTTTAATTTTTGATTCAAATTACAGGATGAAAAAGATTCTCAAATATAGACCTGTCCTAAGTTTTACTGGAGAATAAAAAGGGCTAATAAATGTTTTATTAATAATCAAAAAAGGGTCTAATGCTTCTACCCAGGGGCATATTTGGTATATATGCTTTAAACTTCTACTAAATGTTGAAGAAGGAAAAAATAACAGTAACGAAAAACATACAAAATATTCTCTAAAATAGATCTTCTGGTGGCTTTTCCTGTGACCACAATGCATTCTGTTGTCATTCACATATTGTCTTGTTTGGCAAAAGACTTGCTATTTCTATTGTCACTATGGAAAGTCGCCATAGATACTCAAAGTAAGCTGCCATTGGAGGGCTATGGCTGTACATAAAATAGTACCTCACAGTCTGCAGGGGCCACTGTGGGTTCTAATGGCTAGCTTTAAAAAGCCAAAATTGTGTCTGTAGGATCGGTGGCTCTCTTGTCCTGCCAAAAGATTAAGATTGGACTTGGTGACTACAATACCTCCATCACTAAGAGTTGCAGCTTGGAAACAAGCAACGCAATCCAGTTGTAGCTAGGTTGCTGGGTAGTATGTGTAGTAGATGTTTTGTCTTTGAATATTTCTGGTTGCCCCTGAAAAGCTGTCACATACAGTAAGCATAAAAGGTAGCCAACAATGCACAAAGTTTTGGAACATAGAGAAATATAATACTTACTCATTGCTTTAAGAAAATCCTTGAGGAAAACTACAGTCAACAAAACTGAAGAATATACAAATATCTGAACACAAAAGTGAATGTTGAAGATAGTGTTATACATGCCGTAGCAGCTCTGACAGAGGTAGAGAGCCTGATATACAAACCAACTGGTAAAACAGATTCCTAGAAAGTTCTAAAAAGGGCCAGGAGCAGGGGCTCAACGCCTGTAATCTCAGCACTCTGGGAGGCCTAGGCAGATGGGTCACGAGGCCAGGAGATCGAGATCATCCTGGCTAACACGGTGAAACCCCGTCTCTACTAAAAATAGTCCCAGCTACTTGGGAGGTTGAGGCAGGAGAATGGCGTGAACCAGGGAGGCGGAGCTTGCAGTGGGCCGAGATCGCGCCACTGAGCTCCAGCCTGGGTGACAGAGTGAGATTCCGTCTCAAAATAAATAAAATAAAACAAAACAAAACAAAATAAAATAAAATAAAACCTGTTACTGAAAGGCCATTATGTGCTAGGCCTTTTCCATAATAGATTTATCATAATGTTACAGATTAAAATAGTTACCCAAAATATGCAGACTAAAATCTACATTAGGCACTTTATAAAAGGTATCAGAGATAGTAAATTAGCAGAACATGGATTTCCATCTCCACCCAAAGAGTCCAAAGCCCACACTGGATCATTTATGACTAGAGGAAAAAGGGAAAGATTTATGGACACTTCAACTCATCCTCAAGATTTGTCAGGATGTGTTCCGTTGGAAGCAAGGATAGCAGGATATTCCAGAGAGGATTTCAATATGAACAATGGCAGCAAGGCAGGGACCAGTATGGCATAGACTGCGCAAGAGGAGATAGGCTGATTAGACAGGGGGAAGGAAAAAGGTGTAAAGAGAGAGTCTGGTTCCAGATGACATAGGGTCCAGAATCTCTAAAGACAGTATTACAGCTGGACTTAAGTTTGGAGATGGGATGCCAAGAGTATGTACAACCACTTAATGTTTCAAACCTGATGGATCTAGTTTCTGAAACCAAATCTGACTATAGTTTTTTTTTTTAATTATTTTTTAGAAGATATAATATGACACCAATCTGATTGTATCTCTGCCCTTATGGAGTGAAGATGAATAATAAATAAGATAAATACTAAAATACATAGTTTGATAGATGTCAAATTTAAATGAGAAAATAACGCAGGAAAGGAGGACAAGGAGGATAAGATATGAGATGTATAATTTTATATAAGGTGGCAAGAAAAGGTCTCACTGAAGTAGTAATGTTTGAACAAAGAACTCCTTCCTCAGTTTTCTTATTGCATTGCTGCCTCTCTTTCCCCCAGTGTGGTTTAGGATTATCACAAACAATAATCTTATATTTCCTCTAAGAGTTATTTTTTCCTTTGTGCTCATATTTTTGATTTATGAAAATGTGTGCACATAACTTTCAAGCTATCATGATCTTTATGTTTAAGTTCATACCCTGATTTTCTATCCGATCAAATGAAAATGTTCATTTGCTTCTGATGTAAGAGGTTTAAAGTCCATCCATTGTGACAGAGGAGAAATACAAATCTATGATAGATTTATGCGGTTCCACTTCACTCTGAATCTTCATCATAGATACTCTCTGTAGTTTTTTTGATTAAAAAAAAAAGACACATTAACACAGATTTTAAGCTATTGAAATAAGAGAAGATTAACAAATTTCTAGAACTTCTGATTGTTCTGTATTTGATGCTTTTTCTTCTACAGAATTTTTGAATTTGTTTTTCATCAGAACACCATTGGAGATATCACCTAAGGAATCTAGGAAATTTAAGAAATGCTAATCCCATGATTCAAAGTAGATATTTTATCTTAAATGTAGCCACTTGTCTTAGTGGTCCCCAAATTATAAATTGGCTATATAATTACCTATTTCATGGTAAATGGATTATTTGTTCTTTTTTCCTTCTCTGATTTCACTTCTTCTTCCTCTTTTTAAAATTAATTTATTTAAAAAGAAGGATCTGGGTATGAATAAGTAGAGATATATTTCTTATATATTTAAAAATTTTTAAAAATTATACACTTTTCCAATGACATGGAACATTTAACAAGTTTTATTTTAGTATGATATAAAAATTCACCCTATCATTTTAATTGGGATAAATGGCATTTGTTCTTTCCAGCAGTGGGTGGGAAAGTTAGAAAACAGTATGTGTTTCCCAAGAGCCTAATAGGAAAAGAATGGGGTTGTGCATTTTGTCCAAGACTCCTACTCCATGGAAACAACAAATTGTCTGTACAACTTGTTCTGGGCTTTTTATTTTAAAAATCAATTATTTTAAGTGTAGTCATAAATGGAAGAAACAGGGAAGATGGTGCCATATAGACGTAAAACAGTTTGATATTATTTTGGTCTTAAAATATCAAAACAATAAAAATTTTATTGAAAATTTCTGAAAACTTATGTAAAAAAAGGTCATCCATCAGCATCTGATTTGATGGTTTCCTGCCTATAACGCAGATACGCCGACTACTCAATTCTGTATTGATAAAAATCTTGGAAAGAATCTTGGGATGATATGATAAACCATCAGCTCTTTCCAAGCACTGTTACATGTTTACAGAGTTGGATCAGCATCCACTGGTAATTCCTTCCA
This sequence comes from Macaca nemestrina, assembly GCF_043159975.1. Classification (NCBI taxonomy): domain Eukaryota; kingdom Metazoa; phylum Chordata; class Mammalia; order Primates; family Cercopithecidae; genus Macaca; species Macaca nemestrina. The sequence goes on from NC_092137.1 coordinate 50,653,961, forward strand.
GTGAAGTCTCCCTATTCAGCCTTCAGTACACTGGCTTAACATATGTCCATCACTGTGGCTATACTGCATACTTTCGGTACTGAACATAATTGTTATGAACAATACCCAAGAATGAGACTTCATGGGCTCAAATCTCAGCTCTGCTACTTAATAGCTCTATGATCCTGGGCAAGTTTCTTGACTTCTGTGTGCCTTGGATTTATCATCTGTTAGGATAATACTAGTGCCTATAAAATATTAGCTCCATGCCTAGCACATAGTGGTCTACATGTTGCCTATGATTATTATTTCTAAGGTCTATATATCTGAAATATTACAAAATCCACATTTTAAACACTTGAAATAAAAGAAGAATTAGATGCCACACATATCCTTAAATGTCCTTTGTTGTAACTTTTTAATTAAATGCACACCTGTCCACCTGTTGCTGAAGTTTCAAGTTATTCAGATTATCTAACCAGATAAATTGAGGCACCATTTACTAAAAAGTGAGAAGATGAAGGAGGGAGAAACATGGAGAGTGAGGAGGGAAGTACCAGGAGTTAAATTTAGAACATATTAAGATTGAGATACTTGTGAGATACACAACCGAAAATGTTAAGTACAATTTTGCATGCAAAAATATGAATATGAGATGTCTGGGCTAATGACAGAAATATCAGAGTTACTGGCATAATGATAGTATTTAAGGGCGTGAGAATGGATGAGATTAGTTGGATGAGGGATATTAAATGAGGAGACTTCTGGAATCAAGTCCCATGAAACACCAACATTTAGGAGACAGGTAGAGCACCACAGTTGGTGAAGACACCTTGGAAGAAGCCACAGAGGAAGGAGGACAACCATGTGTGTTTAGTGTCATGTATGGACAATACTTGTAGAAAGAGGGAGTCATCAACATCTAACCCTGATTAGATATTGAGTAGGATGATATCTGAAAAATATTTAATGAATTTGACAATGTGAAGATGATTGGTGTTCTTTGCAATGGGAGTGTTGGCTACATGCTTTCATGGGAGCCAGATTGGAGTGGGTTGAATAGTGAAAGTGGGTGACTAATTGACATTAGGTTTTATTCATAATTAAAACTACCAAAGAGCTTGGCTGTGAAGGAAAGCCAAGAAAAAGAGCATGAGGTAGATGCTTAAGTTTAGTTAAGTCAAGAGAAATAATGTTTGGTTTGTTTGTAAGATTAGTAGAATCCATTAACTAATATTGGCCATTCAAGGGGGAAGAGAGAAATAACAGAAAGACTAAGTACTTGATAGATAAGCAGGATAAGACAGTAAACACAATTTCAAAATACAGTATATGAAGAGGAAAGTGGGGATGGTGTGAATATAGGAGAATTTTCTTCTTATTGCTTTTAGCTTTGTCTTCAAGTATGGCCTTGGCCTTCAGTGGTATAGAAAGTGTGAGGCCAGGAATGGGTCATTTGTGAGTTTGTATAAGGAAAACTAGCAGCTCATGTTCTATTGTCTGTTTGTTAGTCTGAGGGGTGGAGCACTGGTAACTAAGGGATGTCATGTTACCGAGTAGAAAGGGAACTTCACTGAGAATTAGAATTCCAGAGTCCTAGTTTGCAATCTGCCTCTAAATCAGTATGTGATCTGGGCCTAAACACTTGATAATATCTGAACCTCAGCTTTTGTTTTATAGAATGAGAGTCTTAGAGATCATTTAGAATGGCCAATGAATGATCCATGTCACTATCTGGTTCATTACAGAACTTAAAGAAGGTCTTCAAACCTCCAGCTATTCACAGTCAAAATAGTTCCATATATACAATACTTATTTGTGTTCATGGACCAAACACGTAAAACCTTCCAGGCTTTCAATACACACTTTATAAAATCTGTCCTCAGTTGTCTGTGGGGATTTTTTTCTCTCTTATAGATTGCCATTTGGAAATTTAAAAATAACTTTATTATTTGACTGTTTAATTACAAAAATGTACCTGGGGCATGAAAGGCAGAATTAAACATAAAATTTGATTTGAAATCTTGGTATTATAGATGGACCGCTTTTGAGGAGAAAACTGCTGCTACCCACAACCTGTTCATCAAGGATTTTTCACTTCCTCCTTCACAGCTTTTGTGACTTTAAATTTCTGCCAATGACAACAAAATCAAGGCACGCAATGATTCTTTTCGTTCTCCTCTGATGAAAATCTTTGGTCTTAGATAGCTGAAAGTGTAGTCAAAGACATTTAATTTTAGCCGTGGGATATCCATTCTCTGTCACAGGAAAAAATAAATATACGTAAAAGTAATAAGATTTCATAGAAAACAGTGTGGGACAGAGCTCCCTGACTTTAATTTTCTGAAATGCAAGGGGATGCAATTAACTCCCTGGTTGTGATTAGCCTGTTAGAAGCTAAATAACCTCAGTAAATTACAGCACCCACAGAACCCATAATGGCGTCATATACTCAATATTGTTTATTTGTCTTCTAATTTACAGTCCTGCAGATGAGTCATAGGACTTATGGATTAATAATGAATCAAGCCAACTTCAAGATGCAGCTCTGCCTCTACTCGAATTATGTGTCTGCGTATCAGACCTTCTTAAAGTAGGTATTGGCCAGGACTAGTTTGAGGTACTTGCTCAGGGGGCAGTATTTAAGAGGACACTAAAAACTCAGTGAGTAAGATAAATAACATTTTAAAGAAATATCTTAAAAATCAAAATTAATATTTTAAAAATAAAAAGTTGTTCATGATGAATAGCATATCAAAATTTTAAATAGACAGGATCAATAACAGCGGTGTCCTGAGCTATACTGGAGTCTGAAGCAGGAGGGAAATTCAATAATATTGATGTTGTCTTTATTTAAATTTTTCACATTTTGTTCATTGTGTATTTTCACATTATTCAGATTTTTTTTTCAAATATTGCAGTAAAATATAATTTATCTTGATTATTGAGCTTTTTGGTGCCCCCTTAAATTTAATGCTCATGCAAGTGCCTGACCCCCATCTCAGCATTTATAATTTAACACCAAAATAACTGGCATGCAGGAAGCATTGTGCCCGTAATTTGTTCCTGCTGCCATAATAAAAGCAGACTTTGCTTCTGGAAGCATGCCACATTTTACCCCAATAAGTTCTTTTCCTTTTAGTTTCCATATAAGGGTTTATTAATGTGCTGTCCTAAAAAAGTCCTGCTAGATGGCCCGCAATACCTCACATAACCAAAACAACCACTGCATCAGAAGAGATAAAGAGTATCAGGAAGGAAAATAAATTCCATATATTTCACTCAAAATCCTGGAACAGTTGTAAGGAAGGCAGTCTCAAAGAAAAGTTTTTCAACTGGAGGAAGTACATGAATCTCTCTGTGCATATACCTAACAAATGTAGATAGTCAATAGCTTTTATCCACGTAACTCTTGGATCACAAAGGGAATGAATCATTGCAGTCAAAGAAAAACAATTTATAAGGAGGTTGTATCCAATATCAAAAGGCAACTAAATAAAATTCTGAGCTCTGAAAAATCTGAGATCCGCCTTTATTATCCTCCCAATTTGTGAACCACTCATCTCAGCAAGACTACAAACTCCATGAGGGGAAGAACCAGGACTTCTTGTTTGCTTATCTTTGTATCCTTAGTGTATTAGGATACATGAGAAATTCACTTATCCCTATACTCTGCATGAGGAGATAATTGCCTCAATGTGGGTGGATGCGTATAATTGTCGTGTGTAATTGTCAACCTTAAGCAATGATATATGAAAGGACTTTCATAGCAAATGAGCAAAGGGCATGACAGAAAAATATGTTATGTTAGGGTGAGGACACCTGTGGCAATATTTCTACCTAGGGATCGGCAAGAGGAGACTTCCTCAGGAGAAGGCCCCTCAGGACCAGGGACATCCCCTAGTCTTAGTTGACTCCTCCTCTCCATTGCTTTTCTAAAAGATAGGTCCTGAAACATGGTATTGGCATTCTCAATTTCTTTACCTTTTTAAATAGACATTAAAAAACTCACTAAGTGTAAGGCCTGGTTTAAGTTATCCCTCACTCATAAAGCCTATGATATTTATATTGTATTATATCATATTATTCTTGATTATGCACCATCTTGTATTGTTCACTGAAGCACATATGGTAACTTGGTGTGAACTGGAAAAAAAAAAGAAAAAAAAAGGTGTGCCTTCATCAAGACACATAGGTGCAGAAAACTGTATAAAATAATGGTGCAACTAGTTGAGGTGGAGAGTACCTCTTAAATGTTTGCAATATATAAATTGTACAATCCTATGCAATGACCCTTGGCCACTATGTCATGCTTTTAATTTATATCTACATAGTAAAATTAACTCCTTACATCCTTCCCTCCTTCTCCCATTCTCTTCCTTCCTCCCTCTTTCACTCCTTTCTTCTTTCCCTCCCTCCCTCCCCCTGCTCCTTCTTTCCTTCCTTCCTTCCTTCCTTCCTTCCTTCCTTCCTTCCTTCCCTCCCTCCCTTCCCTCCCTTCCTTCCTGACTTTCCTCACTCCCTTCCCTCCCTTCCTTCCTGACTTTCCTCCCTCCCTTCCTCACTTCCTCCCTCCCTCCCTTCCTTCCTTCCTTCCTTCCTTCCTTCCTTCCTTCCTTCCTTCCTTCCTTCCTTCCTTCCTTCTTTCCTTCTTTCCTTCCCTCTTTCCTCCTTCCCTCCTTCCCTCCCTTTTTCCTCTTTTCCTTCCTTCCTTTACTCTTTTTTGTTCTCAATACTCAACATAATCCTAAACCCATAGCATATACTGAGTAACACTTTTTGGCTGTTGAATTGAAATCTTCCTTTAAAAGGGGAGACACCTAACTGTGGAATCATAGGTGACTTTATTTTGTCTTCTACTTGTTCTGTATTTTAATTGTTCTACAAGTACGTATTATTTTTTATAATTAGACAAAAATGATTTAAACCTGCCAAAAAATTTAGATGTTAAGTACTTATTCAATGGCCAAGCCTAAGTAATTGTGCCTTGTCTTATTTGAAGGAAGGTGCCCTGCATATTTACAAAAGTGTATTATAATACCATGCAATTCAGATAATGCAATCCATTATCTTCCTGTTAAAGAAAATTATCTCTTTACCATATTGCTACATTTTAGATCTCTCTAATAATGACTGCAACTGTCATGTAGTGAGCAGAATGGACAATCCCTCAAATATCCATGCCAATATGATTGCATTCTGATATTCTGACCCTAAACCAATCAAACTAAATAGAAATTTAGACCTTTTTTTCTTATAGCCCTTCCACAAATTTAAAAAGCAATGCTGGCTGGGCATGGTGGCTCATGCCTGTAATCTCAGCACTTTGGGAAGCCAAGGTGGGCAGATCACTGGAGGTCAGAATTTCGAGACCAGCCTGGCCAACATGGTGAAACCCCACCCCTACTATTAATAAAAATACAAAAGTTAGCCAGGTGTGGTGGCACACACCTGTAATTCTAGCTACTTGGGAGGCTGAGGCACAAGAATCGCTTGAACCTGAGAGGCAGAGGTTGCAGTGAGCTCAGATTGTGACACTGCTCTCCAGCCAGGGTGACAGAGTGAGACTCTGTCTCAAAAAAAAAAAAAAAAAAGGAATTCCGTCCCAGAAAAGGCTGATCTGAAATCAAATTTGAAATATATATATTAATATATATTTATATACAATAAATATAAATTTATATACAATAAATATATATTAATATAGAATATATTTATATATAATAATAAATATGTATTATATATATTTCAAAAGATAGCTCTGTTTACATCCAGGATTTTCTTTGTTTTTATTTTTAGAAATAATCAGAAATCTCACTTGGTTTCTATTAAAAATTCATTTAGCTAATATTCACCTGTGTGAGTGCTGGGAGATTCCTAGATTTTTAAAAATCACATAGTAAGCAGGGGAATATTATATAGATACATAAATATGTGTGTGTGTGTGTGTGTGTGTGTGTGTGTGTGTATAAATTCCCTAAATGTACTATCTATCCTGCTTATGGCTTCTTCAGTTGAAATAAAAATCTTGCCACAAATGAAATAGAGAACTTCACTAATTTCCATTCACCAATGATGGTAGAAGCCCCCCATGGGTTATTAAGTCTGAGAGATGTGTGAACAAACATGATAATAAGCAAGTAAAGTGTATCATAAAATATACTGTGTTCATTTATTGTGACAACTGGGGTGTAATTATACTAGGAAATGTACTGCACTTTAGTCAGTGAAAGTAATAAAATCTGAACACCAGGAGACCTTTCTCTACTCTGTGCTATTAAACTACTTTTGAGGGGAAGGTGAACAATCTAAAAATATAGAATGAATGTTCATTTTTATAGATTAGCAAAGCAGGGGTTAGTCAGATTCTCTTGTCATCTAATATTAATAAAAACTCTGTGTTTTCCTCATTAGCTGTGGATACACCACCAAAGAACATTTTCCTCAATTCCTGGGTAATTATAATGACTAACTTTATGTGGATTGCTTATGTTATTCATCTCACTTTCTCCCTCCAATTAAAGAATAGAACGGCAAAACCAAACCTGACTCCATTGTATTGAAAATGCTTCTACAAAGCTACATGTAGAAAAACAGGAAAAAAAAATGTGCAGAAAGATAAGGAAACAAAGGGACCCTGGGAGATGATAATGTTGCACAATGAGGAGTAGGTGTAATGATTAAAGCATTAGTGGTGGTCACTAGGAAACCTGAAAGGAACATGTAATTTCAGATTAGGAAACCCTGAGCTTCCCAGAGTGAACTGCTATTTGGGAAAGTGTGGTTAATTGATTTTTAGGACACTTTTTACTAAAATTAAAATGCATATCTTTTCCTATCCTAATAGTTTTATTGCTACTGTGAGATTTATGTGCAGGGATACACTAAAAAGCATATGCAACAATTCACTGAAGAACACTGAAGTGGATTACTACAGTTTCCTTTTGTGCTTTGGCAGCCGACAATCCAGATCATAATTACAGGATTGGAGCCACCTGCCAACTCAATGAACAGAAGCACGTGGCTCCACATAAAATAGAGCAATTCTAACACAAAATAAAATAAAATAAAATAAATAAAAAAGAAAGAAACTATGTTAAACCAAAGTGGCCTTCAGGAGCAGCCTATGGAAAGCTTGATATTTATTTTTTCATGAACGCCAAATGACTGACTCTCACGCTATTACTGGCCCAGAAAGAAGCAGAGTTTGCCAAGATCTTCCTGATTAAACTAGATCATCTAATGAAATATCTGCATCCAAAATTGGCTAGTGAATTCAGACCTTTTATGGTCAAATTCACAATAAATCTTTGATTTTAGAGCATATTATTTCTAATGTATATTCGCAGGAATGCAGGAATTGTCTTCACTTGTATATAATTGTTGCCTTGGCATGCATTTAGCCTGCTAAACCAGTGGAGATTACCAAAAAGTAAATGTAATGTAAAAATGGTGAAGTCAAGAAAGTGAATCTATACAGAATTTTTCAAATCGGATATTCTGATTTACTAAACAAGTTAATCCAAAAGACGACAATATTTCTTTCTGAATTTTTCTAAATATCACTTTCTAAGAGAGTCTTCCCTCATTTCCTTAAGTCGACTTAGTCACTCCTTCCTCTGCCCTTTTTACATGCTTCTATTAGAGCAGTGCTTCTTACACTTCCATGTGCATATGAATCATCTGGGATCTTGTTAAAAGCAATTCAGAGTCAGTAGGTGTGTGGGGGAGGGAAGGTCTGTGAGTTTGCATCTTTAGTAAGCTTGCAGGTGCTGCTGATGCTCCTAGTTCTCTGACCACATTAAATTTCAACTATTATTTTAAATACGGGAGTGCATGTGCAGGTTTGTTACATGGGTATATGGCACTACATTTTGAAAGGCAAGTTATTAAATTACTTCATAAATTGTCCCATAATGATCCGTACATATCAGGCATTTCCTCTTGTGTATGAGATCCTTGAAAGCAAAGGCAAAGGCAGCATCTCAATAGCTACCAACTATATAATTCCTATTAGTTTTGGGGAACAGCGAGGATCTTACCATATATCATCTTTAATTCTCAAATCAACCCTTCAAGATCTGTAATTGCGTTTCCATTTTACAGATGAAGAAGTTGACTCTCAGATATGTTAATCAACTTGTCTACGGCCACACAGATGCCATGTGGCAGTCAGAATGAAATTCTGGATCTCTTTGACTCCAAAGTCTGTTTTTTCTACAGCACCTGAAGCCTCCTCCGTTTACTTCTGTATATAGAGAGTGTAGCAAACCACCTATTGTTACAGAAGGTTCTCAAGGGATGTGTTTTGCTCCGTGAACACTTTATATATAGATTCACCTTTGCTCACAGTATTTCCCTGGTGTGGAATGCTCTTCCTGCTTCTGTCTTCCCAATTAAGGTCCATCTCACTTCCATCGCTCATTTCTACTTAGCCAGCACACAATTGTGCCTTTCCTCTCTTCTGAATGCACACAGCAATGGTTTGCAGCACACAATGAGCACTTAAATTGTTAGTTATCTTATAAACAGTATATTTACTTCATTCTATAAATATATACTGAGAATATATTAAGCACCAGGCATGGTTGGAAGCACTTGTGATAGGTCACGGAACAAAACAGAAAAAAAATATGTGTGTATGTATGTGTGTGTATATATATATATATATATATATATATATATATAGAGAGAGAGAGAGAGAGAGAGAGAGAGAGAGAGATATTCTGTTTTCTATACAGATATAGATATAGATATATCCCTTCTATCCTGGGTCTTGGAAATAATTTCCCCAATGAAAATGAAGACTTATTTGAGGCAGGGACCCAATCATTCCACTTTCTGTATTTCTCATTATATTTTGTACATAGTAACTGCTCAATTAATAATAGTCTCAGTCAGGTAATTTACCATGTAGATATGTTCCTAATATACAGAGCAAAATGACGCACAAGGCCTTTCTCTTTTTTCATAAGTTATCCTTGAAAAGTGAAACGATGCTTTCACGCTGTTTCTCATTTTCCTCCAACAGAGTTTTAGGCCAGAAGCAGAAGTATTAAAGTCACACACAGTGCAGGTATCAGTCAGAGAGATAGAATTCACTAAAATTTAATCATAGTAGCTTTCAGCACACACACAAAAAAATCTTTTCACAAGTATAGAAATTATAGGCAGGAGAGAGAACTTCATGAAAGGTTACTTTCACTAGCAAAGATTCTCTTTTTTCCTTTACACACTGAAACCGTTGACTAGAACCCTGTTACCTAGGAAGAGTCACATGCTTACAATTTCACAATATTTTGTTGTTGTTTGAGACAGGGTCTCCCTCTGTTGAAGGCAGTGGCATGATCAAACCTCCACCTCCTGGGTTCAAGGAATCCTCCTACCTCAGCCTCCTAGGTAGCTGGGACTACAGGTGCATGCCACCACACCCAGCTAATATTTTTGCATTTTTTGTAAAGACAGGGCTTTGCCATGTTGACCAGGCTGGTCTGGAACTCCCAGGCTCAAGCGATCTGCCCAGTTTGGCCTCCTAAAGTGCTGGGATTACAGGCATGAGGCACCATGCCTGGCCTATTTCACAATATTTTGTTCAACGACATTTTGAAATTATACTTTCTGAAATAAAGAGTATAAATATTTTCCTGGTTATTTGGAATGCTCTGTTTTCTATTTCATAAAACCATCATTTTTAAAGTCTGCTCATTCACTGAAGTATACAAAGCTATTCTTTTTGAAGGTATAGCTCTTCTAAAGTTTCATTAGGTTGTTAGTCACATGTACTAACATGTATAGGAGGCAGACCTGCAGATGAGCAATTTAGAAGGGAAAATAGTACTCATCTTGTTCTGCATCAGTTCTTCCTCATTTTTGCAATTTCTTATGTTAAATAAATCTACATATATTAATCTATCTTTTATACATTTTAAAACATTTGAAAAAGAAGAATGCACATGGCTCTTCTCAACCTAGCTATTTTATTCAATACTGAGATATTTCATAACATGATCTGTGGAGGGCAGAAAATGGAATTTGAAATGAGTTCTAATTCTTATTAACACAAGAACACAGGCATACGCCTTAGGTACAGTTTTTGTAAAATTGATGTCACAATTTTTATTATGCAAGAATGTTATGAGGAGAAATATCTTTAATATACAAAATCCTAGTTTATTGCTGATGTTTAGTTAGTAGTAGTATTCCTGTCTATATTAACACTTATACATATGTAATTATATTACTGTTTTTTAATTATGAAAAAGCATTTATTTACATACCAGTAATAATTACACCTAGCATTTAGCTAAGCAGGTACACAGGCATGACCTCTGCATTGGCAAAATATTTCAACTTAAAGTTGATGTTAATAGATATCTGAAAGAAGTTATAAATAAATAGCGATACAAACATGAAAGAAAAATAACAGCTGAAATCTTTGCCCTCTGTTGCAGGATTAATTCAAAGTTTCCTTTCTGAAAAGAGGAAGACATCCCATTAATCAAATTTCTTTTTCCAAGTTCTTCCTTTTTATAGGATTTGGCAGGAAAGGTCTTTGGCTAAAGTATAGCTTAAGATTCGTGTACTGCGGCTGAGCTGTAGGCTGCGTCCTAGAAGAGCCTTAAACATGAGTAAAAATAGGTCTGAGGGTTGAGGAAAAAGAAGGGAAAGAATATAGCGACAATGAATCACAGACTCTTAGCTCTACAGACCTTAAAGACAAGGCAAACCAAATCCCTTATTTTATAATGAGGAAACTGGGGCCCACACAGCTGAAGTGACTTGCTCAAGGTCACACACTGGGATTACAGACAAAGAATCTTTGCATGTAAACCCTATGTGATTTAAAAAGAAATAAATATGAAGATCTTACTAGATACAGGCTGCTAACCAGATGGGAAACTGTGTTTGGAATTGCTGGTAAACTGCGGTCAATTTGTTTAGCAAGTGGTAAGAATATGCAAACATGGGGAATGCTTTAGGCAATGAAAAAGAATGCCATGTGAAGAATATGTACCTAATATAAATGGCAATTTTGACAGTGGTTTTGTTGATTCAAGTTTTTTCTAGGTTTAAATCGCTTTACAGAGAAGAATGAAACTTTAATTCTCCATCTATATAAATTATCAGGCTGTTATTCCAAAGAACCCAAAAGAATAATAATAGAGAAATGTGCACTTGGATTTGGTCATTCTCCTCATACTGGAGTGAAAATTTTGCCTTGAAATAGCTTTTTCATAGCATGAATAATGTGAACAGGAACTTTTCAAACATTTTCAAGATTGCCAGCCAATGGGGGAGGGTGATAATCAAAATGAAATTTTGTATTATTTTCAAATCACCATATATTAAATATCCAAGATAGTATAAAAACCCTCTCATAAATGTAGTCATGATGTTCTATTTACAAAATTTCTTTGGGAACAACTTTTATTCTATTAAAGTCTTTCATTATCTGGAAAGCAAAGAACTGAACAAAGGGCTTTAAAAATAATCGAATAGTGTAATAGTCATCCAATGTGAGGGTATATTAGAATCACATGGAGGCTCTTAAAACAAATTTGTGACCTCTACCTCCCAGAGTTCCTGGTTCAGGAGGTCTGGGGTGAGATCTGAGAATATGTATTCTGATAGATTCACAGGCAATGTTGACAATGCTGACCCAGTAGTTCCGTTTGGGAAATACTAATCTAGTCAAACTATCTCTTATTAGTCTAACTACCTTCTTTTTGATTCAGGTAGACAAATTCCAGTATTCCTGGAATTTATTATTTAAACTTTTTTTTCTTAACTCCTCCAACAACTAATTTGTTCTGTTTCTGATGTTGTCACTACACTCATCACATATTAAGCTGATTTCAGGTATATTCTCCAAAAATATTGAACCAAAACAATTAGGCAAACTAAGTCTCTTGTTCTTGCTACAGTTGCATATATAAATGCTATCTTTTGCATGTTTAATATGGAAAGAAAAATCACCAAGAATATTTTCAATTCCAACTACACCACATCAAATGGACTTTTGGGTCTCCTGTGGCTTCTGCAAGGGAAACACTTAAGACAATACTTCAAGGACACTGGAGGACTAAAGCAAAGCACAGAAGTGATATGCTACTAGAAGAGAAATAGCATTATTATCCCCAGAGAGCTTATGTTATTGGTAGAAAAATACTCCAAGACTGTCAAATCTTAAAGCTTACATAAAAACGATCAAATAAGTATTGTAGCATTTCACAATGATCTGATGATTCCTGTTGTATCAGCTAATTAGTGGGAAAAAATAACAAAAAATAGTTATCTTGAAATGACAACAGATCCTAGCAGTTGTCAAAATTAATATGATAATATACGGGCCAGGTGTGGTGGCTCAAGCCTATCATCCCAGCACTTTGAGAGGCCGAGGCAGGCAGATCACTTGAGATCAGGAGTTCAAAACCAGTCTGGGCAACATGGTGAAACCTCATCTCTCCTAAAAATACAAAAAGTAGCCAGGCGTAGTGGCGCATGCCTGTAAGTGGCGCATGCTCCTTGGGAGGCTGAGGCATGAGAATCGCTTGAACCTGGGAGGCAGAGAGTGTGGTGAGCCAAAATCATGCCACTGACCTCCACCTTGGCGACAGAGTGAGACTCTATCTCAAAAAACAAAATTAACAAAAATAATTAATATGATAATATATACATCAGGGCTGCTGCAGTGGAATGTGAAGAAAATAGAAAATGTTTGCTAAATCTATCATCTCCCATGGTATGCATACATGCTCATGAACATACACACATACACACACTCACATACAAACTTTTCCTAAATACACACACAGAATCTTTACTCAAATCATTTTGTTTTCAGTTACATAAGACTCTAATTTCACCGAGTCTTTACCATCAGGAATAAAGATAATGGAAAATGCATTTCATTAATATGATAAAGCATAATAAATCACTCCTGCCAGATGTGATATGACATGTACATATTTTCTTAAAAGAACTGTAGAAATGGGCAAAGATAAACATACACACACACACACACACACACACACACACACACACACACACAGAGTTAATTATTGGAGGCTCCAAGACACCAATCTTCAAATATTACTGAGTATTTAATAAGTGTTATAAGAAATAATACCAAAAATAGAAGAATGAGATAAGAAACTACAGATGAGAAATAAAGGCATACACACATAAAAAAGACAACTCTAGACAGTAAATATTTGGGTTCAGAAGCAGAAGAACCATCAAGTAATCAAAGACTGCACTACTCTGGATGAACTTGATGTGAGCTGGATCATCTCCATAGGTTGAATTTTCTTATGCAGAGTGGAAGGAGGGAGGGAAGAGGACAATCCAAATGAGGGTATCATTTAGCAGGGATGAAGGCACAAAGAAAATGTATTGACTACGCCAGTGTGTTTCTATACATCTCTGAATCAAAGAGTTGATGCCAGAGCATGTGAAGAATAAAGCATGATGTAGAGTTATTGCATAAGATTGTGGAGGACCTTAAATGTGGAAAGAATGAAAGAATGCCAGAAAAACTGCATGTTAACAAAATCTATTGACAACATTAGAAAAGGAAATACTGAGATAGTGGAGACAGAATTTTCCTGGAGTCCTCAAAACCATAAATTAAGAGATAATACTGAAGACCTACTCCATTTGCCGTTACACGACCATAGCTTTCAGGGACTCAGATGCCATAGTCACTGAATTTCAAAAGAGAAGTTGCATTCAGAACTCAGGCAGCAGTCTCTCATACTGCACTCCATAGATCAATTTTAGTTTCATGAGATTTAATTTTAAAATCCTTAAGTTTTATCTTTAGCACTTCAACACACTGAAAATGCTTCCAGGTTTTGATTTACAGAATTACTGTCACTGTCAATAAAAGAAATGTGCCTGACACACCAAAATCCAGTTTAATTACTTTTGTGATGTCTCCTGCGGCTGAGAGGAAATGGTATTTCTCTGACACTTTTCTGTTTTTAATTTAGTAAAATGGAGCACTTTCCCCGAATAGGACCTGGGACAGCAGATTCAGAATTGATGTCAACAAAGATGGACCCCACAGTTTCAGCAACACTGTCTTACTCCGACTGTGCAATGACTGCATGAATCTGGATCCTCGGTTCTGGATTCCTTGAAGTTGGGCACTCATCAAAGATTTGACAGGAAATCATGGCGGGGATATTTAGGCATTCTGTCACGACCTGGAGAAGCTTTGCAAGCGAATTCAACAGCCTGCTTCTACCTAGAACTCTTCACACTGTCAGTATTGCGCTGAACTGCTGGAATCCAGATGAGGCCTTGAAAGCTTCCAAATAGAACTGCCAAATATCAAAATATACACTGTACCACTGGAATTAAGAAACCAAGAAAAAAAATGTGTGCTTTATATCTTCTGCTACATATTCCATCTGTTTCTCTCCCTAAAGGGTCATATGTTATATATTTATAAGAAGTGTTCGCACCTACGCGAACAGTTTCCACTGTCTCCTTCAAATACAGCCTCCTCCTTCTTCAAGACCCATTTTTTTAAAAAAAATTCTTCCATGGTAGCTGAACCTTTTATGAAACTTGTTCCATTCTGAAATCATTTCAAGTTAAGAAATGCCTTGGTACCTTCCTATTTCACCAAATCCTGGGGAGATTAAGCCTCACACTCTATAGGCCTTTTTCTGAGAGATGTGAATATAGGTCATTAGGGTCATTAAAATCACACAATCTATAATACTCAGAGCTAACAGATCACCCTTGTGCTTTATGCTGCTATAGAATGCTACAAAAGAGGTAAAAAATGTATAACATCACAGAACTATAGAGAAGGCCATGATTCTTCCCCATATAAGAATTCTATACTTTTAATTGGCACAGTAAATCTCATTAAAGACACAGAATGCTTCGTTCAGGGAAGAAAAAGGGATCCCTGGGCAAGGTGCATTTCCTTCACAGTAATATTTTTTTCCTTATGACTTGAATTATTCCTTAATGCAAGCACAATGTTATTTTTATCTTGACCTTTTATCTGGACTCTACAGTTTCCCCAGGGGTTTTTTCCCTTCCCTACAAAAATGAGGGTCCTGGCCCGGCGCAGTGGCTCAAACCTGTAATCCCAGCACTTTGGGAGGCCGAGACGGGCGGATCACGAGGTCAGGAGATCGAGACCATCCTGGCTAACATGGTGAAACCCCGTCTCTACTAAAAAATACAAAAAACCTAGCCGCGCGGGGGGCGGGGGGGGGGGGGGGCGGGCGCCTGTAGTCCCAGCTACTCGGGAGGCCGAGGCAGGAGAATGGCGTGAACCCGGGAGGCGGAGCTTGCAGTGAGCCGAGATCGGCCACTGCACTCCAGCCTGGGCGACAGAGCAAGACTCCGTCTCAAAAAAAAAAAAAAAAAAAAAAAAAAAAGAGGGTCCCTTGGTCTTTACTATTAATCTTGTATTAACTTTTAATACATTGGGCTTCATACATCCTCTTGCATTTCTCTGTGTATCTACCAAAGACCATCATAGGCCACACTGCTAACCTCTGACTTAGTCTTTTTTTCTTTCTCCCTCAACAACTGTATAAAGAACAAACTCAGGTATAATTAACATAATAAATCATTTGGCACACATTCATTGGTCAACACAATTCTGAGTCTTAACCGTTGATTTCCCACTGTACACATTGTGAATCTGATTCACACAAAAGTACTTTGGGAAGTATTTTGTCTGGTTTCATTATCAAATGTTAGATTATTATTTTTGAGAAACTCAGAAAGGCTGTCATGGAAAAATCACAGAAAATTCCCATCTCTCTTTCATAATCAGTACTTTTTAATAACAGAACTGGAAGTTAATGACAATATGCTTTTGACAGCTTACTCTGAATTTTTAACTCATCTTTAGAAGTGCCAACTGAGCAGTTGAGGGGAAGAGCATAAGGTTTAAATTTACATCTAAGAATTAAGAATCAGAAAAGCATGGAAAAATGTTACACAGTATTAAAGCACAGTTATTACTAACTTCTCTAGGGAATTTTGCAGCTGAGGAATTTCAACTGCATTATTATTGAATCTATCCCTCTTTAATAGAGATTCTGGGTGCAAAAAAGAATATGACCTTGAAGACAGATATATTCAAGTTCTGTTTCTGCCAATTACTAACCATTTCACCCCAAGAAGTTACTTAAAATATTCATGCCTTACAATCAGCAAAGAGAAGAGACAATCTAAAGAATTGGAGAAAATATTTGCAGATTATTAATCCAAATAAAAATTAATAACCAGAATACATAAAGAACTCAATTCAATCATAAAATAATTATAACAAATAATTTAATTTTTAAAATGGGCAAAAGAAGACATTCCTCAAAAGAAGGCATATAAATAGTCAACAGGAATATAAAAAAAAGCTTGACATCACTAATCATCAGAGAAATGCAAAAATCACATTGAGACATCAAAATCAAAATCACAATGAGATATCATCTCACTCCAGTTAATATGGCTATTACAAAAAAGACATAAAATAATACATGCTGGCAAAAATGTGGAAAAAGAGGAATGCTTGTACACTGCTGGTGGAAATGTGAATTAATACAACCGCTATGGAGAATAGCTTTGCGGTTCCTCAAAAAATCAAACACATTAACCACCATGTAATCCAGCAATCTCACTGCCGAGTATATATCCAAAAGAAAGGAAATCAGTATATTGAAGAGATAATTGCATTCCCATGTTTACAGCAGCACTATGCACAATAACCAAGATAAGAAATCAATCTAAGAATCCATGGACAAATGGATAAAAAAAAAATGGTATATATATCCCAATATGACTTGAACTGGAGGTAATTATGTTAAGTAAAACAAACCAGGCCCAGAAACACAGATATCACATGTTCTCACTCATATGCATGAGCTAGTAAAATTGATCTCCTGGAAGTAGTGCATAGAGTAGAATAGGTGGTAACCAGAGGCCATAAAGGGTAGAAAGGTGAACAGGATGAAGAAGGGTTGGTTGATGTATACAAATATACAGATAAGTAGAAGAAATAAGAGCTAGTGTTGGATAGCACAATATGGCAAATATAGTTAACAATATTTTATTGCATATTTCAAAATAGCCAGAAGAGTGGAATTGGAACATTCCCAACAAAAATAAGTGATATTTTAAATGATGGATACCCAATTACCCAGATTTGATCATTATATATTGTGTGCTTATATTAAAATACCACATGTACCCTCTAAATATGTACAACTATCATGTATCCATATTTTTTTTTTTTTTTTTTTTGAGACGGAGTTTCGTTCTCCTTGCTCAGGCTGGAGTGCAATGGTGCAATCTCTGCTCACTGCAACCTCCGCCTCTCAGGTTCAAGAGATTCTGCTACCTTAGCCTCCTGAGTAGCTGGAATTACAGGCATGCACCACCATGCCTGGCTAATTTTTTTGTATTTTTAGTAGAGACAGTGTTTCACCATATTGGCTAGGGTGGTCTCGAACTGCTGACCTTGTGATCCGCCTGCCTCGGCTTCCCAAAGTACTGGGATTACAGGCATGAGCCACCACGCCCGGCATAAATTTTTTAAAAATCTATTTATGCTTCAGTATTCTTCTTTTTACATTTAAAGTAATCAGATATTTTTGGAGAAAAATAAGGTAAAGCTTATAAAATATAAATGGCATGCATATAATACATATTAATTATGATATTAGCATTGAAATATGTTGATGTAATCTAAATAAATTTTTTGTAGTTCTTTTTATGCACTAGTTAGCCATATCCACAGCAACAAAGTATAGAAACAACCTAGGCTTGATCTAACACTTCTTTCCAAATCCAATCATAACTATATTATTTTAAAATAAAAGATTTCATAAATTAAAAGCTAATTATGTTTAATCCTATACTTTAAAAATACTCATGATAATTTGATTTCATAAAGTGGGATAAGTATTGAACAGTTTACTCTCTTTAAATATCTTCCTGATTAATAAAATGATACTTTTTTTGTTTTAACTTTTATTTTAGGTCTAGAGGTACATGTGAAAGTTTATTATATAGGTAAACTTGTATCACATGAGTTTGTTGTACAGATTATTTCATTACCCAGGTATTAAGCCTAGTAGCCAATAATTATCTTTTCGGCTTCTCTCCCTCTTCCCACTCCACCCTCAAGTAGACTGCAGTGTCTGCTGCCCCCTTCCTTGCATTCATGAGTTCACATAGTTTAGCTCCCACTTACAAGTGAGAACATGTTGTATTCGGTTTTCTGTTCCTGCATTCATTTGCTAGGGATAATAGCCTCCAGCTCCATACATTATCCCGCAAAAGACATGATCTCATTTCTTTTTATGTTTGCATAGTACTCTATGGTGTGTACTTATCACATTTTCTTTATTCAATCTGTCATACTAAGTTATTTATTATTTGTACTTATTTGGTGTTTTGCATGGTTCTGATACTTCACTGTGATTTATGTTCAGTTTCTTTACACAGGCTTTTGGTACATCATTTTTACAGAAGTAAAATCTATATAAAAAGTAAAATTAAACTTAATATCTTCAAGTTTCAAAAGTTAGCACCTCTGTTTAAGGCAGTATCCCCACCCTGCCTTGATTATGTACCTGTTGTGTTGCTACAGATGGAAGTAACATGATAAACATGGATATAATACATTCACATGGAAAAAAAAAATTCAGGTAAGACTATGGTCATAGATCTATTTGAATAGCATCTAGTGATAACTAAAACCACTGTCTTTCCTTGAGAATGGTTAGTCAAGGTGACTAGCAAAACCTCCTCTGAATGCAGCTCTAGTTAGCTGGGCTCTGGTGAGATGGCATAGTGTTACCACAGTAAGGCCAACACTGAAAGCCACCTCCATATTTACCTATAAGATTGATGATGAGGAGTGCTAACATTTGAGCCGAATTAAGGTCTACACAGACAGAGTTTTAATGAAGCCAGAAAAATTAGAGCATACTAGCAGGAAAATCCATAAGTAAAGAAAACATTCTGACTGGGTCTGCTTCCTTTTTGATTTCTAGGGGCCAAGGTGGCAGAATTCACAGACTCAAAGGCTGCTGAGAGTTGAATCATCAAGGTGCTGAGCAGTGCAAGGGACTAACATGGATAACTCAAATACAGCATTACTCCACTCCCTTTTTTGGTGTTTTTCTCCCCACCCAACTTTTCTCATACAGATACAGAGTGAAACTATTATTCAGCTGCCCAATAACAATATAAAAAGACCAATGTTTCCATTTACACATCTACTTTTATGATGTCAATTACTCACAAGAAGAACAAAGATAAGTTTACATAAAATAGTAGCAGATAGCATTTCTATGATGTATTACATTTCTCTGTCATACATTATGCTTTATTTTCTGTCCTTTATTACATTTTCTTACTTAGTATGAACAATATTTTAATCCTTTATCATTTACCCAAAGTAGGTATGACCCTGTTTCCTCATAGTTTTTTAAAGGTGTTTTCAGTAAATATTGCTTATGAATGTCTTTAAACAGCTTAAGGACTTCCATTTAGAAAAAAATCAAGGTTAGTAAGATTCATCATACTCACAAACAGTATCTGGTTGTGGATATAGCTAATTGCTAAATTTTATTCAGCCCTAAGTGACACCAGCAGCAAATCACCTCACAGCTTAATACTACTAGCAGCTCTAAATGGGAGAGAAATAATGTTACTCGAATCCAGGTTTTTAAAAATATATGTTATGATTCACTTCCATTAGTTCAGATATTGATGCTCAGACACTGGATATTGGATTCTCTTTCAAACAACAAAAGAAGCTGAGAAACAAAGCTGAAGATATTTTTAAATGTCATGGTAAAAAGTCACAGTGAAGTGTATTTTATTCTTGTTTCAGTGAATGTTTCTAACTCTCACATGAAAGATACAGTAAATTCCTATCAGAAAGATTTTCTCTTGGCAAAGTTTAGAATTCTGAAAATAGTCTTTTAATAAAACAGAACTCACACCCTCCTAAGCTGTAGCACCAAAATAACAGCACTATGATATATTCTTCCCTTATGGTAACAGACACTGTTGAAGCTGAACTGTAATTTGGCATACAACATTTCTATACTAATGTAATGTGACAATGTTATTATGTTCGCTATTTTCCATGTGGTCATAGCCATATTCATCTTCTCCAACCTGACATTAAGTTAGCTTAATATGGTTAAATTCTATTCTGGACCACCAGGTGAAAGCAGAAAAAGATTATTGTGTAGCACACTGGTGTGATGATGGTGGAGGAATATGTAAGCATTAATAGGTGATATATAAAATTTATAATGAACGTAAACTTTTAGCACAGAACTGGCACATAGTAAGTGCTCAGCAAATGGTTACATCCAAGAGAAATTTCATAAATAGCTACACCATACAATGTAGTGCAGCACACTATTCCCTACAATTTCAGAAGACAGAAAAATAATGTCAAGCTCAGAAAACAAAGGAAGTTTCCATGGGACAAAAGAGTTTTAGTAGAGATTGAAAAGGAAATTATATTTCTTCAAGCAGACATAGTGAAAGAATGTATTCCAGGTAGAATGAACGCATTTTCCAGGTGGAGGAATTACCATAAGCAATGGTGAGGAAATTGGAAAGTGTAATGTTGTTCAGAAAGCTGTGAATAAGTAAATTGGCAGTAATATGCCATATGGACAAGGTTCTGCAACAGATGAGTATGAACATGAAGACTAGGGTCAGACCATTGAGGTCCATGAATTCCACATTGACTAACTTGGAGAGTAGTATTGGACATTGAGGATATACTTGAAATTATTCTGCAAGATTGATGTATCTAGCACGCTTTGATTTAGTGAGTTATTACAATTACATGCAGCACGCTATAAAAAACACTGGGCTTATAAACCAAGGAAACAAAGAAGAATATTATTCCTAGTAGAAGTGTACAGTCTTATAGGGAGATAAGACTAAACACAAGTAACTATATGGAAAAAATTATGGCCAATCAAATAGCATAAACAAAATTATATAGGAAGCCAGAGGAGAAAAAAAAAATATTGCCTCTGGATAGGAGAATTAGAAGAGAATGATGACATTTAATCTAGGAGGAATAGGAAGAAAGAACGAAACCGGCAGAGAGGCACAGAATGGATCAGCGGAAAGAGGAATAAGAAATGGGAGATAGCTAAGAAATTACAATATATATCAGAAAAATTACACAGGATCTAAAATTTGGTATTGGTATGGAAGAAAACTTGAGGAGGTGAGTATATGACATTACCCTACACACACACATGCAAATCCACATACACACATGCACAGAACAATTGTTTTGTCAATGAGTAGGTCACTTAGATGGCAATTTTCCAGGGAAGAAAGGGTTTCACAAACACATTTCTCTAAAAACAACCTTTGGCATCATTTTGAATAGCACTTCTTTTTGAAAGATTCCTTTCAGTTCAATTAATTAGTGTGATTTATCCAAGATTACATTTACAGGCTATAAAGTATTCCCATCTTCCCATTGTTAATTATATCTCCAGGCTAATATAAATAAATTTTTCTAGTTACCCTAACCCACTCTGTGAAACTTATCAGCGAGATGACATTTAGAAATTCTATTTTTGGGGAGGGAAGGTCTCATTTGTAATGTGGAATGTTCGTTCCCCCATTAAAAAGTTTTATTTCTATTTTCTTTTTTGTTTTCTATGTAATTGGAGGCTGCAGTCACAGAATTTATGAATAAATAACTAACCTAGAGATGAAAATTTCATTAAGAAATGAAATGCCTTAAATGGCTTTATTTTAAAAGAAAAATCACCTTCTATACAGTAAAGGAGTTTGTTAAAATCCCAGGAATAACACTAATTTTATTTGTGCATCTTATAGAAAAACAGTGAGATGTAGAGACAAGATTTATTTTGATCCATTTAAAAAGTGAAGAAAGTGTTGCATGCTATTTCTACTGCTTATTAATTCCACAACTTCAAAGTAACAATTGCTACTATATCTTCTACCAATTATAATTGATACAAAATAAGATTTGCTTTAAAATATTGATTTATGTCTATGTATTCTCACCACTGAAATTCCAATGTATAAGCCAAGGAACCATTTCACATTTTCAGAAAACCCACTAAGAGGTAATGATTTAATCAAAATGCATGTATTCTGAGAGCTCTCTAAAGTAATTTTAATGCTGATTTGTGCAAGAGGCATATCAGGAGACACATTTATTGAATGACATTTACCTATTTACAAGAAAATAACAAATAGTCTTATCATTGTCATCACCAGTACTATCACCCAAGAGCAGCATTAAAATAGTTTTCTGTAAAAATGATTTGAAGACAGCATGATACTTAAGGTTGTATCTTGATGTTTCTTTAGGAAAAGTCTAACAAATACATACATAAAATTATATTCTTTATATTTAACTGGTATATGAGGATACACAGTCTGCCACAACCAAATGGCAACTGTTTTGTAAAACATGGAAACTAGATTAAGCCTAGTTTGGCAGAAAAAGTTCTTTAGCAACATGAAAAATATTTTCACACCAAAAAAATCCCTCTCAACTACCACATGTAGTCATACATCTGTCAGGATCGTATTCAGGATGAAAAATTTGCGATAATAAAAACTTAACAAATATTCAGTCTTCTGATTGTCCTTGAAAATAAATTTATGCCATTTTCTGTGAAGCAGGAACAAATGCAGGAAGTAATTTGTCTATAGACATATACACATATCCTTATGAAAAGCACATGTAAGGTTGCTTTATGTATATATATTTCTTCAGACTTTATGTAAAGTTGTTTATATAACCCAAAATGGCGTTGTTGTGTTTTAAGTGTGATTTGCCTTGCAGAAACACAGTGTTCGCAAATGTATGATGATTTGAATACATGTTTATTGCTTCAGGTTTACTGTAATTCTATGGGAGATGAAACTAGTAAAATAAAGAACAAATACTTCTCCATCTACAGTGGCATGGTTGTTAAAGGCCTCTTCTACATAAATTTTTACTCTGTATTGGTTGTGTGTTTTTCCTATAGTCAATATGTTGGAACGGAAATTTGAAGACAGCAGGTAAATTGTACTTTGTTGCTAGGCTGCAACAACTCAGTTCAGTGGATTACTGGAGGTTGACCCCATCTTCTACATTGTGATGCACATATCTGTTGACATGAATACAGTCTCAAATAGACAAAGGTCAAAATGAACAAGCTCTACTCTTTCTTTAAATCCACATTCAAATTCAGCCTCTGCTGCAAAATCCAAACCTTCAATCATTACATCTTCTATTCCATCATCCTGGAGCTTTAGCTTAAATGTCATAGCACTGACAACATATAGCACGTATTCTATTTTACAACCAGGTGAATTTGTCAGGAATATTCTCTTAATATGGCAGAATGCAATGTTTTGTATGAAATTCTTTTATCATTTTGATGATGTGCTATAAATCAGGACCTACTTGAACATTAAGATACAGAACTTCATCTTATAGATCAGTTAACTCCATCTTCAAACCCTCACTGCTGTGATAGAAATTAGGCACTAGCAGATATGCCATGATATAATGTGAATGTTGTGTTTCATTTTCATGCTTATATTGCAATACTCAGTTAAAGGATTTTTAAGGAGAAAAACATAAGCTGCTAAGATACAAGGGAGAATGCCTGAAGGATAATGTTTGAACGTATTTTTTTAAAAGTAAAAGGCAGCAATGGGCTTAAAGAGATGTACACAGAGTGAAAAATTAGACTTGCAACCGTTCACTAAAATTACAGCCCTTGAGACATAATCATACGAAATTAAGTATTATTTAATATAAAACAATATGAAGATTCTTTCAAAAACTAAGGGAGAGTTGTCATATATTGGAAATGAAAAACATTATTTTGAACAAGGTGATCATTAGTAATTAAAAAATAAATAAACCCAAAAACCAAAGAATCACCATCATCACAGGATTTAGCCACTTTAACAATTATTTCAAAACTGTTCTTTCTGTAGAAACAACTGCTTCTATGGGTTATGACAGTTTGACTGACTCAGAGTTAATATAAGGACTTTCAATGTTAGACTTTAGATATCAAACAGTAACTGGAAGCAACGATGAGTATCAGTCCATAATCAGAGAGGTACTTACGGTCATTGCAGAGTGGTCCACTGAAGGAAGTCATACTACAGTCACAGCTGAAGCCATCCCATTGTTGCAAGCACACACCTTGATTGGAACATGAGTCCTCTTGGCAGGTTGTGCTGGGGCCTGCAAAACAATCCAAAGGAAACTTGGGTTCTTAAAAAAAATCCAAAAGTGTTTTATACATGAGCTAGATCACATATAGTAGTTGCCAACACCTCAGATGATATGTCCAAACTCGTTTTGAAAGTTCTAGTTCACACACCTGAATTAGGAACTGAGAGGCTGTAATATGAAGGTTTTCTTAAGTTTCAAGTATAGGATAAAATACATTATAATCATAAACTAAACCAACAAATAGCAAAAGCAAGCACATAGCTTCTAGTATGATTATCATAGCAGGTAATCTCATTCCAACTTCAATAATTCTTTATTACCATTTGGATTTTAGAAAATGAATGGATCTCCTTAACATTCTGACCAATGAATATAGACATAATGAGAAATGGAGATTATAACTTCATGAAATTGAGATAAGATTGGCAAAATAACTGAAGAGAGTTATGCAAAAATGCCCTAGAGGTTTCAGAAGGATAAAGTTATGATTGCTGGGTGTTTTGAATAGGTATGTTGGCAAGTATCAATTCACATGCTTTAACGATTTCATGCAATAAAACATAAAATTAAAAACTCCATATAAATGACATGCCCCCATTTAACATACAAGTAAAAAGAATGCTAGTCTATTTCTAAAGAATCATAACTAGAACACTGAAAAACAAAGAACTGAAAAAAGCATGATCAAAGCACTAAAGGCAATCACTATACAAACATATTCAAGACTGAAAGCCTTTATACAAACTATACTACAAAGGCTTCTTGCACAACGTTCAAGAAAGGAAAAAAATGAAATCCAAACCCAAATAACAGTTACTGCAAAAATGTAAAATATGTTATTTTAGGGTTTCCACTGTGTATTATGGGGTTTCAGTCTTGTTTTATACACACAGGGCTATCTACCTTGCAAGTCAGCTTTCATCAATGCAACTTTGTCAGCAAAATTAAAAAAAAAGCAAAATATATTAAATGTTAGTAAGCAATACTGAAATGGGGCAAACACAGAAGAACGTTCAGATTCAAAAGGCATGCTGCTGTAAAGGGGGAGAAAAATGCTATGTAGAGCAAACAAATTAATACTAACAGCCATAAATCTTAAGAGAAGCCAAAAATGAGAAAGCGGTAATTTATTAGAATTTAATTGTACATATGTATACATATATAATGGTTAATTGAGCCAATGACATGTAATGAAGGAAAATTAAAAGGGCCTTTGTATGTTTCCTCTCTTGGATAGATATGAATGCATTACCAAAGTGACGTTTTGCTTATTTGGAACATGCAGTACCATTCATCATGTGCAGATACAGTGTAGACTATGATCATTAGCAGAGCAATTATCCCTTTCTATGTTTTTCCCTCTAGATCTTTTATCTTGCTGTTGCAATTAAGGCTTCAAACTGTAATGCCAGCCATTCACTGACAACAGCTGGACTTTAGAGTGACACCAACCAAATACTGCATAAATGATACTGTATATCATTTAGAGTGGACGAAAGAAGTAGGAAGAATGGAAGAAAAACTGCAATATAATCCCTCATAAAGGAATTTTCCTAATAAAATTTCCATGTGCAGCGTTTATCCTTGAACTTACCAGATTGGGAATATGCCACTTATGAATTTCAGAGTTACGTCTGTATTTTCTACACTTTCACAACTGTCTTCAACTCTTATAAACTTCCCTGTTAATAACTGTTACAGTAAAACCTCACCAATAGGAACTATCTTAGAGAAGGGTGAAAAGGGAATACAGTCTACCTAAATAGCTTTAGAGTATAAACTAAATATATTTTCTAGTAAATAAACATACAGATTTTATAAAGATAGAAAAACAGACATCAGCTAATTAGATGCTATTAATATAAAAGAGACAGCCTCTGAGGTGCCTGTTTTAGTGAATAAATGAGAATTTTCTGTAATTTTACTTTATATAAACAGATGATTTTGAAAATGGCTTCTAAACATGTACATGTACCTTATCATCACATTTCTATTACAAATTTTTCAGTAAAGGCATTCTTTACTGAATGTTATTGAATTTAGCCTAGCATATGAGAATTCACAAATTCAGAAACCATAATATTGTATATCTTAATTCTACAATAATAATAATAACAGCAATAGGTATAACAATAATAAAAACAAAAATAGTATTTTATTTTATTTTATTTTATTTATTTATTTATTTTTTTTGAGACGGAGTCTCACGCTGCTGCCCAGGCTGGAGTGCAGTGGCGCGATCTCGGCTCACTGCAAGCTCCGCCTCCCGGGTTCCCGCCATTCTCCTGCCTCAGCCTCCTGAGTAGCTGGGACTACAGGCGCCCGCCACCGCGCCCGGCTAATTTTTTGTATTTTTTTTTAGTAGAGACGGGGTTTCACTGTGGTCTCGATCTCCTGACCTCGTGATCCACCCGCCTCGGCCTCCCAAAATGCTGGGATTACAGCGTGAGCCACCGCGCCCAGCCAGTTCTTTGTAACAAAGTTCTTTTTAAGAAAGAACTAAGAACCACTAAACTCAACTTAGTTCTTTGTAGCAAAGAAATAAGAACCACTTAATTGCTCAGTATTAATTTTTGTTCCAAACTGTGAGAGGTAAGTGGTCTACTGATCTTTATCCGATGGCATTAGAGATAAAAAAAATTAGCATATTTTTAAAAAAAATCTCAAAGCAATATTCCTTAGCATAGTTCTTTCAGTGTTAAGCAAATAAACGGGGAGTAACACAAGCCCAATTTGGGGAGATGCCATTTTATCAAATAGCTATTTGCTCTCTGACCTGCACAGCAGAAGAAAAGATCAGAAGCAAGAACTAATGAAGATCCAGATTTTGGTTTTTGTTTTTTTCAAAAATTATCAGAAATGCAATTGAGAAAACGCTAAACTCTAAAAATAATAAAACTACAATCTTAGAAAAATAATCTGCCCATATTGTAGAGCAGCAACTCAGAGTACCCGCCACGCTTCTATGTAAGCATACAGACGTGCTTTATTTTATTTTCATTATCACAATAGTCTTTTTATATTCAGGAATTACAAGACAATGCATGCGTGTGCCTGACAAGACACATTTTTCAAAGTACTCACCTTCTAGAACAGTATTTAAACATTAATAGGCATTACACAAGGCAGAGCCTTAAATTTATTTTTCTTTTTAGTTATGTAATATTCTTTTTTTTTATCACTTAATAAAATTGGGAAAAAGCAATAAGGACATTTGTATCAAGTTATTTAAATTAATAATATGTCTAAAAGGGAAATAAAAATGAAGGTAAAACTACAATTTCTAGAAACCAAAGAATAATAGACAAAAGAGGTTAGGTGTCTCTGCTTTCAAGTAAGGTAAACTCGGGTTTGAAACTTGTATCATCCACTTATTAGGTGTGTGAACTTAGGAATGTCACCTTACTTTTCTGAGGCTCAACTTACTCATTAAGAAAAGGGCAATGATACCTAATTTACAGAGATTTGATGATTAAATGAGATAGTATAGGTAAACATATTCCCACCAGTGTTTAATCAATGATAGCTGTCATAATTAAACAGAAAATTATTCCTATAGATATAATGGAGCCTAGAGCTGAATATCACAGTTGTATAAAAAGAGCATCTGTTAAAATTTCACTGATTTTATGTAGAGATGTTATCTTGACTTTAGTAGGCCTGCTTATTGGTTGATTACCAGTATCCATTTTCTGTTACATAAACAGAAAAAAAAGCATCCAAAGTATAGTCTCCAGTGTAACAGCATCAGCATCACTTGGGAATTTGTTAGAAATGGAAATTCTAGGGCTCAGTCTCAGATCTACTGAATTAGAAACCCAGAGGGTTGTAATCTAGTGATTTGGGTTTTAATGATTCTGTAAGTGATTCCTGACATAGGCTAACATTCAGGAAACAATAATCTAAATAGACTTTGACAGGTTAAAATCCGTACTCTAGCTGAGGTGCATTTTATAAATAAAATGAATTATTACCCACTGAAATATGTTAGAAATAAAAGGCAACAAATGATTATTAAGGGAAGATCAAAAACTTTTTGTATGCAAGAGGCTCAGAGATATGTGGGTATATTGGGTAGGAACAATGGAAAATCCTCACAAGATATTATTAGGTTATACCAAACATATGCTAAGTAGTCCCATCAATACGGATATGGAAGTTAAGTGATTCCAACGTGGTTTAGACTAAAATTCCATGAGATAACAATCTTTAGAAAGAGAATTTATTAGGTATCTACAGTTAAATCACTAATCTTAAAAAAATGTGTGAATAGTATCACCTGTACCTATAACAGTTAAATCTAAGATTATTCCTAGAAACTATACAGGTCAGAAATAATAGTAAATTAAAAGTTGTTCACCTTGATGTTGGAATGAAAGAATCAGGACAGAAAGTAATAATCTAAGAGTAAAGAAAAAATGGGGTGTCAGGGGGTGAAAATTATAAAAGCTCAGATACATAAAGCATTCTAGATAAGGAAAGAACCAATGCCATTAGTGACTGAGTTCAGATGTTCAAATAAGAGTTTAATGTGTAATTAATCATTGTAACCAAATTTCTTACTAGATTATATGGGTAAACAACACCAAACATCATTACTGCAAATGTCCTTTGTTAGTAGGTCTTGCTCGTATTAATCTACTTGCTTCCGCCCACTCACTCACATTATATACCAGCGGTGGGGTCCTGTGTGTTTGCCTCTTGTTTTCTATCTCATTGGGTATATCTGTCTGCTCTCACCATTTCTTGTAGGTGAGAAGTCACATACCAAGCAACTTGTAGAAAGGCCTATTTTTAACAAATATGTTCCATAAGGGATTGTAATACCTTTCTTTAAAAAATAAAACAAAATAAATGTACACATTCTCACTAATGAGATCACCTCCAAGAATTATGTTGTCCCACATTCTTGTGTTCATCCACTAATGGGAATTGATCCCCTTAACAATTTTGTTTCTCTTAATTAAAATTAACTAAAAGGGAAAAAAAACATAGTTTCCTTATGTTTTACTGATGCATTATGCCAAAATATCAAATAAGGAAATATACTAATAACATTAAAAATGAACTCAACAACACCTTCCATTAATAACGTTATCCTCTGGTATTATTGAAATACAGTCTGAATTTCACCTAACATTTCATTGAAACATATGCGGCACAGAGGAAACAAATGTATTTTCAAATATAAAATTTCCATGTACTTTAGTAATTGCTAAATATAATGGCATTATTTTGGCTGAGAATAAATGATTCATAATCAGCTGGGGGACAGGAATTCAAATTTCTTTCTTCTTCTCCCATATAAAATCTCCTCATAAATCTAAAATTTTCAAAATGGCCCAAACTGTGTTCAGTATTACAGAAGAAGCAGCAACACATCCAGAGCCACAAAATTCATGATAATGTGATTAAATTACATTTATGGAGGAAGAATTTGCTCAAATAATCTGAGGTGTTGAAGTGAAAATTATCTAAAATGAAAGTAGCAATCAAAAAGTACTCCTACAGATCTTGGTCTGATAGAGAGCACAAAAGAAAAGAAGACACTTTGGTGCATTTCTGATGTATGAATATTAGCCTGGGGTAATACAAGAAACCTGATTTTGCTAAAATAAACTGAAAATATACAGGATACACTGTTTCTGCCAGGTACACATCAATTGAATAGTGATGAGAATGGGGTATCTGAACTTCATTCTCTTATTATTTGCTATTGGATATAGATTTTTACTTATTTTTATTTTAAAATATTTGTTAATTTCAGTAGCTTTAGGTGTACAAGTGGTTTTCGGTTACATGGATGAACTGTATAGTCGTGAAGTCTAACACTTCAGTGAACCTGTCACTCAAGTCTTGTACATTGTACCCAATAGATAGTTTTTCATCATTCAATCCCCTTCCCACCATTCCAGCTTCTGAGTCTCCAATGTCCCTTATACCATGCTGTATGCTTTTGTGTACCCATAGTGCAGCTCTCACTTACAAGTGAGTACCATGAAGCATTTGGTTTTCTATTCCTGAGTCACTTCACTTAGAATATAGGCCTCCAGTTCCATCCAAGTTGCTACAAAAGACATTATTTTGTTCTTTTTATGGCTGAGTAGTATTCCATGGTATATACATATCACATTTTTTTTAATCCACTCATTGGCTTATGGGCACTTAGGTAGATTCCATGTATCTGTAATTGTGCATTGTGCAGTGATAGATATATGTTTGCAGATGTCTTTCTGACATAGTGACTTCTCATTATCCTTAGCAAACTAATGCAGGAATAGAAAACCAAATACTGCCTGTTCTCACCTATAAGTGAGAGCTAAATGATAAGAACACATGAACACATAGAGGGGATCAACAGATACTGGGGCCTACTGCAGGGTGGAGAGTGAGAGGATGGAGAGGATCAGGAAAAATAACTCATGGGTACCAGGCTTAATACTTAAGTGGCAAAATCATCTGTACAACAAACCCCCATGACACAAGTTTACTTACATAACAAACCTGCACATGTACCCCCTGGACTTAAAATTAAAACAAAAAAGAATGTAGATTTTTAAAAATGGGCACAAGCTGATTAATACTTGCTGGAGTAGTATTTGTTTAATGCTATAAAGCAAGGATCATAAAACTGATTAACAAACTAATCAAATGTACTACATAACTCAAAAAAGAAAAAAAAAATCCATAGGTATAGCTCCCATTTTACATTGGGCATTAATGTGGGCTTGCAAACCGTACAGAAAATTTAAGGTTTATGAGATAAAAAATTGAAAACATGAATAAGGATGTCTAAGCCCAAATTAGGTATTTGACCAGTTATGAGAATTTTACTGGACAGTGAGATTCGTTGCCAGTTAAACAGGTGGAATTAGAATTATTTAGGGCATGATGACAAAAATCTAATACCTTCACATCCTCTCTCGATCTGTCCATTGCAGAAAAGAGCATCTGAGATGAGGTCCGGAAGCCGTCCATTTAAATCAACTGATGCCAGGCAGCCTTGAAAGCCTTCTTTGGCATGTACAAGTTTTGGTAAGGATTTGTATGTTTCTTTAGCTACTCCTCCTATATATAAGTCACCTGCAAGAAGATCAAAGTCTTTGTTACAAAAGTACCACGTCATTGACTTTAAACACACAGTAGGATGGAGAAAAAACAGGGAGGTTTTTCATTAAGTTAATAAAAATGTAAATTTATGACCAGTTGTTTTCCTCGAAGTGTTAAACAATAGAGGTGTTTGAATAATATACTGGCACTAGGAGACATTTCTAAAAGCTATTTCTATAGATAACTAAAGTAATTCTATATTATGTGGCCAAATGGAAGGAATGTGGGCTAGCTATAGAGACGCATACCCCTGCGTTGAAATCCAGGCCTGGTTACTTGCAAGCCCTACATCCCTGAATATATATATATACACACACACACACACACACACACACACACACACACGTGTATATATATATACACACACATACTAGTTTCTCTAATTATTAGTATCATTGTTTCTAAAATAGGAACAATAAAAACCTTCACCAGAGGGTTTCATGATGATTAAATGAGATGAAATATATACAGCATCCACCAGAGCAAAAGTATGTAGTGGACACACAGTCAACAGGCATTATTATTAAATTCACCTTCTGCTTAGAGATCTCTGTGTCTTTCATTTCATCAGAAGTTCAACAAATTTCTACTTGTATCTAAAGTCACCTTCTATACTGGGCTGAAGCCCGCTATCCTTGCTTGCACCTCTCTTGTTCAATAACTCACATAATAGTCTGTATATAAGTGAAAGTTATATCCTTCTTCGGGTGTTTCTGTTTTTAGGTAAAATTACACTACTTTGAATTTTTAGGCTGCTCTGAAATCCGTTACCAAGTTTTTAACTTATTTTTCTAATTTTATTGCAGTTTCTAATGGAACACATTGCTTAGCTTTCCCAACTTTTTGTCTCTAAGTTTGAGATTCCCCAACTTTATGAACTATTACCAAAAAAAAAAAAAAGAGAGAGAGGTTTCAATCTATGTTGGATTCTGTTTCTTTTTCTATTTCAGATTATTTACCATATCTGGATAATATTCAATAAATTCAATAACTGACTTTAGTAAACATTTAATCAACGTGGAACATAAGGAAGCTGAGCTCAAAATTCAGTAATATGCTGCTACAGCTCCAGTCTACAAGTTATGTAACATAATCTTTGTAGCTATTTCTTTAACTTTCATTTTCTTTTGAACTTTCTCATGTTAACCATTCTATTCAACTTCATGTCACTTGGCACATTTTCCCCAGTATAACACAAAAATCCTGCAATCTTACTGTTCAACTGTGTCCTTCTGTGTTGTCTTCATGAGACTTGGGAACAAAGAGAACTGATACACAGACTATTTGTTGAGCTGTAAGTAAAAATTCCTTGGTCTCGCATCCAGAAATATCCTGTCTTCTGCAGGCACTCATTAAATAGTAATAAGCTAACCTATTAGTTTGTAAGTAGGGTAAAATCAAACCGCAGATACAACACTCTTGAACTGTACTGATGAATAAATTGAAATAGAGGGATCATGTGGCATACTCAAAGTCATTTAATGTTTAAAAACTGAGAACTTAGGTCCTTGACCTACTAACTAAAACTTAAGTTTTATAACTATATAATTTGCACTGAAAGTACTGGATATATTTACTTCCCCTCCTTTTACATAAAGCAAAATCTACTGACTATTAACCATCATCCTTAATATTAAAAGACAGCATGGTTTTGGTCGGGGAGGGGATACTATTTTTGAAGTATTATTTGATTTTCCTTCCATATTTCCATTCTGTCCTTTGTTTTTGCTGTCACTTAAATTTCAAGCCATTGTGTTTTAGTTGCCTCAGAGAAAGGATATGAATCAGAAATCAAAGATACAAAATTAGCTTTCTGTAGTTAAGTCTAAAAAACCTAGACTCTTCGAGGAATGGAAGAGAATACATTGGAGTTTGCATAAGAAAAGTAAAGCTTTCCTATTCCTCATTCAGGCAAGCAGGAGATGAAGTTGGAAGAACCTACTTGTGC
Source organism: Macaca nemestrina (assembly GCF_043159975.1). Lineage (NCBI taxonomy): Eukaryota > Metazoa > Chordata > Mammalia > Primates > Cercopithecidae > Macaca > Macaca nemestrina. The sequence continues at coordinate 50,687,257 of NC_092137.1, forward strand.
AAGCATAGCCATTGGCAAATGCCAAAGAGGGTGTTGATTTCTAATTTAAAGACTGAGCTCTGGTGAATCTCAAAACCTCTGGTAAGTTTCAAAGAGTAATGCAAACCTCTGTGCATTTCCTCAGGAGAACTAAGAGGGAGCAGTGAGATCTCTGAAAAGAAATGGGTACATGGTGGACTTAGATAACCTGAGAGCTTAGACAGTCTCACAGAACGTTCTGTACTCCTCTCTGCCATGGGAGATATAGAACAATTTCCAGACTGGCACAGAAATAGCAAAACAAAAGAAAGAAAGAAAAAAGAAAAAAAAAAAAGTAAAATAACCTAAAGGGGTTGGGTCATGCACACAAGAATGAAGACGCTGGGTAGCAGCTCAGTGAGCACTCTAGAATATTTGAAACAAGCTTCCATGCCACCTCTCTTTACCCACCCCCCGCCCCAACAAAAAAAAAAGAGTACGGTGGAACTCCCCCCACTGAGTTATTTAGATATGATACCAGAAAAAGAAAGGAACTAAGATTGCCTGAGATTGTACCTTCACTAACTCAAAGAATCAAAGCTCAAAATAGAAATCAAGGTGAGTTATAGAAAATAGAAAAGTTACATTTCTTGTACATCAGAGATTGTGGGCTGAGATTTGTAATTTGACATGATGAATAGCAATGAAAGGAAATACTACCTACTCCTTTCATTTGTTGAACAAAATTTGTTAGGAAATTTCTGCTCTCCTCCAGGCCTAATGAATGTAGTAGAGTGGGGAATTGAATGAAGAGTTCTTGGCACAGCTTTAGGCTTTTCAGATGTAGAACTCAGTAGTAAAAATTATGTATGGAATACTATATATTTACTAATAAATCTTTCTCTGTCTGATTGTAAACTCCTGAAGGAGAGAGACTGTGTTTCCCACAGTGCCTAGTACTGGGCTCTAAGCACGGTTGGCCCTCAATCAATATTGTCAGCCACCTTATGGATTGAGGCCACAGTAGAAAAAGAATAAAAAAAAGAGGAACAGTAAGGCAACACATGAGGAAAGTGCTAATTCTAAAATGCACTAACTTACTTCCTTTTCCCACTTGCTACCACAATCCCTATGTTTTTCTATTAGCAAACTTATTTGCCTGACAACATTGTAAAGCTTATTGAAGAGAACTAGTAATCTTTCCCTTGAGTTACGAAAGAGCAGAAAATATCAATTCAAGCACTGTGAGATACAAGCTTCAAACATACCAAGGTAGATGAGGTTGGGTTTCTAAGTAGGGGACTCATTCTTATTTTCATTACTGAAGCTGTACTTAGCACCACCGCTTAGTACTGTTTATAAACTCTTTGATATAGCAAATAGTGGTCTAAAGTCCCTTGGTGGGTTGCCACATGAAGAGAACAAAGAAACTCCTTTAGTGGTCTGAGCCCTGTGTACCATTATCACTTTATCAAAGATGCAGGTTCTCTTTTTGATCCTTGAAGTGATGGGTGAAAAAAAAAAAAATGACCCATTAGCACTAATGGGTCCTGCAGGTGAATCCCTGTGCATGTGAAAGACGATATACTTAATGGCCCTGTTCATGAACAAGAGCCTGGATGGGCAACCATTAAAAGCCAAGTTTCCTGCAGATATGAAGCTAGCCTGTTACCACTTCTTCAAAATGAGTGGCTAATTTTTAATTCATATGCTTTAAGGACCATGTAGGCAACTGATAAGGCAAAGGTTGAATTGGGACACTTTCAGCAAAAGATGTAGAGAACATGTATAATACCAAAAACTTAAATGTTGAGGGGGTGATTTTCTAAAAATAATCTCAATAATACACTTATTTTTAGTACTGTATATACACAGGCACTATGTTCCTCTCAAGAGTGTTATCTGTGAATGAACTGGGGTGATATCATGACTACCCATTCCCCAGTAGTTGAGCAGTATTGACTAGGGAACACTGCACAGGCATTTTGGTTTCCTCTGTCTACAAACCCTGGTTCTGCCACCTACTGGCTCTCTCAATGTAGGCAAGTTAAGTTACATAACTTCTTTGAGAGTCAGATTCTTTATCTATGAAATGGGGTTGATAATGCCTACTTTGCAAGGCTGTAAGGATTACAAAGTATGTACATGAAGCATCTAGTATAAAGCATAGACTTAGCCCATGATTGATACTGGTATGGCTATATCAGTGTATCTGTAAGGCTACACATCTATGATGTACCTCAATCTATGCTTATTCCACTGAGAAATGCAGAAGAAGGAGAAGTATAGTTTGTCTCCTGTTTCTAGTACAATTGGAGTGACAAGATGTCAATTTTATAAATTTTCCATGCTATTTTTTCTATTGGATTTAGTTGACAGTCATTTGTGTGCTGGAAGTGTGCCTTACACTATTCTAAAAGCAGCTCACAGAGCTCCTTTGACTTAATTTGAAATTCGGTGGCACTAAATCTGGTAATATGGAAAGTTGCTTGACAAATATCTTCTAATTTGACACAAAGCAATTAAGAGGACAAAAAACAAACAAACAAACAAACAAAAAAAACTCTATGAAGCCCAAGGGCCAGGTTGTCAGGTACAGACTAAACATGCCTTAGAAAATCAGAGAAATAACAGGTTTTTGTGGACTTTGGTTGCAAGGTGGGGGAGCATAGAAAAGTTGAGACAAGAAGAAAGTATGGGAGACATTACTATTGTAATGATAAAAATGTGGATTCCAGACACAGGGAACAGCACAAATGTACCATGGAGACAAAATTTATATGGCATTTAGGAAAGAGAATAAAAGGCTTGACTGGAAGAAAGGAGTTTTAAGTTATTTATTCAGTTATGTAAATAATATTGCATAAGTAAAGCCAAAGGAGAGGCCACTATAGAACTTATGACTGCTGGCTGAAAAAAATAAATAAAGACAATGAGAAGTCCAAGGATCAAAGCAAAGCAGGCTAGGAAACTAGGGAATTTGAAGCAGTAATAATCCGGAGGAGAAATAAAATTGCATTTAACATTGCATATATGGAATTTGAGTAGGAACACCCTAGAGGAATCAAGCGATACTAACCTGGGGCTTAGGGAACAGAGGTTGGAGCTTGGAGGCCTTCCTTGGGAGCCACCAACCAAAAGCAGACAAATGAAGTGGTAGAGATTTTCTCTTTGCTTAAAACAGGAAGCATAAGGCAATTAGAGTAAAGACCAAGCTCTGCCTTACAGTAGCAGAATGCAAGTGTCAAGGTATAATTAGTTCTTTGACTCAGCTTTCCTGTTTATTCACATGTACTTTTTTGAACCTCTTAAATATCTCACTTTCATTTTAATTTTTTAAAAAAGCATATAGAAAAAGGACAATTGCCTTATAGAGCTGAATAGCTAAAACTCTAAGAAATATTAAGGAAGCTCTCACAAACTTTTGTAACTAGCATTTGGGGAAAAAGAAAAAGTGAAGCCACACACATTAGCTTACTTTCCTATAGCTGGACTAGAGAAAGGACAATTCTAGACACTTCGTTTTAAGAAGACGGGACCTTGGAGAGAAAATTTGGGTGCAACGCTTTCTCCCAATTCTTATTGTGATTGGATGGCAAAAGTAGTGCAATCAAGCTAGGGTAGTTTCTGAGAACATTCTATGGGAAGGGTGCCTTTAGGGGAACAATCGACCTCTGTCCCCAAATTTGTATCATTATCTTTAGTTTTAATATTGTCACACATAAAGGAATATATGAAGGTCAGACCTTATCTAGATAAACTGAGAGAGCCTGTCTTTAGGAGACAAATCCAAACCTCTAAAACAGGTGCTCGCTGTTAGATAAAAGAAAATGACCTGTAATATCTGAGAAACAAACACTAGTTTGCTTTCTTAGTAGAAAGCCTAAGTGTGACTGCTTAAATAAATAATATTAAACTACTAAAAGAAAAAGCATGGGAAGTTAATACTGCTCTAACCTACTTGAGCTTACAAGTAGACAAATAGAAACTTTTATAACAAACCACACAGAAATGAACAATGAAAACCATACAAGATCATTTCTAAGTTCAAGGCTTATAAAATATTCAAAATGGAAATCAAAGCGTAAATTCAAGCAGATGTTTTGCTCTGAGACACAAGATCTGTGTCTTTAATAAATCTTTTTTTTTTAAAGATTAATTTTAGAAACTCTTTGCTGAAGAGATGCTCATTGGTCACCAGTTTGATTTATTGATCGTCTTTTAACTTCTATATAGCTTAGTCTCCCTTAGTACATAAAAGATTTAGTCTTACAACAATCTATTTTTACTTCTTTAGTAAATAACCATAAATTATTATCTTTAGACTTGTCCTGAATTTCTAGGTCCAGCCTAAAATCAAACCTTCATCATCTCCCCTGCTATAAAATTACTTTTTCTAGACTTTCATGTTGTATAACAGCCACATTTCTAGTCTATCTGCTCTCCAGATTGAAATTTCAAAATCATTTTGAACTTTATTTTATATCTCACACCTTAGAATCAAACTACTACCAAGGGCTGAATGACTCAACTTTGCCAATACTTCTGACATTTGTCGTTTCAATTTCATTCCCATTTCCAGTTTTTATCTACTTTTCTCCTTGTACACACCTTTTAGGCACTAACCTGTTACCTGGTGTCGCTGTCTCCATTCAGCCTCCTCATCAACACTGTCTCAGTCACTCCATCGTGTTCTGATATCTTCAATACCTTTCTGTATGATCTAAATTAAGTCTAAGGCTCAGAAGTGATCAGGATTCTGAATTACGTCTCTTCAAAACTTTTGCTAAACTTTGAACTATCTTTCCAAAATAACTTTTGCCAGCTAGAAGATTGAGATAATATCTATCTTTTCCCCACACTCCGATCTTTAGTCAAACTACGTTGGCAGCCTTTCTCCAACCCTGCATTTTCCCACTGCTCCATCGTAGTTTATGGTATACAATACTTCCAGCATGAATGCCTTTCCTCTTCTGATGTTGTTCTTCAAAATCCTACTGAACTTGGGGGACTCAACTCAAAATCCACCTTGGAAATGTGTACCTGTTTCCTTAGCCACAGATAAATATCTTGGAATCCTCATAAAAAATTGAACTCCTTTTCTGAAAATGATTTTATCTTTTTCAGTTCTTTGTATGTGGAAGCCTTATGTATCCATTAGTTTATAAATTATTTGAAGGAATAATCCTAAACACTTTCATATTCTCATTTTCACTTAGTAAGCATTTGATAATTATTTGTTGACTCACTGAATGAATGGATGAATTAGTAGTTCACATTCAAAAAATAATCATTGAAACAATAAGGACATAGGGAAGGTTTTATGGCAGCACTCATATTTGTCCCTGGCTCCTTTCACCTGAGCAACAATGAATTAATTTAATTGTGGAAAACCTTTCATCTACTGATCCATTTCTTTTTTTTTTCTTTTTTTCTTTTTTGAGATGGAGTCTTGATCTGTTGCCCATGCTGGAGTGCGGTGGCACAATCTTGGCTCACTGCAACTTCTGCCTCCCAGGTTCAAGCAATTCTCCTGCCTCAGCCTCCAGAGTAGCTGGGATTACAGGTCCATGTCATCACACCCGGCTAACTTTAGTATTTTTAGTAGAGATTGGGTTTCACCATGTTGGCCAGGCTGGTCTCAAACTCCTGACCTCAGATATCCACCCGCCTTGGCCTTCCAAAGTCCTTGGATTATAAGCATGAGCCACCATGCCTGGCCTGACCTTTCTTAAACACAAAGGTGAGGCCATTCAGGTCATTATACAAATTTAGGGAACTCAATGGCATATTTTTCCCTTTCTGATGGAGTAACTTGATAGAGTAATTCATGACCAGTTTTAACTGACAAACACTGAATTTATTTGTAGAAGGAGACACAGAGGTGAAGATAGAGGTATAGAAACAGTTTGGAGTATTAATGTGTGTAGTAATGAGAACCCATGTATGAATCGTCTTTTCCAATTAAAACAAGTATAAAAACCTTTGGGGGAAATTAAATTTGAGCCTATCCTGGCCTTCTGTTTCATTCTGGCTCTGTGCTGCTCCATATACAAATATGACCTGATTCATGCATCCTCCATAGGCATATGGACACCATGAACACTTCACACTGTCTCTCCAGAATCATCTGCTCTGCTATTATCACAAAGAAAGGCATACATTTATTTGCTCTCTGCGTCATAGAACACAGAGAAGCTAACTGTGTGGACCCCTAGTGCTCTGCTATAGTGAGTTTGTTCATCCTCATCTGTACTTCCTTTGGATTTGCAGATGTTTCATTCCATCTAGCCTTTGGGCCACCACTCAAGGATGCCTAGGGTTACATTCCTTCTAGTTTGAAGCTTCTATTTCTTGGCTCCTCGCCAGCCACAGGTGTTCTTGATCCTACAGCAGGCTTACACATCTAGCAGTATATTGCTGTAGCTAAAATGACTTTGAGTTTCACAAAAATCACTGAGACAAATGAACTGAAATGTACAGAGTGCTGTCTGAGTGAGAGAGGTCCTCCTTATTGCCTTGAATCTTTGGTAATCAGTATCAGGCATTACCATGGTCAAAACCAGAAAAAACAGCTCTGACTTTATCATAATAATAACTGACATTAGTGAAGTATCCTAAACTTGACCAAGCATTTGCATATATATTGTTCTACCTGGTTTTTGCCTGTTGAGCTACAAGAGGAGTAAAGGTTATCAGGGATACATGCCACAGATGAAGAAACTACAGTTTAGGGCTACAGTACCAGAAAAGGGTAGGGTCTTATTGTAAGTCCAGGTCTTCTGAAACATTGTTAATTGTCAGTTAATTCAGACTGACATGCGCCCTGTACACTTAAAGTGGCAAGTGGCCAATATGTACAGCTCCACAATGACAACATACAGGAAATTTTGGAGAGTTGTGGCTAGTTGAGAAAAGTAATGGTAATAAATGGTAGCAAAAATCCAAGCAAGTTAACAAATTCCTGGGCAACTTGTGCAATAAGAGACTCATCTGCATAATAACAGAGTAATCTCATAAAGACAAAGTCTATTTGCTTCCATAATAACAAATATTAGGTATTCAAATTCTGAAACATAAGTAGAATTCTTATGTTCAAAACTTTTTAAATTTTATCAAAATGTTTTTACCAAAAATCAACATCTGATTTTTAGATATAGCAGTTACTTTTCAATTGTCCCCCACAAAGAGATAAATCAGACTCTTGTATGTATCCAGGGCCCAATCTAATACAAACCAGCACTTATGTGGGACAAGTTGGGGAGAGGCAACCCCAATAAGATAAGAGTTTAGACCTTAAAGTTTTCCTGTAGTGAGTGTTGGGGAGTTAATATTGTTATCCATATGAACAGAACAGATAATTCTTTTGATATTTTGAATTTTTTTTTTTTTTTAAGACAGAGTCTTGCACTGTCACCCAGGATGGAGTGCAGTGGCACAATCACTGCTCACTGCAAGCTCCGCCTCTCGGGTTCACGCCATTCTCCTGCCTCAGTCTCCCGAGTACAGGCGCCCACCACCACGCCTAGCTAATTTTTTGTGTTTTCAGTAGAGACAGGGTTTCACCATGTTAGCCAGGATGGTCTTGATTTCTTGACCTCGTGATCCGCCCGGCTCGGCCTCCCAAAGTGCTGGGATTACAGGCGTGATGAACTTTTGTTTCTTATTTAAATTTTGAAACAAAACTGCCCCCCAAAAGTTTTTTTTTTTTTAAAGTATGATTCTGCAGCTTACAACAGGAAGACATTTTGTTTGTATGTTTGGCCACAGACTGTGAGGAAACCTGGTAGGCATGCTAAATGGGAAATAATAAAGTGAAATTGCTATGGGAGTGTATAGTAATCCATCTTCTTTTAAACCCACTCTATGCCAGTAATATTGTGGCAGATGGGGTGCGAGTTCAGGGATATAAATCCATGCCAAGCTAACTTCATCTAATGGCTTTAAATATTTAAATTTACCTTTAGGTAAAAAGTGGGTACAAATAGTTTCAGTTTTTTTCCTTTTGCCTTATCCAAATGACAGCCAGTTTAAATACCTGTGACATTCCTTATAGCAGACAATTCTGTCACTATTACAGGCTTCATTTTTTTTTACTCACTGTGTAATGCTTTCTGGGACTGAATATGGATTTGCAGGGGTTTTCAACCTCACATAAAATGCTATACCTTATACGTGCATAAACAGTGCAGTTTGAAAGGTGCTTTTTTTCACAAGTTTTTGAACCAGAGTGGCTCCATCTTGAATCGGGTTGTGTAAAATAAGGCTGAGACCTATTGGGCTGAGCTGCATTCCCAAAAGGTTAGGTGTTCTTAGTAACATATGAGATAGGAGATCCACACAAGATACAGGTCACAAAGACCTTGCTGATAAAACAGGATGTGGTAAAGAATCTGGCTAACAGGCGCAGTGGCTCAGTCCTGTAATCCCAGTGCTTTGGGAGACCGAGGCGGGCAGACCACGAGGTCAGGAGATCGAGACCATCCTGGCTAACATGGTAAAACCCCATCTCTATTAAAAACAAAAAAAATTAGCTGTGCATGGTGGCAACACACCTGTAGTCCCAGCTACTTGGGAAGCTGAGGCAAGAGAATCGCTTGAACCCGGGAGGTAGAAGTTGCAGTGAGCCGAGATTGTGCCACTGCACTCCAGCCTGGATGACAGGGTGAGACTCCGTCTCAAAATAAATAAATAAATTAAATAAAATAAATAAGTTAAAAGAAAAATAAAAAATAAAAAAAGAATCTGGCCACCAAAACCAAGAAGGCAATGAAAGTAACCTCTGGCCATGCTTACTGCTCACTATATGCTAATTATAATTTATTAGCATGCTAAAAGACACTCCCACCAGCGCCATGACAGTTTACAAATGTCATGGCAACGTCAGGGTCAGAAAGTTACCCCATATGGTTTAAAAAGGGGAGGAACCCTCAGTTCTAGGAATTGCCCATCCATTTTCTGGAAAACTCATGAATAGCCCACCCCTTGTTTAGCATATAATCAAGAAATAACTATAAGTATACTCAGTTCAGCAGTCCATGATGCTGCTCTGCCTTTAAAGTAGGCATTTGTTTATTTCTTTACTTCTCTAATAAACTTGCCTTCACTTTACTCTATGGACTTGCCCCAAGTTCCTTCTTGCACAAGGTTCAGGAAAACCCTCTCTTGGGTTCCAGATTAGGGCCCCTTTCTCGTAATACTTTCACATCTCTTATTCCATTTGATCCTTGTTGCAACCATTCACAATAGGTAGAAAGGTTATTATTATCCCTACCTGACAGATGAACAAACTACCCTTCTGAAAAGTTTAGTTACCTGCCCAGGGTAATACAAGTAATACAAGAATAGTAATGTCAGCACTTAAGCGTTTGACTCCCAGGCTACTTCTATTTCTGATGCACCACACTCTCCTATTTTTACTAAAACCTTCTCAATGACAGTAGTAGAATAGATAGAGGAGTTTAGAAATGACTGTTCTGGAAATTAAAAGAGACTTATAAATAGGGAACAAGTAGCAGAACTTATGCAGACCTGTTATTTTTCTCAAACAGTGTACAGAACAATTAGACTTTCTTTCCCAAAATAACTTTTCTTATTTGAAAGACAGTTGTTTTTTTTTTTTTCTTATTTCAAAACAAATGAACATTTATTTTGGGTGGGGCAGACCCAGTGGTATAAAGGGTAAATATAAAAGAACAGCTCTTTCCTATAATAGGTCTTTTTAATGCAGGTGAAAAATTGGCACCGGCTCTCAACTTAGATATAAACAGGATAAAAAAAGGTTATTGCTACCGGCTCTCAACTTAGATAAAAACAGGATAAAAAAAGGTTATCGCTACCAGTGGTTTTCTGTGTAGCTTGAAAGGACAAAGTAGTATAAAGCATACACAAAAAAATTTACAAACATTGCTAAAGAGCTTTTAAAATATTATGAACTTCCTGGAGTCAAATCACACTCTTGTTTTTCCTTAAGTATCTGAACATTTCTGTATTTTTTTTCCTAAAAAAAGAATTCCTTCTGTGCTCCAAAGATGGAATATTATTAATATCAATAAGGTCACCACATCCAGTTGCTATAGTGTAATTCCCTAACTTAGGTCTCCAAACACTTTGTTCTTGCAACATAAATTATTCTTAAGGAGAAATGCAGATACTTAAAAGCAGGGATCCCTCCTCCAGATCAGGGAAGTGTAAGGAACTTTTCCTAAAGGCTAAGGAAATTACTGGCTTTGAGAGCTGAATGAGTCTGCAAGTAGCCTGTTTGCACCAGCCAATGATTGATTGATAGGCCAACCCCCAATCACCCAACCAAGTACTAGATTTGCCAAAGCCTGTTCTACATACCTATAAATGCAAATGTTCTGCAGAATACATATAAAGGACACATAGCAATTAAAGTTGTTAGTTGTATTGTTTGAGGAGGACTTCAGGAGCTAAGAAGATAGAACCAATATATAGATGCTATGCAAGGCATAGGGGAGAAGAGAACATATAGAAAGTAAAGTAGAAATATCCAGTTCCTTTGCAACTACCAGAAGTGGAATTTTCAATGTTATACAATGTAGTAGAAAAGTAGAAGTTTGATTAAGATTTTTTATGGAATAGAAAGTGTTTTATTTTATGATATTTCCCCTCAAGATTAAAATAAATGTTAGATTTTCTCTCTAGATATTCAGAAGTAATCCTTTCAAATATTTTGGCAAATATAGATGGCAGCATTTCAATACTGCCATAGACCTGGGTTCAAATTCTGTTTCTATCACTTGGTGCTATGTGAGAATGAATAACTCACTTAAACCTTCCAAGTCTCCATTATCTCATCTGTAAAATGGGGGCACTAATAATTCATTGATCTAATTGTTGTGAGGATTAAGAGACCGTATGTGTAAAACAGAATACTAAAATTGAATTTCTGACTGAAGTGCCAACACAGTCAATATCAGACAATGTGAGAATGAGACAGACACCCAGATTCAACATTTATAAAGGACCAGGTAAAATACTGGTTCTAAGGCCCTTGAACCCCTCAGCTACATCAAGGAAATAATAATAATAAAATGGGTCAGAAATGGGAAGGAACGATATCTGAGAATATTTTTTGAAGCAGCTCTTACTAGGCAGTGAGTTTGTGCTCCTACATTCTAGCTCCAAGCCTAGCAAGGCAGGTCTCAGAGAAGGGTCTCCTGGAGCACCTGCTTTGTGTTCCCGACTGTTGGGGGATGCAGAACTGGCACTTGACATGCTGAGAAAACTTTAAAGACCTTGAGATGGAATGGAATGGAAATGAGAGCATTGGGAATAGGGTGCACTTCCAAGGTTGGGGGGACAAAGGATCCATGGAATCTCCTCATGGGCCACGGTGGGCCCCATGTGCATGAGCAAGCCAGGCAGGGCTGCCCAGACACAGGGCAGCCCCATGTGGTAAGAGTCTGTGAGGAAGGAGCAGAAGCATCCCCCTACACAGGGATTAAGGTTGGAAGGTCCAACAGAAAAGCCTTGGATGAACCCAAGAATGCACCAGGAGAGGAGGAATTCAAGGGATTTGCCAGATCCAGAGCCCCAGCATCAGTTGATGTGCCGTGTCAAAAAGCTGTAAAAAGATAACTGCAGGAAAAGGCAGTAGCTGAACTCGCCGTTTCCCCTACTGCCAGTGACTGACCAAAGCAGAGTGGAGCCTCAATTTTGAGCTTTGATTAGTAACTCAGATTGGCAGTTTGTAATTTTAATGAATGCTATATTTCATAATATAAAATTATTATATAATTATCTTAAAACTGAACCCAAACATTTATTCTAAATCAGTACATGGTACAAATACCTTAACACAATACATTTTAAAGTGATGGGTTGAGGTTAAAAAAAAAAAAAAAAAAAAGATATTATAGCTTGACCATATTAGGACATCATGCTTATTTAATGTAATCCTTGCGCATATAAGCCCTTAACATGATGCATGACATATAGGCATGCATAAATGACATAATTGATAATAATGAGGATGACAGTGACAGTAACGAAGGTAATTTATTATATCTTTGAATAGAGAATAAAGACAGACCCAAGCTATGAGATAGTTTTTCTCATGAAAACACTCAGTTTTCTACAATACCACTCTAGTGATGTGTGTGATTCACACATGTCACAGCCAAAAGACATTTAATGTCATTTTGAACATAATTTTGGGAAACTTAGTTTGTTGGGTTTCACAAAAAATACAGAGAACTACACATGTTAAAATTTTTAACTGTCAAAGGGCTGTTGTGTTATAGAAATAATGGTACATTAGTACAGGCCCTTATAGTGTTTGAATTCTTTTTACAGTCCCAGGACTCTAAGGGGAAGCCAGCGATGAGAAGCCTAAGGAGTGTGTGTATTGTGGGTAGTGGAGTGTGAGTGGGGCGTGAGGTGGGGAGAGGGAGGAGAGAACTTCCCACAGATAGGTTAGGAATATTGATAACTAACATCATACTAGCCAACCTCTAATAAACTTGAGATGTTAAATGGGCTCTGCTGTACTAGGGAAGTTATGGGAAATTGGTCTAAATATTTCCGACACTTGTCAGATCCAAATGAGTCTTACAAGCCCTCCTAGTCCTTTTTATAAACCCATGAGCATCAAAGAATACACTGACAAACCCTGTGTATTCTTCTGGGAATTAATTGAGATAAGATACCATGTGCAAATATTTATAACAGTACATGAGATATGACAAGCCCTTAGAAATGATTAAAATAATTTCTATTTAGTATTACTATCATTATTGTTCTGGTGAGATGCTTAACCTCCCTAAGCCTTGTGTTAGTTTCATCACCTGTTACATGGCGATAAGTATAGCAATTTCACCAGTTTGCCACAAAAATTAAAGAGAAAATATATGTAGCTCTCTCACCTGATGCCTAGTAAATGTAGATGAGGATGATTATGATGATGATGGTGATAGTGATATGCCCTGCCTAAGGAAATACACAAAAGAAATGGTAGAGATGCTATTTCACCCAGGTCTTTCTGACCTCAAAGACTATGTTATTAATTATAATGCTATATGCTTTTTGTATTGTCCTTAAGAACAACCAAAATAATTAATTTCAAAGGCCAAACAGGGGCCACTTTTAAGAATGGACACATAAAACCACGTTCACGTGATGTCAATGGGGAACACTGGTTGACCTAATGTGGTTTCTGAGGAGCACTGGAAGTGCCCTCTAGTGCATGAAAATATAGAGCCACAACAGCGCGATGCCATTAAAAATGCACTTTCCTGTTTCGGTAAAGATGGCAGATTTAGCTTTTGAGCTTCTCTACCGTGGGGGCAGCAACTTTGTTTTAAGCCCACCCAACTTTCAAGTCGACTTCCATGTTGACCCATGGCTCAAGAGGAATTGGACGGTATACGGGATGGAAGCTGGCTTTCTTCTGGGTCATGCTGAAACAGGGCAGGGGCTGCGTTATTCCTGAAATCCAACTAGATGAGACAACTGCCCGAAAATAACAGTGACATTCCCTTTTAGGATCTATAGTAAACAATTGTAACATTGCCCAGATGTCAGCCTGGGCCCCTATGTCCATTATAGATCTAGATGATTCTGGTTAGTACCCTCGCAATTGCACAGAAGGTAAAAATCTAGAGTCCTCCTTCTCCTGGCATTTCCTGTGAATTCCTGGGAACCTCTGACTGTTGCTTGGCTTTGCTATCTCATGTACTTCCTATATATAAACAAAGTCTCTGTCTCCACCCAAAAACAAATGCTGCTCACTCGAGCATTTATGACTTTCACCATCTAAATATTTGAGTATCACCTAGCACCTAGTATTCTACCACCTTGAAGAATTTAAGCCCTATCCTCACCCCCTACTCCAGAGCAAGGCAAACCCGATCCCTTAATTCTTGCACAGCAGGTTAAAAATCACACTTTTTGAGCTTTTCATATCTTCATTTATAACCCAAGTAGCCTATCCCAATATTTCTTTAAACAAATCCAGTAAATTCATATTTGTATAATGTGACTCTGTCTCTTATTTCCTTATCCTGGCACAGGGAAGACATCTGTCTCGATCAAATGTCCTCTTCCAAGAATTTGGCACTAGAACTGCTAAACTTCAATGAATCTTTCTTGGGTATTTGAGTTGATCAGGGGTGAAAAGCCAGGTCTGAGAAGGCCGTATTTACCAATGTTTACAAAAGCAGAGAAAACTAGTGTGCAGAGAGGGACAGCAACAAGGGAATGCTCCTTGGGCAGCCGATCGGAGGCAGCTCACAGCCCCAGTGGGGACCAAGTGAGGCTGCAACACTGACTTATCGCTAAGAGCTTTCCTGAATATGCCTTTTATGAAGCCCAGCGTTGATCTTTCTCTGTTCTTGTCCGTGGGTTCCTTGACTGCTATACCCTGTCCCTTTCCCCATCACTTGTCAGTCTCAATGGTTTTATGCTACCTGAACTCCAAAGACTTTTGTATAAGTCTCCCTTCAACAAAAAGAGGGAGGTCTCAGAGCCAGGAAAACCCTGAAGATTTAAATCCTACTTGCATGAGAGAGATATTGTCAGATATCTGCCTTCTCAGATGGCTGACAAAGAGTTCTTGAACAAGAAGCTCGAATTCTAAGAAGACAACACAGCACCACTCCTGGCATTCCCTAAAGAGGGACCTGCAGCGAAGGCTCATCTCTGGATGAGGCTGAGGTCTTGTGAGCCATCACCTGACTCTTGAGAACTCAGCTCTCAGCACTTGCAGGTACTTGCTTCTCCATGACACAAATGTCACCACCTTGAGGAGCTCAAGCCATCTAATCACCACCGTGCTGGTGGTGGGACATGGTAAACTGTCAGCGTGTCGTGAAAGGCATCTGGGCATAGGATTGAACTTTCCAGTAGCCCACACTTGGCTGTGGGAAAAGCTGAAGAAAGCTATTTGTGCCTGTGCACAACCTCCCTGTGGCTGTTCTAAGCATGGAAGCCAAGGCCTGTGGCTGTCAGAGTTCAGCCAGTGCACTGGGTGAGAAGAAACCAGCCCCAGGGCTTTATGCATCTGCAAATGGGATGGGTTGGCACCTTTAAAGTTTCACCAAAAGCAGAGTCCCCAGGTGGCCCTCTCACTACCAGTCTCTATCTCAGGTCTCTGACTGATCACACCAATCATCTCCAACAATGAATCCACGTAAAGCTGCAGATTTCTTTTCAGTGTGTTGCTGCAGGTTGTCACTAGCAGTCGATTGAGATTGATATGAGCAACACAACTTGTGTCTTCTGAGCTATGGTAAAGAAGTGTGAAACTGGGATAGCTGTGCAGGCCAATGTCTGTGGAGCATATTTCTCTCATATGTAAAAGGAATTGGTCAGACCAGACAATCTCCAGGATCACTTATAGTTCCTCAGTTCGTATGATTCTAATGGTGGGAAGAGAAATTTCAAATAATATTGTTGGAGGGAGTTGATAAAACTAAATATAGACAACTCATAGTTAATGTCAGAGAAATTCAGAAACAAGTAAAATGGGTGAAGGATTTTTTTTTTTAATGATTTTAGTAGAGAATAAACAATTTAAACTCTGCTGAAATACTGTGAACTGGGTCAAGAACCACAGGGAAGCAGAGGGAAGAACTTCCAAACCAACTGTTGGATGGCAAGTCCCAAATAATTGCATGGGAAGGGAATAACCGCATGGGAAGGGAATGTTTTAATCCTACTCTCAACTTCCCACCCCCTTAAGGTAGGATTAAAACACACTGACAAAGGCTTTACAGTAAAGAGAATAGATTGAGATGAATTCTGCAAAACCCGGGGATTCAATGGATGTGGCAGAAGAGAAACAGTAGTTTCACATCTCTACCTGTCTTTCAAGTAATTGCTCTATAATTCTCGTGTAAGGAAAGGAGTAACAATGTCAAGTCTTATTTCTACATACTCAGAACCTTATTGTCTTTGTTCTATACGATGGCAATTGCCTCCAAAGTGGTGTCTTTTTCCTGAGCCTTGGCTCATCCATCCCACTGAAGCCAAAGGAATAATTCTAACGAGCATTGTGAACTCTCCTCTGCTGCTCAAAACCCTTTAATTTCACCCTTCCCATCTTCGGCATGGCATTCAGGGCCCTTCAAAATGAGAAAATTACCTTGCTCCTTTCTCAGCAGTTACAGATGGCCTTCCAACACACAGCCTCCTTCTCTTCCCTTTCAAGTTCAAAAAGCTACCTCTGTGTTCACAGCTAATTGGACTAAAGAAGCGAGCCTGGCCAGTAGCAGCAGGGCAAAAGCTTATGAAGTTATAGCCTAGACCCAGGTCCACACATGGTATGAAATCCTGTATTGGGGGGAACTGGAAAGTGAGATGAAGCGGTGAGTGGACAGAAGTGGAAACATACACAGGAACAAAAGCCATAGGTGGAAGCCACGAGACAGAAGAAGCCAAGAGTGGAAGAAGCCAGGAGGCAGAGAGAAGCCATCTCACAGCAGTGCCAGCAAACAGAATAGAGCGAGGGTGGCTGCACTGCTGTCCTGGTGGGGCAATGGATTAGGGAGCAGTGAGCATGTGTATCCAAGGGAACAACCAAGAGGATGGCTCTCGAGATCCCGGTATGACTCCAAGAACACAGTTGTTATCCTCTGTGTGGCCTCGTTGTTCAACAGCTGAAAGGGTTTCTTGTCTCTCTTACTTCCTACAGGATCCTTAAAATAATCTCCTACAAATGGAAATAATGTGAATAAATCTCTTTCTCTTATAGACTAAAAAGAAACCACACACACACACACAATACTGATAACCCCCAAACAACAACAACAAAAACTAATAAAGGTGGCCTAACCACAGGACAGCAGAACCGCAGAACCTTCCCTCCATTTCCGGTGCCGTATCCTGCTCTACGGCTAAGCTCAACATCACTCTTCCATGAATATTTTCTATTGAAACAAAGTATCTGGCCAAGACAGGTGGGCTGTCAGATGTCATGTGTGGTGAATCTACAAAGCCTGGGCATGTTTAAACGTGATTATGACTTTGAACAGAATCTGGTTTACTGAATGACTGCAGTAAAGATTTGTCAAGTAGCAACATGAAACGGTATAAAATGGAGGGGATATGTGTTTTATTCAGGATTGGAGAAGGCAGGGAGCTGAGTAATAGCGACTGGTCAGAGATCAAGAAGAAAAGAGCAAGAATAGTATTTATCTTCAAATTTTGCTTAGAGATTGAGTATATTGGAAAAGAAAGTCCCTGTTGAGTTGTTTCTGATTCGGGGACCTTTAAGTGGCTTGGTAGTAGGATGAACAATGGCAGACAGTTCCCTTCAGGGTGAGATTTAAGGAGGAATAGGAGGAATGTTGAGGAGGAGACAAATGGGTGGTGATCGTGGTAAGAAGGAAAAGGGGCAAGATCAGAAGACAATGCCAGAGCTCAAAACCCTTGAAGGAATTTTGGGTTTGAGAGAGAGAATAGAGGAGGAAGAAAGAACAAAGTGCCCTCTGGGCTGACCTAGATGTGGCCCATAAATAAATCACTGTACTCAGTTTTACATAGTTTTGCTAGGCGGCCACCTGAGGGCGCTCTATGCTACACAGCTGGGAATCTAATTTTCCCCCATCAAGTAAACTATATATCCTCAATTTGCTGAAGGATAAACTTAGGTAATGCCTTAAATAAGGGTACTCATTGAAAGTGGGGGCCAAAAGCAATTCTTCCTTCCTATTTTTCTCTTCAACTAGATTAATGAATGAGCAAGACTGACCTCAATTTAAATCCCTGGGTAATTGCAAGGATTAAATACAATAACCTCAGTTAAATCTATTTAGCATTTAGTAGATATTTAATAAATATTAGCTCCCTTCCATATATATGCACATCCTGACATACAAATTTGCCAAATACAGGAACAAGAGAAGGAACATAAAGAGGAATCGCACCAACCCTTTATCTCTCCAAAGGAGGCAGGGCTCAGAAATCCTGAAATGAATACAAAGCTAGGCTAGGAAATCATTCCAGAGAGCAAATTTCTGCTGCTCCTTTCATTGCATGTTACTGCTTGTACATAATAACCAGAGGGAATAGAACACAAACAGCTGGGAAATAAAGATGAAAGCAAAACTGTATCAGCAGGGAGAGACACACAACCCCCTGAGAATCGAGCGGTGTCAGGAAAGATAAGCTGAACAAGGTCAGCTGCGTGGTATTTATCTTCTGAGAGAAAGATCATTAGACTCCTGCCCATTTCTGATCGTCTCTATTGGGGTCAAGGTGGAGAATGAAATACATGGGCCCCAGTTTTCAAAGTTCTACACTAAAGTCCTGTTCCTATAATGAAACAGAGCTATGGACAAAAGCATGCATCACTATAAAAGCCAACTGTGGAAATTTAGATGTCTGAAAACAAAAGAAATTCTACTTCCCCTTGCAAATGGAGCAGGTTGAGGTTTCCCCAACTCCCGGGTCCTCTGTAGCACGTTTTGTGGCCTTCTGCTGCCCTCTAGTGTCTTTTTAAGGTATAGTAAAACATAAGGAGGATTAAAAAAAAAAAAATTCTCCCAATAATCCTAACCAGCCAATAATGTGACTTCAGTCCAGGACTGGCAAAACAAACAAAAAACAGTAAAATTCTGAAATAAAAGCAAAACCAGTATTTATACAAAAATTTAAAAGTGAGTTAAATTTGGCCTCAACATAGATCTTGCATTATTTCAGGACTCTGTAGCACATGACATCTCTATCAGTCAATGCACTTAAAAAAAAAAAAAAAAAAAAAAAAGATGCCTGTTGTTTTCTGCACATCTCTCTCAAATGATTATTGCCTTGGTTGGTGTCAGATAGGATCCAGAAATCTGCACTTCACAAACATCACTGCATGATTCTCATGTAGTTAAAATTGGCTGACCTTCCTTTGAGAAGCACCAAAGATAGTTGCAATGACTTTCAGCAGGGTGGAGAGTAAATCTGATGTTTTCTTTAATTCTTTAAGAATACAATCTATTGACCAAAATAAATCAACTTTATTTTTCCTGCAGCTCAATGCTATGTGATTAGTATGCAAAGAAAACGCTGCTGTTTATGTCTGCGCAAAGAGTTCATGTAGAAGTTCTCCTTTATGAATAAACCCCTCTAAAATCCAGTAGCCATCCAGGTGGAAAAAAGAAACAATGCCTTGTTGCTCTTACTCACCCTTCAAACATCCCTCAAGCATTACTGCCACAAAAAAAGCTTTCCAGGTGATCCTAGCTTCGTTTCAATGCCCCACTACAGCTCCACAGCATCCTGTCCTTCTCTGTCCTACAAGCGCTCCTTCAATGCTAGTGTTCTCCTAGAGACAGAGAGCTTTCCATTGCAGAAACCCTGTTGTGCTCTTTCCTAAGTCAATGCTCCGTAAATACTCATGCTCTGGCCAACGCCCACAGCCACACTTACCCAAAGTGGTGATGATGGGAGACAAGAGACATCAGGTCCCACAGCAGGCTGTCCTCAAACTCCCTCTAGCTGATGGTGCACATGATAAGAGGCAACAGGGGATGATTGTTGCCATTGGATCACACACCCAATTTATCAGCCCAAACTTGGACTCATTTTAGAAACTTGCTCTTACTTTTCCACAACGCAGAAGGTATTATTCTATACTAATGATTAGCCCCTTCACATGGGAAATTCACAAGAAATTTTAATTATGCTTTTTTAAAAAACACAAGTACAGTGAGTTCATGACTATATATCTTAATATTATGTAATATGCCATTTTTAAATTCATAAAGTGTTTTTTTCTTTATTATGGGCAAAGCCTGTTTTATCTTCAGAGTCATGCATCATTTAATGCTTTAATAAAAATTAACTCTGAAGTACTTAGATGTGTTAAGTACCCCCACCAGAAGGAATCCTGGACTACAATCTCCTATTACCTTCACTTCCATTTGTTAATGAACAATACGCGGATATTTACTTCTCAGGAGACAGTGTCCTAACTATCTGAAGAAATACAATCCATTGTTTAGCATTGCTTCTCTGAACCCTCAATGTGTATGTGCATAGCACATACTTCAACCAATTATGAACTGCTTTTTTTTAGCCATTTTAATCTCCAACAGAGTATCCCTAATTTCCCGAGAAGTTCACTTATACTTACTGATGTCTCACCTACACAAACAGGGCACTTTTTGCTTTAGCTTTGGTGGCTTGGTCAACACACTGAATTTTACAATCTCTCCCTTTCTTTTGACAATTACCACCTGAGCTCACTGTGCTAAACAGGGAGGGGCACATGAAAAGTACAGAAGAAAAAGCACTTCAACCAGAGAGAATAAAGAGAAAGGTTTGGCCTGTAAGAAGCACTTCTTTGAATTTCATTTTATTTTTTGAGCCAAGCTATTAGATTTGTGGGTACAAATAAGATCTCTTTGAAGTTAACGAGAAGCCCACTGTGAAAGAAGGGAGATGACCATTCCTACACATTGTATGTGTTGAACAAATGAAGTCCCAAGATTCAAAATATATTCTGCAATTACAGAAAGTGAAACACTTTTCTTTCTCCTTTCACCTTATTTAGAAAGAGCATTTTCCTCTAGAAAGAGTTCTGTTGAGGCTGGGTGCAGTGGCTCACACCTGTAATCGTAGCATTTTGGGAGGCCGAGGAGGGCAGATCACCTGAGGTCAGGAGTTCGAGAGCAGCCTGACCAACATGGCAAAAACCCGTCTCTACTAAAAATACAAAATTAGCCAGGCGTGGTGGCGGGCTCCTGTAATCCCAGCTACTTCAGAGGCTGAGGCAGGAGAATTGCTTGAACCCGGGAGGCAGAGGTTGAAGTGAGCTGAGATTCTGCCACTGCACTCCAGCCTGGGTGACAGAGCAAGACTCTGTCTCAAAAAAAAAAAAAAAAAAAAAGTTAAATTTTATCTTTCCATTTTCCTAACTCCCCTCCCCAATGTATCTACCTTTTGAATCAAAGGGAAAGATCCCATCAATAAAATGAGCAACTCTTTCCAAGAAAAATTATGCCTGCAATGACATCTGTGGGGCTTTGTGATGCATCAGGATAGAGCAAAGAATCCATGGGGTTGGGGGAGGGTGTTGGTGTTGTTTTATCCCTGGGCAAGTCATTCAAACCTCAGATTTTCTACATTGAGAATAACATGCTAATAACACCTTCTGGAATGCCTGTTGTAGTGTTAAAGGAGATGGGATACACACATATATTCTTAGTGAATCACAAAGTGTGATTCAAATAGAAACTTCAGTCATTTCTCTTCTATTATTGACATGTTTTCTCAGCATTTTGTCACGTACATTTGAGAAATGAAGTATCAATAAGGAAGAGAAACGTATGTTAAGACTTTCTTAGCAGCTGGTGAAAGAAGCATTCCCGTGTGTGTGTGTGTGTGTGTGTGTGTGTGTGTGTGTGTGTGTGTGTTGGGATGGGGGATAGAATTCACTGTTGTAGACACAGGGTATCTAAGCCAGGCTCAACTCCTGTCGGTCAGGGAGTCTGACAGTATCTAGGAAACCTTACCAAGGAAAGAAAATTAATAAGCTCTAGAATAAGCTCCTATATATGTGGTTCCCTGACTCCAAATCAGTTGAAAACTATTGGGACTTAAGTAACTTACAAATGCCTTTTTAATAGCCAGACTAGTATTATATTTTTCTAACTTTTTACATTTTAATCATGCATGCTTTCTTAGGTGCGGCATTTTTTGAGCTGTTATTAAAAATACATAGGTTCCTACCACATTAAAGGGGAGCAGAGACTTGTGTGTTGTATTATTAATTATGTGCTGAAAATGAAATTCTGGTCAGTCTTTGCAGAAGGTACAAACACACTCCTAAGCAAAGGATTTCCCATGTGAAGGGAGACCGTGAGGTGCAAGGCTGGCTACTCGGACTTAACATGCACTTACTCTTGAGGTCTAAGTTCCTGGCTCCGGCGGTGATTTGCGTTGTGATTTTTGTGTCAATCTTTACAGTGTGGAGGTTGCTGGTGTCCCTTGATATCATCACATTGTGCCACTGATTGTCATTGAGAGGTTTATTTGAGCTTCCTTTGATGAGGTTAGCACCATTTCCCAAATCAAACACGTAATGTAAGTACCTGGGAAAAAAATGAAAGGGGAAAGTGCCATCACTTTTTAAATTTTGATGAAGCTAAAGTAGATATTACAAATGGAGATTTTTTTTTAAAGTGGTTCCATCCTTACTAGAAGTCATGACAATGAATTACATAGAAACTCAGCTATCAGGAAGTTAACAAACATTATTCTGTTTCAGCAAGGAGGATTATTAAGTGTCTTCACTAAAGGAAATGGTGAAAATTATTTTTAAAATCATAGTCTACATTTAACTTCATGAATTTGGAAAGTAATATCTTTCACCACACATTTCCTATTTCCATAATTCCCTCCATCCTTTTCTAACCACTGAAATGGCCATTCTTCTCATTCTTGCACCTGCTTTTCTCCTCTATCTCAATTCCCTG
Organism: Macaca nemestrina; assembly: GCF_043159975.1. NCBI lineage: Eukaryota > Metazoa > Chordata > Mammalia > Primates > Cercopithecidae > Macaca > Macaca nemestrina. Next base: position 50,709,648 of record NC_092137.1, read on the forward strand.
TTTGAGTATAGGGAATGTGTACTCATCCTTCGACAACCAGATCAAACAGCCACTCCCTGCTCCACACGTTTTTCTAATTTCCCTGAAGACTCTCCTGAGCCTTTGCATGTGATCATCTCAAGAAACATGTCACAGTGCTTTTCTTTTCTATTTATGTGTTCATCTACAAACCCTAGGATTGTGTGTTGGTGTGTGTGGGTGTGACTCGGGGTGGTAGAAATCTGAGATGTACATAAGGGTGGTAGAAGTATATATATTTATATCTGTGCATGGCACGTGATGTAGCATATTGTAAATATGGAATAATATTTGCTGAATGAGTGAATAAATGCTCCTATCAATTAAAATACATTAAATTTTCCTCACAGTTTTAAGGAAAGTTTACATAAATCTTCCTTTCTAAATTCACTGAGGAACTCTGACATAGAATGAAGTTTGAGTTAAAAGGATTTTTTGAAATTTAAATAATCTGCATATTGAATTGGCTATTTAATTTAGCTTAGACTATCCTACAAACTTGTAGCAATGCTTTTGTGGAATTACACTGTGCGTAGTCAGGAAGTGCCCAATTGAATCGTAAGATTCATGAAAGGCCTACCATAAATTAGAGCCTGATGTACTTTGTACCTCGTATGTGAAAATGTAGGTGCAAAAAACTGTCCTGAATCCATATTAATTTAAGATACCTAAGAGGTGATTTAAACAAATGCATTCTTATTTGTCCTCCACCTACTCCGGCCCCCCGCCTTATGAGCCAGTGTGTTCTTCTTAGTGTATATTTTTGGAAACTGATGTCCGTTTTTCCAGTTTTATTTCTTTGTTATTGAACAGGCACGTACTCACCCTTTAACTAATTCAACCACAATAAAGTCATTTCCATCCCCACTGTTATATAGAATTAGTCCATCTAGGGATGTTGTCTTGAACTGGAAAAAAAGATGCATAGAAGTGTAGGCTTGCAAGGTAGCTAAGGCAACATAGCTCGATTTGGTCTTGAAGGTGACAGGATCTGCTATGATGTTCCTGAAGCCAAATCTGGCATTGAGCTCACAGTAATCTATGTCGCCATTTTTACACAGATCAATGTACGCCATTCCATTAAATGTCAGGCTCTGCAGGTGTCCAATGAAGTTGGAGGGGACAGAAGAAAGATACCGTCGTTCTGTGATGATGCCAGTCTCTATGTTATGGAACTCCAGCCTAGTATGATCACCTGCCATTTGACCTAAAAGAGAAGATAATATGAGATTATTTTCCATATCTGAAAGGCACTTTCAACTTTAGGCTTTCATAGCAATATCACATTGTAAAATACAAGGAGCCAAATACCTCCTTGGTACTCAGTTGTATATAGCAAGAACACTTAAATGATGCTAAAAGGTAAGCCTGGATTATGTAATAAAACATTCTAAGGACAGGTTTTAATCTGTCCAAATTTTAGTCTTAACAAAAAATTCCTCATTAACAAAAGTAATGGTATTTTTAAATTTATTTTATTTTATTTTATTTATTTATTTTATATATTTTTTGAGACGGAGTCTCGCTCTGTCGCCCAGGCTGGAGTGCAGTGGCACGATCTGGGCTCACTGCAAGCTCCGCCTCCCGGGTTCACACCATTCTCCTGCCTCAGCCTCCAGAGTAGCTGGGACTACAGGCGCCCGCCACCATGCCCGGCTAATTTTTTGTATTTTTAGTAGAGACGGGGTTTCACTGTGTTAGCCAGGATGGTCTCAATCTCTGGACCTCGTGATCCAGCTGTCTCAGCCTCCCAAAGTGCTGGGCATGAGCCACCACGCATGGTAATGATATTTTTTAAAGGCGAAAAATAAACAAATTAGCAAGAGAGTGAGGAAACAGTAAAAGAAAGAGGGAGGAAAAAGGGAAAGAAGGGAGGGTGCACAGAGACACGCATTAGGGGCAGTGATTATTCTCAGGCATCCCACTAGAAAGTGATATATCTCAGCTTCATGGTTAGGTAATGTTATTCCTTATAAATGTTCTTCCAGGAAAAAAAAAAAAAAAAAAAAAAAAAGACTATATAGTTCCTTATACTCAATAGAAACAGTGGAGAGTTGCAGCCCTTTCTTCCAGTAATGAAACATGAAAGTGTGTTTGAAGTTAAATATATACTATTCACTTTCCCTCTTCATGCTCAATAATGGCCACAGTTTTTGTTCACGTTAGTCTTCTAAACACATTAGAAATCGTGTTGATTTCTGGACCTATGCCATTTTTTTGGTCCTTAATTTTTGTATAACTAAATTTAGCAAAATACACTAATTGAAAGCCTGCCCAATTTTGATAATACCAGTAAAATTAGCCCACCATGCTCCATACCACAAGGCAAAAATCTTTAAACATCCTAGGATGAAGCTTGGATGCAAATTTATTTAGCAATTGACTATTCCATTCAGTCCTCATTTCTTTCTATCCCTCCATATTTCTCTGTCAAACCCATTAATAGCAAACTTAGTCCCGTCTTTATCTCCAGAGTGATCATTTTACCTGTTTGCAAGGTTGAAGGTAAGATAAATAAGCAAAGATGTGAACTTGTTTTCTAAATATTACAACACAACATAAATATAAAGTACTTGTATCAGTACTAGTGGTTCACACCCAACATCTTGCTCTTGTCTAAATAAACTGTCAGTCACTCTCTTCTGCAACTAAAAATGTTCACTTATGTTGTAATCAAGTTCTTCCAGGTGCTAGCTTCCCCACCCGATTTGCCATAATTGGAAAATGTATCAAGTTAAGCCATTCCATCATCCATGTTAATGAAAATATTAATTAGAGCTAATCCTAGAATCAGCCCCTGACAAAATGCATTGAACCTTTTCTCCAGGGGTAGTGAAGACTGAACAACCACCTATGTGTGTCCCCTTCAGCCAGTCTGACAAATTTCCATCTCTATAGTCAAGACAGTAAAATATTAGATAGCATTTTAAGGAAACATCTGTAAGTAAAATTTCGATGGCATGCTTTTTGTTGTGCAAGAAAAATTGTTTATATATTTGGTTAATTGTCTTTGATGATTATACATGTATTTATGCACAAAACTCCCCTGAACTGTACTTAACCCTATTTCATTTTCAAACACTCTTTATTAGTTTTAATCCTGGAAACAACATTCTATTCATCCTTGGCATGTTCTCTTTTCAGTCATTGGCTTGTTCTGATTCCCTTTCTGCAAACATTTTTAAAACAAAAATGTCACCATAAATAATTGTTTCGTTTCTTCCTACCCTCACCACCATACCTCCTGATTGTCTATCTGATGCAAAAGTACCATTACATCCTTGCCAGTTCTGGTTTTTCCTGTGACATCATTTCTATCTTCTCCCTCAGTTCTTCCTGTTCAATGACCTCAATATTGTTCTGTGGGGATCTACTTCTTTGGTAACAAATAAAATTAATATTTAATTATTTCCAAATATAAATCTCTAAAGACACCAGCAACATTGAATTAAGAAGCTAAGTACAATGAAGAATATGAGAAGCTTAAAAAATGGGCTAGGCATGGTGGCTCATGCCTGTAATCCCAGCACTTTGGGAGGCCTAGGCAGGTGGATCACCTGAAGTCAGTAGTTTGAGACCAGCCTGGCCAACATGGTGAAACTCTGTCTTTACTAAAAATACAAAAAAATTTGCCAGGCATGGTAGTGGGTTCCTGTAATGCCAGCTACTCGGGAGGCTGAGGCAGGAGAATTGCTTGAACCTGGGAGGCGGAAGTTGCAGTGAGCCGAGATGGCGCCATTGCTCTCCAGCCTGGGCGACGGAGCAAAACTCCGTCTAAAAAAAGAAAAAAAAAGTCATGTGGGCCTTGCCTTGATTTTTATTCGATGCTACATTAAAATATGAGCCTTAACTCAGTGAACCCTACCCTGATTCTGAAATTACCATGTTTCATCTTAAAGGCTCTATTAATGAAACAACCAATAGTAAAAAAAAAATTCTGAAAAAAATATTTCTAACACTTGAAATTAAACATTACCCCCAGTTGTCAAGTTCTTAGCAGCTCTAAAAAAAGGAAACACCAGTTAATTCCAGACTAAGGAGTTCAGCAACAAAAATAAGACAGTACCCATTTTCCTTTCTCAAAGGAATAGGATATGCACAGAGAGCACAAATAATAAAAAGGTAGTAAAACAGCATTGAAGCAACTATGGCCCAGTTACATGAAAAAAAACATTATAATTGCAGTAATGGCAGATATATTTGTTCATTGGGGAGAATTAGCTCCCAAAACCCATTATTTGATGACTAAGAAAATATTAACTAATTGTTGCCTTCTTTAAAAAACATTATTTTTTCTCAGGATTTTACTCCAATGTTTAATCCTCATCAGTAATATAGCCGCTTCTACTACTGTAGATATTTGTTGATTAAATAAGAAAAAAATTATAAGACTTTGAAGGGGAAAGATTTTAATGTTCTAATCATTTAAAAATGCACTACCCAAGGAGAATTTGGAATTAGCAAAATGCCTCTGATCAAAATACCTAAGGTATAGCAGATTGACAATAATCTCCAACAAGACAACAACCAAAACATGTTTCCTAGATGCTGTGCTTGTATAGAAATCTCAATATTTCCAAGTCAAATATTTTTACCAAAATAGATAGCAAGGTTAATGTGTGTTCTGTGTTAGGTTACATTTCTCATGTCGAGCAAAATAACCCTCCCTTATGTTCACTTGTTAATTCACCTAAAATTACTGATTGTGTGGTATATGTGTCAGGTGCTAGCCTTTGTATTGGAGAACTAGTGTTGAGAGGAGCAGAAAGGGCCCATTTTCTCCAAACTCAGGGTCTATTGGAGAAAAGCAGACAAAAGAGGTAAGGATGTAATTAAATATATAATAACAAAACTCAGAGAAATGCTATGAATTTCATGAATGGGGTATTGTGTTGCTTAATGTGAAATGGAAGAAGATGCCTAATTTGATATTTAAGCTAGATTTGAAGAATTAAAAAGAGAAAGCTATGCTAAGAATCAGAGAAAGGCAATCAAGGGTGGATTCCAGGAAGGGGAGACGAATGAAGGAAGGCTTCTGGATGAGAAACAGCTAGAGAGCATGGCTGGGGAACTGGGAGCAAGTAGGTTGGTGACTCACATGGAATTGAAAGGAGTGGGAGTGCCAGGGTCCAGATTTCTCACAGTGCTTCTTACATTCAGAGCTAAGGAGGATTTGAAGCAGGGGTTAACCATGACTCGTGTGTGTGTGTGTGTGTGTGTGTGTTTATTCCCTTTATGGGTGCAAGAGGTTGGATAGTGAACTATGGCAGCTATAGTAGAAATGAAAATCATCAACAAAAAGATAATTTTACAGATATAATTTCTAGGGTTTACTAATGATGTACAGAATGATAGAAATGAAGGGAATGGTGATGCCTGGCTTCCAGGCTTGGGTAACTGGATATATGTTGAACGCTGTTCCATAAAGGACATACACACAGAGATATAAAAAACACAATTCTAGAATTTTTTAGACAGACTGGATGATGAGTTGAAGCCCAGTGACTTTCCACTTAGGGATTCCACATAATTCGTACAACCCCTTGTCATCTACGACCTAGGAAATCTCCTTCCTTGGGCTTCTCTGCTGGCAACTACTATCCTCATGACCCTAGGTGATGTGCAAACATTCCCAAGAACAGCCTGAATATGTACTGCCCTGTGTTCCACAGATACCTGACTTAATAGAATTACTATAAAACTTAAAGATATGGGAAAATGTAGGACTTTGCATGAGGAGTCTCTAGTAGTTTCCTTTTGAAAATTCTTCTCATTCGGTGATTTCTGACTTGCTGTAAAATTTAATAAGAAACTCCCATTGCTTCTCTGATTTATGGGTGGCTTCAAGTGGCCAGTAGGATATTTGAAAGAAATCTCAATCTAAAGCTTTCATTGCCACATTTGGAAGCCTTTTATGTACTATGTAAATCAAGGCTGAATCATTCTTATGAATTGTTGGCTTTCATGAGATCTCTGACAAAAAAGGAAGGAAGGAAGGAAGGAAGGAATGAAGGAAGGAAGGAAGGAAAAAATCAACAATGTACCAAAGTTATTTAAAAAATAACTCAGCATTTGATGTTAAGTCTTAGGAAGAAATAAGACAAATAGTCATAAACTAATCCTGACTTGTTAGTTGGTTTATTGACTGTAGTGGTATGGGCAAAGCGATTTTGAAACTATTCTAGATGCATTATTGGATTAAGCAAATGAATAAATGACATTACTGGGAGCCAGGATTCTCATCTCGGACGAAAACACATGTAAGTATGGAATGGGAAAAATAAACAATGCTGTAGGTATGAAGGTAACAGTGTAAACTCACACTTTATAAAATGTGTGTATGTGTGTGTAAACTCACACTTTATAAAATGTGCGTATGTGTATATTTATGTGTACATATAATGTATATGTCTGTGTGTACATACATTTACATGTATGTTTGGGTGTCGGTATATATACTTGAATACATTTCCTATCTGTCTGCTGAAGGGGTTAAGAAGCAAAGATACCCCAGTAGCATTGAGGACACCTACCACCCAAATCTTGATCTATATCATTCCTCATAAATGGTAATTAAATGGCTAATTCTAGGGGCGAAGTATAGTAGACAAAAGTTGTAACTGGAACATCCTGTTATTTCAAGAAGTAAGAAAAGGGCCAGGCACGGTGGCTCATGCCTGTAATCCCAGCACTTTTGGAGGCCAATATGAGCGGATCACCTGAGGTCAAGAATTCAAGACTATCTGGCCAACATGGTGAAACCTCATCTCTACAAAAATTAGCTGGGCATGGTAGCACACGCCTGTAATCCCAGCTACTTGGGAGGCTAGGACAACAGAATCACTTGAACGTGGGAGGCAGAGGCTGCAGTGAGCTGAGATCACTCCACTGTACTCCAGCCTGGGCAACAGAACGAGACTCCATATCGAAAAAAAAAAAAAAAAAAAGAAAAGAAAAAAAAGAAAAAAGAAAAGAAAAAGAAAAAAAAAAAAGAAAGTACTAAAAAAAAATGAAGGCATGTCATGAGATCATAGAGGCCAACTTAATGAAATTCACACTGGCAAAAATTGAAAAAAACATTTGGGCACCAAAATCATAAGACAGAGTAATTATGAAGTATTATAAAAACATAGCAATAGTGGGTCTACAACAAAAAGAAAAAAAGGAAAGGAGGAAGACAGAAAAAAAGAGAAATGAAAAGAAAGACCAATTAAAAAAAAGAAAGAAGGGAGAGAGAAGAAGAGTCCTTGCTTGCAGCAGAATGCTAAGCATTGACTGTAAATGTGGAAGGAGTGCTGGAGTTTGAAAATAATCAATTTTTGTAACTCTCAGTGCAAAGACTGAATCAAGTAAAACTCTCCAGTAGATACTAAATCTAGGGCAAAATTGTGATGAGGTACAGGATATGTGCATGGTCTTAATATCTCCCCATAGACAGTTTACTAGTTGAAAGGGACAAATCGTGGTAATTATAAAATGGAGAAAATGGACAACACGTTGACCTAGTGGTCAAATTAAATCACCAAAGACATGGGCAGCATGTGCTCCGATGGGATACTGTACAGAGGACATAACAACAGCAAAGCAGTATTTCATCCAATAATGTAAAATACACATTCAATCATGAGGAGACATCAGATAAACATAAACTGAGTGACTTTACATTAATACAAAACAGGAAGAGATTATATACTTCAACAATGTTAATGTAATGAAAACAAAGAACGTTCATGGAAATGTTCTGGATTAAAGGAGGCTAAAGAAACATGACAACTTAAAAAAAAAAAAAAATAGCTGGCCCTAGACTGCACACTGTGCTGGAGGGGAAAAATGCTTATAGCATATTAATAACATTGAATCAACTGACAAAGCTGGAATATGGATGACAGATTAGAAAAATAAATTGTATCTATGCAAAGTTTACTGAAGTCAGTGGCTTTTATTTCTTAAATAAGGGGATATTCCCATTAAAAATATATATATATATGGTGAAGTATTTCAGGTTAAAGGGACATTGTGTATGTAACTTACCCTCAACTGGCTAAGAGAAAAGTAAGAAAGAGAGAGAGAAGAGACAGTGAAAGAGCACAAATGTCAAAACAAGTTGGCTTAAATGTTCACAATAGTAAAGCTATAAGGGTATTCTTTGTATTATTTTTGGAACTTTTTGTAAATTTGAAATTATTTTGAAATAACTTTCTAAAATAAATTTCTTAAAAAAATGTTTTTCACCATTCTTCGGTTTTCATCCCTGGTACATCCACTGCAGTAAAGGACTTATTACTTTACATCCTGGACCATCTAAAACACTACCACATAATTAATTTCGCTCAAAACATATTTTCTCCATTTACTCTTCAGTTTAAATGCAGTGACTTCCAATTTCCTGAAAGTCTACGAAATATGAACTCCTTCATCTAGACCATCAACTCATTGGCCTCAAAAGGCCATTCTAGCCATGCCCACCGCCATATGTTTGCAAGAAGCAAAATAAAGCTTCTTAGTTCCCTGAACATTACTCTAGCCCCATCAGCATCATTCTTTCTTGTGTGGAATTCTCTCCTGCATTATCCTTTCTTTAAAGCCTACATCAAGTATTATCAATTGCTTTAACAATACCTGAAACCAAGTTCCTCAACTTCTCTTCTGAACTCCAAGACCATAAAGTACTCACATCAACCATTCAGTAGTTCATCCATTACTCTATGTAACATATCATACTCCATAATAATCTGTGTTTTATATGTATGTGTGTATTTTCCTTATAATAGCATGCATTGTCTAAGAAAATACTTTCTATAGAGCCATACACTTACTAGGATATTGACGAATATAAAGCAATGGACTGTAAGTCAAAAACCAACCAACCAAAAAACACAAAACAAAAAACAAACATAGGTTCTCTCCTTAGATCTCGTAACACATTCCAATAAAACACAATTCACTTATCCTGCTCGAGTGCCACTTATCTCATCTACAGAATGGGAATATGTGTGCCCTATCTACTTCACAGGACTCTGTAATATTCGGGAGGCACTCAGAGACTTTAAAATGTTCTGTTGTAGTTCTGGCATGATCTTGCTGTTGGAAGCTGCCTCTTCCCAACTCTTACATGTGACCTTAGATCCTAATACTCATTTCCATGTCTTTTGAGAAAACCTCGTTGTCCAAACTATGGATGCTGATCTAAAAAACAATCCATTCCTTTTCAAAGAACTGTCCTAGACCAAAACTAATGGAACTTCGGCTGATACTCTTCTGCCTTGTAAAATTGTTTACCTTCCTTCCCTAAGGAATGATTCTTTCAAAAGTTTAAAATCCTATAGGTCATATCTCCACATTGATACAGTTGACTGTTCTCTGGGCATGGGGACCTCCTTCAAATTGAATGAACAGACATATATCCACTGTACAAGGACCATTTTGTGCTTTTTACCAGAATAATTAACACGGCTATCTTCTCTGAAAAAAGAAAAAGAAGCTAATATCCCAGTGGGTCATGTGCTTGGAGTTGTCTTCAAAGTAAATAAAGGCACAAGGATTTGTCTTCCTTGTGGCTTCCCTGTGTTTCTAGGGTGGATCTGCATACAGCTCACCTCAGGAATGTAAAAATGGGGGTTGAACTTGACATCCTCAATATTAGAATTTAACCAACTAAGATAAATGGCCAAAAATAATCTATTATAGCTTAAAATGAAAAGGCATTCCATCTGACAGTATGCCAGTGTATCTATCAACTTACCTAGAAGTTAAAAGATAAAACTTGCAGTTTTTCTTGACCAAAACATATACAAAACAAAACAAAACAAAACAAAAAACTCAACAGATATTGGCATCCAAACATGACTGCAATATTTGATGAGGCAGTAAGATATTTATCAGGCCACAAAAATAAAATATATTATAAATTCTTCTTGCACTATTAAAGGACCAATAATATGACATAAAACGTGTCATTTTTGGGGAAAAACACTTAACAGACTGCTTATTTAATAAAATTGTTACTAGAAAAAATCAAATAAAAATGGATTGTGTGTATAAGCTTCAAGTTGTGTACCAGCTTTGGTGTGCAAAGTCACCGCAAGAAATGAGAGTCAAAAGTGTTAGCATAGGAAAAGGCAATGGGGACAGGGGTGCTTACCTGTCATGGCCTGTTGGTCATCCACCGTTAACTTTAAACTTTTTCCACGCCGAACTACACGCACTGTGTGCCACTCGTTATCATTGAGGTTATAGCCGGCAAAAAGAGTCTCGGGACCTTTGCCTGTAGAATATGCCAAACAGTCATTATGGACCCTCAGAATCAGTCAAGCAAATGAACCTCACAGAGAGTGAGAGAAAGAGACAAAGAAGTGGGGAAGGTGAGGGACAGGGTAGAGAGAGAGAAGAGAGGAAGAAAGAGAGAGAGGAGGGAGAGAAAGGAGAGAGAGAAGAGAGGTGGGCTGGACCAATTTTCAAGCCCATTAGAGTCATAGCAAGCAAGGAAAATGACAAATTTATAAACATTCAGGTGTGACCATTTAAGAATCTTTAACCCTACGTATTGATCTATAACAAGTAAATTAACCTGCTGTCATAAATAGGCACAGTCAATATAGAACTGGGAACCCACCCAAATTTAAACACAGATTTTAAAAATAAATTCTCTGATTTTTAGTTACCACTTTCCTGCGAACAAAGTGTCTAGCCATCACATAACCTCTGAGTTCTAGAAGATATCTGACTGCAGCTCATAAGCTAATCATTTTCAGTGAGATAAGTCTTCCAGTAGACTCTGGGAGAAGGTACTATCTTGTGTGATAGCTGCTAGTCTGCTCTTATACCTGGTACCTACAGTGCTCAACAAGTTCTTAGGTTCTTTAGCCTCCTAAATGTATGGAACGTTGAGTCTAAAAAAAACATAGAAATAAACCTTACAACTAATTGACCTGTATGTCGCAAATCTCTCTGTGTGTGGTGGAGGCACTTCTGGCAAGTGTAGGTATATGTATTGACTCACAGTAAGTGGACTGAAAAAAAGGAAAGAAAAAAAATAGGCACAGCCAATAATGGGCCAACTGTTGAACATAAAGGAAAAGTAGTGATGTTAACCAACAGTAGAGGACAAGGGATTACCAGTGGGCAGTGAGTGGGCAAGAAGTATAACTTCTTGTTATACTTCTAGTGAATAACTGCTAGTGAATCTATATAAACCTATGCAAATGAAACTTAAATGGACTCAGCAGAGACATATTATTTCAGAAAGCTGTTTGGTAGAAATTATTGAAATGATTAAGTTAGACTATATCCCTCACCTCAAAAAAAAAAAAAAAAAAGCAAAGGAAAATTCTTCTAATATAACTGGATAGTTTTATTTAAAAAATAAGTATTTCTACTAATCTGACATTATGAGTCATTGAGAAAAAACAACATTAAAGATACATTGTTTGGTAATGATTTTTTTCCCTGGTGTTTTTTTTTAAGTATGGAAACATGGTGGTACATTAAAATAATGAAGGGCATTATATCATTGAGTTTCATGGCTTTCAATGGATTGAGAATCAGGATTGGAGTTCACAATTTGTTTAACCAAATTCTGCCAGCAAAACCAATTAATGCCCAAGGATCACAGGAGGATATATGAGAAAGTAAAGATACAGGCCAAGGAGAAGAAGAAAAGTAAAAGGAGAGCGAGAGAGATCGAGTAAGAGAGAGAGAACTGAGTAGAATAAAACCTGAGTTTTCCATCCACATGAGATCATTGTTTGCTTTCAGAACTACAGCTTATCCACCAGCCTATTGATTTCTCTCTTATGGTGCTACTAATAATTCAAGTGTTGTATCCTTGGCTGGTATATCTCAGGTTAGAAATGAGCCAGTGATATGAGGTAAATTTTACAGGATGAATTGCCTCAGTTATTGATATCTTTTTGTTTCTTTAGAGAAATTAAATTACAAATCCAGACACATGAATTTAAAACTATTCTAGATATAACAGTTTTAAGAGATTGATGGCTAAATAACTAGAGAAAGCCTGCTAGTCCAGCAACTGCAAAATACTTTGAGATCAAATGTTGAAAGCAAGTTCCAGGACGGGAAAAAAAAAAAAAAAAAAAAAAAAAAAAACCTCTTTCTAAATTCCATAGTGAAGAAAGAAGTGTTTAATAACTCTGCAGCATCTTAGCATCCTGCTGGCAGTAAGGGTCATCTTTCATTTTGATCCTTGAAAAGAGAACATATCATTTTATAGCTATTTTTACAGGGGATTTTTTTTGTTAGAAATATGTGCTTTTGAAGCAGCTTCACTTCTATTCTTTTCATTTTTAAATATATTTTGTCAAGGAAAGGAAGCATACATAAGGGTGATATCATCGTTATACCCCATCCTGGGCTTGATCTTGCAGTAAAGTCATAACGCTTAATCTATGCAACAACTATTTCCATAACAACAGGCACAAAATCCAATTAAAAATAACCCTTTGGTTCATAAAATTCTCTGTGGGCCAAATTCTAGCTCCTTTCATGAATTATTAAAATTGTGAACAGATTGATTTTGGAAGATAAGGTTTTTAAAAAGGCACTTAATAGTCTCACTTCAAAACAATGTTACCCATGCAGCATGAAGTGTAATGGAAAGTGCACTAGACTAGGGAGTTAAGAATTGAGGTTGCTAGATCATGATTTGCTACTTAAAAAGAAGTTGGGGGTTGGGTAGTGCTTAATATGTAGCAGGCTCTTTGTCTGTTGTCTGGTTTCACCTTTACATTATTAATCTACAGATGTGAAACTGAAGGCCTATAAAGCTAAGACTACTTGTCCCCAGGTCACACAGCTAAAAGGTGGTAGAACCAAGTTTCATCCTTGGCCTGACCTCCTCAAAGCCTGCATGCTTTTCCCTGCATCATCCAGCCTCTCAGTTATGAGACTCTTTGGCTAACAACTTAACTTCTCACTTTCCCCATATCGGAACAAAGGAGGTGGGAAAGATGCTCTTTGTGGTGACTCCCAGCTCGCCCTACAGAATGATCACACTGCTAGCAAATCCTACACATCCTCTGGATAAGTCCTGGTGGAAGCAAATCTCTAAGTAATACAATGTCTACCTAGGGATGCTGAAATGACTGCTCCTAAAGATATGAAACAGAAGAAGGAACATCATTTTAGGACCTGTCTCCACCCATAATCAGCAATTTGCTAACACACTCAACTTCTGGTGCTCTCAGCATTCCCATCCATAAAGTGAGGAGAGTTTCCAGCTAATCTTTACAGTTCTTTTAGAATTTCACTTTCTCACAGAATTCAACATATACAAACTTGTTAAAGAAAGATGGTTTAACTGTTGAAATTTTGAATTTGAGAGTTTATCCTCTTGCCATATTTTTAATAGCAAAATTATAGTAACTTCAAGCTGTTAATGACTTTTCAGGATTTCCTTTCCTTCAGGGGATATCAAACCGTGTATCAATTGTGCCAACGTCTTTCTCCCTGCATTAATGCACTATAGACTGAATGTGTGTGTCCTTCAAAATTCAGTATGTTGAATTTCTAACCGCCAATGTGATGGTATGAGAAGGTGGGGCCTTTGAGATATAATTAGGTTTAGATGAGGGTGGAGCCCCATGATGGAATTAGGGCCCTCATAAGAAGAGGAAGAAACACCAGAGCTTCCCCTCTGCCATGTGAGGTTACAAAGAGAAAGCGGCTGCCTACCAGCCAGAAAGAAGGCCCTCACCAAGAGCTAAATCTGCTGATACTTTGAACTTTGACTTCAAGTCTTCAAAAAACTGAGGTGGAAAAAAAAAATTCTGTTTTTTAAGCCATCCAATCTGTGGTATCCTGTTGTAATAGCCCAAGTCGATTAACACTGTGGACAATATTTTAAAGACTTTTAAGAAAGTCTATAGCTGGCCAGGTGCGGTGGCTCATGCCTGTAACCCCAGCATTTTGGGAAGTCAAGATGGGAGCATAACGAGGTCAGGAGTTTGAGACCAGCCTGGCCAACAGGGTGAAACCCTATCTCTACTTGAAAAAAAAAAAAAAAGTAGCTGGGTGCAGTGACAGGCACCTGTAATCCCAGCTACTCAGGAGGCTGAGGCAGGAGAATTGCTTCACCCCAGGAGGTGGAGGTTGCAGTGAGCCAAGATCTCGCCACTGCACTCCAGCCTGGGTGACAGAGTAAGACTCCATCTCAAAAAAAAAAAAAAAAAAAAAAAAAGAAAAGAAAAAAAGAAAAGAAAAAAAGAAAGTCCATAGCCTTATTTCTATTAAAAGACATCATTCCTTATGTTTTGTGGGGAGTTTTGATTTGTTTGTAATTATACACTTGAGTTTTACTGTAACATATTATTTAAGTCATAGAGGTATTAGGTTTTCATTTTATAGTTAAAGAAGCAGATTTAAAAGGATTGAGTAAATTATTAAGTCTCAAAGACAGTAAGAAGTAGAGAGAAAACTGAGATTTTGATTTTCTATTTTCATTAAAATGTATTTTCCACAGAAAATGATCTGCAAGTTGTGTAAGAGGTACAATGGGGCTGAATGCCCACAGTTAATATTTCACCAGACCAGGTCAGAATTCAGCTTTACAGGCTAATGTTATATTAAAGAATTTTAGAGCTAGGAGGGACAAGAGAAGTGTAGAATTTCAATCATCATCTACAAATAAGAAACATGAAGTGCAAAGACATTAGATGATGTTCCCATCGTCACAACTGCTAAATGAAGAAGCCTAGTTCTCTAGACTGTCAGTCTAACAAACTTTTTTTTTTTTAATTTATTTTTAAGACAGAGTTTCACTCTGTTGCTCAGGCTAGAGCGCAGTGGTGCAATCTTGCCTCACTGCAACCTCTGCCTCCATGGTTCAAGTGATTCTCCTGCCTCAGCCTCCCAGGCAGCCGGGATTACAGGCACCCACTACCATGCCCAGCTAATTTTTGTATTTTAATAGAGATGGAGTTTCAAGGCCAGTCTGGTCTCGAACTCCTGACCTCAAGCAGTCTGCCAGCCTTGGCCTGCCAAAGTGCTGGAATAACAGGCGTGAACCACTGTGCGCCCAGCCCTAACAAACTTTTAAAACATTATTCTGTTCATTAGACAGTGCTGATCTAGAATGAATTTCTCAAGTCACACCAAAATCTGAGTCTGAGTTTAATAAGTCTGTCAGTGCTTTTCAACAGAGTTTGACCTAATCTGTGGTCTAACTGTTTTGTGCCTGGTGATTTTCACTGGGTCTGCTGATGACCCTGTAGCTAAAACTTATTGATAACAGATGGAAGTAGAAGCAATAAACATTTCAGTTTCCCCTGATTCAGTGTAAGTTGAGTGTTCTTCCACAACCTACCCATCCATAAATTCGAGGTGTCTCTAAGATTAACTCCTAAGAAGGGCTGGAATTAACCCTAACTTGAGGCATGGTATAGACAGAGGAAAGTGTGTGTTAGCATGTGTATATGTGTATGTGGATGTGTGTGTGTGAGGGATAGAGAGAGATACACTCAAAAGATGGTAGATTTTTGGCCATGTTAGTAACCACATTTGCTAATGACTTTTACTTCCATTTTCGCATCAACATGATTCTTAGGTTTCTTTAAATATTAGTCTCAGAATAAAGGAAATTTCATGTTATAATTTGTAGTTATGGGAGTTAGTGGTAAAGAAAACTGGATTTTGTCCCTAGTCTGTCATCAACTAATTATGTCACCTTGAAGATGGCATTTATTCTCTCTGTTCCTTTTTATCTGTAAAATGATAATCCCATATAAAAGCATATTTAAAAAACTTTCCTACAGCCAACTTCAAACGATTGTCATTCTTAGAAGGACCAAAATCACCTTGCAGCTACATGAAAGACTGCAGTGTTATAGTGACTATCCTAAGTGTGTAAGCTTTTTATTTTTATTATTACTATTACTAATTTCATCACTTTTGGTTTGGCATAGTAGGCAGAGGGCAGACAGAGCCTTAAAGAGGCTCTTCTACCCAAGAATTACTAAACTCAAGTTGAATCCAGAGGACAATATTGATATGTGCTAGAAAATGTGTTTATTTTTTTATATTGTCAAATTTTAATGGTGATAACTGTGTTTTTTTTTTTTTATTTTGACAACATTCACAGAATACAGCACCAATCAATCAATAAATGATCAAGCAGGAGCAGGGACATTCTGCTCTGTGTACCAGGATATCCTCCTGCTTTATGGACAAGTTCAGTTTGAACACTAAATCATAGACCAGAAACTTATGTGGGGAAATAATGAAGTGATCTTTAAAGCACATTTCTTTTACTTAAGGCATATTATTCTTTCATCTGCTCAAAGAATCAGACCAGGGAAGGGCAATGTGAGAGAATCTGACTCGGTATTTCCCGAAGCTTGCCTTATGCAGGCGAAGTATGGTTGTGCAGTGTCAAAATCCAGGAGCTCAACTGGGGCCAAAGTTTCATTATTATTTTTAAATCAGTGGAATTACTTCTTTTCCACAAATAATCTTGCATAAAAGAATACAGAAACCATATAAAGGAGGAGTTGCCCTGCTAAGAGATAGAGGCAGGATAACTTGGCCCCTGAGGCGTCGCCTGGAACCTCTGGACTCTGCAGTCCTTGTTTGAAAGTCAGTCTCAAATAAATAAATCCCCTCAACTAGGGGGTTTATTTCTCCCTTTAAAAAAAGAATAACTTTTTCATAAAACTCCGGCCAATGCTTGTTAAAAGTATTTTCAAATAACCCCTTGTTTTAAAAATTACGTTTAACTTGCAAAAAGGATTTTTGTGGCCTATGAATTAAAAGCTCTTTCTACAGAACATCATGTATTATGCATATCAAAGCCTACCAGTTTCAGTCTGTCCACATTAACATCCCTCTAACATGAATTCCCTACACTCCCTTAATTACGAAGCCTAAATTCATAGATCCTCTTCTAAAGATTTAGTAGATCTTTTCTTCTTCTTTTTTTTTGAGACCGAGTCTTGCTGGGTCGCCTAGGCTGGAGTGCAGTGGCGACATCTTGGGTCACTGCAAGCTCTGCCTCCTGGGTTCACTGTTCACGCCATTTTCCTATCTCAGCCTCTCAAGTAGCTGGGACTACGGGCGCCTGCCACCGCACCTGGCTATTTTTTTTATTTTTTCTTTTAGTAGAGATGGGGTTTCACTATGTTAGCCAGGATGGTCTCCATCTCCTGACCTCTGATCCGCCCACCTCGGCCTCCCAAAGTGCTGGGATTATAGGCGTGAGCCACCGCACCCAGCCAGATCTTTTCTTCTTATGTCATATGAGTTATGCAACAGATTGGCTTTCCTTATTTTCCATCCTTAGGGAGCCAAGATTCAGGAATTTTATTGCATTTCAGCAACTTGAATTTTTTCCCTTTTTAAAAAATTTCATTTGACTTTCTTCCCCAATGATGTTACGATTATTTTTGTTAATCACTATAAATTATACTTGAAAGTACTGAAGCACAGACTACTAAGTGAAGTATTTAAGAAAGAAAGAATAGCATTCAACGGATGCATAGCTACTTAGTCCAACTCTCCTTTTACAGACATCTCCGTGGGAGGTTAGTTGCCTTGCCTCTGTCTTCCTCGTTATTCGCAGGGTGAAACTAATGCCTGGGCCTCGAACTTATTTAGGACCTAACATGCATTACCTAATTGTCTGGCCAAAGTCAGAGAGGGTAAACAATCTTTGACCTTTGCATATCATTCCTTTCTCTATTTATATTTATACATATTCAAAAATATTGTTCTAAATACATTTTAAACAAACCCACCTGCTTTGGGTAGCAGAATCAATACAATTTACAAACAACCTCACTGCCATACACAGTTTGGGAAGCAGTGATGAAACAGGTGTGTTTTTCATGTACCTCTTCACATTTGGTTCAAATGTAGATTCTCACATATTTCAAGGGAGATCTGCATGCATCATAAGAAAGGCTTGAACTTGGTTGAGAGTTAAATAAACTTGGATTTGAAAGCAGGTTTTGCATTTTCTGGTTGCTTAGGCTTGGGTATGTTAGTTTCTTTGAGCTTTCCTTCCATCATCTACAAATGTGCAATAATAATGCCTACCTTATTTCATAGGTTTGTTGTAAGGACTAAGGAATATAACAAATCTAATGTGTTTGGTGCTTTGCACTTTGTGTAATCTCAATAAATATTAATTTACTTTCCCTCCTTTTTATGGAAAATATGGAAAATAACAGTGCATGAGTTCTGCAAACCACCAAAGGATCTACCATTAAAAAATGATTGACAGCCAAATATATTATACATTATATAAAAATGTATATTGAAAGAAACATCCACAATTTTTATTTGAACAGGCACACTGCATAGTCTAGTATTTTGAAATTAGGACTCCCAAAGTCAAATTCTTTGGAACAGTCGTCATTTTAACCTGAGATTTCACAGTATTTGTGTTTGGTTGTTTAATTCCTAAGCATTCACCCTAAATGTAAAAATAAATGTAAAATACATTTACAAGAGAACCTGAAATATTTCAATAATGACTTGCTTAATAATCTCGGGGTTAAAATAAGATGTACATGATACTAAATTTGGATCCTTTTTGCTAGAAAGCCTTGTGTGCAAATATCTCGTGAACAATTTATACTGGTTTATGAATGTGGAGGGAAAAGATAGTGAAGAGCAATAGAGAAGAATGAAACAAAGCTGAGACCCTTTCATTCAATGCACGCAAAGACCTCTAAGAGACAAAACTGGCAGATACCTCTGGAACTGAAAGGTGGATGTGGCTGTACAGAAACTTGAAAAAAAAATAGCAGTTATATTTGGATTTTTAAACTCTTAGATGTGTGTGCCACAAGCTTAAACTCACTGCATCTCTACATACCCTTTAGGTAGCTATCTCCCTCTAGTGGTGCGTGTATTTTAAAGAGGTTAACTACATAAGTGAACCATCTTTATGAGGTACCCTGCTTATGGTATATATACCCTGGTGTGGTTCTGAAGTTCACTTTATTTGTTTTACATATTCATTGTAATTTCTATTTTAAAATTCTACCTAGTTATTTCAGTGGCAATCTGACTTGCTCAATTAAACCATTTATCAAGCATGAAGATTTTGATGGGTATTTCTGCAAATCCATCACCTAACAAACTGCACAGATGATGGGCAGGCAGGAATTTTTTTTAAAAGACTAGAATCACCTTATACGTATAAATTGGTTCTATATTTATACATGACTGTTCAATATATTTAGACCTACAGCACCTGGAAATTGAATTAGGAAGAGAAGTTACAGTACCATAACATCTGAGAATTATGAAATTTTAAAACTGAATGGTCCATATTGTGTCTGTTGTTTATCCCATTTAGCTACATACTTATTCTGAGTTCCATGGCACCCATATGCTACTAATTTTGTTCAAAATTTATTTTGTACCAAGAACCAATCTCAGAATTGGGAATATCCAAGTTACAGTCAAAGGAACGTACATTCTAATAAGTCAGAGGTCAAAACACTTTTTCTGTAAAGGGCCAGAGTGTAAATATATTTGACTTTGCCGACCATGTGTTCACCATTGCAATTCTTCAACTTTACTACTACAATGTAAAAGCAAGCATAGAATGTATGTAAACAAATGGAGTGGCTGTGTTTCAATAAAGCTTCATTAAAACCAGGAGCTAGCTTGAGAGCTATAGTGTTCAAGACCCTGTAACATAAACATGTACAGACAATTTAAAATATCCTTTCCTGTAAATTTTGCATTGCATATTAAAGAAATAATAACAGAAACATACTCAAGAATTTAAGTGTGAGGGAACCTGAGTTTTAGATTTGATATTGCCATTAACTCTAACATAACCTTAAAAATGCTAATTGTCCTAACTCTTTTACTGCTGTTTGTTTTCTTAAGAAACAACTAAAAGCAATTTTTAAAGGTTTTAAGCCCAGGCTCCCCACCTGCGAGGCCACAGACAGGTACTGTCCATAGCCTGTCAGGAACCAAGCCGCACAGCAGGAGGTGGGCAGCAGGCAAGCCAGAGAAGTTTCATCTGTATTTACAGCTGCTCTCCATTGCTCGTATCACCATCTGAGCTGCACCTCATGTCAGATCAGTAGTGGCATCCGATTCTCATAAAAATGCAAACCCTATTGTGAAGTGCACATGCGAGAATCTAGGTTTCATGCTCTTTAGGAGAATCTAATGCTTGATGATCAGTCACTGTCTCCCATTACCCTCAGATGGGACTCTCCAGTTGCTGGTAAACAACCTCTAGTTGTACTGATTCTACATTATGGTGAGTTGTATAATGATTTCATTATATATTACAATGTAATAGTAATAGAAATAAGGTGCATGATAAATGTGATGCACTTGAATTGTCCTGAAATCACTCCCGTCTGTGGAAAAATTGTCTTCCATGAAACCAGTCCCTCATGCCAAAAAGTTTGGAGAATGCTGCTTTAAATGACACAAATCAATTGACACAAATCAATTGCAAAGTCCTTCTACTTATACAATGTAGGATAAATTAGGTTCCTTTCCTTTTCTGCAAATTTAGAATAGAAACATTCATTAAATGCTTGCTCTGTGTGTGTGTGTGTGTGTGTGTGTGTGTGTGTGTGTGTGTGAGAGACTGCATGCACCTTTGTTTAAAATTAGGTAATTAGGTTTCTACCTATATCAACTTTTCCAGGTACTAAAAAGTTTTATTTGGCAGTTGACTTTGGGGTCAGTAGTCTCTGGAGTGAGACAGGACCTGTGAGAAGCTGGAAGCAAGCCTTGTCATTGTGACAATGATGAGAAGATAGAAACAGAAGCAGGAGCTACCACTGCTTGATGCCTGAGTCATGGTTGCCGGCAGCAGTACTTCCTACCTACAAATGATGAGAGGATATGTTTCCCAGGTTGTAATTATGACACCTTCGGCCTACTATTTGACTTTGACATTACTTTCTGATTTTAAAATAATTTTTCCTTCAGTTAAAAAAATTCAAAGGAGATTAACTCCTCATTACAGGTCTCTATTTTATCCTTCTCAATTTTTAGGTATTGAGTTGCGAGTGAAACCTGTTTGTTTTAATTTTTCACAAGAATCAGCTAAAACATCCAATTACAAATTAAATTTAGACATGTAAATGACACTTCTAAATTGTCCTTTTTCTGCCTCTTAACATTACTAGAGGCATGATGAGCCATGTATTTTGAGAGGCCAGTGCAGAGAAAAATGTGGAGTCTTTATTCAAAATTAAGAATTTCAAGATGGTACCAGTAGAGCATTAACGCAAACACAGGGCCCTTCTTAGCATATGGCACTGCGTGACTGCATAAATTGTATGCTGTTGAAGCCAGTCCTTATTAGGAGTGTAAGTTTTGCGCTTATTTATTTTTGATGCTTCCTTTAGTAAATTCTACATTCAGGAATGAGCAGACAAGGCTGGAGGCAAAATTCTTCCTGTATCTATGTGAGAAGCATAGTTGAATCACCTTCCCCATAGTGTCTGCACTTAATGACATGGCCTCTGGGGTATCAGAGAAGCTGTCTCAGGCTTGTCTTGCTGGCCAGGCCTGGTGCCAATCACGATCTGGGCTTGGTGATACACCAATAACCCTCAGAACCAGGAAGCAAAACTACCTGCTGAGCCATGTAACTCCTCTCTCTTTTCTTCTCTATTCCTCCTCAAGTGCTCCTCGATTTAGCCAAGGATATACCCTTGAGAACTATTCAGTGTCCTTATAAAGAGATACTTGTCTCCTTTTTTTTTTTTTTTTTAAATAAGCAAAGAGATAGAGTCCTAAGGACAGACACATTTCTTTATGCTAAAAATACTAGAAATACTCATCCCCAGTTAAAAAGTACTTTGATTAAATGATATAAAGTCAGACATTAAGCTTGATGTTTGTTTTTCAAAAATGAACACTAATAACAGAAAAAAAGACATTTTACAAACTTTAAAAAATCCACTGGAGAAATTAGTCATGTGCTGACTAATTACATTGCATTTATTTCTTGACCCACAGACTGCTGAGTTTTATCCTGGTTCTACAAGTTATTAGCTGTGTGACCTTGAGCAACCTTCTTACTTTCTGCATGCCTCAGGATCCTCATATATCTCATAAGCTAATACTACACACAATGCAAATGGGTGTAATGCATCTTAATAACTCAAAACTACTTTTAATCAAAGGTTTAATGCATCTTAATAACTCAAAAAGCTTACCATAATCTCATTTATGGTAAGCTTTCAATTATAGTAGTGATAATAGTAACTATCATCAGTATTATGTTGTCATTATTATCTTCTCCTCAATGAGTTTACAGTCTCAGAGAAAATATGATGTAGCTCACTGCCTTGAACATAATGGTCATTCACTAAGTATTTGTTGAATGGGTTTATTTGTGTAAACTTTGTGGGACTTTTTTTAACAGCAGATGAAACATCCCTTGATATTAAATTAAGCCAAGTTGTTGATGAAAAATAACTCCATCTTTTAATGCCTCCATTCACTATGAAATGTAAATAAAAAGAAAACTCTGTCCTCTTGTTTTAATATTTAGCAGGATGGAATTTGGTAACCCCTACAGTTGGAGAACTTGAGTAAATTAGTTATCTGGATAACTATTTGGACAGTCTTTTCGCTCAGTTACACTGAAAATAAACTTAGTGATGCATACAGCCTAGTAGAACAAAATGACCTAAGGTCAGCAGTCAGTAACTTCCGAGTCCAAAGGAAACAGTTGGCTTAGGAATTGGGGAACTCAAAACTTAATGAGTATTTAATTATAAGAAAACATACATCTCTTCCTCAAGTGGATGTGACCTTGGAGAGTTGTTGGAAACACCCTCCAGAGACTTTTCTGCCATTTTCCTAAATGATACCAAATTTATTCTATTATCTACAAAATAAATTTCAATATTTCTCGATGTTTCACCTCTTGCTCTATTTCTTCTGTCCTAAATATCATTGCTTATGCAAACAAATAAACAAGGTTAAAATCATCTTCTAAGAAACATTTAGCCTCTGTAGCTTTGTCATTGATTGTACCCATTTATGACAGACAAAGATAAATATCTCTTATGTAAATATTTTTCAGTGAGAAAAACATACATTTTAAGAATCATGATTTACTTTTTAAGAATATAATTACATTTACAACACAGCAAAAATGAACACAAATTAAATAAATATATTTCTAGAAAAAAAGTTTTAAAACTAGCAATCTTCAAATCTAATCTAGCTCATCTGGCAAGCTTAAGAAGTATAATAAAATAAGCCTAATATAATGAAAGTAACAATTAGACTGTGATTTTATTTTTTTCAAAAGATCAATTCCAAAATTCCAAGGGATGCTTATCACATATTAGGACAGCTAGCAGATATAAACTTGAATACTAAATAGTTCAATTTGCTTTTAAGTAAACATTAAAAACTGAAAATATATTCACCGTTGGTGTAGTGTGAAAGAAAAGGGTTATACTGATTTATAGTGATACTCATTTAATGTATTTTATGAAATACATACACAATGCGAAGTTGTCTGAATAAAATCAAAAAGCATATGGGTCCTGAGCATTTGGATATTTACAGAATGTAAACTGATATTCCATAAACAAAGCCATGGATTATAGTCACAAATGCAATTTTTAAAAATTAAATATGTCATTCCATGTCTAAATACATCACTGTAATAGTTATAGCATTCATTTTTATGAGGTCAAGAAGGATGTACATTTTTTCATAATTCAAAGTCAGTGAATTTACTTTTTACTTTCCATTTCTTCTTAAAATAAGGGTAGCTGAATATTATTAAGTACATGAATTTTTTGAATTCAAAAAATTTAGTTCATCCTCAGTATTTTTGGGATATTCTAGTATAAAATTTTTCAAAAGTAAGAAGCATATTAGAGAAAAAAAATCTAAGTTTCTGCCTTTATTAAGTTTATATATTTTCTCTTCCTTTCTTTTTACTGGGAAGTAATTATAATGCTTAGAAATCTATTTCTCAGTATTGTCAACTTTATGAACCTATTTGCTTAAAGAAAATACATTCTAAGAAATGTGACAATTGATGAATGGTAGCATCTCATGTGTCTTGCTTTCATTTTGTTTCTTTACACAATGATTGTTCAAATGAAGGCTATGGACAAACTGTACATGATTATTAATGCATTCATCATGTGAAAATTAGAATACAATATATTTTTTCTAAGCAATGATATAATTAGCTAAATCCTTCTTTATTTGAATTTTAAGATTGTAATGATAGTGCTAACATAATAGTTTTCTTTAATCATCACTGGCTTATTTATTAAGCTAGCTTTTAGTCAGTAGCTTGAAAGCTATGATTCTCTTTCACCATTTATTTTAGTAACTGAAAAAACTTGGAATTAATTCTTTGAAGTATCTTTGGAAAAATGTCTTCTGAAATGAATGGCTCACCTTATGCTCCAGGAAATGTTCTAAAATGGCAATTGTCCAACAATAACAATAAT
Organism: Macaca nemestrina; assembly: GCF_043159975.1. Taxonomy (NCBI): domain Eukaryota; kingdom Metazoa; phylum Chordata; class Mammalia; order Primates; family Cercopithecidae; genus Macaca; species Macaca nemestrina. The sequence goes on from NC_092137.1 coordinate 50,734,106, forward strand.
TAAATCTTAGGCCAAATTAACTTGATTTATTTGAAGAGACAGTGTGTGAAGTTTCCTTGGAGCTGGTCAAACCACTGATAGAAAGAAGTGTTATGTCTCTGTGTCTGTTCCTGGTTGATCTTCTTAAGGTAAGATTATGTTAGATTTTCTATTAGTAGGTTACAGTCAATGACGATAACTTACACTAACACATCTAGAAGCATCCTGTCATGTGTGGCTATTCAAATCTGGTTTATTTCTCATGATCTTGTTCACAGATGTTCCCAACAAGTTATCATCTGAAAAATCTGAGATCACTGAAGAATCATGGTATAATTACCTTTGTTACACATATTTTTCCTCCCTATTATATGTTACTTCAACTGGCTCAGTGACCTGGAATTGCTTTATATCACCTTGGCATAAAATCTAAGAGAAGCAATAGATTACATTTAAAAATATTGTATGTTTTAATCAAAGACAGGACATAATGTTACAAGATATTGCTAAAATAAGAGAACAGGGTGGAAAAACATTCCTATACCATGGCTCTATATTTTTAAAGAAGCACATATTATACATATTATACAATGTGTTATATATTAAGTCATAATGTGCCAAGTATTATGTGCTGTAAGGGCATTTAAAACATTAATAAAACTTTTCTGTGAAAACTGAAATCCTAGGCTAGTTTTATACATTTTCTGTTTCCTTTAGCCTCCAAATATGAATGTTATTTCTAATTAGGAACAAAATGTTGTTTTGAAAGATATTCATTCTATTTTAGTAGTCAAAATTAGTAGGTAATTTAGCCTGTAAATTAATTTAAAATGTACATGACATATTACAAATACATGATCTAGTGTAGCTTTATCCTAAATATTGGTGGAATTGGTTTAAATTATCTTTTACCCACTTTTGTTTTTTTTTAATCAAAAAAGCAAAGGAGAATATTGTAGAAATTATAGATGATGAATAGAAACAAAAAACTAAAACAGCAGATACTATAAACATTTAGAGGGATATACTTCCAGAAACATAATAGAAAAGCAATTTTGTTATGATGGTCCCTTGCCTGTTCCATAATTGATAACTCAAAAAAAATAGGAGATACTGATTACTCTAATTTTACTTAATTGATTGCATAAAGAATTACTTGATTATTAATATATTATTTTTAGCAGTATAAAATTTCTCAGTTGATTTATTAAACAGAATTTATTGTACGGGGTTTCTATGATTTTAATTTATTGTACTCATCATAATGTTCTAACTCCATATTTATCTGCCTATTTCAATACTGTTAGGTGAATATGTCTGAATAATAAGAGAACACCTGCATTATTGGATTAAATAATTTATCTTACATTTTCTTTTACTAGAAACTTTTATAATTCATGAAAAATCTCTAAAAACAACTTTAAGTCATGTCATTTTAGTATGTTCTATAATATTTTGGCTTTAATGTTTACATGCATAAACTATTTCCTTTGTACCTACCAAAATGTAAAACATTTTAGAATTTTTTTAGGTGCTATAGAAGTTCACGCTTATTTACATTGGAAACTTCCTGATTTCAAAGCTGGTTGAATTATCCATGTATCTGAACATTTAATGGGTGCATTTCACTAGAAACCTACATTCTTCATAAGCAACATTTAAAAAGGGATTTTGTTAACTCATACCTTAAATCGTACATTTCAAAAGCAATTTTAACTATAACAGTTATCTGTAGAAAAAAGCAATTGTCTTTGAAATTTAATTTATTTCAATAGTACTATGCATAAAATATTTCGAGTCTGTATTTAGACTGATCTCCTGGGAAGTGCAATTGGAGAGTGAAGAATTTCCACAATTGTATGAATGATGCATTCAAAGAGCAAGTAATAATAAACAATCCAATTTTCAGTACACTAAAAATAAAGTAATTTAGCCTTTTAGTATTTCTTACTTATCTTCAGGAAAACTGTTTTCATAATGCATTTCTTATCCATCTTGCTTTTTGCTCACATTAATAATAAGTAAAAGAAGTAGATAAGAGTTCTGAGCACACAGAACATTTCAATTTCCAAATTCTTTGATCGTGTCATGATTTAAAGAGCCTTGCCCACTTGACTTATGTACCATATGTTAGCCAGTAATATGTTGAACAGATTGTAATTCTCACAGGTATTTTATAGCTAAACTGAAAAAAAATTCAGTCTGACAACATATAGAAAAGATACTTGCGTAGAAAGCTTGCTGCTCCTACATCTGCTCTGAGGAGAGTGAATCATGTGGCCTCTACTCTAATGACAGCTATTTGGATCAACAGTGGATCCAGTTGGATACACCAATTGGATCAGTTGCCACTAAAACTAAGATCTAGTGAGTACCTTATGGGGTGACCTGAATTGAAAGATTTATCCAGCGGGACAAGGGTAAGTAATGGATTCACTAGATTCTCTTTCTAGGAAAGTTGAATATACAACATATAGAGAGTATACAGTTAGTGAAAGGGATGACAGAAAGAAAGAGAGAGAAGAAAGGAAGAAAAGGAGGGAGGAAGGGATGGAAGAGGGCAGGAAAGGAAGGAAGAGAAGAAACTCAAAACAATGGAGGAAGTGGGTATGTTTAGAAACGGCTCTTCATAACAACCCAGCAAAGAAAAACATCTGACCAACATGTTGTGATCTCTTAGATTTGGGGATATTTGTATAAAATAAACTCCCTTTTCAGAGAAACTAATAAGTCAAAGTTTAGAATGTTTCTTCTAAAACTTTCTTGGATTTCAAAATACTTTTTATCTAGGCAATTGTTATAATGCCGACTCTCAACAATTGAAAATAATTTGATCAATCTGGTCAACACTCAAGAATGTTGCATTACTTTGAGAGTCTTTGCAGTATTTATAAGGAAATGCTTAACGTGAATAAATTAATAACTGTGCTTGGTTTCAACTTGCATTCTTAATCTGCACAAAAGAATAATTTTTAGAACATCATAGCATTTTATATTTGCATATAAGCAATCAATAGATTATTCACTAAAATAGACCAAAGTTATCTACTTTTCAACCACTCACCATATCATTCTGTTGCCTAATCCACGTAGCCATCTAAATATGAAATAAAAGCTGTATTATTCTTTATAATTCTCATAAGTTTAAACATGTGGATAATTTAAATGGGCTTCCATGTATTTTTATTCCAATTTATTTATTTATTTTTTTGAGACGGAGTCTTGCTCTTTCACCCCAGCTGGAGTGCAATTGCATGACCTCGGCTCACCACAACCACCGCCTCCCAGGTTCAAGCAATTCTCCTGCCTCAGCCTCCCAAGTAGCTGGGATTACAGGCACCTGCCGCCATGCCTGGCTAGCTTTTCTGTATTTTTAGTAGAGATGGGGTTTCACCATGTTGGTCAGGCTGGTCCTAGAACTCCCGTCCTCAGGTGATCCACACACCTCGGCCTCCAAAGTGCTGGCATTACAGGCATGAGACACAGCACCTGGCCTCAATTTTGATATTTTTCTAAAGACCCATTGCCATGTGCCAATACTCTGCCTGTTTTTAGTTGTTTTCTGTCAGAAATCTATGTTCATTCTTTACATTTTACATGCAATTTTTTTTAGATTTTTGCTGAAAACAATTATTTATAAACTTTCTTTTCATTTCCTTCACATATACTTTAAGTAAAACAAAACAGAAAAAACAACAAAACCAAGAAGACCTCTGTTTTGCATATTTCTACTTTGTCCTTATTCCTTGAGCAACTTCCATCCTAGACAGGTGGATAGCACCAGTCACTGAAAGGCAATGACTGGCAGAATTCCACAAATCAAGTGACTGCTGTATGAAGGCAGAGGCAAAAGACTCCCTTTTACAGTTTTCTGCTCTCGGGCATCGAGTAGCGACTCTGAACTACATATTTACTTTATGTTAACAAGCTCCAGCCCTCAGAAATTTCCTCCTGTCATTTTAAGTAGCTTCCCAAATGGCAGCTTGATCAAAGCAATCTAATATGGCTTAAGTGCCAGTGGTTGACATTTTGCATTTTTTATTGCCTTCCATTTTTATCTACACAAAAATTGGTGATATCTAATATCCAGTTGATCTTTCCATTCTGGTAATAAAATGATAACACAAAGATCTTATTATCTACTCCAGACACCCATCAAAGTACATTTTTCAATAACATACTATGCGAAGTGTTTCTTCCCCATACCCAAGTCAAAAGCGAGGTTAAGTACTTGTCCTTAGATGCCCCATTCTCTCCAATACTTGGGCACTGGACTGCAAATAGAAATTGAACTTCAGCCCTTGATGCTTTGTTCACACTAATGTTATATGTAATTTTGTTGTGTCTGCCTCTTAAATACATCATTTTCTGTGAGAAGCCAAAAGTACTTGGAAGGTCTGCTTAAATATTTTTTTTTAACCCCAAAGAGTTTTTATTCTTTTAAGAAGACAAGAAAAAAGATAACCGAAGAAACAATACTGGAAATGGAGCAGTAAGAAGAGTGAATCGTAATAGAAAGAAAGGAAGTGCAGGTAGGTGCGAGAAGAGACAAATGTAATAAGGCATAAAGAAAGCCAAATAATGCAAACAAAACAAGCCCCAGACATCATGAGTTTATTAAATCAATTTCTATATGGATGCAGAAGTGTCCCTGAGGATGGGTGTGGTGGATCACACCTGTAATCCCAGCACTTTGGGAGGCCAAGGCGGGCAGATCACCTGAGGTCAGGAGTTTGAGACAAGCCTGGCCAACATGGCGAAACCCCATCTCTACTAAAAATACAAAAATTAGCCAGGCGCGGTGGTGCACGCCTGTAGTTCCAGCTACTTGGGAGGCTGAGGTAGGAGAATAGCTTGAACCTGGGAGGCAGAGGTTGCAGAGAGCTGAGATTGCACCGCTGCACTCCAGCCTGGGTGAGAGAGCAAGACTCCATCTCATAATGAGCAACAAGAAACTGAGATGAGCCTGGGATTGTGTGCAGTCACACTCTGTTTGTAATCTGAAAGATCAAAACATACATTTGGCAGTGAAATGGCCATTATTCACAGAAACAGCTTTTTAAAGAAAGTACCCTATCTATATCTGAAAATAAGCTTTTTTATTTTTAAATGAAAAGAGGCTCTCTTCTTCCATTTAAGGATGCTTGACAGCTTTTCTTCCCAGGGGAAGAAATGGTAGCAATAAGGAATCTGACAGAGATGATACTTGGAATTCAGATCTGCCCTTTCTCAGAGGAAATTTTAACAAAGGGCTGTGCCCTATCATGTCCATGGAAGACTCTGTCACTGCATCTAAACTACTGACACAGGAGTGGCAGGAAAAGAAACATATCTGCCATCTCTTATAGTCCTGCAGATTTGAATACAGAAACTAGACCCTCTACCCTCCTCACCTACCACCCATTCTTCACTGGCAAAGATTAGACAGTCTGACACTATGTATATTTTTCATATAAAGTACAAATGCTGTAAACTCGGTGGTGGGGTAGGGAAAGATAAGATGACTACAGGAAACAGCAGCACAATTTTAAGTAAAGGTAGAAAGGTGTTTCTGGGGAAGTTTCCATTCAAGCTTAATAACTTAGAGTTTAATATTAGTTTTTAATGTAAGATAATCTTTTATGTTTTACTTTGTATATTTCTTGTGATAATTTTCTTAAAAATATATCAATTGAGGTATTTCACATTAATTTCACAATACAGTTGATGTCTTAGGTATGGTACAATTTTTAGAGATAATGGTGTTACCGGCTGCTATTTAATAAATGTACATTAATTTTCTCAGTCTCAGACAAACCTATGGCTCACAGAGGACACATGTAATAAATCAGTCTTTCATTAAACTGCAAGTTATGCTGAGATACAGACATTGTTAATTTAGTTTTTATTGAGTACAATATGCACTCCAAGTAGAAATCACTGCTCATTTAATCACTGTGTGTTAGGTTTGCATTATCTGGAATGTAAATTCCTCCCTTTCCTCAAAGGCGAGTCTTTTTTATGGAACTTGGGTTTCTTACTACACCTGCCCCCTATTCCCCGAATAAAACAGAGACAAAGGAAATGAAAATGTTACCTGTTGATTGAATGTTCTTTCCAGTGACTGCTGTCAAGTTAAGGAATGTACAGTCCTGTCCGATGTGTACACTGGAAGCTCACAATCATTAATTGAATTCAAGTATCACATACTCATTAAAAAGGGAAAACAATTCACTAAACAGCAAAAACCTTTGTCCTCAAAGGTATTATTTTGTGGAATATCCAGAGGAAAAATAAGACTATCCTCAATACTAGAGTCTCATGATATAAGCCAAATGGCAAACGAGTCTAACAAGGGTAATTATACTATAAAGATACATTTAAAAAATCATTGATATAGCCACAGAATCCAGAATAACATGTTATTTGAATAATTTTCATTAATTGCTATAGTTTACAGAGTTACATTTTGTAAGTTCAAAAAGGCATGCTTTGTTGCATGCTTCGCATAAATAAAATGAAAAGAGTACATAAGGTAGAGCTCTAGAAAGGAATATTGGCCCCACATGGATTTGCTAAGATACAGGAGAGATCAAGAAAACCTACAGCTGCAGTAAGACACAGACATGGCTTTGGCAGAGAGTATTTTGTGAGTTGCCACTTTGCCTGCATCTATGTCCCAGAGTTGAAAGCAAACTGGACCTGGTATTAGATGTGCAAATTGTGTATTCCTTTTAGGAATGCATGGAGGAGATAGAGTTGGAGAGGACATGACATATCTTTGAAAAATTCTACTTACGTGAGAGCTTTGACAGTTTATTTTCAGGAACTATTTTGTTTGAGATCTTTTTAAATGCCTGGGATATTGGTTATAATTTATTAACTTAATTTTTAATAAGTCATCATTCTGTTATTTTTTTATTGGTGTGACTGAGCAAACTCATTTTAATGTTATTTTAAAAAGAATATTAAATATATATGGATAGAATTATGAGTTGTAAGAGGCACAGTGTTTGAAACAGTATGTATTTTATTAGAAAAATGGTCTTGTTTTTGCAAGTTTAAGACCTCTGTTTGTTCCTCAGAGGATGCCTTATTGCCACTTGAAAACATGGCCAATGCTTTAGGGACTAGATTCCATCAACTCACATTCAGCATTGTTTCGATAAAATAAATTTAAAAATTCTTTATTATGACAATGAGAGATTAGAAGTTTGTTAGAACCATTTTATTTAAATTGTTCATGACTTTGTGTTGTGATTATTGGAGATTTCTTAATGTGATCAGCACAACCTGGAAAGGAAAAACCTGAGCATTTATGTACAGAAATAAATAGGTTTACTCTTAAGATAACACTACAACTCAAAATAAAATCACAGTCCTTTTATCCTTTCAGATTTTCGTCCAAATTCAAAGAAAACTCAGTCCATGCATCTTTTCAGACTCATCAGTTTGCATGCATGTCACAAATTTGAAGGGTTTTGGTTATTTTTGCAGAGATATGATTAGGATGTAAAAATTCATCATATAAACATTCTTAATGATCAAAGAAGAACATTTTAGACAAGTAATTTTTTGTCTATGTAAAACTTTAGATGGGTTTAATAGTAACTCTCGAAGTAAGAGGAATTAACATTTTTTTTTTTTTGTATTTGAGTTAAAAGATAAAGACAAAAGAAAACAAGAACCAGAATATTTTCTCCTATTTAGTTATGAAGAGAACAACTGGAGTCCACAAATGCCACTTGCAGTATCTAAAGGTCTATAAGGTGCTGGCACATTCTGTTACAAAACACTTGTCACCTCTTTTTCCACATAGAGGTAGGAACTGCAGTGGGAAAGTCTTCAGCTGTACAAATTTTTAAATGAATTTTTACAACCCAGATGATGGACTGGTATACTTTAAAAGTGAGTTCATGAGTTTTATAAACACATTTCTCTTGCTCTCTCTCTCTTTTTTTCTTGACTAGCTTACATCATAATGGAGGAATAACATTTTAAAAATTTTGAATAGGCACTTACTGGAATTACAGTTAATCCTGATACAATCTAGATGGGGAAGAATAGATGAAAAATGAAAATTCATCCTTCAAGGTAATAGCTGCAGACATCCAATAAAATTACAGTCCACCCTTCCGGGGACAGACACATGCAAATATGGCCACTCAGTATCATTATTCTTTACATACTTATAAAGCCCAGGTGTATTATTATAAAAGTTTACCATTGGAAACAACAATAGAAGTTTTTAAAAATGGCCAATTCAAACAAAGCTACATGGTGACAAATCTAAGTGAAGTAAAGAGTTGTTAAATGTCAAAGATGTTTGGCTTAGACTGGCTGCAACTTTCTCCCCATCTGTGAAAGAACATATCACTGTTTTCCGCAAAATGTAAAAGTGCTCCGTCACAATGGGGTACAGTGCAGGTTCAGCTAGGCTCAGGCATCTTGGACCTCTGAAATCTAATATCCCACAAAGGCCAACAGAATCCTTCAGAATTGCAGTGGTCAAATGGAAAGCAAGTTAAAATTATTCTTATCTTGCTCTAAATGTTTTTGTTTTGTTTTTAAATTTTATTTGCTTGGGCATAAAAAGGTAACTGCCAGATGTTGGCTGGATTCCATACCTTGCGTTAATTGGAGGAGGAAAGAAACAACTGTATGATTCCTTTAGAAACTCCAGTGGCTAAGGAGCAGTCATTATTCAAAGCACACAAGCCTATGCCTCTCTTAGGAGCTAACAATGCTATCTCTATATAATAAGTGTCATAGTTCCCTTGATTTTCCTTTCTTGATTTTCCCTTTCTTATACCTGCTTTATATAAAAGCAGCTACTATAAGAACAGAACATCTGGTATGGGTAACACAAACTGTAATTATAGCGTTTATTTTTAAAAGACTATGTAGGATGTTTTCTATTTATTTTATATATATTTGTTGGTTTGGGTTTTATTATTTAATGCCTTTGGGGAACATAAAAAATATAAACCTAGATTCTGTTTCCATATAGCTGAGTTTGTCATGTGTCGTCAACCGCATCAGAAAAGTGGTTGCAAACAGCCAAGGACCAGCACCTACACAGCTCTTTCTACAGAATGCTTTGCTGTTCGAAAATTCTCATGAGTGTTTCCACTTTGACTAACAGCAGCTTTACTGCATGCAATTAGGCGATTTGTTTTGATCGGCTTGTAATAACCTGTCATTGTCACTAGAGGGTACTCTAACAGAACAGTAAAGGAGAGTGCTCTGTGTTCTTAAAGTAGTATTTTTTAACCTTATTATTTAATTTCACTAATGTTAATTAAATATAATTATAGGCAATAAGATACCAATGGGATAATTTTATATTTTATGAGTTATCATTCTGCCCAGCACAATTTGAAAATGTAGGTGGGGTTTCCACAAATGCCTTACCTCATCACATTTTATTACTCTTTTTTTTTAGGTAAATCTACGTAGTTTCAAATTTTATTTTTCTCTCTCTGTTTATTCATTTCTATCTACGTGTGTTTAACACTGTCAAAAATACAGTAAAACCTCATTAATTTTGACTCCTCTTATTTTGAAACAGTGATAACACTGCAAATTTGGGCAGAATATTAATTCTTCCTTTGATATGAGCAAAACTCTCTTAAGAAAAAAAAAAAGTTAAACTCATAAACAAGATTTTGAAAAGCCAAGTTTGGGAAAACAACTGATTTCCAGTACTTTATGTTGATGGCACAGTTGGCATGAAACAATGTGCTAATTATAATTAATTCTTATCCAACCACTAAAATCAGCCTAGACAGTCCTTTCCTTGATAAGACTTTCGAAACTATTATGATTTTGAGTATAATTTATAAAAAATAAAAACTGCTTAAACAAATTTTAAAATCTGCAATTCAGACTTTTTCCTAATTCAGCCTGGTTTTTCTCCATAATTCATCCAGATTGGTGAGGTTTTACTGTAATGAGTCTTTCTTAATGCTACAATTAAGCAGGAAAGCATTATCTCTCTGTAGAAGAGCCTGTGTCTCTAGTGTTCTCATGGCTGTTTGCTAAGGGCCGCAGACTTTGGGCATTGAAGGGTTGTGGATCGCTATTTGATAGCAAAATACCACTACACAGTACTCCAAAACAGAAAAGATGGGGTACCACAAAGGTGACTATTCAAAGGAGAAGCCCATGGAGTCGAGTAAGAACAGCTGTTGATCTCAATAACAAAGCAGAAATCTGATATTTTGTGCAAATCTTTTCTAAATAAACACGTTTTTATTTATCTGCAAAGATGTCACCTACAACCAATCTAAATGTTAGTGAATATATCAACAGAAAATTCAGCCTGAGGCAACCTCAGGCTTAATCATTTACATTTTCGATTAACCTCACTGACAGACATGGCTTCTCTTTTAAGAACCCTCAGTGGTAGAAATCACAAAACAGTAAGTTATGTTAAACATAAAAAAAATAAAAAAATAAAAAGATGCCCCCCAAAACCTAAAATTACTTTAAATGATGGAAATAAGACCATTAAATGTTTTAATTTTCCATGGCAAACAGGCTACTTGATCAATGTTTGCAGGCAAAATTGAACAAAAAGTAAAAAAGTGTTAGTTCAATGGGGGAAGGCAGGTTGTTACCTAGATTGACCGTCAGTTTCACACGTCCTGCATCTAGCTCCAGGCGGAGGGTGTCAGCAGAGTCTCTAGAAGTGGTTGCCATCAGAATGCCATATGCACGCTGGGATCGGAACCGTAAGGAAACATCCTCAGCCTCCGTGTGCATGACTACAGGGAGCTGAATTTTCATAAACATGCTCCCATCATAGCTCAAAACCGTTGCCTCTAGAGATGGAAAATGAATATAATAAGTTCTTGGATGGTAGAGTGCATTAATACTTTAATAAGGAAAAGGATCATTTATTATCACTTAAGACTTCTAGAACAAAATACTACAAAATCAATTCATCTTCTTCAAAAATAAACAAAACTGTAAGCTGGAAAAGAGGTCAGAGTAGAGGACTTCCCTTGTGAGATATTTTCTAAAGCCCAGAAACATAGATATCATCAGTTTCTTTTCTTTTCTTTCTTTCTTTCTTTTTTTTTTTTGTTCCCATAGCACTTTCTACTTATAGCATTAATCATGTTGAATTTTGAGGGTTTGATTATGTGTCTCCCTTCTCAAGAGCAAAGATCACGTTCTTTTGTACAGTCACAGTGTGAGCCTAGTTTGAAACACCAGCAAAGTTGCGGATTTTTTTTGTTGTTGTTGTATTTGTTTGGGTTTTGTTGTTGTTTGTTTGTTTGTTTGTTTGAGACAAAGTCTCTATTCCCAAGGCTGTAGTGCAGTGGTGGGATCTCAGTGCAGCCATGACCTCCTGAGCTCAAGCAATCTTTCCACCTCAACCTCCTGAGTAGCTGGGACCACAGGCACATGACACCATGCCAGGCTAGTTTATTAACACTTTTTTCTAGAGATGGGTCTCCCTTTGTTGCCTAGGCTGGTCTCAAACTCCTGGGCTCAAGTGACCCTCTCACCCAGGTTCCCAAAAGGAATCTGTGCCCAGCCTCCAGCAACTTTTCAATTCATGTTTATGTACGGTGAGCCCACTGACCAGTTCTGTGAAACTGGTCAACCTTGCCTGGGCCCTGAATTATTCATCTGCACAATAAGAGGGTACTGCCAGAAGATTTCTTAGGGCTTTGATCTGTCCTAAAAACCTGTAGTTCTAGGAGAAGTTACTATCATCATTTTTTCATAATCTCTGCCCTGATGGAATTATTTTTAAAAGAAAAAAAAAAGAAATATGGCTTAACTGTAGGAATTGGGCCAGTACTTTACCAAAGGTGATGTTTGAAAAGAAAAAAGAAAAACTGATATTACCAAACAACAGACAACGCTTCTTTTGAGCCATTATGTTTAGCAAGGTAATTTTTACAAAGGCTTAAACTGTTGCTTCCTTTTAAGGTTAATTTATAGAAGGGGAGTAACTTTAAATATTATCTATTAGCACAACCCTGGTGTCCTGAATACTTGTCACCCAAAGCATAATGATGTGCCTTTGTTATACTAAATAAGCATGGGGGTGGGACTGAGGAGCTTTTAAGGATGTTTGTTACTAAATCAAGGTAGATGACATCAATAGGGAAGTTGCTTAGTACTGTCTTAAAGACACAAAGAAACGAATAGAAAAACTGTTGATGACAACCTGATGGCTTTAAGAAAGAGTCAGGACTCCTTAATGTTAAGTACCATATGGTAGTGGAATATTGCAAAACAAGCATGAATCAGTTTGCTTTCTCATTGGTTCCAATAACTCAGGATGATACTTAATAAAGAAAAAAATACCTGGAATTAAAATGAACCTGGAAATTCTCATTATTTTGCCTACTTACACAGCATAGCAATTAACTGTACTGATACAACTGTGTTCAATATTGGGACTATATTCAGAGTTGTGGTTTTGCAAGTTTATCTTTCAGAAAGTCAAGTACTGTTTCTATAAGACTTTAATCATTATTTGTTGTCATTCTGGGATTAAGTGAGCATCCAGAGCCTCTCCAAGCACTGACTGTTCCAGGTCTCCCTGCTTAGATTAGCTCCCTTCTCTTTTCCATCTACCTCTTTACTTAAGAGATCTCAGTCAACTCATATGCTCACTCCTCTAATATTTATTAAGGGTTCTGACTTCTCTCCTGAGCTCTAGCATTCACTGCCTATTGGAAATTTTCAACTGGAATATTATAGGTACCTTATTAAACTCTTAATTCACTCCCTTCAAAAACGAACAAACTCAAAACATGCTCCTTCCTCAGTCTTCTCCATCTCAGTAAATGTGATAAACCCATTGCTCTGACCTAAAGCTTTCTGATTCCTCTTACTCTCTCTGCCATGTCCAATCCATTTGCAAGTCTGCAAGTCCTACAGGCTCTAATTCCAATCCACATTCTGAATTGATTGCTGCTCACCTGTGCCACTAATGTCCCTCAGACTTTGCTCTCATCTCTCACCTACATCACTGTAGTAGCTTCCTCAACCGTGTTCCTACCTTTTTTTAACCTATAAAGATCAGTGTGACCCTGGCCCCAGCCCGTCTCTCTGGCCTCAGCTTTAAGTATGTCCCCTTTCTTGCTCAGTGAGCTCCAGATACACCAATTTCATGATCTCACTGAAGTGTTTGCACTTTTAGATCCCTCTGTTGAAAAATGTTTCACCCCAGATCTTTAAATAGCTGGTTCTTTCAGCATTCAGGTATTTGCTCAAATGTTACTTCAGAGAGGCCTGCTATCCCCTCCAGTTATTCAATAGATATTCACCATTTCATTTTGTTAAAATGATCATTTCTTGCTTGTATAGTGTTATCTGTATTTGCCCTTTAGAATACAAGCACCTTGAGGGCAGAGATCAGTCTCTTATATGCATTGCTCTATCAGCAGCAAGTGCCCCCATGATGCCAGGCCCGCAGCAGAGCCTCCATAAATATTAATTGAATCAATAATTGCACACACACACACAGTGAGCTAATTTCAATTTGAATATCAAGCTTACATAAATGCTCACCAAAGAAATTAAGTATTTATTCTGCTTATTGCAAGTGAAATCTAATTTCAGTAATGTGCATGAACAAAATATTTAATAAAGTCCACTTTGAAGGCCAAAATTGGGCTGCAGAATATAGGCTAGGGAAGTGTCTATTTGCTAAAATAGGGGCCTCATGGTTAGGCAATGCCCTAAGCACTGATAAAACAAAATATGGTCTTTCAAAAATATAGTGGTTCTATATCACATCATATTTTTTTCCAATTAGGCAAGAAGTTTCTCAAATGGGAGTGAAATCCCAGTGGTCAAAGACCAGTGCAAATAACCAAATTGCTGTTGTTCAAAAAATAATTAAAACCTGAGTGTAAAGCTATAGTGAATTCTAGAGAGAAAAATGATCGTGGTATAATTTTAAAAGAAATTTGATCTTTACTTTTGTTTTTCCTAAACTAGACAATCATGATCCATACCTGTAAAGCAACAAGTACCTGAAAAAAAGGGTTAAAGCCATTATCATGTGTTCAGTTACTTTGGTATCATACAGATAAAATGATCAAAACAGTGTTTGTTTTCTCCTCTTTAGTTAATCTGTACAACTAGGATCTATTATTCAATAATCATACTTTTGAAATAATCATATTCTTCTGGGAAAATTAGCTTAATTTGATTGAAAACTAAATCGGGGGCACCTCGTTTTAGAAATACAGATGACTGACAACGGATCATAAATATAGTGGGAAATACAACCCAGAGAAAAAAATAATCAGAATCATTAGCCTTTAACATTCTCCAAAAAGCTGCAGGACTGAAATAACATAGTAAAGTAATAAAACTTGAGTGCCCCCGAGTGTCATTTTAAATAATTCTCAATGTGAAAATAACTTGTTGATAAATGACAAATGAAAGTCTAAATGATTCCTCATAATTAGAGTTAATGTTTAATTAGACAAGAAATGGAAAATGCACAGGGTTGTAGTCTAGAGTTGCCAAATAAATGGTAAACAACATTCTGACATTTGAAGGTTATGCTATTTGGCAGCATCCTTGAACACTAGTAAAATTATTTCATCATTTAGAATATACAATAAATCTTTAAAAGGCTAATTCTAGTATAATACTTCCCACTGGGGGAGAAAAACAGTTTCAACTTTGTCTTCTATATCTCCTTCTCCCTTGTCATTAAGTTTGATAAATTTGCTTTTCTGCATTATTCTTTGTTGCAGTCTAAAGTGTACACCTGTACTCAGTTTTGCCGAAAGGCAGTCACATATTGTGATCAACGATGAAAATCAGACAGGGAGCCAAATTATATTGCTCTGACATCTGTCCCTCCATCTGTTAGAATTTAACAAACAGTATAAAGTAGATATCTGATTATATCAAAGCTCTTATTCTTACATATGACTGAGAATAATTTTTATATGATCAAGTCTCCACAAATTCTGTTTTATTAAAAATAAAGCAGAAGGGAAGGTACTAAATTTAACTTTTAATCATTGAACATTATTTCTGTACTACTCCTTCTTATAGGATCAAAACATGTAAAACAAAATACTCTCTTCTTGTCTGCCTAAGTTAGCAAGTATTTTGTTCTTTCTTATAAACTCCTTTGCCCCCTTAGGCAGGATAAACATCTCCTATAATGTGATTGCAACATACTTTTTCCATGGTGAACTTTCTAAATCCAAGGAGTTGAACATGCTTTTTAATTACTTTGAATAATTATTTTCATAAATATTAAATTATCATTTTTTGCTCAATAATAAGAAAACAAGTTTAAAAGTTATCTATAAAAAAAAAAAACTTGAAGAGTTGTCAACTCGTATTTGATCAACAACAGCCTTATCTGATCAATGTGTGTCTGGAGAAGAAACTCAGTCAAAGCCCCTTCTTTTAAATTGGAAACTCAGAGGTTCAGGCATGATCTTGTGTTAACTGAACTAGGGCATAATAGCCAGGAGCTGGACAGAAACTAAATTTTGTGGTATTGAGTATGACAACCATCACACATTTCCTTTGCTGTCAGGAGGCACCCTAACGTGAGCAAGAAAATTAATTCTGAAAAGCAAAGGACTCATGCAATACACATAGGTAATCCAGTAACAAGAACCACCCAAAAATGCATATAGCCAACCTGGAGACAAAGAAATCTGCAGAAACGTCCAGCCTCCTATCAGATAAAGAAGTATGTCAAATCCCAATGATGAAGTTTGCTATTAAATTCTCATTTACAAATCTACATATGCTTGCTGACCCTTTTTCTAATCATTGCAATATATAAATATTTCTTCTCTCTCATCCTGGCTCGAAAAGTCTACAATTTCTATTTTCATTTTTGCCATATGTAGTAGCAGAATATTGCCACAGGGTGGTACACCACGCATATTTAACGGAAAGCTTCCGTAATATATGTGACAGTTGAGTTATACCCTTTTTTCAGCTTCACTTAACCAAGAGGCATCAGAATAACTGGCAGCTCTCTGAGTGATTAAAATTAAAACAAAACCTTAAATCATGCAAGTCTGCTAATCTCATATTATGCCTAACTGTATTATACCTTGCAAGCTTTGTTCATTGTTCATCCTTTTGGCAATTTCCAAAAACAAAACTAAACAAACAAACTAAAATTGGGAAGAAAAATGCAAAGAGGAAACTTATAAAGAATATACACCATACGAACTAAACTATACAGAAATAGCTAAGTTGTACTGACAATTCACAGAAATTGCAGTTAGCTACTATCATAAAGAGAATGAATATATCTATATCTATGTGATAACATATCCATCTATTGACCCATCTAATTGCATGACACACAATAATAATAGCATATGGTAAGTGGTTTAATATATGATTACTATATTACTGTTAAATATTTATATTTTTAATATTAATCACAGAACTAGTAAGTTGATGTACCTCCTTTTTAAGATAAATAACCAAAATCAGATTTCAATTTTGGATTTCACAAAACAACCCCTCTTTTTCCTAGGCGGTTTTAGGCAAACTGAATTGAACTATTTCAGGAATAAAAAAGGAAAACAATAAATATTCATAGCTTAAAAATAGATGCCAGGTACTTTTAGGCTAAATATGTAATAAAGGAATGTTATTTGTAGCAGGTGAGGACAATGGAAAAACTCATCAGTATTTTTTCATATTGATTTTTAGCTCCATTGTTGAAAATAAGTGACAATGGGTGCAGTGACTAAAGCATTTGTCTGAAACACTGGGTCGATGGAAGAATAAGCTTAGAACTATTTGTTCTGCTATTTATTCCTTTAGCCTGTTCTGCAGATCAACTGGGACGGCTATTACCCTTCAGTTTTCTTTGAATCCTCATTCCTTTTATTTTATAGGGTGAGAAAAAGAAAAATAAAATGTAGGTTTGCCTCCTATTAGAAGAAGAGAGGTGGCACCTGCTCAGAACTTCAATAGGCCCAGCTAAGCTATAATAGCAAATTGGTAAATGAATCCTCTGCAGTTGGTTAGGTCCTAGCCAAAGGTAAGTACTTTTTCTATTAGGGTACACTTCCAGAAACACTGGTGTACCTTAGGTGATTGAAAGTCAGCTTACTTTTCAGAGAGGATATTGCCTCTTTTGTAAGTTGACTGAAGTGAAATGAACAGGCTAACTTAAGTCTCACCCAGTTGGGTCAGGGAAGTTGAAACTAATAGCTTAGCTTGCCTCAAATGCTATTTCTTACCATGGGTATTAGCACTAGAAGCCATAGGTATGTCTAATTCATGCCTCTTTTACTGTCTAATGTTCTGAAGTTAAAAACTGGGCAAAAAAGACAGCAGTTATTGTCTATAATACATCTTAGGCTCATACTCTAGAGGATACTAAAGATTCAAGTTTCTATTCCTGCAATATACTTAAGAGCTGTGTCCTTTCAGAATCAAGCTCTTTGAAAAACATTAAGAGCTCATTAGTAATCCATGTCAGGTATGGCTGCTCAGCTTGCAAACAGAGTTTACTTCAGTAGGGTATGCATTATGTTTCAATGGTCAGCACAGGTTTGAGGTCAACAATTAATACAATTTTCATCTCAGGGAGTTGGCTGTTGGGGTTTTAGAATCCTACCTCTCTCACATGACCTGCCAAGATAGCCTGTTCCGGAACAATCACAGACATATCTGTTCCACCCATCCCTGCACATGCCATTGTTTTTGCAAGGGTTGCTAAGGCACGGTTTTGCTGTTTCCCTTGAGCAGGAGGGCTTCACTCCAGCTGTACTTTGAACTTCAGCCATTTGCCGGATATCTTTGCTTTGGCCATCGATGAACAAATCCCTGATGCAGCCCACGTAGCCATAGTTGAGCAGAGCAGTCCACACCTCGGTGGGGAAGACAAGGCCAGCTTTATTTTCTGGCAGGCCCCCCAGGTACAACTCATCATCCAGGTCCAGAATCTCACTCTCACCAGGAGCAGTGTAGGGAGTACGCAATGTGTTGACAGAAATGGTACCTATTGCAAAGAGAGGACAATGCACAAGTCTTTAAAAAGCACCAATGTGTTACAATTATCTTTCTGTCTTTCATCTGCTTAATGGTTAACTCTTTGGAGGCAGAGAAATATTATTATTCTTTCTATCCTCACTTTCTGGTATTTCCTAGAGAAATTAAGAAACCCATGGTATGAAGAAACTTTAGAAATAAAAGAGACTAAATGGTTCCATTTGAACTTGAGAATGAAAACCAAAGTGTACAGCCAACAAATAGTGTTTGAGAGCCTCTAACAGTTCAGCCAATGCATGTATACATACATTAAAAATAAAGAAACTATCATTCTATATCAGCCTCTAGAAGAAAGTCAGATTCCTCTTGGTTAGTGCTTGCTTTCAAAGCTAATATCCAACTGCAAACCAAGGAAAGATTTTATGTTCCTATTTTAACTGACTTGATTACTCTGATTGAGCGCAGTAGTTTCACAGATTACCTGTGTTAAAATCTGACTTCATCACTCCTCGCTGTATGAACCTATTGATTAACTTACAGAGTTTTGTTTTTCTTATTCATAATATGGGCATAATAATATTATCTACCTCGTAGGGTTGCTCTTATTGTTAAATAAAATAATACTAGTAATGTACATGGTTTATAATAAATACTGTATAAATGTTTGTTGTTGTAGTTCAGTGAAATAATCAAGTAAAATCAGTTGCTTCCTTATTTTTAAACCAACCTAGTGATTTATTTAAATTAACAAGGATTTCTTTTTCTCACTCCAAATGTTAAGGAGAAAAAATCTGTTGGTTTATAAATACAAAGGGCTCTAAGTCCTAAGTATGGAATAACCAGGTATTCATCTACATGGGATCATTTGAGGGTCACAGAAAAATATTAGTGGAACCCATGAACAAAAAGAAAGATAGAAAGCACATTCCTGATCAAAACGTGCATGCATACTGCAGATTACCAAAAATTCCACTGATATTCTATCTTCAGAAAGACCTTTGTACAAATGCAACTATGATGCCTGGACAGAACACTACAAGGCCCCACAACCACATTATCCCAGATTTATTTTTCAGCTCCAGATTATAAGGCAGGATAGCAAGAGTCTGATGAGAGAGAGAGAGGATGAAAAAAGGTGTGATAGTATGCTGGGGCATGGGCATAGAACCTCAGGTATTTAGGGAAGAGACACAAGAGAGATCTGGAGATGGGAGGGGTGATACAGAAGTAAGGACAAAAGAGGAAGTAGGGGGTGAGTAGGGTGTGTGTAGGGAGATGCATTTTAGTTGCTACACAGAATACCAAAGGCCCGCCCCAAGTGAAAACACATATCTAACTAAGGATGTAAGGCTGCGGGCCCCGATGTTGTGCCCAGGAGTATTCCAAATCCCAGCAGAAGGGCCCCCTTCAATCTGTGCAGTGTAATGGGATCTGTCTTTGTGAGGGAGAAGGGCATGGAAGCCACTGACAAAGACTGCTCAGGTGGCCGAGTCATTAAGAGGATATTTGGCTCTCTAGACTTTCAGAGAAAGAAAAGGGAAAAGCTCCTAGGGGAGAAACACTCAAAGGCATTGCTATTTTGGCCTTCCAATGAGGGGAGCAAAATAGAGATTTCCTAGGGAAGCAGCTAAAAGGGAAAAGGACAAAGTATTCATTTTTATTGTTCACATTTGTACAAGTGTCTAGAAGAAAACTCTCATTTAGGAACATATGGGAACCATCAAATCCTATTTAGAAAAATATAAAGCATGGCATTTTGGGGAAATACAATTTATAATATTGAGAGGGAATGGTGACTCTTTTCTATTTCAAAAGGAATGATCATTACATGCATTTTTAAAGCATCATTTTGTATACAGCACTATTCAAAATACCTACGAAGTGAATAAACAGATGGTCCCTATCCTCTGCAGTAGCTAATGAAAGTTAGAATATGATGAGAAAGAGTGTCTTTTAATGACAAAAGGAAAGGTGGGCACTTTAAAAAAAGAAAATATTATCACGGAAAGCAAAGAGTTACATGCAATGAACAAAGTGTCATGTACTTTTTTTTTTTTTTTTTTTTTCTGAGACAGAGTCTTACTCTGTCACACAAGCTGGAGTGCAGTGGCAGGATCTTGGCTCACTACAAACTCTGCCTCCTGCTTTAAACAATTCTCGTACCTCAGCCTCCCAAGTAGCTGGGATTACAGGTTTACGCCATCACGGCCAACTAATTTTTGTATTTTTAGTACAGATGGAGTTTCGCAATGTTGGCCAGGCTCATCTTGAATTCATGGCCTCAAGTGATCCACCCACCTTGGCCTCCCAAAGTGTTGGGATTACAGGCGTGAGCCACCGCACCCAGCCAATGTGACATGCTCTTAAATAAAAGGGAGAGGGATACTACTCTATTTTCCAATTAGTTCAATAAGGCTTCCTAAAAGCAGTAGAATTTTTGAGGATTTGATGAAATGACACAGAACTTAGCAAAGGAACAATGACTAATTATTCCAAGTGTGGTGATATATTCCAATATACACATACATATATATATGTGTATATATATATACACACACACATATATATATAACATATATGTATTCCCATATGCTTTTTTTTATTCAGCTCAGAAGGGGGAGAAAAGCCCTTGGAAAGGCTGTACTGTCCTTACTCAGGGTATTGTAATTCTGACACTAAGAGAACTCCTGGAGGACTCCTGAGACAAAGAAATTCATTGGCTTCCACAGCTCACTTTCTCCCCCTATTCCATGTAGTTTCCATACCTTGGTGCACTGTGTCTGCACTCACTCTCAGGGGCAGAACTGCTGCCAGGTGGTTCAGACAATCATTCTTGACAGTTTGTCTGACAGTAAGGTTGGAGTAATTGTGTCTCTTGATTTTTATTTATGGTGTGTTAGTGCTTGCTTTGAGCAAAGTATTGTAAGAAAGTTCAAATAAGTTATTTTATTAATGTGCTTGATGATATAGACAGGGTAAGATTTTTACAGTAACTTTATCATTAGACTACAGTTTTCTGAACACAGTCATAAAGAACACAATTTTCAAATATCCCAGTGCACACTTACACATACACACACACACACACACATACACACTGAAACAAATGTTTAAAAGAAAAAAAAAATTAACTCTATGACCTCTGAAGCACGTTGATATTTTATGTCTTATTATGTCATTTTATTAAAACAAATGCTGGACCATCAATGGATTTTCGCACCAGCTAAAATGTTGTAACCCACGGTACAAAAAAATAACTAAATAAAAAACAAAAACAGATTTAAGATTTAAGGGCTACTATCACAAAGAGTAAGTTTTTCCCATAGTTCCTTATTGTCCCTTTGACAGACAATTTTAGAGTTCTCATAGAAAGAACAAGCAGGCCAGGCATGGTGACTCATGCCTGTAATCCCAGCACTTCGGGAGACTGAGGTGGATGGATCACCTGAGGTTGGGAGTTTGAGACCAGCCTGACCAACATGGAGAAACTCCATCTCTACTAAAAATACAAAATTAGACGGGCACGGTGGTGCATGCCTATAATCTCAGCTACTCGGGAGACTGAGGCAGGAGAATCGCTTGAACCCAGGAGGCAGAGGCTGCAGTGAGCCGAGATCGCACCACTGCACTCCAGCCTGGGCAGCAAGAGCAAAACTCCACCAGAAAGAAAGAGAGAGAGAGAGAGACAGAACAAGCAACAAAACATGCGACAGAAAGAAAAGGGAATTTAATACTGCCTTTAACTCAAACATAATCCAAGAAAGACTAGAACTTACATTGAGCTCTGGATTCAAAGTTAAGGAGACACATCAGGCAAATGGATGGATCAGATATCAGTCACTGGAATATTATGCAAATAGACACCATAGGATGAAGAAAATAGGGCTGAAAATCAAGTACTATTTTATCAATATGCTTTGCTAATCTATATGAACTTGTATTTTAGAAAATCTTTGTAAAAGAGATGGCAAATAATCAGAAAGTAAAGAATTTAATTCAAGTGGGATGGAAACAATTATTTTTATATTTTGAAAATTCATGGAGTAAACATGGTTTGAATTAATAATTAAATTTTATTACTGAGACAAACGCAAATAGAAATTTATATTTTAGCTTAAACATGTGTCCTGAAATAGGTACATTTCCAAAAAGGGATTTGAATCCCAGATCTCCTTAATGATTTTTACTATGGATATGAATCAAGGACATATTCACCTAGCAAAAGAGTCATCACAGAATCTGAATTAGTTTAAACCGATTTAACTCATACATATAAGCATAGTGAAATTTAAATATTAAGGTTCCCGTGTGCTTATTTTATTATAATTGAGTTATAAAATCAGTGGTTACAAAGAACATATCAAATTAATATTTAAACCTGGTTCATTGATAATTGAAGAAAATTGAGTAGTTGCCAAACTCTATACATCAATGGAAAAGGAGAATTTTCCAAAGGCAAAGGTAAATAAATGTTTAAATACATTTTTAAGAGAAAACAAAAATCTGAATATATTAATGGGTCATCCCTCTATCTTTTTCCAGGAACCACAAATATTGACATATTCTTTTTTAAATAGTTGGATTCTTTCATACATTCTACCCCTTCTACTATATTTATGTTTGAAGTTTCTGGTAAATTAACTAAACGTTTTATGTAAATATTGTTACATTAAGGCTGCCAAAATTGGGGAACAGTAGTCATATTTGAGAAATTATCTAGATCAAGTTTTCATGCTTCACTATTTAAGAATCCAAAGCACCCTGCTATGCTATTTTAACTTTTAAACAAATGAGATCACAACTAAAAACTAAATTATTTGTGGACATACAACTTTTATAATTTTAATGTAGAAACTGCATTACATTATATTCTTACATTTAAAGCTATTTTTTCATGACATATGCAAGAGGTAAAATGAAGTTGATAAGCAGACAAGGTAATATTTATTTAAGAATATTCATAAACAAGTAATAAATTTATCTTTCATGTAAAATCATATGCAAAAGTTAAAAAAAACTGTTTAAAACACCTCTTAGTTATAAAAGTGGAAATTAAATTTATATAGTGAGGTAGTTTTTCATTACCTATTAGTTTCCATTAACTTTTCTATCCAATTTTTATTGTCTATTCTACTTCCATAAGATTAGTTTACAGGGTGAGAAGAAACACAGTGAAGGTGAGATTTAAAATAAGTTAAGTTGATATCAAGAGGTAAATTACTTCAAAAGTTTAAATTACTAGGAAATGAGGAGTAAAAAATAGTGCGCTGTAATAGGGAGCCCTTTTTCCTGGTGAGAAAATCTGATGTTCTAGCTCTTCACATAACTAGCTAGCAAGCTTAGCCAAAGGATAGATTCATTAGGCTTCAATGTGGCTCTTATGAAAAATAAGGAAATTCACTAGATGGATTACTAAGATTTCTTTTTGAATAAACAAATTTTAAATTACTGCTTAAATGAATTGTTTAAATTAATGTCAATTTTACCTATACATAATTCTGCTCCACCTGTCCCTATACAAACGAATCAGATTTCACAAAGTTACAAATTTACGTGCCAAATTCCTAGTCTAATAACAAATTCAAACTCGATGAAAAAGCCACACCATAAGTAATAAAAACAGAATACAACATTGACAGTAGGGTATAATGTAAAATGTAAAATATATAATTCTCAGAAAATAGTTTTAAAAAAGAACCAACACATCGACAATGGGTATTTGGTGACAGTGGAATTATGAGATTTTTTAAAAAAAATTTCTGTCTTTTTTAAGACCAATGTCATCTATGAGGTTTTTAAAGAAATAAAATTAACTGTATTTGAAAACAAAAATATACCATCTTAATATTCTGCTCTCTGCTTATTACCATTTGTTTTCTGCTTACTTGATTCATCTGTGAGCTGGGAACTTCAGGAATTAAATTAATATATGAAAACAGAAATCTTATGACAAAATTTAAAAGTTTAATAAAGTGGTACTGGCAAGAATAAGGGGGAAAGGGCACGTCAATTACTGTAGATAAGAACATAAATGGAAACAGCAGTTAGTAAACTAACCTGTCATTATCTTTCAAAATTAAAAATACAATTAATCCAGCAATCTCAATTATCACATTGAATCCTAGAGATATTCTGATCAATATACACAAATATTTCATGTATGAAGGCGTTATCTATAAACTAGTTTAAAACAATGAAGGTTTAAAAAAGTAAAAATTTAAATGTTCTTCAATAGAGAAACACCTAAATATTAGTATATTCAAACTAAGGTATGTATGGTGTCACTACAAAGAATGGCACAGAAAAAGCTCTCTGTAAGTTTTTGTCACATAGTAATTGGTAAACTATAATCTTGGCTATGGAAAAGAGGCTGTATAATTATTGTATGTGTGCGAACATATTTATAGATATATTGATGCCTAGAAAAAGACCTGGGGATTTTTCAACGCCAAATTATTTTAGTGGTTATCTATGGAGAACAGAGTAAATTGATGAGGGAAGTGTGCGGTAAGGGGAAACTCTTTGCTTAGGTAGTTTTTGAACAGCCTGAATATATTCACCAAAAGCATGTATGTATATATTAAACACATCATTCATTACACAAATGTACATATATAAACACACATACACATTCATAGCAATGTATAGACACATATACATTTTAAACATGATCATATACAATGTTGGAAGGTTGTAAGTATCAATCAAATAACATTCTGCAGCAATTGAAATATTATTTTGCAGAAGTTCCACAGATTTTCATTCAGCATTCCACACTAAGGGTCACTAGGTCTGAGTGTGGTCAGTTAACTGCCTATCTCCTTAGGGTGCACCTGATGCCATTGTCCAGAGTCTGCCCCTTAGCTAGGCAAGCCCAGTGAGGAGATTTGGTAGATTTTCAGAGGGCGGTTTCATTTCCCAGGTTTGACTGATATTTACTAAGTTCATAACACCAATGTATAAAATAAGAATGCCAAGTTATTAATTTCCTCTGAGGAAGTACCTATCACAGGACATGAAATACTTCCCATGTAGCTCTGCCAATATGGATGTCAATTATAATCAAATATTACTTATTCATTTATGAGAAATTTACTTGTTACAGGAATGTGAATACTCCTATGCACTCATCCCTCGGTATCTGTGGAAACTGGTTCCAGGATCTCCTGGAGACACCAAAATCTGTGGATACTCGAGTTCCTGATGGCTTAGTATTTGCATATAACCTATGCACATACTCCCATGTACTTTAAATCATCTCTGGATTACTTATATCTAATACAATGTAAATGCTACATAGTTATTATACTGCATTGTTTAAAAAACAATGACAAGAAAAAATGTCTGTATATATTCAGTGCAGACCCAATTTTTTTTCCAATTATTTTCAATCCATAGTTGATTGAATCCACAGATGCAAAGCCCACAAAAAACAGGAGGCTGGGCTGACTGTATATATAACTGGTCTATTTTCTCCCTCCACTCTAAACAGACTTACAATGGTAACTAAATGTTAATCAAAAGAGTGTATGGGGAACATGGATTCTGAACAAGAAGAATGCATGAGATAAGGAAACGTATAGTAATATTGGCCTGGGAAGGCTTGACACCCTTATCTCAATGAAATGACCTGCCTCCATCTTTACAGCGGGGATGAAGTTGTCAAATTCGCTAAGCAGTCTTCAGATGATTACCGCTAATATTTGCCCCTGTGAGTTTCTTTTCTTTAGATATGTAAATACATTTAAGTTCTACAAGCCCGGGGACCTAGCTCAGGTACTTCTGAAAAGCTCTGCTCTGAATCTTTGCTTATGATTCCATAATTCCCAGAAAACAAATTTTGTTACTTACATAATCTTGAGCAAAACAGTATACAGTATCATATTAAACAGATAGCCTGAAAATTTATGTTTATATTCTAACTGCAATTATATAATATATATATAT
This sequence comes from Macaca nemestrina, assembly GCF_043159975.1. Taxonomy (NCBI): domain Eukaryota; kingdom Metazoa; phylum Chordata; class Mammalia; order Primates; family Cercopithecidae; genus Macaca; species Macaca nemestrina. Next base: position 50,759,993 of record NC_092137.1, read on the forward strand.
ACATGTTAACAAAAACTGAAGGAAAATGTACAAATATAAAAAATATTTTGAGTGTGGAGAAACAATAAATGACTTTTTTTCTATAAACTTCTTCAGAATAAATAAATATAAACATTTTAATACAACTCAACATTACAATTTTAAGCAAAATTGACCCATCTGGTCATATGGTCAAATAAGTGGTAAATTATTGGTAAGGTATTTTGGCCTTTCCTTTGATGAATAGTGGTTTATGGGTATGGATATGAAACAAAGTATTATAAATGCACTTAAAATTACTTCAATGTATGTAATAGGCTACTAGGCAGAGGCATGGGAGGAACGTTAACAGTCAGAGGGCAAGTTCAAACAAGACCTAAGCGGAGAAATTGTCTAATAGTTGTTCAAGTAGAAATGTTTAAGTGTGGTGATTCATGAACGGTATACACAGAAATCAGTGCTGGTGATAGATAGCTAGAAAGTGCTGTTCACATCAAACAGTGATTACTATAAACCTCTAATTATGTGCTCTGGAGAGAGCCTTGTGCCTTTCCCACTGTAATTTCTAGTTCTTAAACGGGAACTCTATGACTTCAATTCAAATCTCAATGGCTTCTTAGCTGTTAAATGTAGGCTTACCCTTGAATAACCGCTGATACAATCTGCTGTACCCTGCTGTACACAAGCCAACTTTGACAAGAATAATGAGTTTTCTCTTTGATTTCAATGTGTAATGATGGTTTACAAAAAAAAATAAAAATAAAATAACACTGGAAGTTTGCTATAAAAATGCTTGAGGGTACCCTTGACTGAGCCAAAGAGCTTAACACAAATTTAAACAAATTTGTGCCCAAGAAAACAATCATTAACCTCATCCTAATTGTAGCTCCTTTCACGCTTTAGCTAAATACCTGGGCAGCTGTTTTGTGTTGAGGGTGGGACCAGAAAATAGGCAAAGGGGAAGTCTGGAAAGAGGGAGACTGGTTTAAAAACAACAAAAACAAACAAACAGAAAGTTCAACTGTAAGTCCTGCAAAAATTACAAAGTAATGGGCCTCTTCAATCATATTTATTAACTCCAGTGACTTAGGCATTTTGCCCTGTTAGTAGCTAAGTTATCCACAGAGGATATCTACATTTTGCAGCATTTAAGTCATCCATTCTGATTCACTAAGTCATGCCTGCACTTGGTATGGTTCCTCCTTTGCTAGCTTAGTGCAGGATCTGGAAGTGCCATTTATGGCTCAGCCCACTTGACTTTCCACGTCACTGATCCTCTAGTGAGCAGGCAGTGGAAGAAAGCTGCACTGCACATAAAGAACAGCTATAGCCAAGCAGAATTAATCAAACTGTGGAAATTAGAATGATTTTTCCCCATGTCTCAGATTGGAAGAAGGAACATATGTTAGAAATAACCTGTTAAAATCAGTTTTGTCAAAAATGAGAAAGTTCTAGAAAATTACACATAAAGGCATTATTTCTCATTGAATAAGGGGTTCATATACTCTTTGCAGTGAACTAAAGACCAAAGAACCAAAGGGAAGGCCACCAGAAAGATGGACATCCTATGTTCTTGTCAAGAGCACACTTACTGTGGCTGCATATCCCAGTCCTCAGAAAGGAGTTACCACCTTCTTTCTTGATGGATTTTCCTGCTACCTATATGTCTGCAAAATGATATAGGGACCTCATGACCTAAGAAGGGACAGAAGTCCCGTTCTCATAAAAACTTGTCATTTTTGTTTACACATTCTCTAATAATTATTTAACTTTCTCAGTGGGTTATTTCAAACATGTGGGCTTGGAGGATGTTGGTGTATTCGTAAGAGAATACCACCTTTTATCCTATATCATATAAACTGTTTTCAGAAAGTAATGTAATTTAAACAAATTCTTTAACTTAAAAAAGTTGCATTTACAATTAAAAGAGTGCCATTATTCTCCAAATGTAAAAAAATGATGCTGCTATTTTTTTTTAGAACATTAGGGGTTGTTTGGCACTGTACTACTTACATGTTTTTATTCTTTAGTTTTTCTTATACCAAATATATACTGAACAACTGCTATACCCAGGAATGTACTAGAAAATGTGGATTAAAAAAATAATAAATACAATTTTCTCTATCTAGGATGGAAATTATGAACCTTATAAACTGGTAATATTAAAATTAAATCATTTGTGTCCACCAAATATGATTTTAACCCTAGTTCTATCCCAAAATAACCACTACTTATATTGGCTGCAAATTAATGACCATAATGGTCTCATTATATTTCTATTTACTTTAGTATGGCCAACCAATGGTCAACAGCAGAAAGAACTGCCCTTAGGCCTGGGTTCCCTTTACTTTAATAACAGAGATAATAAGGCTTTTAAAATATTGAGCTAAGGAATATTCCAGGCAAATCAACAGATATGGCCTCATTATCTGTATGTCAGAAAGGAGCCCATGTTACCCTCTTGTCATAGCAGTACCCTTTCTCCACATTATATGAAAAATAATTTTCCTAGAGGCCCTGAATATAACTGACATAAAATGGGTAAAATAAATTATTTCATGAATTTCCATGTTTCTTAGTTTTAAGTGACCTATGAATCTTAGTGTTTCACCAACCAAATCAGAAATATCCTTTAAGTAAAATAAAAGCAAGTATAGTCATTCATTCAATTTTTAAAAGGCTACTCCATACCAAACCAATGCAGTGTGCAAATATGGAACTTAATTAAAATACTATATATATAAAATATTAACAGCTGCAGCTATTAAAATTACATTAAACTCCCTTGAGCTAGGCTAACATAATATGAGCTCTCTCTCTTTTTTTTTTTTTTTCCAATTTAATAAAGGACAGAACTTGGCTTAGTGAATGAGCTTTGGTTTTTATATTGTTTGTTCCAATTCACTAATCTGAAATTTTAATCACATAAAAGTACTTTACCATCAAAACAGCACCAAGCATAGTAATTTGATCTTTCCATTGGATTCCAAGAAAAATCTCATGCTTTTTTTATTTTCTTTCTTAGATGCAAATAACACTTCCTTAGAATGTGTTTCTGTTCTTCCCATACAGAATTGAGCTTTGTAAATTAAAGTAGATATCATCTACTTTTGACCTTCTCCAATGAGGGTACAAATAGAGTAATTAATAAATTCTTGGTAATTTGGATGAATTAAAGAGCTTAGATAGAAAAAGTAGATTTTATTCTGCTTGAAGATTACAGTATTTATCTGAGAATTAATTAGATTGCATCAATACTTTCTCCTTATAATAAGAAACCTCATAAAATATTCAAAATAATTTTGTTTTCTGTGAGTATGTGTATATGCGCATGTGTGGCGTATATGCATATATGCATATATACACACACATATATATGCACATATACATGTAGAGAGACATATGCACACATATATAGACACACATACAATTTACATAGAAGAAAGACTGGAAAGAAATATCCAAAAATATAAATCATTGTTTTCAAATGAATAATGAATACTTTCTTTTTTCTTTTACATTATTTTGTATTGACTAGTATTTTGAATTGATCATGTATTACATTAATATAGTTAGATAATACCTCATTTCTAAGTGAATGAAAAGCAACTGATTTGAGGTTTGGTGTTTTTTTTTCTCCTCTGAACTTTCAGAAGATACCCTTTTAATCTGATATGGGTTGTTTTGTCTTGTTTTGCTGTTTTTAGACAAGGTCTTGCCCTGTTGCCCAGGCTGGAGTGCAACGGTATGATCATGGCTCACTGCGGCCTGGAACTCCTGGGTTCAAGCGATCCTAAATGTGGGGATTACAGGTGTGAACCACTACTCTTGGAATGTTTTGTTTTAAGGTATTATAAAATTTGACTTAAAATATCTCTTCTTGAAAGTCATTTTCAAAATTTTATTCTAGATCTATCTTAAGTCAAATTATAGCATCCACAAGCTAGTATTTCAAAGCACTAGATTAGCCCATGCCCCCACCACATTAAAATTCTTCTGCTTGAAAGTTCATATGTAACAAATTAACTGCTATCTCTGGCAGAGATAGGCTGGAGGGAGTCAGAGGGGAACACTTATCATTATTGTTATATTTTTGCATTCCCATCAATGAACTCTTGTCAGCTTAAATCAGAAAGAAGGAGAAAGAGGAGGAGGAGGAAGATGGGGGGAGGGGGAATTGGAGGAGGGGAAGGAGGAGAAGGAGAAAGAGAAGAGGAGGAGGCAGAGGAGGAGGAGGAGGAAGAAGAATAATAATAAATGGTAATTTAATTCTTTGTAGACTTCTTTAGGAAAGTGAGAATATTTAGGGAGACAAAGTTTCCAGAGAGGAATGAATCAGAAACACAGTCTCCGATATATCTGGGAATCAGAGCAATGGGTTCTGACCTTCCTTCTCTCCACACTCACTCCCAACTCCTTCTCAATTTCCATATATTCTATTTCTTTATTTTGTTAGCTAAAAATCATATTTCCAAACAGGCAAGCACAATCTTCTTGATCTATAAACAGCAGAACAAAAAAGCAGGGATAAGAGGAAAGTAGAAAATAGTTCAGCTGCAGAGAAACTGGGAGTAAACAAGCACCGAGGGAGCCCATGCAAGGAGGGTATGAGCAAGAGAGTTCAGCCCCAGGTCTTCAACAGGGCCCTTCCGAAAGACGATGGTTATCACAGATTATATACAGATAAAAGAAGCATTCAGCTTCTTTTAGAGTTGGCTGGGGGTGGGTGAAGTAAAGAAGGAGAGTAGATAGGTCTAAATTTAGTTATCCTCTATTATAAGATCATTTGATTTATGTATGAGTAGGACAATCAGAGCATGGGAGCCCGGGGTGAACAGAATTAAAGAAATGTAGTTGTATACTTAAAACAGATTTCTCTCTCCCTCTCATCTCTCCCTCTCTGTCTGCCTCTTTCACCCTCTCTTCTCTCTCTTCCTCCCTCCTTCCCTCTCTTTCCCAGGATTCCCACAAATGTCATTTCTGTTGCCTGGATGATTCTTTCCCCTCAAAGCTCATAGTATTCAACATACTGAGCCCCCTAAAATACTCCCAAATTTCGCTGTAAGTGTGATGTATTCGGGGAAACTTTACCTGCCACCTTTACCCCTCCTCCCTGAGAGAAATAAAGTGCAGCGACAGGAAGCAGAATGTTTGCTGGTGGCATTCCAAATACCTTTCATCAGAAAGGGAAGCAGTCTGGAAGGGCAGCAGAGCTTTGCCACTGTCCTTGAAATGCTACTCTATTGATTAAAGTGTTTTTAATACCATAGACTCATGCTAAAGTGTTCTGTACCAAACTAAGGATTTTGTGTCTGGATCATTCTAATTTTTTTTCATATGTTATATTTGCCACTTTGAGTACCTGCAAACATCCAGTAACATAAGGGAAAACTGGGAATACAAAAACTTTGAATTTTTTCACTTGCTAAATTCAAGACAAAATTTTCTGCAAGATTTGGCATTTGATTACCCAATAAAAGTTCATTTAAGAAGCTATTCTAGGAGACATTTGAGCATTTGGGCTTTGATGCCCCACTATGATGATGAATTAGCTCTTTCTGATTTTTATATGGCGTGAAACAGAAGCAATATCAGGCAATTTCTTTTACTCTAAAGAAACAAATGCAGGAAATCTTTAATATGTCTTGGTTTTCACTTTTAGAAATGGCACGGGTGGGTGGGGTGCTCCGGCAGATAAACAGCATAGAAAAATGATAACATTACCTGACCGTCCATCTCTTTGGAAATCCACATGATACCATTCTCCATCATTCACTTTCTTCAACAGGGCTTTTATTTTTATAGTACCTGACCCCATGTCCAGGAGGAGGTAGAGGTGGCCATCTAGCATCTCAATAGCAAAGAAGTCCACCTTTATCATCTGTGGGTGCTTGGCATCTTTTTGATGTCTTGGCTTGCCATGGCTAAATAAGATGAGGCCATTTGGTTCTGTTGTACGGAAATCAAATGATATGGAGCCTGTTTTCTTTGCGTTCCATTTAGGCAAAGAGATGAAAGACTCTGGGGTTTCAAAGGTGATTGGGTCTAAAGTTGCAACATTCTCACATTTAAATGCCACCACTCCATGGATCTTCATCTTAGGATCTCCTTGCTTGGCAAGTCGAGATAATTCCAGCCTCACATCATTATTTTTATACACAACCTGTGGGCAGAGGCAGAGGACAGCAGTGAGAAACCAGCATCCATATTTTAATATCTGAAACTTGTCATCAGCTCATGTAACTTGCAAGGACAGCATAAAAAGGCACACAGCATTTAGTTAATTTTGTTGTATAAAGGCAAGATTTTTCAGGCAAATAAAATTCAAGTGTCAATTCATAGAACAATAACCATAACAGTTTAATTCAAATAATGTGTGTGCAGACGCACACATGCATGTGCATATACACACAAACTGCTTGTATTTAACTCAAATAATTAAAAAATCTGCATATATCTTTAATTTCATGTCTACATTAACATGCTAAGACTTGAACTTATAAAAGCTATTTTTTTCATAGTTCTCTATGATGTTTTTAAAATTAAATATAAGCATTGACGTTATTCAGTTTTCCCATCATTAAAGCATTTGAAATTGGATACCATTGTATACCAGTCCCCTAAAATATTGGATCTCCTCTATTATCTATATATCTGCTGTGGATATTAACTTTGCAAGATAGTCACAATAAGTTAAAGCACAAAACAGCCTGATATTTCTCAGCAAAAAAAAAAAAAAATATATATATATATATATATGTGTGTGTGTGTGTATGCATATATATATATATATATGTGTGTGTGTGTGTATATATATATATATTTATATATATATATATATATATATATATATAAAAAACAGAAAGTCCCAGACCTGCATCAGTACCTTTGAATACTGTTAAGTAACGTGACACTGCCACATGTAGAATATGGTGCTTCCCCTCAATCTATTCAACCTGTGTTACTGGTGATCCATTTCACTTTTAATTTGCACAAATGCTGAGCAAGGGTTGTCTTGCACTCTCATTTTCCAAGGCACTTCAGTGAAAGAGGCCGGGCACTTCTGAGTGCTTGTTGATGGTCCTAAGGCTTTTTGGATTCCAATTAACACATTGGATACATTCACTGACAGGGTTAATGATATCATACTTTTGCTATCCCATCACGTTAATAAATTCAAAGGTATTTTGACATAAAGATAAAGAGAGAAGGACACCTTTTCTCTACAAAAGGCATACAGTGGATAATCATATTTCTAAATTACATAGACCATATTGACTTAAGGGTGAATTAGTAATCTAGGTCCACATAACTATCTAGATTCTTTTAAGAAGGGACTCTATAGATTTCAAAGCTCCCAAAGTTACTAGAATCTAGATTTATTCATTCACATGTAAAAATGTACATATATATATATACATATATATTATGTATACATATACACACATGCATGTTTTGTTTTTCATTTTTAGGAATGGCATGGGTGTTTTATATAATATATATAACAGGAAAAATAAGACAGCCTATATCTAATTAGTGCTATGAAGTCAACCAAGTCAACACAGCAGTTATTCCAAACCCATGGGCAACTGAACCAGCAGATGACTGATGAATTTCCTGATAGGATTTGTTAATGGATACTTTATTTTTCAGAGTAATTAAGAGTTCATGCTCTGGTACTGGACTTCCTGAGTTCAAATTCTGGCTCCAGATTTACTGAACTGAGAAATCTCTGTAAGCCTGTTTCACTCCCTTAAAGGAAAATAATACTTCACATAATTATTATTAATATAATAATTAAATAAGAAAATACATATAAGTGGGAAAATCTACATAAAGGCATTCATTCCAATGCCAAGCACACTGTAAGATTTCAATAAATATTAACTACATAAAATACATGATAGTAAAAATCATTGCTTTATCATCATCTAATAGACATAGATTTTAGTTCTAAATTTATCCATGATAAGAAAATGTTTAGAAATTAAGCCCACACATATAATGGGTTTTCATACATTATTTGTGCCAACTAAATAAGTCACATCTTTCCAATGCTGGGCCTGGTGTTTCAGTTTACCTTTATCTTGAAGAAGGATTATAATAAAGAACATGGTATCTCTTATTCTTTGAACAAATATGTACAATGGTTTAACAAGCATCTATTGACAACAAAAGAAGAGAGAATGAACTTGAGCAATAACAAAAAGGAATTACATTAATTCTTAAGAATACTTTTTTTGAAAAGAGAAAGATCTATTAAATCTTAGAAACATTTATTTAGGATTGCCTTTCTTTGGCGATCTTTAGAGGCAGGGAAAATGCTTTTCAAGGATGATTTTCCAAATTTTATCACTTCTCACTGTGACTTTCATGCGACTCAAACCTACATTATTTTTCCTTTTTCCTATTGATTTATATTCTAGTATGTGGGCATTCTTTTGATATAGATATTGATCAAGAATAAGTATTTTCAGACCCAAATGATGCTTCTGTTGATCAATGCTAACACTCATACCTATAATAGAACCACTGTAATAGAATTGAGTGTTTCTGACATGAACAAGTGGGTTTTATCCCTGGTATATTGTTTCTTGAATCTGACATCAGCCACCATAAAGTTGAAGAATGAGGGGCAGTCTAAGTCTGGGCAAGGATTTCAATGAGACTTAATCTTATAACTGAATCAGGTGTCTTGGTGATGAAAAGGTTCAGGAAGATGTAAAAAAAATAGAAGTAGGGATAATTCCCTGGGTAAAATTTCTTAAGGTTAGCCATACATCTCTCATAAAAAAAGTATCTCCACCAGCATCAACACTTTATATGCTTTATACTGGCAAGAACCTTGCTCACCACAGCACAGCACCAAGATTAGTAGCTGGCACAGAGTAGTTGCTCAATAAATATTTGTTTATAGTTGAATAAAATTCTTCCTTCACCTTTTCAAACCTATTTCCTAGATTATAGGCTTTTGTAAATAATAATATTTAGACCTACAATTAAAATACAGCAGAATATGATATTGCGGACCAATCTCATAAACTAGTTACTATTTTGCCCTATTTCTCGAGGAAAAAGCATAAATTTATGTACATATCCAGTTCATAATTGACAAGCTGGCCCATGCATTGGGAAATTTCATCTTCAAACACATTTTGTGGGGTATAAATTCCTTTTAGAATGAAGAATGCCTGAGTTAAAACTCTCTAGAGGTTTATACACAAAAATATACACTGTGCTTCTCCTCAAGATAGTTCTTGTAGGAAAGAACTATCTCCAGATACAATAACTATGTCTTTCCTACAAGAACTGTCTTGAGGAGAAGCACAGTGTGTATTTTTTTTTCTTCCAATTTTGTACACTTTGAAAGGCTGCTCCAGAAAATGGAAAAGCAATTTTGCATTGGTAGGCCTATGGCTCTCAGATTTATACTACTATTTCATCTGATCCAGATTTTATAATTACCCTACTTTTCTAAAGTTAGACCTACTCTTAAAATGAACTGAATCTAGTTCAATTAGAATAATGAGTAGCTAGTAAGTATTCTAACTCTTCTAAAAATTCATGTGTAAGCTATTTTTGCTTCCTTCTGAAATAATGTGGCACTCGATCATGGGAACACCTTAGAATTATTCATACATCTTTTATTCTTATGTCAAAAGTTGCAATTTACATGTTTCACTTTTGAACACATTTCTATATACTGTATCATCATAACTATTGATGATATTTGTGCATACTCATTTGCATATGTTTAATAGAACCAAGTTTTCTTTGGGGACACTGATTTTTTTTTTTTTTTTGAAGAGTGATTCAAAGTGTTGAATTTTACTTCCCTGCTTCACGGGCTTATTTTCCATTTCCTCAAACATTTGTTAGAATTTTTAAAGTTTCCCTTCCATGTTAATATGCAAGAATAGGGAGTAATATGTTTGTGTCTTCACATTCCTAGAGCTCACCTTTGAGGAAGACAATCACTGAGTATTATCTTTGATCTTAAAGATAATCCTGAAAACATGACAGCAATGCAGAGAAAAAAAAAAATAACTTAAACAATAGGAGCTTAATCGTCTGCATATTAACTTGGTTCAATCTCAAAGCTATTACTAAGCCAAGTCCCTAACCTCTCTCTGTCTCAGTTTATTAATTTTGGAAACTGACATCTATAAAGGAAAGGCATGCCATATCTATAAATTCTTGAGCTTTTTTACCCTTAATTTGTGTGATTTGGGACAGACATAAAAGATGCTCTATGGTTCCTGCCCCCTTTCTGGCTTTCTCCTGTTGCGATTTTTGATGCCAGGATATTGTTCTCTACTTTCAGATATACTAAAACATGAATCCATTAGTAAAGAGAATGTTCACTGCATCTTCAGGTACACAGACATGCCTCAAGGATTATATCTATCTAAGTTTTGTACAGATGGTGTTGAAGCACTGGTAACTGATAGATAAGGCTCTTTCAACAGAGTGGGAGTATGTGAAATTCAGTGTGAAAATATTTGCCACTCAGATAATGACTTTTTAATATAAATATATGCTTCAGTTTGGAAATTATAATAAGGGTCTTAACTTCATTAACATGCATGGTGAAGACTCTTCATTCCTTAACTATGGTAATATGCAGGATGGTGAAATAAGCACTGAAGTTAGTGTTATTTAGATATTTAGACTTTGTTATGACCCTCCCTGAGAGAACATGAATGGCTCATATTTTAATCTATCTTGGTTTTCTCTTTCATACTTGCAGATAATAAGGAGTGAGGCCTAAGAATTTGATTCTCAAGTCAGATTTCAGAGAGAATTCCAGCTCACCCATTTGCAAACCTGTAACCTTGTGCAAGTTCCTCAACCTTGCCAAGTCATAGTGTTTTATTCGTAAAGGACAATGATATCTACCACATTAGGGTTACTGTAAATAATAAATTATATTTTAGTTAAAGTGCTAATAATGTGTCCTAGCATGGAGTAAGTGCTCAAGTAAATATTCACTGTTTTTATTAATATTATAAATAACATTTCTTATTCTTACATTGAATTGATGGAGCTACACAATTTAATTGTCATAACAAAGGCAACAGCTAAGAAGGTAGACAGTGGTTGATTGCTCTCATATTTAAGGGAATTAAATAGTGCTGAGATCAGCAGGATCAAAGGTACTCAGCAGATTGGGACTTCCTTTTTCATGCTGATATTTACATTGCAGTTGGATGTACACAACAGGCTTTCTCTGTAAAGTTCCTTAACTAGAAAATATACATAGTAGGCTAGCTAACCTAGGAGTTGTATTTTCAGCCATGAAAGGGTTTGTGGTATCTAACAACATCAGCTACCACTATCACCAAAGCCGCCACAACAATCAGTTAAGATTTACCAGTTCACTTTCTGGCAGGTCCTGTTACAAGAGTTTTATATATATTAATGTGTTTAATTCTCATATGCATCCTAGAAAATAGGTATCATTATTACCTATTACCATAATGTTACCTAGAAAGTAAGTAACATTATTCTATTTTATCAATAAATACCTGGAGGCACAGAGCCATTGCATGTCTTTCTTCAGGATCATGTCTAATCCTGTTTGAATATCTAATGACGTTAACCTCAAACTTTATCTTTGTTTCAGCAGGAAATTTATCTTCGTTTTTGACAGCAGCTGCTAAGTAGATTCACAATCAAATAGCTGTTTGTCACCAGGCAAAACGATAACCTTTCAATGAGTTACATGTGCATTCTAAAAACCAGTACTTTTCCTTCATTTTTTCTCATTAAAATATCTCTAAGTGAATCAAATGTCACAAGTAAGTAGAGGAATTTATTGTTCATCTACGGATTAAAATGTCCCTTCAAGTCCAGTGATAGCAGAGGCCTATTTCTGTTTCCAAGATGATATTGTAGTTTTTCAACAGGTATGTAATTCAGAATGTAAAAAATGTATCTTAAAAGTCTGTGCGGTTTAAGAATTATTTAAGGGGACTGTTGCTTTAATGCTTATTTTTGCTTATTTGCTTACAATGCAGTTAATGCTTTTACTCTATTAAGATCAAGTGAAGGCCGGGCGTGGTGGCTCACGCCTGTAATCCCAGTACTTTGGGAGGCCGAGGCGGGCGGATCACGAGGTAAGGAGATCGAGACCATCCTGGCTAACACAGTGAAATCCCGCCTCTACTCAAAATACAATAAATTAGTCGGGTGTGGTGGCGGGCGCCTGTAGTCCCAGCTACTCGGGAGGCTGAGGCAGGACAATGGCTTGAACTCTGGAGGTGGAGCTTGCAGTGAGCCGAGATTTCGCCACTGCACTCCAGCCTGGGTGACAGAGCGAGACTATGTCTCAAAAAAAAAAAAAAAAAGAGTGAAAATATTTATTTCAAGTACCTGAATTTAATTATTATTTTCACCTAGCTGTGATCTTTCTAGGCACCATCTCTTTATATTAGTGCACTGTGTCAAAATACAACCAGGAATTAGGCAGCATGTGAAAAGTACAAGAGCCATCCAGTAAGTAGCAGGTAAATTGCATTTGCTTTGCCATGATCTAGGTAAGAAAGAGCTCAGAAAAGGAAGTGCAGCATATTACAGCTTTCATCCCCAACATTAACTTATTTATTTTGAAATTATGTTTCAGTTCTGACACTTTCAATTCAATCAGATATGCATTTTTAGACACATACTATGGTAGGATACTTAATCAAATGCAATTTTACTCACTCCCCTGTGCATATGCCTAGTTCCATAGAACATGTTACAATGAAAATAAACTAGTTTAATAAACATAACAAAATAGATGTAACAAAATATAAATACATTGACAATATTTGATAATTTCAAAAAATTAGAAATTTGGTTTAAGCACAAAGATGTTCCTACTCATTTTGTATCCAAAATGTTTTGGCCCAAAAGCAAATTTTAGCACTTATAAAGTTGGCACACTCCACAAAAAAACGCTATAGCCTTCAAAAATTATTATTTTATGATCAAATAAAAGTAGAAAATTAGATATTTCCCTTCATGTTCCTGCCACCATGAGGAGACAATCTTAAAAGCAGAATAGAAGCAAGGTGGTCACTTTTTAAAATCCTTGCACCCGTTATTGCTTTATCTGCCACCCAAAATCAAGTTTCTTATGCTATTCACTTTCTTACACTGAAGGTCTAGGGCAGGACATGATTCTAGCAAAAATGTCAAACAATGTAGAACTTAACTGACCAAGAGACTAATAGGATTTTAGCTTATCTGGGAATGTCACTCCATAGAAATTTTCATGTGTAGCGTGATATGTACACAGGAGACAGGTGGGCATCCAGTAGAGTACATACAACTGTGGAGTGGCTGCAGGAGGGCTAGTGGATAGGGAACAGTATAGAAAATGAATAAACCCTGTACAAAGTAGTCCAATGCATGTTTGTTTATTTATTTATTTATTGAGAAGGCGTCTCACTCTGTCGCCCAGGCTGGAGTGCAGTGGTGCAATCGTGCAACCTCTGCCACCCAGCTACAAGTGATTCTCCTGCCTCAGCCTCCCGAGTAGCTGGAAATACAAGTATGTGCTACCATGCTCAGTTAATTTTGGATTTTTAGTGGAGATGGGGTTTCACCATGTTGGCCAGGCTGGTCTTGAACTCCTGACCTCAAGTGATCCACCTGTCTCAGCCTCACAAACTAATGCATCCTTAAAAATAATTCTTAGCAGTAAGGAAATTTAATTTTAAATAGACATACATAAATAATTTTGAAAAATAAGAGTGTTTTGGGAAGGCAGCAAATTGATCTTTTTTTCCCCTGATCTAATCTGATTCAAAGATCATGTACAGAATATTTTCAATGAAATATGTTCCCTTCTCCAAACCCAAATACCAAAACCTGTTATAAAATGCAAATCAAACTACAGTAGTATAATTTATCCACAAAGGCATACGACATTTCATTTAAACAAACAAAAAAAAAGTTAAAAATTGGAGAGGGAAAAAACAATATTTTGTTTATGCAACAAAGAGAAAAATATTTTTGCTTAGTCTCAATTAAATACAACCAAATATATCCCATTAATTAGGGGAAGAAAAAGGAAAAGAAAACCCCTCCTGCTTTGTCCTTCCTTCATTCCAGCATTCAGTGAACTGCTTAAAGTTACTGAGACAACATTGGGTGCAATCTGCAAAAGTTACTCATGGGAGTTGAAAGACTGAGTTGTCCTTGGGTTAGCAGCTCTATTTATGAAGCTTTCAGTGAACATGAGTATGTAGCAGAATAACCTGAGTTTCTCTAAATAGTTATGTCTATTTTTCTCACATTAGTGATTCAGTAATGCCTTTTGGAAATAAATGGAAAAATGAACCACAAATGTCAGTAATGTGAAGTTTGAGCTGAAGATCTTTTTTAAATACAAATCGCAAACTTGATCAATTGTCTTATTTTCAGATGAGGAAACTGAGGCTTAGAAAGGACAGGTGGCTGTCCAAGTTGGCATCAATCTCTAATCAAAATAATGTATTGGGGACTTCAGTGTTCAGTGTTCTTTCAACTTTGTGTTAAAAAAGAAAAAAAGAACAATGAACGAACTCTGCCATAGGTCCAGGGTTATGAGATGCTCTTAAGCAATTACAAATGAAGAGCAGCCCACTTTTTAGCAACATGACAGAAAAGGAACTGGAGCTTATTTAAAGGTGACTCAAACTTTAAAACTCTGTTAGCTTCATAATAAGTTGATGTTCAAATACAGAAATAGAAGTTCTGAGGGAGGTAAAAGTTGCAGTAATTTCCTCCAATGATAGCATTTAGAAAGACACTGAAGAAGTTAACTAGAATCAATAAACTTGCAATGTTCACTGCTATTTTAAAAGAAAGTGATGAAGATACTTTTGGCATCAGTCTTTCATGATCTTGCAGAAAGTTAACCCACCATAACTCGGGGTTCAGAGCTACTACTCCAAGCCAGCAGATACTGCTAAGAAAGCCAGCATATCTGCTTTATCCAAAAACTTTTCAATCTCCTGCTAGTTCCAATGGGGGAAATGTAGCCACTATTATTATTATTTTATTAGGGGAACATATCTTCCCATGTACCAAGAAAATATATTTGAACTGATAATAACAAAACAGTGACACTAAATGATGTGTCTAGATTACCCAGTGCATCTTCTTTTGTGTCTCCAGTCTCATAAGTTCAGTGAATTTCATCCACCACTGAATTTCACATTTTTCTAAGGAGGCAGACATTAGTATAAGTATATACCATTTAGTGTATATATATATATATGCATGTATTATAGATAGATTAAATATATGATAGATATAGATAGATAGATAGATAGATAGATAGATAGATAGATAGATAGATAGATTTCCTATATAGTATGTCCTTTCCTTATTGATTTGCAATTACATACTATCTATTGTTTTGGATATACCGATGTTCAATATTTTAATCTATTATTACTTTGTGATCATGTTCATCAATCTTAAGCTTTGAAAAAATTTCTCCAAGAGAGATTGGATAACCATATAATTTCATGTAAAATATTTATTACTTGATTATATTTAAGTGTGTGTATATAATATATGTATTATTTTTAATCCATTGAAAATGTTATCTTCTGTTTAAGGTGAAAATCCAAATTGACTTGCTCCACAAATAGTTATTTGAACCAGCACATTTTTTGTCCTTTTTTTTTCTTACTTCAACACTCAGGGGAACACAATTTTTAAACAATTATTTTTCTGATTTGTAAGGCCTACCACATATTAAATTATTACATATATGAGATTCTATGGCTGAGCACTCTATTCTGGTTTATTGATGTTTATTTTTTCTTGTTCTACTTCCATTTCACCTAATTGTCACAGCTTTATAAAATATTCTAATGTGTGTTAGGCTCCTTCCAATCAACCAAACCATTAACATTAATTAGCTTATAATGTTTATATGTTATAAACATTATAAACATCTCATGTAGTTTCACACGTTTTTCCTTATGAAGATCTGTTAATAAATTATCAAAAGATACAATCAGTTTATTCACTTCAATAAAAATAGCAATCATAGAATATTTTTAAATGACCATAGCTTATAAACTTTTTTGTTTTCTATATTGACAAAATAAATATATATCACAAGTTGCTTTGATCTAGCTTTCTAAAACATAGCAGGTTATACATTCAAATTTACTTAAGGGGACTTTACAATAGACAAAGGAAATTATATCTTGCTTAGAATTACATTCCTGTTATTATAATTATTTGCAAAGTTATAATGCATAAATGAGTTTTATAATTTTGATTTTATCAGACCAGAGAATCTGGCCTCATGCCAGAACAATAACTTATTAGTTGGAGGATAGATATACAACTACAGAGATAGATTAAATCAGAAAGAAAACAACAACAACAGTGAATGTAGTTGTAAGTGCACTAATTCTATTCCAATAATCATAGGTCCTGGTAGAGTTCCTTGCAGTAAAACACCAGAAGTAGGTGGCCAGTATATTGGAGTTTTCTGGTGAATTAGATGAATTATTCTCAGTGAAGAAGAAAGTGGAGCGACCTCAGACTCCACTTTAATGGTGGCTCTCTTCAAGAGGTGAGGGTACTTGCCTGAGGTCACACCGTGATTGTTCAGAGTCAGTCAATAGTGAACAAGATGGAATCTGAATGTTGGCCTCCAGAGCCTGGAATGGACTGCTTAATTTACCGGTTTTCTTTGTATGGACTGTTTTTATGACGGTTAATTTCCCTAAAGCAATAAAAAACTGTAAGACTTCTATGTTTCCTCAACCTGATGTTTCAAGAGCTGGTTATTCAGTTTGTGGATTACCCAAATTGCATGAATCCCCTTTCTTTCCCTGGCTGCCTGCCTTTACTGCTCAACCACACATCCACCTAAGAGCCTGCAAAGGAAACAGGAAAAGGTGGCATTTATGACAGCCAATGCTGATGTTTTTAGCACCTGCAATGAGAACATTTTTCAAAGTAGACTTGTTCCTGAGAAGTTGTGTAAGTCTGTTCTATAATTTTTAATTTGATAAAAACAATGTGTTGTAAGATTTATATTTACACATATTCAAACAGTCCCAGGTTTACAGTCCTGCATTTCTACATAACTAGTTGTACTGCCTTGGCCAAGTTGCTTATTCTTGCTGAAATAATTTCCCTCTTTATCAAATGAGATTATGAAAACTTATTTTGCAATGTTATTTAAGCACATAAGCACTTGATCTTGGGTACCTAAATAAAGGGTAGTCATTGTTGTTGCCATTATGATCTTAATTGTGTAAGGTCTTAAGTGTTAAGATCTTAAATGGTTAAGAGGGGAGTGTTCATTATTTAAATCAGTAAGTGACTACTATTGAAAGCAAAGAAGCATTCTGTAATCACACTCAAATCTTAATGCTGACATAAATACTTTTCAAATTTCATAATTTTATCTCTTATCTCTCTGAAACTACATTTTGACTTTATCTGCTAAACAAATAGTATTTTTAAAGTAATATTTTTTATTTTAATTTTCTTACAGGCATATAATTGACAAAATGAGACAGTCTGTATAATGATACTAAATTGATGGAATTATAGCTGGATGCAAATAGTTGTTTTATTTAGCTTATACTGGGTGGGCTAAGTATACGACCTTTTCTAGGTTTGCTGAAATATTGAACACGTGTAACTGTTGTTCATTTCTCACTAAAAGGCCTCTAAAAATTATAGAGACCCCAGGTTGAGAACTGTTATTTTTCAGTTATAACTGCTAAGCAGCAGGGTATTTCTTTTTAATCTATTCTTTAATTATTTTCTTTGGAAAGTCCCACATGATTCAGATGTCAGATGGGTTGTGCTTTTTGCCAGGGGTTGCTTAGTTAACTGTTTATTTAATGAATGGGGTTTTATGTGCTACTGAATTTCTCATGGCACACGTTAGAAAATTTTTGGCAGCATTTAAATTGGAGAACTGAGAAACATATTGGCTCTACGGAAGCTCAATCAGCTCCCAGGCAGGTGCAGAGCTTTTGCCAACAAAAATTCAGTAAAATAAAAAATGCAAAGCACAAATTCTCACACAATCCAAAGAAAACTGACTTTGGTGTCCAAGATTAAATGAATGCTAGATCCAAGTAGCTCAGGTAGCTCAAGAATGGAAGGGGGAAATGCCTTGTAACTTTAGGAGAGACACAGGAATGGGACCTTCTGGTTTTGGCGGATGACAGTATGCACACATTTTTGGATTGCTGAGAAAATTCAACTAGCTCCTAAAAAAAAATAAAAAATAAATAGAAAATAGTCTCATGTAATTTCACACATGTTTTTTCCTTATGAAGATCTGTTAATAAATTATCAAAACATAAAATCGGTTTATTCACTTCAATAAAAAAGCAATCATTGCATATTTGTAAATGACCATAGCAGTGACTGAGCTTCCTAGACCAAATATCCAGATGGCTATGTTTTTTAAATGATTTGGCCAGATACATAGACATTGTATAAGCATTGGTTACCAGATTGATTTACTCTGACTGGGAACCAAAAAATGTCCTGACATGCCTTCTGAGTTCTGAAAAGTCCTAAATGCATATATATATATATATATATATATATATATATATATATATATATATATATATAAAATTTTACTCAGTAGTACAATAGTATGAAAAAAAAATGGAAAAGTTTTTTTTTTTTAATTAAACACTACTTTGAGAAAATAAGGAAAAGAATGTATCTTTCAGCAATTAAAGTGAATAATACCAGCCTATTTGTCATCACTACATGACTCTTCAAACTGTGTGGAATAAAAGGCATTTGCAGTCATCTCCTTCCAAGTATAACTGTCATCAACTCCTCCCTTCAATAACCTGCACTTGGCCAGACCATGTCCCAGCCCCTCTCCCTGTCTGGAAGAGCAATGTCCTGAGTCAGGCTTGTTCTTGATTTCTCCTCTCCTAGATGTAGTTTCTGTCAATACTGGCTTATTGAAGGCTCCTGCATTCTTGGGACACCAGTGGATGTTTTTTAGTATCATTTTCCTGCTGTATTCAGAAATGGGGAGGGCTGTGCTCATTAGCACAGTGATGCTGACCCAACACTAGGTTGGCCACCTCTTGGTGGCTACATAAACACATGTTCCTCACTTCATGCCTAGCCACTTGGCTGTGTCTACTATTCTGGTTCTGTGCTGAACAAGCCCCCAGTAGATAGTTCATTAGGGTTGGCCAGCTACATCCCCTTTGCCTCTAATTGCCTTTGATTAGCTTTTATGTTGCCTCGTATAATTTTTTTTTTTTTAATTGAGATGGAGTCTCACTCTGCGTGCAGGCTGGAGTGCAGTGGCGCGATCTCAGCTCACTGCAACCTCCACCTGGGTTCAAGAGATTCTCATGCCTCAGCCTCCCAAGTAGCTGGGACTACAGGCACCTGCCACCACACCCAGTTTTTTTTTTTTTTTTTGTATTTTTAATAGAGACGGGGTTTCGCTGTGTTGGCCAGGCTGGTCTCGAATTCCTGACCTCAGGTGATCCACCTGCCTCGGCCTCCCAAAGTATTGAGATTACAGGCATGAGCCACTGCACCCAGCCATAATGCTAATGTGAATCATTATAGCACCCAACAGCAACCATCAAGCACCTTCTCTGTGTCCCATGCTTGTTGAAAAACAAACTTTTATTTCTCACAACAGTCTTATCAAGTAGACATTTTTATCTCCATACTAAAGCTCAGAGAATTTAAGTATTTTGTCCAAATTACACAGTGACTAGGTGACTCAGCAGGGATCCAACTCAGCTTTTATCTAGCTTGATTCCAGAATCACAGATGCAATTCTAGTGCATGCTACCCACCCCACGGGATATTAGCTGAGTTCCTATTTACTTATTCAGCCCTGGTTCTGGGCACACTTTCTCAATCTCATCATCATGTCTTTCGTGTATAGAAGTAAAGGGACCCCTTATTCCTTTTCTCTTTTTAGACCAAGTGCCTCATTAACTAGTTTTGGTTCTCTTAACACTACTGGTAAAAAACAAACAAACAAACAAAAATAAAATCCCTCTTAGGTTTCATCCCACTCTCTTTCTCCCTTGATTTCAGGATAATTGTTATTCCCCTGCCTGTCCTATGCACTCTGATTTAGTGTCACACTTGTTTTGTACTCACTTCACTCTTAGGACCAAATTACCAGACTATATTTTAAGAAGATATAAACATTGTTTTGAATGTCAAGAATTCTGTAAGATTTTCTAAGTTGCCTTGTAACTGGAGAATAAAGAATGAGGTTTAACACTACGATGAAAAACATTCAACACATCAGTTTTCAGGGCTCTAGAGTTAGATTTGATGATTACAGACTCCTGTAGTCAATGAGAGAAGAGAGATGTACTAACCACATGCAGATTGGGACCATTTTTTTTTCATTGTAACTGATGAAGCCCAAAACAGCAGGGCCAGAACTTGGGTGAGGAGTGAGATAAGTGAGGTACTCACTTAGGAACAAAATATAAAAGAGGATGCTAAAATCTCATATCATGAGAAATATTTCAATGAAATATTTTTAAAACTTAATAAGAAAAATTTCACAATGAACAAGGTATTAAAATTTTAAATAAACATGGAATCAGTATTACTGATTTTTCCTTTTGCCTCAGGCTCCACAATGCTTTGGTAAAGCACTGCAATACAATATTATTCTAAGATTAATGAACTCCATTTAATATGTTGGAAACGTATTTATTAAAACAAGTGCAAGTAACTAGAGTAGTGTGGGGGAAAATTTCATCATTAGATATCATTAAAATTAGAACTAGAATGCACTATTAATTTTTAAGGTGTAATAATCATTAAAACCACTTTTATTCAAAAATAATGATGAACACAGAGTGTTTAGTCAGACACTCTTTTAACCACTTTACTCATATAATCCTCATGACAACCTGCTGAGATAGTAGAAAAGGCCCACTGCTACAGAATTCCCACTGTAATATTCATTAAAGTACAATGTCTGTGGAGCTGTACAGCATAGTGACTCTCATCAAATTAGGGTCCCCATTTTTCAGATGAAGAAACTGAGCTCACGCAGTAAGTACCAGAATGAAATTTAGACCCAGACAGTCCAGATCCAGAATCCTTGTTCCTATCCATATTATAGAAACAAACCAAGTCTCTCAAAGATCAAGTAATATATCCTATTTCTACCTCAACCTCCACCTCACTAGACCTCACAATGCAATTAACTTTTAATAATAATGATCCTAAGAAACTCTCCAGAACATTGGACTAGACAAAGATTTCTTGGGTAATACCCCATAAACGTAGGCAACCAAAGCAAAAATGGACAAATGGGATCGCATTAAGTTACAAAGCTTCTGCACAGCAAAGGCAACAATCAACAAGGTGAAGAGACAAGCCACAGAATTAGGAGATAATATCTGCAAACTATCCATCTGACAAGGGTTTAATACCAGAACATACAGGGGTTCAAACAACTAAATAGGAAAAAGTATAATAATCTGATTTTAAAATGGGCAAAAGATCTGAAAAGACGTTTCTCAAAAAAGGCATACAAAAGTCAAACAGGTATATGACAAGCTGCTCAACATCACTGATCATCAGAGCAATGCAAATCAAAACTAAAATGAGATATCAGCTCATTCCAGTTAAAATGCCTTTTATCCAAACACAAGAAATAACAAGTGATGGTGAGAATGTGGCAAAAAGGAACCCCTTGTACACTGTGGGAATGTAAATTAGTACAACCACTATGGAGAACAGTTTGGAGGTTCCTCAAAAAACTAAAAATAGAACAACCGTATGATCCAGCAATCCATTATTATGCATATACCCCAAAGAAAGGTAATTAATATATCAAGAAGGTATCTGTATTTCCATGTTTATTGAAGCACTAGTCACAATAGCCAAGATTTGGAAGCAACCTAAGTGTCCATCAACAGACAAATCGATAAGGAAAATGTAGTATATGTATACAATGAATATTTATCCATAAAAAAGAATGGGATTCTGTCATTTGTAAAATCATGGATGAAACTGGAGGTCATATTGTTAAGTGAAATAAGCCAGGCATAGAAAGGCAAACTTTAAACATTTTCACTTATTTGTGGGAGTTAAAACAACTGAATTCATAGAGACTAAAAGGATGGTTACCAGGGCCTGGGAAGGGTAGTGGGGGTTGAGAGAAGTGGAGATCGTTAATGGGAACAAAAATATAATTCGACAGAATGAATGAGTTATGAGTTCTAGTATTTGACATCACAACAGTGTGGCTGTAGCCAACAATAATATATTGTACATTTTAAAATAAGTAGAAGAGTGTAATTGGATTATTTGTAATGCAGGAAAGGATAAATACCTGAGGCGATGGATACCCCAGTTACCCTCATGTGACCATTTTGCATTGTATGCCTCTTTCAAAATATCATATGTACTCCATAAATATAAACACTTAGTATGTACTCAGAAAAATTAACAATAAAACAATGACCCCAAGAATAAAGATTCTGCCATAAATTTTACAGAAACCAGTCAAAATTTGTTAAATATATTGCATATAATATAAACATATATGTATGTGTATATAATACATATATAATACATATGATGACTTGTCATTGAAATAACCTTGAGAGTCATTCATACTAACTTAAGAACTGCAATTCATCTCTGATATTCACCAGTCTACAGGCCAAATACAGAAACTAAACACTTAAGGTATTTTTACAAAATTTTGATAGATGCTAATTCTGTAGCTCATAGGCATTGAAAGTCCAATTGAATTCAGCCCCCTGGCCTCTGCCATTAACTTCTGCAGGCGTATAACTGGTATTCTTGTATCAGACAGCCAAGGTCATCAAAATGGAATACAACAAATTGTTATATAAAACATTTTAGCTCTCCACACTAAACAGCACTATAATTCTATGATGAAACCAGAGCATTGTGAAGGATTATAAAAAAGATTAAAGAATTCAGAATAAACACTTGAGATCTTGTCTAACAGGGATGCTGTCAAGTAACCACTGTTGCCAATTAATGCTGCTCATATACATGTGGATTTCTGATTATCTGGTTTACTACTAAATTAAAGAGCAAAAAATTTAAAAAAAATCTCTAATGCCTCTACTATAGAAGATTTCTATTGATATTTTGGGGGCATCTATAATAAGTCAATATCAAAGCAGGAATGTCTTTTAGGAACAAGATAGATCAAGCTTGTCTCTTGAGAACATGTTATTCTAGAGAGGAAGAAGGGGTAAAACATGGGCCGGAGTAAGACAGCGGAGTATTGTAGGGGTGAAGAATAAAAGACAGAGAAATCTAGTGGACGTATATGAGGCCTTTATGCTACACAAAATGGTGGGTATTTCCATAGCACTGGTACACAGGTTGGTGCTGTTAATCATACCTTATTAATTGCTATTAGTAATCTCATTTAGAATTAATTTCTTATAAATATCATAAATCCAATAATCTGCTCCTTCCTCCTCATGTTAACATTATCACAAGAGAGAAATTTTACTTTTTGTGAATTTAGAGGTGTTTTCATGACTAGATGACTTATTCAAGAACTCTTCAAGTTAGCACTTTGTGTGAATCTTTGCTTTGCTCTGTGGGTGAGGGGCAGCAAGCAACTGTAAGCCCAGGAGCTATGCTGACATGTGCCTCACTGGTCAAATAAGGAATGAGATATGAATGTGTATAGATTACATTAAACCCATCCAGACTGGAGGAAAACAACCTATTTTATAACAAATTTATAACATGGCAATCTTTACGATGGTCATATAATCCTGAGTCTTGTTAAAGACTCAAAGTGCTGCTGGAGACTGTAAGATATGATTTATTTTGACATCAAAGTGTTTTCTACAGTTTGATTACCTTTGTGATTTGGATCAGGGAAAGGTATGTACCCTACCACCTTACCCTATGCTAGATAGATGCACATTTTCCATTGAAAGAAGTAGTTTGAGTAGTCGTTCATTAGTTACTAGATTCAGCTCTTTTTGACCAAGCCGCAAAAAATCACTTAGTAAACAAAAACGTTTTGAGAAGCAGGTGTAAGTTTAATTCCCAAATCAGAATGCCTACACAAGAGGAACAAACAAGTTTTTACTGGCCATGGCTTTAGCTATAGGCCCAAGGATCTGTTTCTTTGAAAGTCTGGTTGATACCAGGAAGTAGATAGTGGTTAAAATTAATGCAATATAAAATGTTTCCCACAGTGATGCTTAAGTGAATACAAGAACAACCCTAATAGCTGATTGCTTCAGAAAAGTAAAATATAAATGGTCATTCAGAATAACATGTTTGCACAGGAAAAGAAACTCAGAAAGTCAGGAGTTTGAAGAATTGTATTAAGTTTCCTGGGTTTGAGAAGAAGTGGCTTCTACATTCTTAGATACAATGAGGATGAAACGTTTGAGGTTAAACCTGTGTATTTTCATTCTCTGTCATCATAATTACTCATGGTCTCAGTGTATTTTTGTCTCAGGTACTATCTCTGTCCTTGTTGTTTCTTGATTTTCCTACCCACTGAATCTATGGCTGAGCGCGTTTGATAAATGTGTAGTCCTGTTCAGTTTCGGATCTGCTAAATTTTTTTTAAAGTCCATAGTGAGATCATAAAATTAGATTTTTTTTTTTTTGGTTTGAAAATTTTTTGAAAACAAATAACATTT
Source organism: Macaca nemestrina (assembly GCF_043159975.1). NCBI lineage: Eukaryota > Metazoa > Chordata > Mammalia > Primates > Cercopithecidae > Macaca > Macaca nemestrina. The sequence goes on from NC_092137.1 coordinate 50,784,637, forward strand.
AAAAACTGTCAATGTTTCCACATTTCAACATTAGGTGGGAGATGCCTAGGTACCATAGAGTATATTGCAGAAAAGCAAATAAATGCCTCAAGGGAAATTCCTGAAACACAGAAAACAGAAAACCATTCAGATGCTTGGAGGAAAAGTTTAGAAAGAGGGAAAAATAAAAAGAGGCAGCTGGGGTGGCCTTCCTCCCCAACAGAGCTGAATCTAAGAACATACCCACAGATAAGACTGGAGAATTCAGAAAATACCAGTGTTGGTGCCACATTTACAGGGAAATCTGAAAGCCTCTCAGAGAAATCTTGATTTTTGGCAAGGTATTCTATCAATCAAGGCCTAGAAGTAGATGTGGTAATGGCAGAAGGGAATTATCCTGGAGAAGCCCCAAAGACTCTGGCGGGTTGCAGAGAAGTCCTTTGTATTTTCAGGTGGACCCAGAGAAAATAGGAGGACCAAGGGGCCAGCAGAGGTCTGGAGCCCATGCAAGGAGTCTTCCAGAAACTTGAGCCTGAAGGCAACCACAAAACCCCACGTCCTGAAGGGCATGCACATACTGTGCCCAAACGACCAGCCAGGTCATTTTCTAATGCTTAAAACATGAGGTCGGCCGGGCGTGGTGGCTCACGCCTGTAATTCCAGCCCTTTGGGGGGCCAAAGCGGGCGGATCACGAGGTCAGGAGATTGAGACCATCCTGGCTAGCATGGTGAAACCCCGTCTCTACTGAAAAAAAAAAAAAAAAAAAAATTAGCCGGGAGTGGGGGTGGGAGCCTGTAGTCCCAGCTACTTGGGAGGCTGAGGCAGGAGAATGGCATAAACTTGGGAGGCAGAGCATGCAGTGAGCCGAGATCACGCCACTGCACTCCAGCCTGGGTGACAGAGTGAGATTCCGTCAAAAACAAAAAACAAAAAACATGAGGTCAATACCAGATAGGTGATAAATATGATGCTATAGCAAATTCTGCTTCCAGAAACCCTCTCCAATGCACTCTGGGTAAAAAGATATATTAATAATTATACTGTTTTGTTTTTTAATGTCTGATCTAGCTCCTTCTGTTTTTGCAAGCATACTTCTTAGTGGTTTCTTTCCTAACAATAGAATTATTTAGCCCATCGAATACATGAATGATAATACTAATTTCAAAGGTAATGTTAACAAGAATAGCCATCACTGATCATTCCCAATCTGTACCAGTAAGTATGCATTGCAGCCATTATCATTAATTGTTATATCAATTCTCTAGTGTAGGCTTTTTCTATCCCCATTTTCAGATATCAAATGTTAGGTAACTTTCCTGAAGTTGCACAGCTCGTAATAACTCATTTCATTGTATCACATCAAATTACAACAAATGATTACTAACAAGTGATAAACCTTGACAACCTCTGAGCACGAAAAGGCCAGAGAATTAAAACTTAATAAAAGTTACTTTATTTTTCCCTATTCAACATTTGTATTTAAGATTATTTATTTTCTTAGTGGTCAAAACCTACTAGGTACTAGAATGAGGGTCAAGGTATTGAGAAATTTTGTTTCTAGTTTCAGCTCTGCCATGAATTGTGTGAATTTGAGCAATTTTATTGGATACAAGGATGGAGTAACATTTAGAAAACTAGCAATTTACAAATTCTAAAACAGCTTTCTCATCTGTTCAGTCAGGATAACGACTGCCTCATTTTCCTCTCAGTATTATATGTATCTCTAGCCTTGTCTTAATTGAAATAGAATTGGATAATATGCAATGTACTTTTATGGTGAGTTAAAAATGCATTATTATATTCACATCTAAAATTATATCAGGCCAGGCATGATGGCTCATACCTGTAATCCTAGTACTTTGGGAGGCCGGGGCAGGAGGATCACTTGAGCTCAGGAGTTTGAGACCAGCCTGAGCAACATAGCAAAACCTCATCTCTACAAAAAAAAAAAAAAAAAAAAAAAAAGTTGGACATGGCGACGTGCATCTGTAGTCCCAGCAACTCAGGAGGCTGAGGCAGAAGGATCGCTTGAGCTTGTAGGGTTAAGGCTGCAGTGAACCGTAATCGCACCACTGCACTCCAGCCTGGGTGACAGAGCAACACTCTGTCTTAAAAAAAAAAAAAAAAAAAAAAAAGTGGAATCTAAAGTGAAACACATGGATCTCTGCCTGGGTCTCAGATGAAGGACCTGGATGGGAAAATATCTCATTTGTAAGTCTACATGGGAGTGGTAACTTTTAAATTAATTTTTAAGAAATATAAATATCTTAGAAGGTATAAGGTTAACTACTAGGTAGTTCATTATTAGAACATTTCACATGCTAACAATAAAATATGATATTTTTATCCACATTACAACCAAGTTGAGGTAAGATATGAAACAGCATCTCAGTGGGGTGTAAACCTGAGTAGTTTCAAAATATGTGATGGAGAATTTGAAAATCTGCATTTACAGATTCTGCCAAAAGCAGATGGAAAATATTTGAAAAAAATACAATAATAAAATAATACAAATAAACAATACACTATAACAACTATTTACATAGCATTTACATTGTATTAGGTATTATAAGTAATCTAGAAATGATTTAAAGTATACAAGAGAATGTGCCTAGGCTATATGAAAAGACTTCACCTATTTAACATAAGGGGCTTGTGTAATTACAAATTTTGTCATGTGGATGGGGAGGGGTCATGAAACCAATCCCCCTCAGATGGTTATATCATACAACAAACGTATGGCTTGTTAAATGTCTTGTTATTTGTGTTGTTGCATATTTAAGAACAATCTCCAACAGTTTTTTCCAGCACTGGGATTTAAAAGGCCTTAGTCTACTGATAAAAGCTTTGTGCTTACCCTAAAAAGTAGTCCTCCTTTACTTCTTTTCTAGCATGTCAAGAAATAAACACCCAGGAAGACATTAGACAGCCTGTGCATATAAAAATGGCAATAAAAGAAAGCCCAAAATGCCATCTATCCAATAGAAGTAGAATGAATTGGAGGGCATTTTATATTCACTTAAATATTCAAATGATTTAAGAGGATGTCCCTAAAAACTGCCTGATATATTGGCTTTTGTCAAAAAAAAAATTCTGAATTGAAATTTGGATATGCACCAAAAGCTTCAGTCTTCAAGGACTTTTCAATTTCCTCCAGTTGGCACGTTTGGAAACTGAACGATTCAGCATATCTCTAATAAAAAAAATCATCTCCCAAGGCTCCTTTCCTATGCAGGAAAAATCAAATTAACTTCAAACAGAAGAGGTGAGATGCATACATAGAGGAAGTATCAAACTGTAACATCACTTTGCTCCAGCTCTCTAAGGTCTCCTAACGTCTACCTAGGAGAGAAATCCAAATGTTAACTCCACCCAAGATAACTCCGCAAAATATAAAGAGAAGTGTGGCTTCCAAAAGAGAATCATAGTAAATTAAATATTCCCCTATGCTCTCAGGGTTTGCATCGACAACACCATACGGTAGTATTCTGGACTTTTACTTAAGAAGTGATGACAGCAAACAAGATTCCAGGCTCTATTCAAAGGCTACAGATTGTGCAGCACCCTTGCCTTGCTAGCTGGGCAGCCATTTGAATAAGGGGATTTTTGTGCTTTGGCTGCGGAAGTTGAAACGATGCTCTGTATTGTTTGAGACATGAACTGCTGCGTGCACACCACACAACATCCCCCAGCAATGATGCATTGCACTAATATGCTCTCAGAGCGTACTCACTGGGATGTATTAGAGCAATGTATCACCAAAACACTTAACCTACAGGATGTGTTGCCACGTGAGGTGGAAATGGTTGCCAGTGATGTGTTTTAAAGATACTTTCTAATGTTTTGTATTAAATGTTTGTATTAAAGGTGATTTGGAAGACAACATTTTTAGATTCTGTTATTCTTGATCTATAGGATTCAGTGCTTTTCTCTCACACAAAAGCACTCTTACTGCAGAGCATTTTTAACAGGAAAACCCAGTAATTGAGCTTCACCTAAGTGTGACACAAAATGAATGAAGTCTGTGTGCATGGCTGTGCAATCAGCCCTGAAATTCATTTGTGGGCATAAGCCCTGGTGCTGGGCTGCATCTTCCCCAGGGTGGGCACCATATGGGATAGTGGTAGGCCCTGGGCAGAAAATATAAGAGCCAGGTGGAGATGCTCCCTAGAGGCAAAAAGCTCTCTCTGCAGGCACCTACTTCCTCTGTTCCAATCCTGCATACTTTTTAATGACAGGCTCTGTATAGCTATAGCTATGTGTGCCAAATAATTTTGATCTCTTTTTACTGCCTAATTTTATTGGATAAAAGGATGGAGTAACATTTAGAAAACTAGCAATTTACAAATTCTAAAAATAGATATTAGAGCTTCTCTTATATGTATTTTTCAGATTTGCAAAAATGTTGCTAGATATACATTTCATAAGGATAGAGTCCATATCTGCTTTGCTTACCACTTTTTCCCCAGTGCGCCATGTCTGACTTGTAGAAAGTGTTCAATAAATGTTTATTCAATGCATTAATAGTCATGCTTCCCTTTTATAGTAGACCTATTTCATCACAACTTTTTCTTTGGAGGCAAAGCATGATTTCTTTCAAACAGAATTGCCCTCTCTCGTAGCCAGAAATCAAACTGCACCTAATAATGTTACATCATGGCAGTATTTTTGAAAGAGTGGTTCTAACCTCTAGACCTTGCTTAAAGCCAACCTAGGATCTTTATTTATAAACATTTATTTATAAAAACAAGTGAAATAGAGAGCAGGGAGGGGGAAAAAGAAAAAAAAAATTGATTATTAGTAGTATTTACCAGTGCATTTTTTTTTTTTTTTGAGACGGAGTCTCGCTCTGTCGCCCAGGCTGGAGTGCAGTGGCGCGATCTCGGCTCACTGCAAGCTCCGCCTCCCGGGTTCACGCCATTCTCCTGCCTCAGCCTCCCGAGTAGCTGGGACTACAGGCGCCCACAACCGCGCCCGGCTAATTTTTTGTATTTTTAGTAGAGACGGGGTTTCACCGTGTTAGCCAGGATGGTCTCGATCTCCTGACCTCGTGATCCGCCCGCCTCGGCCTCCCAAAGTGCTGGGATTACAGGCGTGAGCCACCGCGCCCGGCCAGTGCATTTAAGCTTAATTAGATTTGTTTGAAAATATGTTTCCATATACATATTTCCAGAAAAGTCTTTATTTTGTAAAGAGATATCCACACACATGCACATAGTTAAGGCCGTAGCAGTGACTACAATTAGATAAGAAAAAATCGTATATGGTTTATATAGTTAGTGTTCTCATGTCATAATCATATTTTGTATACTGCAGGTTTTTTTTAGTTATGGTAGTGACAAATTTCTTGGTATATTTCATCCTCAGTCATAGATTTTTTTTGGCCATTTTTTACAGTGTCATATATTCTACTGTCCAATATAAAACAAAACAAAATCCTATAATTCCTTTTTATAGTTGCATTTCAAACTAATACCAGTGCATTCCTGATTGTCTTCCTATTAAACCATGTTTTTACTCTTCTTTTTTTCCCCCTCATTTCATTGTACATCATAGGTCTCCAAAATAGCTTTGATTTTAAGCCACCGAAAACAATTTTTTACTTGTAAATTCAATAGCCTCTCTTTCATTAATTACCACACACACACAAACACATGCATACCCCTTTTGAAAATGCTTCCAGTTCTCTTTTATACATTCAATATAAAATGTATGTAAAACTTGCATTGCAAAGGCTGAATTTGTTCATATCCAGCTGGGTCAGGGTATAATATGATAGTAGCTCCCTTTTTAAAGTATTGCCAATTTATATTTCTCCTAAAAGATGGCTTTCCTGATCTCCCTTTTTACTTTCTCATTCTCATCCCTCTGACATTTTCCCTCTTTACCTACTCCCTTCCCCCAACCTCCTCTGTGGTTAAGTAGCTCTTCTTTGGGGCTTTAGTAAATACTGCACCTCTATGATAGAATTTATTACATTCTTGCTAATCTTTTCCGACATTTTAATGACAAGCTCCTCATTGTCAGCAGCCAAATTCTCATCCAAAACTTGTATCTATATTCCCACTACGGCAAGTGATAGACTGCTACTATTTGGTTGTGAATTTTCTGAACCATTATTGCATTTTCAAATCTCAGCATTTTTTTCACTTAAAGATGATTCTTGGTGAGATGCTTCACATGCAGAAATCAATGAATAAGTAATGTAAGCTGAGAGACAACTCTGAGACTACTATGGGGATGTAAAAGATAAAATTAGAACATTCATTTTTCATCTTGTTACTGGCACAAATAAAATATTTGAAATTCAAAAGAAAATTCGTTAATCTGTAAACATAAAATAAGTCTCACCAACTATAATAGATAAATGTGAGTTGCATATACACTAGTTATCTACAAAAAAAAAGGTAACTGGCAAAAATATCTAATTCTACTTCTCATTCGACCTTTATGATTGATTTCCCGCAGTATCACTGTGCGGCAGCATTCCATATTTTAGTTCCTAAGATCACATTATATACAGAATTCCAGTTTTTCTTCGTTTCACTTATGTGTTTAACTGAAGAACATTACTAAGTACTTTTTCAACCTGTAGCCGAGGTTAACACTGTATAAAAATGCCAATAAAGGAGAATATACTCCATTACATTTGTTGTTATGATCAACAACTTGGGACAAATATAAAGAAAATTCTGCCATAATACATTTAGTCATGGTAATAGTACCTGACTGAAGCACACACACACACACACACACACACACACACACACACACACAATGGCATGTTTTTTGAAAGGAAATAACTAAATTAAAGTCATAGCAATCCACAATAGTGACATATGTGTTGGGAAGTCCAAGTTTTTAGGAGATGGAAGAAATTATTAAAACCGTTACTAACCAATAATTTTATCTATTGTGTGCAAAAATGTCATCTAATTATCTTTTTATTGGAGCACTTGTGCATAGATAGGTATTATAAAGTTTGACTCGAGTTCCTTAAATTATATTTAAATGTAGATTACAAGCTAGGAAAATTGACATCCAAATTTAGCAAAAATGAATAATATTTTCCTACTATAATGCTACAAAACCATTAAAGACTAAAATTTGGTACTGCTCATTCCACAACCAGTTGTTGCAGATTATTATGAGGACACAATGGCCCTAAAAATCTCCAGTTCCAATATTAAATCTAATGTTGTAGACTTTCTTGTGACTTTTGTTCTTAGAGCCCTTGAACAAAACGAAACAAACTTTCTGTTTCTCATAAATCACTCTTTTTGATTTGTTCATAGCAAGAGCATAGTGTCTTGGGCTCAGGAAAGGCTCAGTTCCAGAAAGTCTACATAGGAAGGGTTAATAAAACAACGTTTGATAGGGATAGTTAGGAGCATTCTTTTGAAGCTGCACTTGTAAAGCAAGCATATAAAATTTGTTTTAAAAATTTGTTTTGAGGTCATTGGAGATTCATATAGAATTGTAATAAATAGTGCTGAGAGATCCTGTGTGCTCATTACTCACGTTCCCTGAATGGTAACATCTTTCAAAATTATAGTACAATATCACAACCAAGGTATTTACATAAACACAATCTACCTACCTCAACTCTGATCCTCTACTTTTATACTTATGTGAATGTGTGCAGCTGTGCACATGTATATCTAATTTCATATCATTTTTATCACACATATAGGCTTGTATATACACCATCACCATCCCTCATTTTTAACAAAGTTGTATATTATGATAAATAAAAATAGTGAACTATGTTAAAGCTTTTTAATTTATATTCTAGATCTAGACAGGAATGAGATATAAATCATTCATATTATCATTATTATTTTGATTTGGGTCACTGGAAAGGCATTGATGAGAATATTACATGAATGAAATCCACACCTCCCCCCACAACTTGCTCTCAACACTGAGAGTATCTGGGGTTAGACTTCAATTAGATACCATGTAACCATCACTTCTTACCTGGAGCACACATTTCATTTTCAGATTTATTTTCCTTTAAGCTGCATTTCCCATTTGACATGCTTCTCTACAGAGATCACCCAAGACATTAATATTTTCTTGAAGTCATATGATCCGAATCTTAATGTCATAAGCCCTATCCACGAACTGTGGCTAGAGCGAAATAAGGCATCTTGTTTTGTACCAGTTTTTAAAGCAGAACAAGTGCTTTTTGGGCTACAGGACCAGGAGGAAAACTGATGATTAGCTATTGTTTTCTGATACTAAGTCTATGATGGGATTGATTACATTTTGTACTTTAATTCTAGGGGTGATGCGACTAAATAGGAAAGCCTGTATTAGACTTTTGAGACAAAAAGTCACAAAGAACCTTGATCTAATTTGGAGTGTGATGCAGGGCATGGTGGCTGATGCCCGTAATCCCAGTACTTTGGAAGGTCAAGGCGGGAGGATTGCTTGAGCCCAGGAGTTTAAGACCAGCCTGGGCAACACAGTCTCTACCAAAAACAAGCAAAATTAGTCAGATGTGGTGGCATGTGCCTAGGGTCTTAGCTACTTAGGAACCTGAGGTGGGAGGATCACTTAAGTCTGGGAGATTGAGGCTATAGTGAACCAAGATCATGCCACTGCACTTAAGTCTAGCAAGACTCTGTCTTAAAACAAATACACACACACACACACACACACACACACACACACACATATATATAGAGAGAGAGAGGAGTGTGAGAGTAGAAGAAGTGAGTTGGGAGTTCACTGTATAATGAACACAGTGAGATTCACAAGGTTGCATTACTGTCACCCAGCTTTTTCATAAATACACATGTAATATGAAGGTGAATCTAGTAGGAGAATATGACAATCCTACCACTGGAAAAAGCAATTGAATAACAGGTACCTCCTTGTCTGAGAGCTACATAAGAAAGATGGCAATGCCACTAAAGTTATCATTGAGAGGGTTATATTTTCTGATGGGGGGTTCTCAAGAAAAATGTTTTAAAGCAGCAAGGAGATTTTTCTAATTGAAATTATTTATTTCCTTTAATTTATTTGCTTTATTTCCTTTCTTCCATGATCTTTTCCCATGACGTTTGAGAACAGTTCTTCTTCTTCTTTATATTTCCCTCACATTTCAGACTAGCTAGTTACATGAAATAAATATTCAATAAATATTTATAGAATTATATCATGCCTAAATTTTGTATTTCCTGAAGAAAACTCATATCCATATTTTAAAAGAAAACAGAAGTTGGAAAACAGACTTGCAAATTATAAACTCAGAAATCAAAGTCATCCAATGTATGATGCTGGATCTAATTTTTAAGTTTAGTTCTGTTGTTTATTGCAAGCGTCCATCCTTCCTATAAATCCCCACACCTACACCTACATCCATTAACAAAGCTAGTTGAAACCCACAAGGATCTGGGTTTTAATATGTTTCAAAATAAAATCATTTAAAAATGATCAGACATTAATTCAACACATTGGTGTTAATTAACTAAGGTCTGAAAATGTCTACAATTATTTTTAGTTGTTACTTGATTAACATATCACTATTATTTTCTCTAGAAATAAAATTCAGTGGGACAGATTATGAGACACTTCTGACTCACCTAGTTCTCCAAAAGATGCTGGAACAGAGTGCTACATATGAACAAAAAAAGTGTAAAGAGAAAGAAGGTTGGAAGAACGTAGAGGGGTATATGCTGGGCAAAAGACTAGCCAACCCAGTAGTCAACACATCCTAGATATCTGAAAACTGAGCTTTCCCGCTCCTTTGTGGGAGTCTGGTTCAAGGGGGTATTGTTCTCTCTCCACTGCCTGTCTCCTCATGAATCATCTGAGCAGAAGGGCTTATTTCCATGCTATGTTCACAGATACTACACTGTCTAGAACACTACTGGGTCTAAATACATACTAATGAAAATAATGGAGAGAAATTAAATGTAAGTTGCTATAGTCCCAAAAGAACTCTTAGAATATGGCCATACACATGAGTAAATTACCTTAATCGAAGGTAATATAACCTTGAAAATGTAACAATTCCTTTAATATTATTAAAAAAATACTTTTTTGGAAGAGAATATTCTATGCTGAAACAAATCAACAGAATTATGAATTTCGGATTTGATGTTCAGCATTCTCATTTACATTTGACACCTATAAAACAGAAATATATAAATTTGTGAATAGATAGAAATTCCCTAAGGACAGTGATTTTTGTCTGTTTTATCTGCTGTATTTCTTGAATTCTATTGTCTGGCACTCCAACATATATGCTGAATGGATTTATAGTTAAAAATAAAAATGTTTGGCTAGTGAAAATACTATTTCTTGGCCTATACTTTTCAGGTTAATGTGGCAGCACCTCATATCTATGCATGCCAAAAGCGTAATAGTGATAATTCAAATAATAATATTCATATTGCTATTCCCACTTTATTGGATAGCTTATGTTTCTCTCTTCAAATAATTAAAATTCAAATAAATTAAAACTGGCCATATTTCATCATCCCTCAGATTCATAGGTAATATAAAGGATAAATTAGTAGCCCAGTAAGAGACAACTAAAAGGTTGAATTTATTGCTGTTTGCAACCAATAAGTATGGGCTGAGTTCTTAAACAAGAGTTTTCTGTGAATTTTTTTATTAGGTGCAAAGGGAACTAATGAGGAAAAATAGGTTTAAATTGAAGGTGAGAATTTGGAGGGGTCATGAGAAAGAATGTCATGATGATGAGGGAATGGTACTAGCAAAAGTCTTTGGAGTCTTTTGAGAGTGTCAAGGACAGAGTGGGCAGTTACCGGTTCTGGACAATAAGACATCCAGCTAGAAATGATGGAGCCAAACCAGGTTATCTTTAAGAGCTCAAATAGAGTAACTGATTTATCCAAGAGCATACAGTTATTTAGAGGTAGACTCAAAACTATATGCCATGTATATAAACTAGGTGCACTTGGAACCACGGGCTAGGCCATGGTGGAGAATGACATCTTAAAAATAAAAATTAAAAAAGTTATGCTATATACATAGTAAAATTTCACTCTAGTATATCATCACAGAGAGAATATGGCTTTTCTGATATAAATAGACATAAATTAGTGAAATCTGTTTGAGAACATACAAGCCACCTGTTCGCAACAATTCAGTTTTGTTAATAACCAAGAAGATTTGGTTGATCTTCAGAGAGGTTTCTTAGCTGCAGGATTAGCTAAAGGATTCCTTGCTATAAATTGCAGCTTTGATTTGAAATATTAGTAATAGATGGCTAACACCTTTCAGATCCTAAAAATAAGTAATAAAAATTTACTTTGCAGGGTACAATGGCTCATTCTTATAATCCCAGCACTTTGGGAGGTGGAGGATGGCTTGAGCCCAGGAGCTCAAAACCAGTCTGGGCAATATGCCAAATACCCTTACATGTGGTCCCAGCTACTTGGGAGGCTGATGTGGGAGGTTCGCTTGAGCCAGGGAGGTAGAAGTTGCAGTGAGCTGAGACTGTGCCATGCACAACAGCCTGGGTAAGAGTGAGACTTGTCTCAAAAAAAAAAAAAAAAAAATTACCAGTTGAAAGAAAGTAAAAGAAAACAAAATAGCATAAAACAAAAATAGCAAAAAGGAAACAACTACAAAGAGAGACAGGCGAAGTCACTAGCAAAACTAGCACATAAACATAGTCTACATAGCATCTCAGTCCTTTATTAACCACATTTTGGGATCTGCCAGAAAAAAAAAAAATCAAAGTATCTTATATATTTAGGTTTGTGTTTATTTCTAAAATACTTACATGATAAAAGTACTTCCTCATATCAAAATATTAAAACACTTCTGATGGCTTCCAGATCCCCCGCTGAACCATATGGTTTAAGCTGGGTTTAAGTTGCCCATCAACCCCCACAATAGCTATCAGAACCAAACCCATGTACCTTACTTCACAGCTGTCATCCACTTGCAAGAATTCTAATGTCCAATCACAGTACACTTGGGTTATTTCCCTAAGGAATCCACACTTTGTATTGTCTCTCTCCCTCTCTTTCTTCTCTCTTTTCTCTCTGGCCCCATTATTCATTCAATACTTTCACCTCCCACCTTTTTTTTTTTTTTCTTTTATAGACAAAATCTGCCTCTGTTACCCAGGCTGGAGTTCAGTGGCATGATCTCAGCTCACTGCAGTCTCAAACTCCTGGGTTCAAGCGAGCCTCCCACTTCAGCCTCCCAAGTAGCTGGGACTACAGATGCCTGGCTAATTTTGTTTTTAATTTTAATAGAGACAAGTTCTCACTATGTTGCCTAGACTGGTCTCAAACTCGTGGGCTCAAGAGATTCTCTTGCCTCAGCCTCCCAAGTGCTGGAATTATAGGTGTAGGCCACCACACCTAGCCCCTCTACCTTTTGACCTGACTAACCTACTCACCTTGCAGAACTCATTGGTACATCAAAGCTGAAAAACCTTCCCTAGCATTCTCCTCTGGGATTCTTGCAGAACCAAGGGTGTACCCCTAACAAAGACTGACAATGGACTGTTGCATTTGTCTCCATATCTGCCTGTTTCCACAAGGAATGTTACATTTACTGAGGTTAGAGACTACATCATGTTAATTTTTGTATCTTACTGCCTAGCACAACACTTGATATATAGGGGTAGTCATCTAATATTTGAAGACTGAGTAAATAGTTAAGATTTATTGAGCACCTTCTGTACCTGAAGTGGTACAGGCATTGCACTAAGGATATTATATTGAAGGTTCACAGAATCTATCAATTTCTTCTCCACATTCTAGAATTTTCTTTGAAGACCCCGACCAGATGTCCTAGCCCTCACCATCTTCCAACTATCAATAGTTAGTTAGTCATACCACTGGCACATGCAAAAAGTAAGATAATGATACTCAAAATATTAAAATAAAATTATTATAAGTATCTCTTCCACTTTATCATGTGCTTAAAATCCCTGATTTATTTACCTCACCTTGACCTCAAGTGACTAGTGAAGAGCTGGACATTTGGTTGGAGCCCAGTAAATGTTTGGTGAATCACAATCATGACATTGACAAGATTCTAGTGATCTTTTTCCTATTCTAAGGATACAGAAATAAAAGTCAACCCAGTACACTGCATTAGTATGTCCTTGAAAAATTCTGATTTCTAGTTTGGGCCTCAGGATACTTTTGAAGGAGAGTTAAGAGGTTATGTCTTGGAATTAGGAGAGAAACAATTTCACCATAAATCCCCAAAGATAATGGGTTCAAAGGTATGCTGCCCTAAGAAAGTTCTTTTATTTTTGTTTGAGGCAAGCAAAAAACTATCCCTTCATATCAATATGCTAAAAAGAGAAAATACTAAGTTGTTTGTGTGGCCATATGTTCCTATATTTCTAGGTCAGTCTTGATCAAATACTTTTCTTCCATGCACCCCATAAATACACTTGTACTCATCAGCCCATCTGTCCTGCTTTCCTTCGCTTGGAAAATGTGGTCATTGTGAAGGTTCTATTTATTGCCTACCAACCATCTATAGTTTCTTTTTTTGTGTTTAACAATTTAAAAATTATTTACACTCCCTTTCTGAACAAAAGGAATAAATGGGCAGCTATTGGCAAAGAAGATAAATATGATGAGCTATTCTATGTTGACATCAAATGACTTAGCAAACTGCAAGTGGTGGAGAAAAGAAGAGTAGGTTTTCTCCTCTTAGATAAAGGGTTCTCTGTTACCTTAGGTTGGTAAACCAAAATGAACTTGTCTTGGAAGGTACATGGCCGGTATTGCTGCTGCCACTATAGTTTGGTATGCTGGTTTAAATGCTGCAACCACAGTATATCTATATGAATGTGATGGAAATACAAGAGTTCTGAATCTCAGTCCCACATAGAAATGAGAAGGTAAATGTATTCCACACACAAAATAAAATAGATGAATAATTCTGGGATGTTCTCGAGTGTGGCATATAGTCACTGACATGGTCACTGCTGTGTTTGATGCTGTGCTTCTTAACTTGAGTCGTGTACACAAACTTCTTTTTTATAAAAATAAAAGTTTTAGGTCCCTATGAATAAATTTACATACCTTACCCTCTTCCCACAGATCCTGAGCATTCTGATTTGAAAAAATAATGTAATAGTGGTTTAGCCCATGAATTCTAGTATCAGGTCTGGATTCAGTGTTCTGTGCACTTAGTAACTGCAAAACCTTAGGCAAGTTAAACTTTCTAAACCTCAGTTTCTCCATATATAAGACTGGAACAAAAAAAAAAAAAGAAAAGAAAAGAAAAAAAAACAAAACAAACAAAAAAAACACACACTAACCTTAAGTAAAATAAGCCAGACACAAAAATATGAATATTGTATGACTCCACTTATATGTAGTATCTAAAGTAGTAAACTCCAGAGAAACAGAAAGTAGAATGATGGTTACCAGGGGCTTGTGGGAGAGGAAAATGTAGTGTTGTTTAATGGATGTAGAATATCAGTTTTACAAGATGAAAAGGTTTTGGATATCTGTTGCTCAACAATGTGAATATACTTAACGCTAATGAATTATATACTAAAAAATGGTCAAGATAGTAAATTTTATGTAATTTGCTTTTTATGATTAAAAATAATACATGCCCAACAAGATTATAAGAAACACTAAATTTAAAATATGAATATAAAGTACTTTACCTAACACTTGGCAAAGTCAATCCACTTTATAAATAGAGGCTATTGAAAATGAGGTAATCAAATTTTTCAAAAGCAGTAAGCACAGAGAAATTTCTACTGGTTCAGTAAACAATTTTCTTTTCCCAGTCACCGTTTTAGTTGGTTGTTGATGGGGCCTCAGTCAAGAGGAGCAGTGTACTCACTCATTCAGATGATTCATTCATACTGCCAGCTTCAGAGATTGCCATGAACCCTCTTCTTTTAGTGAAGCAGTAAGTGGTAACTTAAAAAGTGCCAGACTCCTAAGAGGGGTCATTGAGTTACATTTGGTCCCATCCACTCAGGCATTCTCGTAGGCAACAACCATTTCAAAAAACTTACTGAGCAGAGCCACACAGATTTTCCTTCTTTTGGAGAAAATGGGCTGGTTACATGTCTGTTATTTGAAGCAAGAAGCCAAAGTCCTTCTCAAATTGACTCCCACTCTTACCTCGCTGATACATCCTTTCTCACTTAATTTGCTCTATCTACATTAGCCTTTTTGGGATGTCTGAAATGCCCCAAACTTACTTACCCTCCAGGGTGTTTGCACTTGCTCTTCTTTCTACCCAGAACGTTCTTCCTCAATATAGCCACAAGGATCACCCTCATGCCTTCTTCAAGTTTTTGCTCATATGTCACCTTTTCAGTGTAGCTCTGTGTGACTATCTTATAAAAATAATTGCTACCATCTTATTCTTCTCACTGAGGGATGTATACTGAATTATTTCCACAGCAATAACATCCACAGATAAATTATATATTTTAAAAATTTATCTAGTGTCTGTCTCCTTCCAGTATAGTACAAGCTCTGTAAAGGTAGGAATTATTTTCCCTTTTGTTCCCTATTGTATACCAACCTATAATAGTGTCTGGTATAAAGTATGCACATACTAAATATTTTTTAATGAGTGAATGTATTGGTTCAAGCCTTATTCAATATACTAAAAAAAAACAGTAGACTAATCAAAAGTATTCTCC
The DNA here is from genome assembly GCF_043159975.1 of Macaca nemestrina. Lineage (NCBI taxonomy): Eukaryota > Metazoa > Chordata > Mammalia > Primates > Cercopithecidae > Macaca > Macaca nemestrina. Next base: position 50,800,257 of record NC_092137.1, read on the forward strand.
TCACAAAAGAAATATCTAAGAAAAATTAGTTAGTGACTTCACTAGCATATCCTTATTAAGTTATTTTACATTAAACTCAAGCCCTTTTCCACTTCAGTGAGAGTTCTTCTGTTTCTCTACCACTTCCCTAAGTGGAAGGGGTTGGAAAACATAGAAGCTAATATCTCGACAGTTGTTGAAACCAATTTGGGAATGGAGAGGTACAGGTAGATAAATGTAGTTAATAATATATTCATTTATAATAATACAAATTACCTGTTATGGTAATTAGCTTTATGAAAATATTCCTTAGATTCTTGGTTTATACTGGAAAATAAAATGTTTATAAATATTATTAAACTTGCCATTGGTGCCAATACATTGCTTCTCTTCTGTATTAGGAAAGAGAATTTCCAAAGAAATAATATACTAGAAAGAATTCACAACAGTGAGACATAAATCCTGAGTTCCAATGCCAGTCTTGTCTCTACCCAGCTCCCTGACCTTCGGTGAGACACAGTCTTTTGGTGTGTCTGGCTATAACAGTAGGGTCTTGCTGCAAACCTACTTAACTCCAATGAGCCTCAATTTCCTCATTGGTGAAGTGAACATAAGAATCCCTGTTTTTTCCAGGCATGGTGGCTCACACCTGTAATCCCAACTCTTTGGGAGGCTGATGTGGGCAGATCACTTGAGACTAGGAGTTTGAAACCAACCTGGGTAACATGGTGAAACATCATCTCCACTAAAAATACAAAAATTAGCCAGGCATGCTGGTGTACACCTGTGGTCCTAGCTACTCGGGAGGCTGAGGAGGGAGGCTCACTTGAGCCCAGGAGGCAGAGGTTGCAGTGAGTCATGTTCAGGCCACTGCACTAGAGCCTGAGCGACAAAGCAAGACCCTGTCTTTAAAAAAGAATCCCTGTTTTCCGTATCGCAGAAAGTTGCCTTGTAACCAAAAATCAAGACTCATACCGGTGATATGCCAGGTGAAGTTAAGTGGTTCAAAAACTGTATTTAATTTCTGAATTATAGTTATTTGGATGTGTACTTGGAGGGAGAAAAAGTATAACTAGCATATTAAAATTGTAATTTTATGAATAATATTTAGGATGAGATTAATATCAAAGGTAAATTGCTTAAATGTAAAATATTAATTAAATGATAAGGTAGATAATACATATATATGTCCCAATTATGAAAGTGGTATACACACAAATGGGGTTGGGAAAAAGGCCCGTGAGAATCAGTTTTGATGGTTTGTGAATTTTCTTTCCAAAGTTAATAATACAAGCCAGGATAAGATTGTATTAATATATTCAGACAAATATAAACAAAATATCAAAAAATGTAAATAATATGTAGTATTATGATTATTTTAGTAAGAAATTATCTTCTTTATGACTGTCTATTATATTCTAGGCACTCAATAAGCCTAGGCATTTTATCTGTTAGCTAAATGCTTACAAGCAAACTGACTGCAATTGAGTTAGAGCAAGTTGATTGTTTCCTACATCACACATACAGGCCATAAATCCAGTTCTGCTGATTCCAGGCTATGTTCTAGGAGAGTTAAAATTTTAGAAACAGCATCCATAATTCAATAAATATATATTTTAAAAAATCCAAACAGCAAATTCTGCAAATGAATAAGCCGCCTTTTTTTTTTTTTTTACCTGCTCCTGATGGCTCCCTATGGCAATACTGTGGTAAAACAGAATCTGAGCCTTATCAATATGAAATAATAAAAATAACATTATTAAACTAAATAGTAATTGTGACATTGGGTCTTTGACACAGCTCAATGATTCTGCACCTCATGAAATCATATATTTTAATGGGAAGTGTGTAGAGCATATACAGTGTTTATAAACATTGTGACAGTATAGGAAATAGCTGACAGAAACCCTAGAGTGCTTAATGTCTGACTCGTCCGACTTCATCCATTACTGAAAAATGTGTAATGGTAAAAATGTGCCTTCAGTCAGTTATAGTATTTCTGTTCTAGTCTGTTCTCGTCTATTTATTGGCTTTTTGGAGTTTACTTAGTTACCTATTTTCTCTGAGTCTTAATTTTCTCAGATTAATGAGAAATTAGTTATATCTTGTCTGAAAATAGAAGGGAGAGATCTAACTGTTGTCTGTTTCTTAGGCATGTTCACCGTCATCAGACTGTAAGCACCATGTCAAGTCAGAAACCATTAGGTTTCATTCATTATTATATCCTTAATACATGGAATACAGCAGATTTTTTATAAGTATCTGAATGAATACATACACAAATGAATAAATGTATTTATGGAACACTTGTCATGTGACAATTACTGTTTAAGGTTCATTGTTCAAGCATGAAGCACAGTAAAATAAATGAAGACAATATGTCAGTTTTAAAACCCCTTGTAAATGTAAAATGCTACAAAAGCATTTTTAGAGTTTCTAAAAATCATTTACTTACATGCAGTTTTAAATCAGAGTCCTCAAATAAGTTCTGAATCACAGATTTTATCAAGATTGTATTTACTTTTTTAAAAATTGAGTTTTATGCTGCTGTGGTTATGGAATGTGCTTGTACTATATATATATACTGTTTGATGTAGCTCTATAAAATGCTGGTTCTTTATAATATTGCTTATGAACTATTTTGTTTAATGCCACTACATCTATGAAACATTATAAACTATTCTGTTAGTATGCACAGCTTTTCCCATGACCTTCATACTTTTATATATCTAAGCAATGACAGCGTGGGAGAATGTATTGCATTCCCCTGGACAACTAACATTAACTCACTGTTACAGACCTAATGTTTGTGCCCCCTCTCCACCCATATTCAGATATTGAAATCCTAACTCCCAGTGTGATGGGGCCTTTGGGAAGTGATAAGCTCATGAGAGTGAAGATTCATGAATGTGATTAATTACTTCCCTTATAAAAGAGAGCCCAGAGAGCTCCCTCACTTCTTCTGCTATGTGAGGATACAGTAAGAAGACGGACGATTATGAACCAGAAAATAGGCCCTCACCAGACACTGAATCTTCCAGAGCCTTCATCTTGGACTTCCCAGCCTCTAGAACTGTGAGAAACCAATATTTGTTGTTTAAGCTGCCCAGTCTATGGTATTTTTGTTAAAGCAATCTGAATGGACTAAGATCTCAACATACTCTAAATACTCTCAGCAATTAGCTCACCATACTCTAAATAATCTAGCTCCCTACCCTGAATTGAAAATGTTATGTTCCAAACAAGTTTTCCTCCACTGGTCTCTGTTTTTTATGAAGTGTTTTGACATAATGGTTGACAAAATATATACAAATATTACTGATCAACATGCTGCAAAGAAAACAGAAAGTGCCCACAGTACTCCAGGGGTTCAACTACCAATCCAGTGGGGAGATGAAATAGAGTAGAGCTGGTTCTTTGAGGTCAGGGACTGAAGTCTATTCAACATTTTATCTGAGCTTGTTGTTTATTCAACATTTTATCTGAGCTTAGTTTCTAGCACGTAGTAAAATGTCTAATGACTCGACAAAGGAAAAAAAAAATAGATATCTAAGATAAGAAGGGCTATTAGTATAAAGACTCTGAAGCTGACTTCCTCTTCATAATTAGGACAGTCATGGAAAGTTCTACCATATACCATATATCTGATAGATGAATGATAGATAGACAGATAGACAGATAGATAGATAGATAGATAGATAGATAGATAGATAGATAGATAACTAGTCAGATCTTTAAAAATGGACAGATAATGACCTACAGAAAGGAAAAATAGGCCAAACAATGATAGTGATGTAAAAAAATGTGGGTCCCAGGAAGTTCTGAGTTTTCTATTTTAATTTATCATAATGCCTATGATTTCCTTCCTCTCTGAAGTTTCATCACATCTTATTCCAGTTCTCTTCTCTGCTATTGTGATTGTGTCCTGTTTCAGTGGCTCTTCCCAAGGGGGCTGACGACAGCGAGGCCTCTGTGCTGTGCTGGGGAGGAGGGTGACCCCTATCTGGGACAGCACATGGTTCTCTTCCCTCAGTGGATGCTGCCAAAGCCCAGCAGGGAAATGCGCCCCAGTGTGCATGCTAAACACAAGTTAGGCGCCCTTCAGCGAAGATTTAGGCTTGGCTTCCTTCCCTTGGCTATTAAGCTACATTCCCACAGAATTACTACATGTCTGAGGTTTCTAAAACCTTTTGTGTGGATCTCAAACAGTTACTGTGTTGGATCCAAATTTCGACCTTGGTTAAGCAATTCTCAAATCCGTTCCAAGCTGCCCCAGGCAGTGATGCTCCAAGGACACCCGATGAAAGGAGGAGATAAGAATAACCTCTACAGCTTGGTGATGACCTATTGTGTGTCAGTCACCAAGCTCTACTCTTCGCATGAGGCATCTCACTTAATCCTTACTATAAACTGTGCTTGCTAACTACTATGACTACTCTTATTACCACTAATTTACAGATGATGAAATGATAGTTTAAGGAAATTAAGAAATTTGTTCAAGTTATACAACCAATAAGTATTAAAGTCAGATTTGAAACTCTAGCAGTAGACTTCCACAGTTGGCAAGGGCCGGAGCAAATGACACCAGAGTGATCTAAACAGCCTGAATCATAAGAAAAGCCATCAATCCAGCACATAAACTGTCTGCAGTCTGTGCATCCCAAAAGACAAAGGGAAAAGTAGTAGGCCATGTTTCTTTACAGATGTAGGTGGCAAGTCTATGAGCTCAGAGTCCCTATGTGAGGAGAAACAGAAGTTCACCAAACAGAGGGTAGGAATGTTCTCTTAGCTTGTGGCAGGCAATTTAGTCAGGGGAGGTAACTTTTGGAACAGAGCTTGCTCTTGGCTTAGGGAATAAAAAGTGAAAAGACTTCCAAGGACTCCTTCAGGTTCTCTCCTTACATAGCGTAATGAAGGCTATCACATTCAGGGCTTAGACTTCACTGATTTATAGACCGTAATCTATTGCAGTGAGCTTCACTGTTTTGATTCTTTTTTTAGTACAGGTATCTAGTTCAGGGGAAAAGGTGCTCAGCATGAGAACCTTTGTGTATAGTTCGAGTACGTGGTTAGAGAAAGCTTAGAGAAAAAATTTTGGGAAAACAATTTTGTCCAAGTGCAGAGAACAAAACTTGCATTACAGCACCAGCAGCAGAAAGCTTGTCATAAAGATGGGGAAGCGGAGCAGTTTCCCAGAGCACTTTATTTAGGAAGGCCTCCTAGCCAAATGGACCAAAATCAATGTGGCGATCAATAATTACTACTCTAAAAAGCCCCTGGCATAGGCCAAATGAATCACTCTTTCCTCTCCCTCCACCTTGATGCTCTGCTCTCAATCACTACAAAAATGAAATTCTCTCAGATCAGAGTCTGTAGTTTTTGTGAACAAAGTCATTGATTGCTGATCGTGTGTTATTTGTTGTGGAACTTACAAAGTTAAGCATGATTAGGTGAATGACTACTGTGGTCGGATAAAAAAGGTTATCCAATTTTATTTAAATGCACACAAATATGTTTGGAGCATATTTTCTTCATTCCAGTCAGCCCAGCTCTGCCTCAGTGCTTTGACAAATGAATTGGAAATGAACACATGGAGTCTGTCATCTAGTCCCAGCAGGGGACTACTATGATATTCTTAAAGGGCACTGAATTTACAAGCATGTATATTTCTCTCATATTTTTCTATCTTTAGAATAGAAAATAAACTGTGAGGTATAAAAATATGGTAATTCAACTTGTCTCTTTGATACTATCAATTTTAAAAGCCATCAAATAAGAAGATTTAGATGAAGAAAAGGAAAACACTTTATGAATCAAATAGGCTGAAATGCAATATTATATTTGGGGGTATATCTGATCCCTGCAGTTAGTGTTCTTACAGAGTAGATTTTGTGTATTAATTGTGCAATGCTATTTTATTTGCTGCTTGCAAAGGGGAAGGTGATCAAAATTATTTTGAATTCTTTAAAAACATTTATATATTTTGGTCATGTTTTAAAGATAAAAGAAGTGTTTTAAATAGCACATGATAGTTGTTATTATATCCAACATATCTATGCTGTTAAAAACATCTTATTGTATGACATATATTGTAAATTTTAAAGAAAAGTAACTATCATATGCTTACAGTTGAATAAGGATGATACCCTTGATACCTTAGCCTCTGAAAAGGTATAAGATAAAAATTATAAAAAAGAAATATATTAATAAACCTTGATACATTATTTAAAATTTGCTGTCTGAAACAATGATATAAACAGTTTTGATTTTGCTTGACACTTCTCCTTCCTGCCGCCATGTAAATGAAGAAGGACATATTTGCTTCTCCTTCCACCAGGATTGTAAGTTTCCTGAGACCTCTTCAGCCATGCTGAACTGAGAGTCAATTAAATCTCTTTCCTTCATGAATTACCCAGTCTTGGGCAGTTCTTTATCCCAGTGTAAGAACAGACTATTACAGATATAATTTACTGCATATCACAACTATAGATATTCCCATACAGATAAGGTATATTTGCATTTTTAAATGTATGCTTGCGTTTCCTTGCTTTTGTGGTTCATATTTGGTAGTGAGGTATATCAGTCATATGGTCATATTTACGTAAACTGAAACCTAATTCATATGTTTCTAAGTTCCTGCACCCTAAAAATATCAAAATGCGTATCAGCACTATCAGGGAACATTTAGCACCTGTAGGCATAAGTATGGGTGAGTCATAGAGGAAGTCATTTGCTCCAGATCATTAAACATGGAAGAAAGGCCTCCGATAACTTTATTACACATGATAATGTGTGCTAGGCTAAGAGAGACTCATTAAACCAAAAAGCAAAACCTTCTAATAAAGAGCTGAAGCTGAAGGGAAAGACTAAGAAATGTCTCTTTCTAAGGCCCCTAGAAATAGTATAAATGAGTTGTGTGCTACCTAATCATTGAAGAAAAAAGATACATTTATATTTTAGTTCTTGATTCTATTCATGCTGACAGCATTTTTAATCCTATAAAGAGAGGACAATCCTGGGGACTTCCTTGTTTTCCCTTTTTGCCATCTTTCACCATAGCTTGTTCTTATCTCCTGTCTTACTCCATCCTATCTCAACATCAGGGGTGATTCTCATACTGCTTAGGGCTAATCACTCCACAGTGCTTTAAATCCAACTCATTCATTCATTATCCATTTTGTGTCTTTGTCCAAGGTACTCTCTGAGCACTGACAGGAATTCTAAAATGAGTAAGAGTCGACCTCTCTTCTTAAAAAAATCAAGGAAAACAATAGTGAAACACCAGAACGGAGATCTTATCTGCACATCCAGATTGGGAAAGCTGGTATGCTGGAGAGCAAGAACATGGGGTGTATATTTTTATGAGGACCTGTGGCCACCTAGAATAAAACAGTAAAGAGGGTTTTTGAAATGATGGAGAGACCTCAGTGTGCTGAGTGTAAGATACTTGCCCAAGAAAGAGGAAAGAGGAATTTTTCTTAGGTTGTGACCTGATTTGACAGAAAACATATTCTGGGTTTTGGAAGAAAGAAGGAATTTGTTCTCTGGTTATTATTATTATTTAGATATGAGATGCTTTGGGTTATGCAATTTTTCTCTGGGCTACTTTTTTGCAAGAAGTGGGGCATGCTCCAAATTCCTTGATTATGATTTATGGACCAGGGTTAAAAAAACAAACAAACAAACAAAAAAAACACCTCTTCTCCTATTCCAGCTTGACCCTTCCCCTCTACCTTTGCTACAGGTGAGAGAAGCACTAAATCACAAATAAGAGCCAGAGGAACATTAACAGAATTGCAAATATGCCAGGTCAGCATTTGAGGCTATGAGTGTGGCAAGTCCTCCTGGACAGATAGACCTGAGATTAATGGAAACTGATCAAAGACAAGTACCCGGGAAGACCGATTCCAGGAAGATTGGAATGGCTGCCTCAGAAAATGCATATCACCTGAAATTCTGCCATGGAAAGGGAGAATTTGAAGGCCTAAGCCTCTCAGCTGTTTTTTGACTAAAGTCAATTATGACTTTAGTTTCTACTGCCATTATTATCTATGTTCCTTAATAATTCTCCACCAGTTCTGCTGTAGTAAGGGTAAGTGAGAACCAAAATGCTAAAACAATGCAAAAAATAAATAAAAACTAAAATGTAAGAATAAACACTATGTTATAGAGGCTCTTAACTTTCCATCAGTTTCCATTTCTGTCTCCTAATGGCTCCCCCAACAATTTCTTGGTTATTTCCTCTGAGAACACTAACTTTGCATAAGCATATTTATTTCTAGATAGAGTAGACTGGTTTTCACATTTGTTTTGATGGCACTGTTATGATCAGGCGTTAGAAGCTTCTCCTCAGTCTTTTACTTCTTCCAGCAATGACACTCCTTCTCTCTCTTTTTGCTCATTGCCAACTTTCTAAGAAAAACAACCAAATACAAATGCATTGTTTCTTTCTCTTCTTCATCCACTCTTCATAATCTCTTACAATCTGAGTTCTTTGGACAAATGCTTTTTTTCCAAAGATGATTCCACTACCTCACACTACCTTTTCTCAGATCTTTGTTCTTTCTCACATCTTCTCTGTCTTTTATAATAGTTGTCTATATAATTCACAATCTATCCCATGTTATTAAAAATTGCTGTGCTTTGGAGAATCTTCTATGTGTTTCTTTGTCAAGGTGCACCATTTCAAATTGCCAGAATAACCCTTTGTTATCCTACTCCCCTTTCACAGAGAAATCACATTGAAAGAAATTATGCAATTTGCCAAAACTGCTGGACTTGGGTTTGGAATACAAACATCTAATTCCAGATCTCTGACTCTCTCCACTATTCCACTGTGTCTAGACAGTGATACTGTGTAGTTCACAATAATTTTATTACAACTACTAGAAGGGCTCAGCCAGGTCAAAACTACAAACAAAAAGCTTTGTATCTAGCAGAACAGATGGTGAGGTTTGCCTGTTCTCCCTCGGAGAAGAGACCCATCTGCCTAACTGGCTGGGCAGCCTTCAGGAGCCCCACCTGATATGGACATTCAGTAGGGATTTCCCTAGTCTGTCTGGAAAACGAAATCTTTTTGGATTGCTCCTGAGGTGTTTATGGTGAACATGGGAAAATTCCTAGGACATGATTCTTTTCTTTTTTTTTTTTTTTGACCCAGTCTTGCTCTGTTACCTAGACTGGAGTACTGTGGCATGATCACAGTGTAGTGTAACCTCTGTCTCCTGGACTCCAGCAACCCTCCCGAGTAGCTGGGAAAACAGGCATATGCCACCATGCCCAGTTAATATTTTTGTACTTTTTGTAAGGATGGGGTTTCACCAGGCTGATCTCCAACTCCTGGCCTCAAGCTATCTGCCTGTCTCAGCACTCCCAAAGTGCTAGAATTTCAGGAATGAGTCACCGTGCCTGGGAGGACATGCTTCTTAATGAACAAAGTCATATGAAGGGTCTTGTCTTGAGGAGGGACCTGGCTCTGTCTTAGGTTGTAGTTGGGTCTCTGTTATAGCTACCTTGGAAGAGACTGACCCTCTAGCCATATCACAATATCCCAAACCTTTGATTGATGTGTGAGGAGGGATACAGTCTCTCTTATTTACTACTACAGCAGCCTGAGGATCTACTTTCAAGAATCTATCTCATCCTCTCCAGCCATAAGGCCCCCTCTCAAGCTATCTCCTCTTATGTTAACTGTCATTCAGCTAGTGCCCTACCCTGGGATACATCCCTTCCCTTCTGATGTCTTCTCTTCCTTGTCTTCTCTTCATTCCTTCATTTTCTAAAGTGGGTGCATTTCAATGTCCTGATGGTTCTGGTTTTTCCCACGTCTCCTCATTAAACTTCCCAGAATGGGCATGGCATATCCGAATGTTCAACACCTCCTCCATGTGAATGGCCCCTAATCTCTCTCTTGAGAACCTGTTCTGCATTCCTCTTTACCTACAGGTTTCTTAAACACTGCAAATACAGGTTTTCTTATTTGCTGCTCAGCAGCCAACACACATTGAGAATGCTGCTCAGTATCCAATAAATGTTTATTGAGAAAATAAATGACTGAGTCTAAAAAAATGATTGAGTCTCCCCTTGTCTGTCATTACCTTTCCTGGTAAAATGCCCATTCCCGGTTGGGCACAGTGGCTCACGCCTGTAATCCCAGCACTTTGGGAGGCTGAGGCAGGCCAATTACCTGAGGTCAGGAGTTTGAGACTGGCCTGGCCAACATGGAGAAACCCCGTCTTTACTAAAAATACAAAAATTAGCCGGGCATGGTGGCAGGCACCTGTAATCCCGGAGGCTGAGTTGCAGTGAGCCGAGATATGCCATTGTATTCCAGCCTGGGCAACAGGGCAAAACTCCATCTCAAAGAAAAAAAAAAAATCCTATATCCTCAATACCTCCACCCTGTGAATTTATAGAACAAATAAATGAATGAGTTCAAATCAAAACTAAATTTTGCCTGCCCTTATCCAGTACTCTTCCTGCTACTGCACTATCATCAAAGCACAGAGGAGGGAAACAACCTTTAGAATCACATTGATTTAGTTTGCATCTTTGTTCCATCTCTTAACAGGAGGCAGCCTTGGGCAAGTTACTTAGCTTCCTTGAGCCTTCTCTATAAAGAAAAAAAATAAAATAAATTAACCTTTTTAAATCAGAAAGAATAATTACTCTCCAAGTCTACTGTAAAGATTAAATAGCATGTGTAAAATGCCCCAAAGCACCATGTATACACATACTTATAAGCTGTAATCCTATCTAATCCTAACTTTCATATATATATATACTTTTTTTTTTTTTTTTTTTTTTTTTTTTGAGAAAGAGTCTCGCTCTGTCTCCCAGGCTGCAGTGCAGTGGTGCAATCTTGGTTCACTGCAACCTCTGCTTCCTGGGTTCAAGTGATTCTCCTGCCTCAGCTTCACAAGCAGCTGGGATTACAAGTGCCTGCCATCACACTCAGCTAATTTTTGTTTTGTTTTGTCTTGTACTTTTAGCAGAGACAGGGTTTCACCATGTCGGCCAGGCTGGTCTTTAACTCCTGACCTAAAGTGATCCACTCGCCTCAGCCTCCCAAAGTGCTAGGATTACAGGCGTGAGCTACCATGCCTGGCCAACTCTCCTATTTCTTTTAAAGATACATCAACTATCTCATTTAACACTTACAAAAACCCTATCTGTAGATACTTCTATGTCTCCACCTTACAGATGAGAATCAGAGGGACTGAGAAAATGACTTATTTGCCCAAGGTCACACAAAAATAAAATCCTAGGCAGTATCACTAGAGTTCATGTAAGAAACATTCTTAGATTGCAAGCTCACTAAGAAAGCCTTATAAAAATTCAGCCCTTACAAAAATTGGCAAGCCACACAGCTCCAAATAAATTGTGTCTTTAGAAGGTGGTCACTACTTATTGAAGTAATAAACAAATATGTTTACCTGTTGAAATCTGACTTCTCAGTTCAATGTTCAACTATATTAGGAGAAAATTTATATCTCTAACAATGCTAAATGCACAATAAATATTCTTGACTTGAAAAATATGCTATAATAAAGAAAACACACTTGGAAATGTTTTTTCCAAAGACATGATGAGTATTGCATGAAACAGGACTTTTAAGATAAAGTGAGAAACAGAAATAATTCAAGGGAAACATGCTTCCCTGAAAATTATATGTCAATATCCCAGAAACCAAGTAAAAATTTCTGTGTCAGAATAAGGAATACATGATCAGGAAATTTGTCTGGCTAATTGAAGTTGAGGCGGTTGCACCTGATGAAAAGGAAATCATCAGAAATGTTTGGATGTTTCCCATAAGAAGCTAAAACATGCATTATACTTCCAGTTGTGGATAGAAATTTAATGCATTTTTACAAGGTACAAAAGGTGAATAATTGTTCTGTCAGTTGATGGCGTGGATTTTAGTTATTTTAATAACTATAACCCAAATGAAGGAAAGCAGAATGGCATATCAGAAAATAGGGGATACAAAACCAAATTGTGGAAAGCAAATTGATTGCTTGTATTAGAAATTAATTATATATTAAATTATATATTATATATTAAATTATCCAGGGTTCTAGATAAAATTAGGAACAAAACCAATATTTTAGAATATTTAAAACTAATATTTAAAATATTAATATTTTAGAAGAGATGTGTATGACTAGCCAAAAGCAAGAATAAATGCAGAATGTCATTGAAAATCTAAAAAAATAAAAAATAAAAACCTGAGGTAAACTTATTATTTCCTCAAAGAATAAGGATGCACATAATGTAGCATAATTTCTCAGAGTTCTATGCCAATTATAGTTACATCCTTCCAGGGATAGATATATTATGACTTTCAAAGTTTGTTAATGGATGAAAATAAAAAAAAAAAAAAGAAAAATTTCTAAGTAAAAGTAGTAAGACTTGCTTTTTTGTTTTTTTTTCCTGAGGCAGAGTCTCACTCTGTTACCCAAGCTGGAGTGCAGTGGTGCCATCTTGGCTCAATACAACCTCTGCCTCCCGGGTTCAAGTAATTCTCCTGCCTCGGCTTCCCAAGTAGCTGGGATTATAGGCGTGTGCTAATTTTTGTGTTTTTTAGTAGAGACAGGGTTTCACGATGTTGACCAGGCTGGTCTCGAATTCCTGACCTCAAGTGATCCACCTGCCTCAGCCTCCCAAAGTTCTGGGATTACAGGTATGAGCCACCGTGCCCGGCCAAGTCTTGCTTTTTTGGGGCAAGGAATAGTAATAAATGTAAAAGACCTGTTTTATGGACCCTGGAACAGCTCATGACTTTACTTAGAAGTTTCTAGAGAAATAACTAAAGAATGACATTTCTCCAAAACCAGTTGAAGAACTTTTTAGTTAGATGATGACAGACAAGAAAGTCAAGGTTAATTTGAGATATGCTTGTAGAATCATAAGATCATTAAAGTTCTGGTATGAATAAGAAAAGAGAAAAAGACATGAAGGATTCTGACATTTAGAAGACTAGCAATGGGAAAATGCTTTCACATTCTAAGTTTATTTGTGAATTAAAAAAAAAAATGAAAAAAGAAGTATTGGATTATGTTGTAGATGCTTCTACCAATATGGTTACTATTTTGTCAAGTTGAAGATCTTACTGAATTCATCAAGGATATCTGACTGATGAGACATCTTGGCAAAAATAAATAAATAATTTGGAAGAAGTCACTTAATCTCACTGTGTCTTAATTTATCCACCTATGTAACTACAGGGTTTATTTCCCTAAACAGTATGATATATACTGCTTTATATTTTTTCTAGTGTTAACACTTTAAGCTTATGGAAAAACATGACTACCTACGAGAAAAAAAAAAAAAAAGTAAATTAAATCAGAGTGTTGTGAAGATCCCATGTGTTTTAGCGTTCATCAGACTGAAGCCAGTCTCCAAAATATCCAAACAGGGTTTTTGAGAATTTAACTCTTGGATCTGTTCTTCAAGTAGTATAATACGTGGTTTGACATGCATGCTAGACACCTGTTTTTCAGGATGGTACCAAAACAACGGAAATTCTGATGAATTATGTCATTCATTTGAGTTATCACAAATGATTGTTCAAATAACTCTCAACAATTATGAACTTGGACTTCCACAATGTAATTATAAGAAAGTCAGTTGTTCGAAGATATCCAAAATGTTCACCTTTGGCAAGCGATGGATGGGAAGAGTGGTGACAAGAATCTGAAATTTGAAATTAACCTGATGTATTTGTAAGTTTTTCCTAACAATATTGCTGTCCATTAAGGAATGTTTTAAGTGGACTTTCTTAAGCTTGTATAGAGTTGACCTGAAGGATAAAAACCACTTCAGTTTATTAAGTGTTTGCTATGCCTGCCATACACATCATAGACTGGAGTATATTTAAATGTCATTAAAATGTACCATTGCATAAGACAGGTATGTTCCTTCCTTGTTCTGAGACAGTTCTGTTTCATGGGTTAGTCAGACACAAACCGGTGTTATCAAATAGAACTGTCACATCTTTGATCCACAATGTTCACCAGTTACATGGAGCTAAGAAAGAAATATACAGAAGCTAATAGAGTTATAAAGAGTCTGGACCAAGAATCATAAGACCCAGTTACGAGTTGTTAAGAGTGAGGGTAAAATATGTCCCTTCAGTTTTCTCATTTTAAATAAGATTAAATGATCTCATCTTTTTTTTTTCTTTAAAATTGTAAGGCCTTATGCAAAAGGCTGAAAATCTAAATGGCTAAGACTTAATGGAATCCATAGGATTTCAATGAGATTTGGAAAATTCATCAACTATGTGGCACAGAAAACACAGATAGCACACATGTGCTATATTCCATATGGGATATCAGGATCAAAACAAACCAACAAAAAAATGACCATCCAGGTTGATAAATGGAAAAAAGAGGGTAGAGATCTTCTTTCTGATACATCCTCAGACAAGATTTTGCTTCCCTGAAAATTCCACTGAAAGTTAGTTAGAACATTAGAGAATGTTCATTTCTCTTTTTTTTTTCTCTCAAGCTTCATAGAGATCCTCTATATTTAAGTTTCAGTTTTGTTTATCTTTAAAGATCTCTTCATGGTTCAGAATTTCTTTTCCAGAATCAATACTTCCCAAAAATTGCTGTTATTTATTAATTTTGTACATTATTTTTCTCATCAAGAAAGATGACTATCAAAAGGAAGCTTCCTATCTTCCTTTCTTTTTCTCTCCCTTTCTGCCCCCTTTGCTCCCTTCTTCCCTTCCTTTCTTTTAAAATTACTGATGGCCCAGATACATTTTCTATTCTTCATAGAAGAAAAGGGAACATGGATTCTTGCAAAAAAGAAAACGGACTTTACTGACCCAGAAAAGAAAACATGTTTTGAATCTCATCCATCTCTTCCACTGGCATTTTAATGTCCTCCCATAATTACATACTGCTTGCTTAGCATGTGTGATCATAGGACCAACTACAGGGATGGCTTCACACTCTTTCATTTATATTCTTTAATGGACTCCAGCCCTGGGGCCAGCAGAGCTAGAATAGAAGACATAGTCTGCCCCTGATATTTCCTGGTGCTTGCCAAGGGTTTTCAGTCAAAAACTCTCCTAGAAATCATTTCCTAAAGATAATCATTCTTAACATCTATCCCCTAGCAGAGATCTCTTACCTGTTCACAAGCACCATACCTCTCACAGAATCAAATAATTGTTTAAAAATGGACTATGAGGCAACTACATGCAGAGCTTATCCATCTACCTTTGCTAGAATACAGAGAAGCATGGAACAGTGGAAACATATCCAGTATTTTGAATTTTTAAAAACATCATGTGTTTTGATCATATACCCTATGACTGGACTATGGGACCAGCTTCAGGTTTAAAGTAGTGAAGCTGTTTGATGGAAACCTGTAAAACTTAATGAGAATGCTAAGCTCTAGCATCAAAGCCACTGGCTGGCTCAGAAAGGCTGTGGGGACCTGGGCAGAGGCAGACTTTTACATCTTGTGCCGCCTCTTGATAATCTGATTCTTGGATGCTTTGCCCAACTTTACTTAAAGGAGGAAAAAGAAAGAAAAACTAAGCAGGCAGATAGGAATGTCTTTCAACACACTTTTTTCTTAAATTTGAAGAGGATTTTTGTTTGTTGTTTTGCTTTTGATCAAGGAGATGGTAGTGGTAGAAAAATATTCTCTCTCTTACTTTTTTTTTTTTTCTCTTACCTTTTTAGAATAACTTAGGTCACTTAGTGTGATATGTTGGGACCCGTTTGGATAGATGACTTTTCAGTAACAACTTTAAAGACAGCTTTATATAAAAATATGTTTTCTGTGTTTGCAACCACAGAACTTAAATCTTATTGTAGAGAGGGACCTTAAGGTACACAGAGATTAATCCTTTCACTTGAAAGAGGAAAACCCTAGTGCTCACAGATGTTGAATAAAATGCACTGGGTTGCACTCCACATAGACTGGTCAACTTTGATAACTGGGCAATCTAAACAATTAAAAACTGCATCTTATGAAGCCAGTTTTGTTAGTTCCTTCATGCTTCCCACCACTCAAGCTCCCTACTCCTTTTTACTTTAATCTGAAGCATATCTGGTTTGATTGTTTTGTTTGGGTAGAAATATGCAGATTTTGCTTGTGTTTGTATTTTGTATTCTTCTTTCTCTAAAACTATACAAAGACATCTTAATTCTACCTTTGAAGAATCTCTACACTGTATCTTCCAATAGATCTGTTTCAGTATCTTTACATGGAGGCTTAGGCTCTTTTGATCACGCATTCCTATAAAATGCTGATCCGATGCAGTGTTTTCTAGAAATCTCCATGGCAGCGAATAATAAACAGCAGCCTTGATTAGGGTGAAGTTGTTTCCCTTGCATCGTTTGCTTCTGTATCACCTTACATTTACGTTAAAAATGCAGGTCCACTGTTAAATCAGAAGCAGGGGGACATGAAGCTGCAGTTTAATAAGCTCTCAGATGATGCTTATGCGTAAACTTCGATCCACTGACCTACAGGGTAAATTCCAATGCCTTCCTTGCAGCAGTCACATCCTGTCATTACTTTATCCATTTCAACATCATTTATCCAAATTTTTTATCCAGCACAATTGTTGACCTCTTTTCCCCATGCATCTTTTCTCCAGCCACACTAACTCCAAATATACCCCAAACAGATCATTTATTATTTCACACCTGCACCTTTTCCCCAACTTTTCCTGTCTCAACTCTTATCTCGTATCTTTGTTTACTTGGTGACATACTACTTTTCATTCAGTGCCATACTACTTTTCTCAAATGTTACCTCCTTGGGAAAGTCTTTTTCTGAATATTTCTCAGTCACCATCCCTATACTGCATTGCAATAGAATGTAGCATAAATCTCTATTATAGAACCTGTTTCATTTGAATGTAATTACAATGAACCTACACAAAGGTTATAGAATACCTACTATGCCCCAAATTATACCATTAAAGAAATAAAAGTCACAATCTCTACCATCACAAAAATTACTACCAGCTTTTCTCAACCCAAATCCTCATCTAAAACAGAGAAAATAGAAAGTCATTTGAGTATTTCCTCAATTCTCCCAAGGAGGATATATAACTAGCACCATTACATACAACAGATGTCTTAGGCCTTTAGGGTTTCATCTACTTGGGAAACCCCAGTTGATCAAATACTGGTAAAATTACATTATAGTAGCAATAAATGCTATGACAGAGATAATTCAAAGGTGAGATGAAAAAGCAGAAATATCTAATTGAGTGTGTGTTTATCTCTCCTGAACCATGTCTTAATCCTGTTTCTATGCTTATTTAGCATCTAGATCAGTGCCAATTTTGTTGTGGTCACTGAATACATTGTATTATTGAATTAAAGGCACTGTAATTCATTTTTATTGTTGTGAGTCTTTGGAATCTGGCCAAGGGAATGCGAATTATCCATATTTGTAAATCTAGCATCTAGTCAGTGCTTAAGATTCTGTTGGCACTCAGTGAGGGCTTATTGAATAAATGAACACATTTGGAGGAGTTGCCCCATTCTCCAGTAGAAACTCAACAGCAATGATAACAATAACCCAATTAAAAATGGGCTAAGGACTTGAATAAACATTTCTTGAAAGAAGAAATACAAATGGCCAACAGGTATGTAAAAAGATACCCAACGTCAGTAATCACCAGAGAAATGCAAATTAAAACTACAGTGAGATATCACCTCATGCCTGTTAGGCTAGTTATTATTAAAAAAGACAAAAAAGAAGAAAACAACAACTATTGGAGAAGATGTGGATAAACTGGAAGCTGCGTATACTGTTAGTGAAGATGCAAAATGGTGCAGCAACTCTAGAAAACAGTATGAAGGTTCCTCGAGAAAATAAAAATAGAATTAATGTATGATGCAACAATCCCACTTCTGAGTATTTAGCCAAAAGAAATGAAGTCAGAATTTTTAAGAGATATTTGTAATCCTATGATCACTATAGCACTCTTCACAATAGCCAGGATGAGCAAACAACTTAAATGTCCATTGATGGATGAATGGATTTTTAAAAATGTGGTATATACACACAAGGGAGTATTATCTTGCCTTAAAAACAAAGAAAATCGGCCAGGAACCTATAATCCTAGCACTTTGGGAGGCCAAGGCAGGCAGATCTCTTGTAATCAGGAGTTCAATACCAGCCTGGCTAACATGGTGAAACCCCGTCTCTACCAAAAAATACAAAAATTAGCCAGGCATGGTGGCATGAGCCTATAATCCCAGCTACCCAGGAGGCTGAGGCAGGAGAATGGTTGAACCCAGGAGATGGAAGGTGCAGTGAGCTAAGATTATACCACTGCACTCTAGCCTGGCCAACAGAGCAAGACTCTGTTTCAGGAAAAAAAAAAAAAAAAAGAAGGAAATCCTGCAATATATGTCAACAAGAATGAATCTGAGAACATTATGCCAAGTTAATAAGCCAGTCACAGAAGGATAAATACTGCATGATTCCACTTACAAGAAATACATAAAACAGTCTACGTCATAGAAGCAAGGAATAGAATTGTGGTTGCCAGGGTCTGGGGGAAGGTAGAAATGGGGTCAATCAATAAATATAAAATTTCATTATGCAAGAAGAATAAATTCCAGAGATCTGCTGTATAACATTGTGCCTATACATAACAATACTATGTTGTACATTTAAATATTTGCTAAGTGGGTAGATCCTGTGTGAGCTGCTCATACCTAATAATAATAATAAAATAAAACTTCTTTCATACATTAGAATATATTCATTTGGCTAGATGACATAGTTACCTTTTCCCAAGCCACCCATTAATTTTCCAGTCAATTCTTCCCTCTAAGATTAAAAATTAAAAAATAACAAAGTTATAGAATTGAAAAAAAGAAATGATAGTTTTAATTTGAGGATCAGAAGTACTATTTAAAGAAAAACTACTATGAATGCAAAAATCTCCCTTTGTGGTTAATCTACATTTATAAGTATTCCACTTGACATTTAATTGCTTCGCGTGTTATGTGTATTTCAAAGACAAAAAGAAAGAGTTTATTAAGACTGCAAGTGAAGAGAAAAAATGCTGCATTTTTCTGCGTGGACAGTAGGGGTGGTGGTGGTATTTTCAGTGTTATTGTCATCTAACGAAGCCTAATTTAGTTTGAATATATATTTTGGAACAAATAGCCTCTAAATACAAACTCGGTTGAGGGGAAGAGAGTGTGAAAAGGGATAAAATGCCATAAAATTCTTATGTCTTAAAGAAAATGTGAGAGGCTGGGACAGCTCCTTCTTCTCTGCAAAGCCTGCAGTCAGTTCACTTCAGACAAAGTCGTCTTTTTATAAACATGATGTAAGCATACACTGACAGGCTCTCTGGAAATAATAGTGTTTCTATTTGTGTCAGCTAAAGGCATCCCTTTGTTCATCTAATCACCACGAAAATTTCAAGGCAGGTGTGCTTCAGTTTAGAGAGGTGCCATACTTCATGGGTGCCTCTAAGGGACTCTTCACAAAATTCATGTTGCATAAGCAGCATTTCCCTAAATTGTTTCTTAAGACTGCAAATCCCCAACTGTCCAGCTTATATCCAAGGAAGAGTTTACCTCCTTTAGGGCATAAGCCATTATATTACAAAGTCATTAAAATGGAAATAAATACATAAGTTAGCAAATTGTGGTAAGGTAAAATAATCCTATATAAACCATGGCCTAAAAATAAAGAATATATTCAGAATTCAGCATAAGGATATTACCATACAGAAATGATAATTAACCCAAGTAAACCTGCACATAGTGATTTTCTGCATTTTGGCAAGTGAAAAAATTTTGCTATGAAAGCAGGACTCTAAAAATCAAATAAAAGTATAGGAGACCTAGTTTTAAACTGATATTAAAACACACACGCATTTTACTTTAATGGTCTTGGGCTTAGGTCCAACTACTTCAGAATCAAAAGCTTATTACTTGGATAGTCAACACCATCATTCCAAGACTGCAGCTGCTCCTAATTTGGATTGTTAGGGGATTATCCCTACAAGAGTCCTCATGGCTCATCTGCCATCAGTGCAATCAGACTAGAAGATCCTGACTTCCATCTCCAGAAAGAAGGCCAAGCCCACCTGGGACCTGGGGGTAAATTAGAGTTTCTGTGGGATCTTGACACTAGCTGTAAGCCTCAGAGTCACTACTGAGCTACAAATTAGCAGTTTTACATTTATTATTTCTAAAATCTGGATTTGAGTTGCAATCAAGGTGCACCCTGATTTAGGTTAATTGGCAGTGTTTAGTGATCCATAAAATAATTTTGCACCAATACTGTTAACGATGACAATATAATATGGTGGTTGACGTGCTCTAGCTCAGTGATTCTTAAACTTTAATATATATATATATATGCAATCACTTGGGGATCTTACTAAAATGTAGACTCTTTCAGTAGATCATGGGAAGGGGCATGAGTCTTTTCATCTTTAACACGCTCTTAGGTGATGCATATGCTGCTGGTTCACAGTCCACATCTTTTTTTTTTTTTTTTTTTTTTTTTTTGAGACGGAGTCTCGCTCTGTCGCCCAGGCTGGAGTGCAGTGGCGCGATCTCGGCTCACTGCAAGCTCCGCCTCCCGGGTTCACGCCATTCTCCTGCCTCAGCCTCCCGAGTAGCTGGGACTACAGGCGCCCACAACCGCGCCCGGCTAATTTTTTGTATTTTTAGTAGAGACGGGGTTTCACCGTGGTCTCGATCTCCTGACCTTGTGATCCGCCCGCCTCGGCCTCCCAAAGTGCTGGGATTACAGGCGTGAGCCACCGCGCCCGGCCACAGTCCACATCTTGTTTAGCAAATCTCTAGGTATTCTATGAGATGTTCATGGGCTTTATTTCCTTTCAAACTACCTAAAAACTACAGCTTTTAGTTGCATGTCCTTGTTTAAAAATTGTTCCTATATCTTCTATGTAGTTTTATATACATGTGTTGTTAAATAAATAATAAACCAAATAATTATTAAACAATAACTAAAGGTAATGTTAATGAAAGATTGGTTTCAATCCTTGATGATCATACCTTATAGCCTGGATACCTTGGGGAAGAAAACGTTACTGAATAAGGTCAATTTACTCTTTCAAACAAACATTTCAGACGCTCATATGAGACTCTGCTTGGTTTACAGGTAGTGAACACAGGTAGGGAAGACTAACTGCTTCCGAAAAGTAATACAAAATGAAATCTGATGAAGACAGTGATAACATTCTTAAGAACTAAAATAATTACTTGTATTTGAACTACAAAAATTAAATTCCCAATTCAGTTCCTTAACAAGGTACTCATATTTTTTAAAAGTTTCAAGTTTCTTATTTATCTTTACCAATTTTTGATACATTAGATGGCGGATGTCATATTTTAGGATAACAAAATGGAAAGCACACTGGGCTTGCAGTCAAGAAACAGAGGTTTCCTTCTGACTTTTTTTCACATATTAGGGATATGGCTCTGATGATACTATATATAATTTGTGGTCTCCAAGTTAATTCAATTTTCTCACAAAGCTCTTAGAACAGTTAAATGAAACAACCTTTAAAAATGAGACAATGTGTGCGAAATCTCATAAATTCATCTGCAACCAGGACAATTCTCATATTTGTAGGGGTCAGTGTAAAATGAAATCGAGAAGTCTACTGTTCAAAAGTTATTAAGAATTTCAAGATGACAATAAGAAGATATTAAATGAAGAGCAGGGCCCTCCTATGTGTGGGGTCCCACGTGACTGCATAGGTCATAAGTCCATGAGAAGGCCCTGTCTGCAAGATAATTGTAGCTAATCCTCACTATATTAAAAGAATATTAATAAAGTTTATACTTGATTGAGATATTACAATATACCAGGCACTACTCTCAGAGCCTCAATTACATAGTCTCACTTAATCCTTTAGAGGGGAAAGAAATTAAAGCACAGAAACATCAACTATCTTATCTCAGGTAATACAACCACCAAGTTTAAGGGAGCCAGGATTGGAATCCAGGACTGTCTGATCCTAAAGCCATTCATCTTAACTAATTTAATGCAATGAGTTACCTATAACAAGTTATTGTTTAATTCAAATTTAGAAACTTAGGCTCACAAAAATACATCCATATGTCAAGGTCAATTCACTTATTATGACCTTGATTAAATGACATATGTCAACCTAATGGTCTTATGTCCCTAGTACTCCACAGAGAGCCTGGTACATAGTCCCTTGTCATGTACTATCTATGAAACTAAACACCCAGTCACAATTTTTCTGTGCACAGAATATTTACTCCACAAAGATAAAAATCTCATTTTCCTATTATTCAAAATCACATGCTTCTGAATAAGAGTATTATTTTCATTTAAAAGCAATTAATTTGTTTTAAATGTGTTTCAATAGTGATAATTTTCCTGGGAAAAAAAAGACACCAATTACCATGCACAGAAATACTTTCCTTCCAAACATAAGGACTTTGATCCAAAGATCTAAAGACAAGAGTATATCATCTCATAAAAGAAATTAAGAGGAACTCCAAAATACTCATTTTGTTTTGGATGAATTTCAGATTTTTTAAAAAGACAGCTCAAACTTAGTTAAGTAACAAACTTAAATGTATAAAAACGTTTTTTTTGCAATGTGTTTTCTGATCCTTCATCTTATTTTATCTTTCCTATTCTTTTCCAATTGTGATAGTGGAACTAATTCACTGCACTTCAATCCCATATACTATCATGCCCAGTATACAGCTAAGCAAAAAGAGACAAACTCTGACTACTTTATTACCTTCTCTTTGAAATGATTACTAATTTCCTCTGCAAATCTAATTACAGCTTCTGATGTACTATTAGAGGAATTTTTCATACCTCACTTAGGAAGCTTGTATTGTAAATCTATATTTATTTGTCCAACTCTCTCTCCAGATTCCTGAGTGTATTATGTTATTCATCTATATGCCCCAATATCTAGCAGAGAGCCTGACACATACTCTATATATATGTGTGTGTGTGTGTGTGTGTGTGTGTATATATATCTGTACAGAACAGAATAGCCAGATCACTTAGCCCAAATGTACATTATAGTTATTACCAGAACATGGGTAGTAATAATAATAAATATATATATATATATACACACACACACACACACATACACACATACATTTATATATATATTTTGAGACAGAGTCTTGCTTTGTCACCCACGCTGGAGTGCAGCTGCACAATTTCGGCTCACTGCAACCTCTACCTCTTGGGTTAAAGTGAGCATGTCTGGCTAAATTTTTGTATTTTTAGTAGACACGGGATTTTACCATGTTGGCCAGGCTGGTCTTGAACTCCTGACTTCAAGTGATCCACTCGTCTTGGTGTCCCGCAGTGCTGGGATTACAGGCGTGAGCCACCCCACGGCCGGCCCATACTAGGTATTTTTAATGTTGATTAATTTAATGTGCACATGCAAGTGTTAATGCATAAGCAAATGGAGCAATTTAAACAAGAAGCTCTGGTAGGTGCTGAAATTAAGAGAAAATGTTCAGTCTCAGACATTGTTCATTGCTGCTTTCTACTGGGCTAAAAAATGTCATATTCTATAAAATGTATCAAGTCCTCAGAATGAAAATGTCACTGAACCCCCTGCCAGACCATGCTATGCTAGCTTGATATTTGAAAGTACTACAATTCATTATGCCAACTGCTGATACTGTTCCAGGCTATGGGGCATCTGCTGAAAATGATGGGAAATAAAAATCTGTGGGTCCCCTGGAAGGAAAGATTCTATGTTTGAAAAGCTGAATTCCAGACAAGAACTCACCAGATGCTTTATGGACTGAAGAGCTGGGTTCCATTTCCTTGGGGACCTGAGCAGATGGGGCTCCCTGAATCCAATCTCGAAGAGGAGTGTCTATGGCAAGGTGCCTGGTTTCTGCCCCAGTTGCTTATTTCCCTTGCCTCCATGGCTACAATGCACAGAAGTGAACTTACCCTTAACAATGTATAGAGCCAATACTTTATAAAAATCTAGAAAGTGCTTCTAAATACGTTTTATGTGCATTCCTGTTTGTATGGTCAGCTACACAGTATGGAAAATAATAGCAAGCATTATATTCGTTTGCCTTTAGAGGAGGAAAAGTATGCAGGCTGCCAGAGTAGAGAAGAGGTTCACAGAGGTAACAGCTCCGGACCAATTCCATGTGGGGAGTGGGAAGGATTCCACTGAAAGCTCATGTATAACTAACTGAGCATCTGAGAAATATTCCCTGCTGCTTCTTCTTGCTGATCAGATCTTCCCTTCTTTGATATCCCAGCAATCTAGGCTGTGTTTTTCTGTTTTCTTTCCCCTAAAGGTTCCTACAAAGCTCATTTCGTCTAATTTTATCCTTATAAAATAACGAGAATGAGAGAAGCGAAGTGAGATTATAACATGATATGGGGAGCAACACAGAGCGTCAGTTGTGGGCAAGGATTCCACTGTCAGATTATTTGACTAGGAGCTTAGTTTTGTTACTAATTATTTCCCCCTAGGTCAGTTACTTCATTTTTCCTGTCTGTATGTCTTCATTTGCCAAATAGGGATAGTATTTATGTGTACCTCTTTTCATGCTTAGAGTATTACCTTTGGAATTATGAGGCTCTGAGAAACTGGTGGTGCATCCCTCTCCACAATATAATAATCATACTGTATTCAAAAAAGGACTAGTAAAGACAAAATACCAGAAATCCACCAAAAACTTTTTTTTCTTCTTCCATTACTCCCTTGCTGATAGGTTTGAAATACCAAATATCAAATTATTTCACACAGTTTCATGGATTTGTTTTTGAAAAGTTGTTTTACTGTGTTCCTGATGCCCCCAGGCACATGCCTGTTGGGTAACTCTCTGGATGTTGTAGAGATTTTACGAGAAATAAAAAATGCTTAATATATTATTATTATTTCTCTGAATATGCTGACTCCCTTACCCATCCAGCAATAGCTCCTACTTTTCACGTCCATTTTTATAGTGCCCAGTACAATCGTAGGCACATTGAGGCACTATAGCGTTTATGCCATGGGGGTTTGTCTGAACGATCTGATGCAGGTAAAATGCTCTACTAGCAGACTATTAACTCAGGGATGGCACTCACAGCCACATGTTCTGCTGAGGTCTCATGAGTCCTCATTTGCATAAGGGAATGGTTATTATTACCCTGCATGAGTTATCATGAAGACTTTTAAAAGGAAAGGAGGATTTCTGCAGTGTGCTATTTTACACATGAAAGGAGGCAAGGATAATCGACCTCTGTTTTCATATAAGTACTGAACTATTACATCAGAAAAACTGAAATACATTTCAGTATTCCCAAGATCTAGAAGAAACTAGGCTGGGCCTATAACAAATCAGGTTAATGACACATAAGAATCTGACAAAGCCTTTGACATTTCCACAAACACCATCTAGCTTTCTTGTTAAAATTTTCAAAGCAAAACTATCATCTTCCATGTTTTAAATCAGGTAGAAAAAAATTTCTTTCTATACCTGAACTTCTGCCAAAAATATTAAGCCCATTTGCCTATCCTAGATAGGCTAAACCAGACTCTCTCTGAGTCACTAAACCAAGACCCTGCCTCTAGGAAGACAGCACAGAGAAGCCAGAAAATTGTCACTCAGCCCCGAGGCATCATCTCTAGTGCTCACTAGGCTGTAGAGAATAGAATAGTCAGAGCACTTAGCTCAAATATATACTATTGTTATTACAAGAACATGGCTATTCTGTGAGTCAGCCCATTCCAGCTGACGCGACAAAATGACATACTGTATAGTGCATACTGATCCTACATGAAACACTTTTATTTTATTTTATTTTATTTTATTTTATTTTATTTTATTTTATTTTATTTTTGAGACGGAGTCTCGCTCTGTCGCCCAGGCTGGAGTGCAGTGGCCGGATCTCTGCTCACTGCAAGCTCCGCCTCCCGGGTTCACGCCATTCTCCTGCCTCAGCCTCCCGAGTAGCTGGGACTACAGGCGCCCGCCACCTCACCCGGCTAGTTTTTTTGTACTTTTTAGTAGAGACGGGGTTTCACCGTGTTCGCCAGGATGGTCTCGATCTCCTGACCTCGTGATCCGCCCGTCTCGGCCTCCCAAAGTGCTGGGATTACAGGCTTGAGCCACCGCGCCCGGCCTGAAACACTTTTAATATAAAAGTTAGCCCATAGCCACAGTCAGTCCGACACTGGTCAAAACCTGAGTATCAGCTGCGCATCAGCCTGGCCAATGCATAAGTCCTTGAGTGAAGGGACATCTCTGTATTTTATCATAGGCTATTAATCTTGTGGGCATTAGCTAAACCTATCTTAAAATGGTTCATACAAGTGAAGACATATCACCACATAAAATCAAGATAGTATTATCCATATTTATATAATGATATGGTAAGTAAAAATATGTGGATCTGCATGGAAAACATTTAGGAAAAAGTGAAGTGGGAAAGCAAAAAGCAACTGTCTTCCCTAAAGAGTGAAGGATGAGGCATGTGGGAAGGTCAGTGTAAGTAAATTGTAAAATGGTACCAAGCAGGATATGGACCATGACTAATAATAAGAGAAGAGAGGCAATAAGTCAGGGACCTCAACAAGGAAAAGACTAGAGGAAATGAAAACCTGGGGTAAATTGTTTCATCATGACTTTGGAGTCCATGTGAGTTCTCTGCCAACTAAAGCAGCCCTCCCTCCTCTCATCTGGCATGATTTCCAGGTGTCACTGAAGATCTCTTTTTCCTCCAAGTTCCTGCTAGGTTACTTTATCCATCAGGTCCAAAGCCTTTTATTCCAAAACTGGAATAAATTAGAATGCAAATTCTGCTATGAGATTTTGTTCTTATGTGTAAATGACAGATATTCTATTCCTCTCTGAGCAAAGAGGGAAATAAGAACAAGAAAGACACTTGAGTACCCAAATTTGATGAGCATGGTCAACCACACAAGGGCATAAATTGAGAAGCCTTCAAAACTTTCTAAAAGTTTCTCTGTTGTCCAAAAGAAGAAAGATAGGGATTAAGGGGCATTTGCAGGAGTGAAATATTTCATCTCTTTCCCAGCATTGATGCATTGATGCTGGTACACTGTGATGCGGGCACTTCATATGGCAGAGGAGATCGCACAGATTTCATCAAGGAATCAATCATTTTCTCCACAGTGAGCAAAAATGCTTACATAGGATAGGATATTTTTCAAACCTCATCTACCTCAATAGCATCTTCCAAATTTGTGGTAATAAATGTTTCTAAGTGTAATTAAAGGCTGAGCCGATCTAATTAGGTTGATGAAATTTTCAGTGGGACTTAATTCCCTTTAGCATTTCAATCTTTTTTTTTTTTTTTTTTGGTGTCTCTCTCTCTCTCTCTCTCTCTCTCTCTCTCTCTCTCTCTCTCTCTCTCGAATACTTCCTTAAGCTTAATCTGAGCAATTTTTAGTGGCAGCATTCTAAGTTACCTCACACAGGCAGTGTCTCCACTCTGATTGTAAAACTTCCAGCAGGTACATGTGACTAAAAATAAACTTCAAATAAAGGATTCTAGGTGGTTTAATTCAACACACAGTCCTTTACTACCTCTTCAGTTTCATTTCCTTACTAACAAACTATGCTAAATAATGTTCACTCTGCAGGAGGGAAATAAGTGTTTCAGAGCATTCCGGGGCACAAAGAGACCAGGAAATGCATAATAATTGCAGGAACAGTTCTGAGGGGGAGATTAATGAGGGAGCGCCATGACCCTTCCTGATAGGTCAGTGACTACAGAAACACTTAGGAAGAAAATATTGGGGTAGAAACACATACTAGTGAGATTTTCATCTACCTTTAAAGATTCTTAAAATATATCTGGTGAACACCTGAAGAATTAACTGTGAGACTTTTCTACAGGAAAATGCTTTCCAAGTGGTCTAGGTAAATGGGTAAGATGTCCTCAAATAGAGTCTGAGCATCTCAGACAACATGATTTCTCTTTCTGCAAGGTTTTCTAATCTCCTCTCCTTTTGTAGCAGTCACTCAAAAACTGCTTGTTAGAAAATTTAATTAAATATAAAATGATCGAAAATTCTTAAGCAACATATATTTCAGCTTTCACTCAGTGTTATGAAAATGCAAAGAATATAAACAGGTATTTCTGTCAAAACATAGTGTTGCCTTTGCAAAAATCAGATTTAAAAAGCGTATTTTTAAAAGACCTGCTATCCTCTAAGAATTTCATAGGTATGGGCTGTAAATAATGGCAATTTATTATTTACAATTTTTCTTTAACTTTCTTTTCAAATTTAAACTTGTGAGTCATTTTTCAATGACTACAAATATTTTCCCAGACTTTGATTTACTTGTGATGAACATATGAATCATTAAAAAAAAACAAAACAAAACAAAACAAAACAAAAAAAACTACTTTGATCTCTATTTGATTTCCTGGCCATTCAAAGTTCCTTGTCATTTTAAACAAAGCACCATATAAAGTTCAGGTTAGTTTTCACCAAATTATTTTGAACTAATCTTACTTTATTTTGAAATTTGATAATCACATACATAAAAGTAACTTTCCAATTGAGGATTAGTTGCTCTATATGCAAGCAAAGTCTCATTTCAAATAGACATTATTAAAAGGTAAAAAGGGAAAGACCTAAGTTGCATCTAATGAATATGAGATTATAGGTTGTTTCAATATGTTGAGTGATTTCCTTTTTTTTTCTTTAATCTTTAAGGAATAAATGTGTAAATTCGTGAAAGTGGTATTTTTATACCTTGAGTGCCATTGTTTACAATGAAATAGAACCAGCCATTTAAATATTATATTTCACTTGATAGGGTGTTGTATTTTAATCCTCCTGGACCCCCTCATTACTCTTGGTCAAGTAACTTCTCTAGGTCTGTTTCCCCAAAAGAAGAAAGTTGAACTTAGAAAATGATTTCCAGGATCTTTTCCATTCTAACACTCCAAAATTTCTCCCATAACTTCAGACAAGGTATTATTAGAATCTCCTTCAAGACTGGTTATGCTAAGAGGGACTACATACTAGACTGAAAACAAAAATGTTATCAGCCAATAAATGAAGTCATATTAAGGGTTTACACATGCAGTGTGGTATAGGCCAGGAAGTCCAAGCTGGAGTTCAGGAAAATTTACATAGACTTTACTGTTAAGAGAGATTCTATGAGAATGAACATGGGTATATCCCTCTCTTTTCAGTAACTCCACAAAGCTGACCATTTGAAATAAGGCGATTTAACTCAGAATCCATGATACTTTGTCACTATTTCATTTCAGAAGTAACAAGAGCAGGGACTTCTAAATAGATAACAGTTCAGACATGGATGGAAACTATGAACAACTAAACAGCCCTCCAAAGTGCTGGGATTACAGGCTTGAACCACCACACTCAGCACATTGGGAGACCGAGGTGGGCACATCACTTGAGGTCAGTAGTTCAAGACCATCCTGGCCAACACACAGTGAAACCCGTCACTACTAAAAATACAAAAATTAGATGGATGTGGTGGTGCATGCCTCTAGTCCCAGCTACTTGGGAAGTTAAGGCAGGAGAATTGCTTGAACCCGGGAGGTGGAGATTGCAGTGAGCCGAGATCATGCCACTGCACTCCAGCCTGGGCAACAGAGCAAGACTCCATCTCTTAAAAAAAAAAAAAAAAGAAAGAGAAAGCCCTCCAAGTTAGGTATGTTTTGATTTATAGACTAATTGTGCCGATATCCTTCCAAACTATAGTGCATCAGAAGAAATAAAATGAAAAAGATTACACAAGTCAAGAAAAAAGTGACCATGTTTCCTCAAACACATAACACACACCCCAGATGCAGAAGACAGAGGTGGAAGGTGTCTAATCAATAAAAAAGAGTGAATTGTATCCAAACCCCATAGTGACAACAGCACGAGTGAATCTTCCTTTTATGAATTTACCAGCTGTGAACTAACATGGCACTTGGAAGACCACCTGACTTATTTTTTGGTATTGTGGTTTTTTTGTGGTTAAAAGGCCTATATATATATATATATATATAGAATACTAAGGTAAGGAATCTTTATCAGTTCATAAATTAGAGGTGTTAATCTGA
Source organism: Macaca nemestrina (assembly GCF_043159975.1). Lineage (NCBI taxonomy): Eukaryota > Metazoa > Chordata > Mammalia > Primates > Cercopithecidae > Macaca > Macaca nemestrina. The sequence goes on from NC_092137.1 coordinate 50,830,314, forward strand.
AGCACAGTTTAATCTCAAACTGTTATTTTAGAGTTATTTTAGATTAAGGCAATTAACTGCAGCTTTATACACACACAAAAAAACTGCTTCACTTATGCAGAATTATCAGAAGATTATGTGTCTCAGCTGAACTCAGGGATTCACTGCAGAAATCCTCTTTTTTTTTTTTTTTTTTTTTATGATGCCCAAAAGAATTCTTTAGTTAGATTCCCATTTCTGCTAGAGATCCCTCGATTCCCCTTCTTTTTTCCAATCCAAGCAGGATTACTGTTCTCTAGATAAAGCAGGATGTAGGGACTGATTATACTTGGTCTGGCTCACAGTAAAAATGAGGAAGTTGGTACGGGTGATTGAGGATGTGGCTCTGCCCTCCACTTTCCATCACTAGAACGGAGTTTCGGAAATCTTCTAATAAAATCTAAGCATTCTTTTACCACACCTGATATACTTTCTCCGTCCCTGCCTGCGTCCATCAGTCACTGTCTGAGGTGCTCACGTTCTGACTCTTCTGTGTTTCTCTCCTTGTCTTCTAGAACTCTCACTCATCTCACGCGCTTTTTAAATCAAATAACTGTGTTAAATAATTTAATACTTCAATCCTCACAGTCTATTATACATTTGTAAACATTGTTTTAGTTTATAACATATTTGAGAGTTTGTACAATCTTTTAGGAACTCTAACAAACATTTCTCTTGCAACAAGGCTCTTAACTATGGTAGTTAAGGGCACAAGGGACACTGAAATCAGACTTCCTCAATTAACCTTTAGACTTTAATACTTATTAGTTGTGCGACCTTCCCCAAGAAACTTACCTGCTTCAAATCTCAGTTTCTTTGTCTGAAACATGCAGATAATAAAATGTCTACCTATATTGTGAGGATTCCTATAAAGCTCTTAGAATAGCACAAAATAACAGCTCTGGAAATATTAGTACTATAGTAATAATAAATAATAATAATAATTATTAGATTATCATCCTCTACACAGCTTAACACAAACCTGGATCATACTACATATTTGTAACCAGTAAAAGTTACTTTCTGAAAGGTAATCTATCACTCCTACTACAAAGCATGGGTAGGTTTGGCCTTACAGAACTGCACCTCCTCATGTTTGTTAAAACTATTGCACTTTTAAATCTCCCTCAGGACTATTCTATATACATCCACATACTGGGCAACAAATCAACCAGTATATTCACATAAAGAGAAGACAGAGAAAGATAATTCAGTAGTAATTGTTTTTCTCTAATGCTTAACTGAATCAAGTTTATATGATTAAATTATTTACTTTAGAATAAATCTAAGTACATCACTGCTTATCAACAGCACCTATGGTTAACAGTTAGTTAATTCAAAGTTATTTAACTTTGATTTTTAGAAATCTATGCAATTAAATTGTAGCCATACAATGTAAGAGGAACCTCTGGTTCCAGTAGCCCAAAGAAATTGGATTGTGTCTGAATGAATTTTTTTTTTTTTTTTTTTTTTTTTGAGACGGAGTCTTGCTCTGTCGCCCAGGCTGGAGTGCAGTGGCCGGATCTCAGCTCACTGCAAGCTCCGCCTCCCGGGTTTACGCCATTCTCCTGCCTCAGCCTCCTGAGTAGCTGGGACTACAGGCGCCTGCCACCTCGCCCGGCTAGTTTTTTATATTTTTTAGTAGAGACGGGGTTTCACTGGGTTAGCCAGGATGGTCTGGATCTCCTGACCTCGTGATCCGCCCCTCTCAGCCTCCCAAAGTGCTGGAATTACAGGCTTGAGCCACCGCGCCCGGCTGAATGAAATTTTTTAAAGGTAGCTTTTATGGAAAATATTCATTAAAAAATGAAATTCAGGAACTTCCCCCAAACCCAATAAATCCCAATATTATACAAAGTTACAATAGGCAACTACAGCTGATAATGAAGGATGAAATTATTGATATCATTTAGTTTGACGTTCTTGCTCAGATAAATATCAAGTAAATTCATCAGATAACAAATGAAACAGTTTTACTTCCTCCAGAACGTGTTGAAAATAAGGGAACAAAATTATTTCATTATACAGACTTATTTTGTTTTAGTTTTGTTTTGAATTACATAGTCGTTCCTTCTCCTATAGCCTAATGTCTTTTTATTCTTTTTTCTTTTAATACTCAAAAAAGTCTTCACCGTATACATAACACCTATGGCATTTAGGTAGAAATAAGCAAGTAAACCAATTACCTTAACTTTAGACCCAGTACTTCTTTTTGTTTGACTTTCTTTTATAGCTAATATCAACTGTCCACACAACTCTCAAATGTAAATTACTTACAGACTAGTAAAGAAGAGGAACCTAATTCTTTCAGAATGATCTATGGGCTGTTTTCCCTCCCCCAATCCTACATAAACAATAGTGGAATACTGAATTTAAAGTTGTGCCATTTGAGTCTGGAAACATCGGTTCTTCAGCAAAGGTGCTTTCATGCTGGATCTGAAATAATGAGATCATGAATTAGGAATGATTCTGATGACAAAGATATTTACCTCTTTGAGACAGCCCATAAAGTTGTTACTGACTGGTGACCCTGGAAGGTCGGCTGTGCTGGGACTGCCTCCAACATAGAAAAAGTCATCAGACCCCAGCATGGTATAATCTTCTTGCGTGTAGCCCGTTGTGGTAAGAATCCCATCCACTGATATTGTCACCTAGATAACAAAGCACAGGGAAAGGACACGCTATACTCAGACCTAGATACTGTAATCCTGGGATATGCCTGTTTTGTGTTTTGGTTTGGTTTTTTTTTTGTTTGTTTTGCTTTTTTCTTTTTTCTGTTTGTTTGGTTTTTGTTTTTAGACCTATGATGGAACCCATTTTCATGTCTGTTTGAGGTTTATTCTTAGATTCTATTCAACTAGCCCTAAGAGATCTAAACTAGTTAGAGAGTTAACTGATTATAGAACTAGTGTCAGCATCATCCCTATTGCAACTCAAAAGTTATTGAGCAGACACAAAAATGGTGTTAGTAAAATGCTTCCTAGGTTAGTTTTGCTGGTGTACATATTAGTAAAGTTTAGTTGTCTGTTATTAACTAATCACAACGTGCACCTTGTTAACATAAAAGGCACAAGCTAGTTCCAGCAACATCACTATTTGCACTATTGAGCAGCAATTGTTCAGCATGCAAGTGCCTAAGTCCATGCCAAAGGGAGAGAAAAGGCAAAACAACCAGTAGAAGCGGCACACGCTGATGTGCACATGCAGGAGGTACAGTACAGTTCAGAAAAGGAAAGAAAGAAAACAGGGAGAACCAAAGGAAAAAAAATAAAAATAAAAACAACTGCTTTGTGATGACGTAAAGATGAGTGGGTGTGGCATCTCCAGCATTCCCAAATCAAGTTTCCATGCCATGCATCATGAATGGTTAGAGACTGGCTGAGCCTGCGGTCACTCGGGCCAGCCACCATTTTGTCTTATCCCGTGTTAACCACAGCTGGATGCAAAACGTTCGAAACGTTAACGATGCCCCTACAGGTGAGTTGGAAAACAGAAGTTGACAGGAACAGGTAAAAATAAGAAGGTCAACAACAGATGAAAAGAAGGAGGTCAAAGTAAGCAGAAGAGTACCAACCGCAGTTCCTCTTTTGTTAATGATGTCTACAGTTAAAAGAAAGAAAGAAAACACACGGCAAACCCAAAATAAGAAACAATTAGAATGATATCTACCGAACAATGTAGTTTGTTTACCATAGCGTGTCCAATGCCTGAGTGCTTTGTGGAGAAGGGGGGAGAAAGGAAATTAAAAACTGTGAACAGAATAACGATCGTTACTTAAAAAATATGATGGTCTCTACCATGTTAGTACATTTTTTGATTCAGGTAACGGTTAGTAGAATGAAACATTCCATGAATGACATGTTAGTTATTAAGCATGTTAGTAACATAGAAAAAGGGCAAAAAAATTTTACAAGAAAAAAGCAGACTAACAAGTAGGCCTCCCACAGAGGTAATATTTTTCCTGCTATTATTGTTCATAATTCGCTACTAGACAGAAACAGACACATGGCAATGTTCCCTTTGTCTTCCTGAGTACATCTGAGAGACATTGGAAAAGTCTAAAAGGGATTCAAAGGCCTAAAGCTTTTCAGCTGACCACTGCAGCCCTATGCCCATACTTGGCCCCTCCTCCACCCTGGCCCACCCCAGCCCCAGGAAATTAGTAGGAATCAGTTGGCATTGCCCTACTACTCAATTTTACAGCATACAAGGACTCCTCCTCAACTTCAAAACTTCCTTCGGTCATATTGATGGACTTTAGGGTCACAGTTTACTGCAATGAAACAAAGCAAAGATCCTGACACATAGAATGAGTAGAATGGATTTGTGTTTAATCTGTCCTCCTACACATGCACCCGGGCTGTATAACTACAGTTTCCTTTGAGCTACCAATTCGCAGTTTGGTTTGTAACCTGAGCAAAGGCAAATCTAGAAAGTGGACTCCTCAAGCCCCCACCCTTCCTTCTGTGATTCTCTCAAATGAGCCTCCGGTTTCTTTGTGCATATCTGAGAGAAAAAATTAAAAAAAGGAAAACCAAAGAGACAGACTTATAGGAAACCCGTGGTCTACAGTTGTACTGATGGTGGCCGACCCTCTCCAAAGGCACGTGGAAGCATGCAGGTCCCCCTCCCATGTCAGTGAGGGATCTGGAAGGTCTGGGGTTCTCAAGAATCTTTCAGTTTTACTTGTTTGCCTTAGCTAGACTAAATCTACATTCCTAAAGCTCCTTTTTGTTTCTCTAGCTCAGATAGTTTAAACCTTTCAGAAGCAGGAAAGAAAAGGTTAGACAGTTAACAGCTCTGAAAGAGAGGGCTGTTTTGGTAAAGGAAAACCAGAGACAATCCGGTCATTCTGCAACTGTTCAGAGAAACAACAAATATGTTAAGAATATTAGTTTAAGATCAGCATGTAAGGCAAAAAAATTAGTCACTGTCAACACTTAACAAAATGATACATTGTAATATAAAGTTTCACATAATACCCAAACTTACAATGTTCAATATAAAAGGACAATCTATTCATTTTCATCCATATATATATATACTGTAATCATGTTTTCATTAAAAACATACAGTATATGTGGACCCATAGATTTAGTAAATAGCTGATATTTTCCTAGTATTTAGCATCTCGAAAATTTTTTTAAAAACACAATCAAATAGAAATGGGCACCTAGAAGCTTAACTGGCCTTTCCAGAGTCATTTGGGGTTTAACTTAAAGTATCTATGCTAAAAATAAAAATATCTTCAAAATCAGACCCTTCAGGAGATATGTAAGCCCCTAAAGTTATTTTTCCCCTCAGGGACTTTTCTGGTCCCCATTTTGGGGGTGGGGGGAGGAGGGAGTAGGGACTGATACAATCCCAAATCACAAACACTATTGTTTTGACTACAAAAAAGGAACTGTGATTTAATGACCCCAATGTGCATGCTTCCAAATGATCACCATGAAAACTATAATTTAAAATTAAACCAACAAAAAACCAGAAACACAACAAAATCACACACGTCACAGGAAGGGCAGGTTGCAGGGATATCCTTGCAGCCCTCTTGTAAATTTTCATATGGCCCTGTATCAAAATAGCCTTTGGGCCCCCAGAACTTTCTAGATATGCCCCTGCTCAAGTATGGCAGGAAGATTCATCTCAGAAGAAGAAAAAGTTAATTTGCAAGTGACTCTGAGGAGCCCTGTATAATGTTGTTAGAGTTTTCAAGTACCACACACACAGCTGTAGCGAGAAACAAAGCCAGTTACTCTCTTATCCACTGCGCTGTTACCTGACGCAGATTCCTGGTGACTTTCACATCATGCCAGGCATTATCATTAAACTTTCCATTCACAGGCTCCACTAGTGCTTCAAAGGCCCCTGATCCCAAATTAATGACCAGAGAGACAGCTCCATTTTTCAGGGCAAGATTGACATAATCAGCTGATTTCCCAGTGTGAAGCATCAGTCCATTCCTCTGAAGGGTTTTAAATGACAGAGTTATTTCATCACTGCTGCTTTGAATGGGGTTTTGAGACAAGTCGTAGCAGAAGTATTCAGATCCCTTGAACGTGGCAATATATTCTTCTTTTCCTAGAGGAAAACAGATGATACATACATAAGTAAACAAATACACTATGCAAATCAGCAGATCTTAACAGAAACAATAGCTAATCACTCCCCAAATTAACCCTGCTTAATTAGATTCCATGACATGAACCCTGTCTCAGTCAAATAGTACTGTAGGTGGCAGTATATATTTAATAAATCTCCTCAACTATTGGGCCATCAGCTGCAGTAGCTAAAGCTGACATTCTTGAAAATTCAATTAATTTTTCAGTATCACTGCAAGAGCTCTGATCAGAGAAAGCAGCTCTGAGATGTCTCCAGGGCATGAATCAGGTACCATAAATGCATATTGGATGGTTCCACTCTGCTGACAACAATGGATTCCAAGATGTTTTCAACATTCTCTCCATCCAACTGAGGTATTATTTTAATTTTCAGTGAGACATTTATATTCAAAGATCTTTTTCAATGAAGAGACAAACAGTTTTATCATTGAGAGACCATAACAAATTATCTGGTAAGGAGAAAGGAAAGAAAAAAAAAAATAGAATCTGGTCTGGGAGTAAACAGATCTCCTACAAAGCATGTGCATTTTTTTTTTCTCTCTGGATGGAGGGAGTAGCGATAGAAAGTCTAATGGAGTCAGCTGGATTATTGATCCATTCCCTGGTCTCATCAAGCAGATGGTAGGGCTGGCTGTTATGACATTGGTAAGAATTCTAGCACATCGTCATGGGGATAGCATATAAATGAAGTCTCAACATTTTCTACGTATCTTAGTCTTTACCAGATTTAGAAGTAACAAAGCAGATCTCACAAGATGCTAGACAGATCATATAGAAAGGTGGCTATTTGGAAAGAACACACTTCTCCCACTGATGAGGTGAGCTGAACCAAAGGAAGAATGTAAGCCATAAGTCCCCTTGACTTTCTAGGCAATAATGATGCTGTGCCAAGAAAAATGAGACAGCATGATTGGGAATCAGCTTCTGATAAACTATAAACATATAATTTAAAAAGGTACTGGAGAAACTTAATCTGTCCCACTGGCAACATACTATCACTATCATGCCCCGGAGAGGGTTGATACATCAGCAGGTGTTGCACTCTCCCCTGTAATAGGTTTTTAATCTCAGGAATTTTCATTTGATTGTCAAATAACTCATGTCCTGGAATCAGAGCTCAAATCACTTTCAACGCATCAAAGCCAGATGACCTGCCTTCCTGGATGTAGAAAATGCTGTCAGTGGCTACAGGTAGTCAAACCATAGCAATAAATATCATGGTGAGCACCTAGAGGTATTCACCAGGAATTGAGTCCTGGAATATTAGTCATTGACTACTAGTAAATTATTAGCCAAGACTATCACTCAGACCAAATAACTCTGAGTAAGAGTCATAGGAAGGACATCTCAATCTATAATAGTGAATCCCTCCCATTCAAACACTCAAAATATTGGCGAGCACCTCCCAAGGGTTAAGCCCAGTACCAGTCATTAGGGATAATGAAGTGAACACAATGGACTTAATTCCTGTCTCAGAAAGTTATAGTCCAGGTCTCTGCTCCCCTGGTCAGTCCAACATGGCAAGTGGTTCAATATTGGGCACAAGCACAACTAGATATTACTATTATACTGAGAAAAATGTGGGTCGAAACACGAGTTTGGATTCCAGTTTGGCCACTAGCTGTCACTAGAACAATTATTTGTTTTTCGAATTTCGCTTTCTGAAAATGGTTAGAGATACCAATCTTTCAGAATGAATGTGAAGATACAATGAGATAATGTCTGTGCAGACATCTGGTAAAGTTGATACGTTGGTGATAAATAGTAGGTATCTTCCTGCTTGCCTAATTAATGTGATAAATGTGATAAATGATCTAAAACAAGCAACATAAGTCATATGTTATTATGAAATCTAGAATATTCTCTTTAAGATAAGAAACAGGACAAGGATTCCCACTATCAACATTTATATTCAGTGCTACACTTGACGTTGTAGCTAATGCAGGAAGACAAGAAAACTATATGAACATTATAAAGATTATAAATAAAGAAAATCACATCATATAAGCAAATACAATGCACAAATTGAAAGACTAAAATAATCTACAAATTTATTTGGCTTAATAAGATACTTTGGAAAGAATTTAGGGTTTTGTATACTAGAGACAATCAATGTTCCAACATATGTAAATAGATTTATAGATTTAATAAAATCCTAATAAAAATCTCAATTGATTAAAAATATAAATGTAAAAAGCTGTTTCTGCACAATCTATGAGAGAAAAAAAAAAAAAAAAAAAGAGTCCCAAATAGCCATGATATGCCAGATAAAGAAGATGAAGGAAGTTGCCTGTGTAAAGATGGACATTTATTACAAAATTATAGTACTTAAGAAAATGTATTAGGATAGGTAAAATGAGAATAATGACAATCAAACTTAAAATATTGTTAAGCATATATGAAAACAATTTTTACTGTCAAGCATTTCAGATAAGTGTGCAAAAGATAGATTAGTCAATAAAGGTTACTGAGACAATCAGTTATTCATAAGAAAAAAGTGAAATTGGATCTTTACATCATTTTGTTCACGAAAATCAATTCTACATGGATGCCTGATTTAATTTAGAGAGTCAATCTGTGAAAACTTGTCAGACAATAAATTTTGATATGAAAGAATGGAAGGATTTCTAAAATTAGAATAAAGCACTAATAAATATTGATACATTCATCTACATTAAAATTAAGAATATTGGGTCATCAATAACACCATAGAATAAGAAGTTAAATAACAATTTGGGAGAAAATATTTTAATTTCATATTAATCAACAAAGGATTATAATCCAGAATATGCCAAGCATCTCAGCAAATAAATACAAAAATAAAGACAACCAATGGAGAAAAATAGACAAAAGACATGTAATTTCATAGAAAAATAGATATGTATTAATTATTAATAAATGAAGAGATGTTCATACCTATTAGTATTGAGGAAATGGCCAAAATCAAACTATATTCAGATACCATTTAATAGCCATGAAATTGACATAAAACGAAAAGAAAATAATTCCACATTTTGCCAAGGCTACTGAAAGTCATTTTTATATACTGCTGAAGCTGATAAGATAAAAATTGACCAACTGTAATAAGTTTATTTTGACATTATGCAATCCCATGGCAATTTCACATGTTATAAAGAACTTGGGTCTCAGTCCTTAGAAAACAGTTAACCATGATCAATAAACTAAATATTTGCCAATTCTTTCAATTCATTTCTCATTGCTTATTATTCTGCTCTTTTGATGATAGGTAGTCAAGAGGATTCTGGTTCATATATATAAATGTGTGTGTGTGTGCATGCGCGTGCATACTAATAAGCATATATGAAAACAATTTATATGTATATTGTCTGGCATTGCAGATAAGTTAGCAAAACATACAGAGGTCAATAAAAGTTGCTGGGACAATTGGTTATCTATAAGAGAAAAGTGAAATTGGATCTTTACATCCTTTTGTTTCCCAAAATCAATTATACATGATGAAGGATTTAATTTAGAGAGGCGATCTATGGAAACTTTTGTCAGACACACACACACATACACACACACACACACACACGAGAGAGATCCACTTATCTGAATATTATATTTGTGAAATTTTACATTTCCACTGAATAAGTAGATCTCTGAGCCAGTGGGAGCCTTAAAGACACTACTATAGCCCAACCCATTAATTTATATTATTAAGAAAACGAGGCTCATGGAGTTTAAATGACCCTCAAATTCATAAAATGTGACAGTAATAGAAGTGGCACCAGGATTCAGTCTACTAATCCAGGTTCTGTCTAATATGCCATGCCACCTAAGTGTCAGAAAGAAGTGACATATAGCATTGTGAAAGAAAGAAAAAAAGAGAAAAAAGAAAAACTTTGTGAAGATATGTCTTAGTAAGAAAATTCTAATTGTGTTTTAGTCTACTCAGTTTAAAAGGGCAGGGAAGCATGTAATATATTAAGAAAGATTCCACTTAAATAACTAAATTATAAAGTTTTGGAGGTTGAAGAGGTGTGGTCCAGTAAGAAGGCTGTAGAATTTTATCCAAGATATTTTGTATCATTTCAAATCTGTATAACTCAGAATAAAATCTGAACAAAGGCTCTGTTTGCCAGATAATGTGGTATGCCCAAAGGGAAAAATAATAGAGTTTACAATTCACTATGCCATAAGCTTTGAAGTTATATGGGTGTTGATGTCTTTTTAACACTATGATATTCCCATTACTTAAAAATGAAAATATATCATTTCTTTTGTATTGTTTAATTCCAAATTTAAGTAATTCATATTTACATTAAAGGCAACCACATAGTTTTGGAAAAAATTCACTCTGTGGAATATGCAATTACCTTAAAATGCCATACATGGGACAAAAATCTAAGCAGGGAAAATATTTCTTCCTATGTTCTTTTTCATGGAAGACCATATATACTACATGAAAATACAAAAATCACTGTTTTTCACAATATATTTATAAGAATATTATGTTTCTTCTAATCATTTTCTACCTTACAATCTTTGTAGGTAAGCTTTGTGCTATTCTATATACAAATACTAAGCAGCAGAGTGTTTACCCATGTGTTTCTGCTGAACACTTACAGAGTAAGTCTATGTCCATTTTTATATACAAGTCCCAACTAAATTTGCATTTCTAATATATGCTAAAACAACGAAAATGAAAAACAAATTAGACCCATAGCCATGTGAATGTCAATAAATACTTATATCTAGGATGCATAAAGACCTCGTACGAATCAATAGTAACAACAACAACAAAAAAACCACAACACAAGTCAATGAGAAAAAAAGGATAAAATACTTGAATAGATGTTAAAGGATAAAAGGCTATCTTCAAAGAAATGCAAACTAAAACCATAATGAAATAACAGCACACTCCACAGAATGAATACAATGAAAAATACAAAAAAATCCAGTGTCAGTGAGGATGTGGGGCAGCTAGAAGTCTCATACATTATTGGTAGGAACTATTTTGTGAAACTGTTTGGCATTCTCTTTTAAAGTTGCACTCGTGCCTACCCTATGATCCACCAATTCCACTCATAAGCATACATCCAACAACAAAAAAATACACATAGCATCAGAATAGCATAGTAGAATGTTTATAGAGGTACTCTGCAAAAATAATCTAAAACTTAACACTACTGAAATAACAACCAATAATAGAATGGATACATTTCAGTATAGTCACACAATATTAAATAACAATGTGAATATATGGGCTGCAACTGCAACAGAAATACAGACAAATCTCACAGTAATAATGTTTAGCTAAAAAAACGCCTGACACAAAAGAGAACATAGTTCTGATTCCATTTATATAAAAATTTTTAAAACAAGCATAACTAGCCTCTGTTGTAAATCAAGACAGTGGCTACCCTTGGTAGAGATGGAGAGGGGCTAACAGTGAGGAGAATTCTTGGGGTACAATTAATGTTATTCTTGATTTAAGTGTTGGGTGTGCTAAGTGTGCAAAAAATTAATTTACCCGTACATTTATGCCACATTTATCAGCATAAATACTATATTTCAATAAAATGTTTGAATAATCTGGATGATTAAGCACAAAATGAATTCATCTGATGAAGTATTTTCTTCCTGATTAATAGGATGATATGAGAAAACATTATTCCTATTAATACTACTATTAATAGTAAAAGCTAAAATAAAGCCAATAGTAATAATTTCAATTGTTACTTTTTACAAATTTTCAATAAATATTAATATCCTTTAATTACCATTTGCTCTTAAGAGTAATCCCGTAAGATTAAAAAAAATAAATACATATGCTGCATGGTAGTAATTGTTTGAAGGTCCATATCTTAAATGTGTTGATTAATGGATTGATATCAAGATGAAAAGAGCCTCTATTTCTAACCATAGAAATGTCTTTATAAAATTGGGAAAAAGTAAAATTTAAAAACTTGAAGCATCTTTCTAATAGTCTACAATTGGTTTTTGTTGCCATACAGTTGGAGGAAAAGATTTAAGAGGCTGCCATGGGATTTCAGTCCTATTCCATATCCAACCCACTATAACTTAGAAGAAAATTCACAGTTCTTGCTTATCTAATTGTCTGAGGGTAAGTTCAACTTTAAGTTTTTTTGATAAAAAAACAAACCTCATCACAGAAAAAAAGTTAACCATAACTGAACCATTTCATTGGATGTTGTAGAAGGTGGTCAAACCTTAGATGGTAGATTGAACAAATGGATTGGTTTCAGTGCCAAGAATCACTGACACTACTTTATGGAAAAACAAAAAAAAGAAAGTTAAACAAAGATAGGTTAAATGACTTCCTAAGTTCACACAAAAATTGATTCTCGGGACAATGCTCCTTTGCATTACCTGTGCGTAGAATATAATCTCATTGATTTGACCCAATGCCTCTGTATCTTCTAAATTCACTGAACTGTTTCATCAAATAAATAATCTGCAGAGAAATTACCATACATCCTAAAGACAAGGAAGCCTGTGGGCAGAACGAAGTCCCACCATCCCCAATTACATGTCAGGCCATTTTTGTATGCCAAAAAACTAGCCAATATTATTATTCTTGATTATATTACTTTTCATATATACAATCCCAAATCACACAGGTTAGAAGGTTTTACCATAGTTATATGATTCTAAGATCATGTTCAACATAAACCAGAAACTAAAATCAATATATGAAAAAAACAAATGAATGAAAAAAGATATTTTGGTGAGAGCCCTGCTTCATTTATTTTTCTATTCTAGAAGTCAAATATACAAAAATATTGTGCTCAAAACATCTTTGACCAAGCAGATGTACACATTAGAAGCTTGCATTATTAAAACAAATCAGCCTGGCTGTCTCTGCTATAAGAAAAAACAACTTTAGAAAAGCAGAACAGGAAAGTCTACTTATTGAAATTCGTATCAAATTAAATCCTCAGTCCCTAAGAAATGTAGTATTTTCTTATTTGCCACAAACTATGTAACTTAGAAATTAAAACAATAAATTGATTACTACAAGGAAAAATCGCATTACTTTCAAGGGAGAGTAGTTCACTCTTTCATTTGGTTTTCTACCTAATATATGTCATAAGACATTCTAAAATTACCAACTGTGATTCAACACATGTAAATTCTGAGTCTAACTTCTCTTGTTCTGCAGCGAATAATCAAGATTTATAAAATATTCACTCTTAAAGATTTATCTCACTTAGGTAAACCTCGAGACCAATCCAGAAATAAATTGCCAAGCTTCCGTCAAATAATTCAAAAGAAGACCCAGGACTCTTGATGATATACTTGAAGTCATTAAATATGAAAGGTAAGTTAGACTTTGACATTATTTAGTCCGGTGCCATCATTTATTTGATGAACAGTGTGAGGGCCAAACAGACAAAACTGTGGTCACATAACTAACTGAGGAAAAGTCAGAATATAATCCTTGCCCTCTTGATACCAGTCTCAGGTTCTTCCTAATTTCTAGACATTGCCATAAAATGAGCTTCTAATTCATTACCAAAAACTAAATGCATCTTAAATTTGAGCATATTTCTGCAAAAGAAAACAGGACATGTTCCAAAACTCTAGTACGATAATTTTCCAGTCCTATTGTGCAATTGATTTGCATCTGTTAAAATAACCAAAGGCGCTGGGAACCAAACAGGCCATTCTGTGTCTGGCTGGACTGACTAGTTCTACATATAAAATGAGACACATGGCCGGGCGCGGTGGCTCAAGCCTGTAATCCCAGCACTTTGGGAGGCCGAGGCGGATCACGAGGTCAGGATATCGAGACCATCCTGGCTAACACGGTGAAACCCCGTCTCTACTAAAAAATACAAAAAACTAGCCGGGCGAGGTGGTGGGCGCCTGTAGTCCCAGTGGCGTAAACCCGGGAGGCGGAGCTTGCAGTGAGCTGAGATCGCGACAGCCTGGGCGACAAAGGGAGACTCTGTCTCAACAACAACAACAACAACAAAATGAGACACACAGGGAAAGGAATGAACAAATGATCCTGGCATTCACTCGGTGTGCAACATTTCAATTTCTGGGCCTAAGTCAGATTCAAATCCCCACAATCTAATCTGTAAGAACTAGATGCTAGCATTTTTTAACCTGAAGAAAATCATTAACACAATGAAAATTAAAAGTAGCTTCATGAATATGGACTTTATAAAGATTCTCTGAAAGAAATCTGAAATTTTCTGGGTACCAATTAATGATTACTTAATAAATAAGTAAATTATAATAATACAATTATATTCAAGGAGATGTACAAGTATTTTGTATTTATAAACAGTCCTCATTTATGAAATGGATATGAAGTAAATAAATGTAACTATGAAATCATCTTATTAGCAACTTGGTCAAGGCAATATATTCTGAGAAATTGATCTATTTAACTAAACCCAAAGAATAGCCAATTGCTTCTTTCTCCCTAGAATCAGACTGGGGTGGTCTCTAATTCTAAAAATTTATAATTTAATTTATCCAAATATTGTGGTCATCTCGTAAACTGTTCTGAATTATAGAATGCAATTTTTAAAAATATATACAGATGATAGCACCTTGGAAGGCAACAGCAGAGGAAAGGAGAATTTTCACAGGGAGAGGAAAGAGTTGGTACAAGTGATATTGCTTTAACAAAATAATGATCTCGATACGTCCTACTTGAACTGTGGTTCGAAGAACAGTATCATCAGCATCACTTAGAGCTGATGAGAAATTTAGAATTTCAAGGCTCCCTCCACCCCAACTTACTGGTGCAAACTCTGTACTGTAACCTGATCCCCAAGGTGATTCTAGTGTACATGAAAGTGTGAGAGTCTTGTTGTTATGAACAGATTCTTACAGTACTGCAATTTAGAATATCTTTTAAGAATGATAAAGACAACTTGTGTCTCTTGTATCTGAAATAAGTATTAAAGGCAAAATATATATTGATATCATGGCACTGTTCTTTTTTTTTTTTTTTGAGGCGGAGTCTTCACTCCGTCGCCCAGGCTGGAGTGCAGTGGCACCATCTCGGCTCACTGCAAGCTCCGCCTCCCGGGTTCGCGCCATTCTCCTGCCTCAGCCTCCGGAGTAGCTGGGACTACAGGCGCCCGCCACCGCGCCCGGCTAATTTTTTGTATTTTAGTAGAGACGGGGTTTCACCGTGTTAGCCAGGATGGTCTCGATCTACTGACCTCGTGATCCGCCCGCCTCGGCCTCCCAAAGTGCAGGGATTACAGGCGTGAGCCACCGCGCCCGGCCATGGCACTGTTCTTAAGGAATAAACATCCAGATGAATTATTTTGCATCTTTTCATTGGAAATAAAAAGCCTGGCAGCGGGGGGGGGAAGAATCAGAGAGCTCTGATCAGTGTGTAGATGTATCAAATATCTATTTAATATGCACCCCAGCAGAGAGCCCAGGCTTTAAATCATTGGAAATAATCTCTGAATTTTTATTCCCAACATGTTTCACCTTAGGCAATATTACAACAAAATTCTCTGTGGGTTTGTAAACTTAGTGCCACTCTTCTGGAGAAATGTAAAGGGTGTATAACTCCTGGTATAGTCTAACAAGTCATCATTATTAGTGAATATAATTAAGAAGGTTCATGCAACTGCATTTATGGTTCTCCCTAGAAATGTCTTTGTTCATACACTGCTGCAACTGAAAACTATCATGTATTCTGGATGTAAACTGATTCAATGAAAACAAATGGGCCTGGGCTGTCACATTCCCAATTACTGTAGTTAAGTGAACTTGGAACATTTTAAAGTTAGTAACACTTAGAAATGCAGGAAATATATACTGCTAACTCAAAGTCTCCTATGTTTTTAAAAAAGAATGGCAGTTTTTTAAAAGAAAGAAAAAATCTAAAATTATCTTGATATCTCCAGAACATTAAGTAGAGGAGAGAGTAATAAATATATGATAAGTGTAACGAGGAATCATGCTGGATGGGAAGAAATGTACTTTTGCAACTCCATCCATTCCTCTGCT
The DNA here is from genome assembly GCF_043159975.1 of Macaca nemestrina. Lineage (NCBI taxonomy): Eukaryota > Metazoa > Chordata > Mammalia > Primates > Cercopithecidae > Macaca > Macaca nemestrina. The sequence continues at coordinate 50,846,435 of NC_092137.1, forward strand.
TCATAGAAGGCTTGACCAAGGTTTTTTGGTTTGTTTTATTGTTTTTTTTTTTTTTTTTCCAGATAGAATGCTAACTTGTTATTAAAATAATGCAAAGAATTAGGTCAGTATACACCAAAATCAGTATAGAATAGGAACACTTGAATTGTTGAATACTACTCTTCACACTAGGAGCACAAGAGAAGGAACACTGAAAACCTATGGCATATATTTGATTTCAACACAGAAAAAGCACTGAATCCAAAGGTAATACATGGCAAATCCCCTAACACTAAAATTATCATTGAGAAGGAGGTTAATATTCACTCAGGTATTGTTCGCTTTATGATTATATATTAGATGACCATTTGGAGGCACTATTCTAGATATTAGAAATACAACAGTAAATAAGGTTTTCAGGGTCCCCACTCTCATCAAACCAGTGATGGAGAGATAACCATAAGTGAATCAAGTATAAGTGAGTTATATGTGAAACTGAGCAAGCAAAAGAGTGCAATGAGGGTGTGCGATAACTAGAGCAGGGAAGTTGATTTAGATGATTGGGAAAGCTTTATGAGACAATGACAATTAAATTGAGACCTTAATGCTGAGGAACCACTTGTGGGAAGATCTGGACAAAGAATAGAAAGAATAGAAAAAATACAGTGAGCATTGAGCACAGTGACACTGGGGCAATGTGGGAATACAATGAAATCAGAGCTGTGGGATGGGCCTACATCATGTAAGTCCTTCTAAATTTTGGTCAAACTCTGATTTTATTCCATGCACAATGGGAAGCTACTAGAGTTTTATAGTTAGGGGAATGACATGGTTTGATTTACATCTCAAAAATATAACTCTGGCTGTTGTGTGGAAAACAAACTCTGGGTAGGCATGGAAGTAAAAGCAGTGAGTTCAACATTTATGAAGTTATAGAACATAGGAGTATGGGCTATGAAGTCATGTATATACCGGGGTTCAAATACCACTCACACTGTGAGCACATGGGTAAATAATCACCTTAAAGTCTTAGTTTTCTTGTCAGTAAATGAAGACAATAATACTAGGATATATTTTATAGGGTAGTTGTAAAGATTAAACAATATATGCATAATAAGTTTTTTAAAGACTATCAATCCATGGGATATATTTGTGGGATATAAACAATATTGATGTATATATATATATTATATTTCTTCATCTACTGCTTTTAAACATTAAGTTACTTATTTTCCCCATCTCTTAATATCTTGGGCAGAATCATTGAATTTGTGGTCACTTTTTGTTTTTAAAAGTTTGGGCTAATTTATAAGTTAATAATGTCATCATTTTGAGTTGAAGTGGAGGAGGAAGACATAGTATGTCTCTAGGTACCTTACCATCACCCCTGCTTCAATACCTGGCCCTTCCAGTTTATTGGGATGGAGCTGATGAGGGGAAGAGAAAAGAACAGTGGTTATTCATGTAGTCCTCTTTCTATGGGCTGTACCTGCTTCTCTGGTTCACCCTTACTGACCTTTGCTGCCTTCATGCAGTAAACTCACTAGTGCTCCATGTGACTTCCCAACAGCAGTCAACAACATGAGAAAGAGAAATTCATCTGTTTCATCTCCCAGCTCTAACCTTCACACAACACCCCATAGCATCTGGCTGCTATAATCCCCTGGTCCAGCTAGTGGCCTTCTTGTGAGTAATACTGGCTAGGTGGCTCAAGCCAAAGCCTCAAAGGGATATCTTCTTTACCGATGCCTGTGGGCATTCTGGTTGTACCAAATGTTGATAGTGCAGATTAAATTCTTCTTCCTTTTTTTTTTTTTTTTTTTTTTTTTTTGAGACGCAGTCTCGCTCTGTCGCCCAGGCTGGAGTGCAGTGGCATGATCTTGGCTCAATGCAACCTCCATCTCCCAGGTTCTCGCCATTCTCCTGCCTCAGCCTCCTGAGTAGCTGGGATTACAGGCACCCGCCACCATGCCCAGCTATTTTTCTTTTTTGTTTTTTTGTATTTTCAGTAGAGATGGGGTTTCACCATGTTAGCCAGGATGGTCTCGATCTCCTGACCTTGTGATCTGCCTGCCTAGGCCTCCCAAAGTGCTGAGATTACAGGAGTGAGCCGCTGCGCCCGGCCAGGTTAAATTCTTCTTGTCCCCTCTTTCTAGCCTGCCAGTCCTCTTCTTCCCTCCTCAGAAAGGCATAGGGCAGGCCAGCAAGTTTGATGCATACAAAGTCATGCATTGCGAATGCAGAACACCAGCTTTCATTTTTTTTTCCCAGCATACACAGGCTCTACATGTGATTCTATAATAATTCATTCCCGCAGTTATTTTGGGTAAAAAAAGCAAACCTCTTCACTAACAATATGTTTTACAGAGCCTATGCCTTAAAGACTCTGTGCTTATCTATCCCTCACTGCTTAGGTAGATAAGGGAGGTGGAAGTGGGGAGTTAGAAGTAGTTTAAGGGTCAGTCTTTCTGTCCTCTAGTAAATGCTGAGGAAGGTAACTGGCCAGTTTAGGGAGGTTCCATTTACAATGAAGGCTACTTAAATTCTTTTCTTTCAGAAGGTTCTAATCAACAATTCCATGAGAAAATTTTCCATTCAACATATGGTGGACAATTAATTAATGTTAGATGTTATGATCATTATTTTTAAAGTAACCACTACATTTAAAACCACTACCCAGCAGTTTAAAAAAAATCAGCTTTTTACCAAATATCACAATGCCCAACACCCTAATTCTAGGAGCACTTGGTTAATTAAGGTTCATGACATAAGAACGAGATGGAAGTACGGTAAATTAAAAAAAAGAAAAGAAACAAAATACACACTTCTATTGATGGTTTATTCTTTTAAACAAGTTTGTACCTGAGTGACTTGCAAAATAATGTTATAAAATATTTGCTATTTACTATTTTATTTGCTCAGAGAAATGCATCAGGCTAAGAATTATGAGAGTGTAACACTGGTTTATTCTTGGACACTTTTCAGCTCTGCCCTTGACCACCCTACTTAGCCTTACTGGGCCTCATTTTCCTTCCTGGCAAAGTGACACAGGCAGACTGTGATCTCCAGTGTTTCTTTCAATTCTAAAACTCTATGGTTCTATAACATTGTTGATTTATTGAGCCACTGTTTCACTGATTCATTCAATAAACATTTATTGAAGCCCAATTCTGTGCCAAACTCAATTGCTCTCCTGCTATCAAAATCAGGCAACATGCTAGAGTTAAAATGTCTTTAAAGATTTCTGATGGCTGCTGCTTTTAAAAAGAACTACCCATAGTAACTCCTACCTCTTTGTGCTTCTAGAGCTAGCTTTCCTATTATTCTGTGAAGACTTACAAACTCAGAAAGACAAAGGAATATGGAAAGTCCTTGTATTCACACCCTACTAGATGTAAATTTCCTATTCCTAATCACCTTTCTTCCACAACCCAGAAAACAACACCTTCAATGGATTTGCCAGAGTGTTACAGATTGTGTTTGATTATTTGTCCCCAAATTTAAAGTACTTCTTCATATAATTGCAAATATATGCGTAGAAAAATAAAATATTTTAAAAGAAAGCTAATATTATATACTATAAGTCTTAATTTGAAATTAGACATATTTAGCCAGTAAAAGTGCAGAAGGATCAATCAATACTGACTAGTGTTTTCCTATGGGCTCTATGGATATAGCCCTTAATTTGAAATTAGGAGTCCTAGGTTCAGTTCCTCACTTTATGGTTGGTGCTACATGTCCAAGAGCAGGAAATGTAGCTGAGTCTGACTTTCCTTCAATATAATGAACATAGATATTCTGTTATGCTGCATTTTCAGACTTTTTAAAAATTAAGATATTTAATATAAAGATAGGAAAGTATTCTTATTAATTATATACTGGGTCTTCCATAACTTCCCTTACACCATCTATCATAGCTGCATTGAAAACAACATTAATCAACATTCTCTAGCTCAATATTTTTCATCTGAGATTCCCTATCTGATTTGAGCACTGTTTTCTCAATTATCTCAAGGGTATATAAAACCAGCATCATTCTAAATGCGTAAGAGATAAGTTATTTCATTAAATAAGATGGATTCCTTAGGGTTTTATTCCTGTCCCAAGTTCAATAGAGTTACAGATTAAGTGAAAACACACAGAATTTATGAGAAAGACTTGAGGTAAGTCACAGAATAGAAGGAATTGCTAAACCACCAATTCTTGGAGTGGAAGATACTCTGGGAAAACCCAACCTCTTGAATTCACAGTTCCTGGTCGCCTCTAGGCTTGCACCACTCATATAATTCAGCTCCAGTGAACTCGAAGTCATTCTTTTCAGGTTCTGAATTCCGCAAATCAGAAAACTTGGATGGCTCTACTTGTGTTAGAAGCCAATTGCCAGATCAGTCTTTGTGGTTGGAATAGGGAGGAGGGGACAAGATTATAAAGCAGGGACATGCCGGGGAATGGCTGTGAGGGAACAGCCTGATCATTCATTAACACCTGGCATGGTTCACAAGTTAGTATTTAGATCTAATATTTTAAAAAAAAATCTTTCTTAGGATGATGAAATTATTACCATCTCTTTTTTAGTTTTACCTTTGACATAAATTTAGATCTTAGGGTCCAAGGTAAATAATGAATTTCAGCTGAATTGTGATAAGCTTTATTTAAATTGTGCATCTTTATCAGAGATCTAAGCAAAACACAGAATTATAAACTTTATAGTTGGAAGAGGGAGATCCATAATATTTATGAGATTTTCTCCGGTGCACAGGTCAAGTTGGGAGGAAAAGCTGGGTCTCTAGATCAGTTGATGCAAAACAGAGATGATCATCAGAATCACCTGGCAAACTTTCTACAAGAGTATAATTCCAGGAACCCTATCCATTTCTGCTTTAACAATATTGGGGTGGATCTCTTGCTAACATATTGTTATTTTTTAGTTTCTAGTTAGTTCCAATGACCAGTTTATCTTACAATTCAGTGATTTGGAGTTTTTGCTTTTTATTTTTGTAAAAGTAATGGACCTTCTGTTACCTTATTCTCCATGGAAAGAACTCATATCCCAACAAATAGCACAAAATATACAATAAAATAGACAATTTATAAGAGAAGCAATCAAAAAGCAGAGCACATTCTCACTAGTTTGGAAGCAATTTCATTGGTTAGAGAACATTCTGGCCAACCTGAATAATACCACCTCTTGAATATGTAGTTATAATTCACAATACATCCATTCACTTCTCAGAGTGAGTGTTCTCTGGTCTCATGGACAGGACACATTCCACATTCACAGGCTGTAATTGCTTTTTTTGTTGTTGTTTTCTTTTCTACTTGTGGGTAAATCAAATACCATATTAAAACCAATTATTTTTCCTTTTAAAGATCATTTTCCCTGACAGTATATGGCAAGAATATATTGATATATTTTATACCCCATGCTTGAAATAAGCTGCCTCCTCCTCCATTCCCCATACTATATGCCTTCCCTACCAACAATTCACAAAACTATACAAGTTAAAGAGGTCTTCCATTCAAGGGCTTTCAAAAATTTCTTCCCAGTTACCCAGGACACATATACAATACCTAAGCTTTCTACCCTCAATACACTCTTCTACTTTTGATAGGAATAGAAATTCTTCTAAATTTATTTCATAATCCACCAATGGTTCCCCATCCAAACTTTGGAAAACACAAATGTTATTCAACCTTTACATTTTATACATTAAAAAAATGAAGGTCCAGAGAATTTAATAGATTTGGCAAAGACCACTCAGCTTATGAATGCCTTGGACTAGAATTTGGCTTTATGACCCTAAATCCTGTGTTCTTTCTATCACACTTTTACACATTTATTATTTCTTTCTCTCTCTCTCTTTTTTTTTTTTTTTTTTTGAGACAGATTCTTGCTCTGTCACCCAGGCTGGAGTGCAGTGGCACGATCTCAGCTCACTACAACCTCCACCTCCCGGCTTCAATCGATTCTCCTGCCTCAGCCTCTCAAGTAGCTGTGATTACAGGCTCCCAAATTGCTCAGACTATAGGCCTGAGCCACCATGCCCAGACACGTTTCTGCATTTCTAATGCTATTTTGGATAGGTTTAAACGGACATCTTCACAGTTTCAGGATGGAAATATTCATTCTGTAAAATACATGACAGTCTATTTTTTCATCATGACATTCCATTCTAATTTGATCCCTATCCTAGATAACTATTTTTATAACTCCTAGAGAAAATATAAAAAATTACACCGTCATAACGTTCATATCATCAAACAATATTACCATTATTTTTCTCAGTTACAATATCAAAGTGAAGTAATCATCCCAACTACCTCACCATATTTGTACTAATTATGCTAGCCTCTCAACACGAAATTTTGTTTTTTGCAGTTTCTTTATATATATATTATTATAATAAAAGTATTTGACTCAAATGTTCAAATATTCCTACTTAAAAACAGATAATGGATTTTATTTTGATAGTATTGACCACAATAGAAATAGACTCTATATCATTTTGTAATAAATATTACATTAAATACACACCACAATCTTGACAAGAATTATTAGCAAATTCTAATAATTACCAGTCATATCAGGCTAAAGTGATGTGACAAAATGTCTAGCATTCATAAGGATTGTCAAATTAACATCAAAACAATATCAACCAAAGAGCATTAAAAAATAGTAATGCTTTGGCCCCAGACACCACCTCAATGTTCTCTTTTAATTGTCACTGTATGACTTGGGCACTGGGATTTTCAGAAGCTTCTCAAGTGATTCTAATATGTGGAAATGGTAAAAACCCAGAGTTTAGAGTAGGCATTCAATGTGTAATATCTATGGCTCTATAACTGTATAAACTTAGTGTAATAATATCACAAAACTTTATGGTTCTTTAAGCTAAAATTATACTTCAGATATCATCTATGTATCATATTACCTTAAATTTGCATATTGCTTGTGTAACTTATCAGGCATATTTTCTCTTATAAAGGAGAAACACTTAAACGCATTTCCTCCTCCTCTTTCCCAATTAATATATGCTTAGATGTTACATTATCAGACTGACCTTTGTAAGCATCTGATTTTAACTCTCAAGTTTTCTTTGTAAGGGCCAATATTTATGTAAAACCACACAAATGAATACTCAATCCCACAAGAATAAATAACTAAGCTGATATTACCTACTGCCTTTGCAAAGAAAATATCATCTGAGAGTAATATAGGATTGTATCTTGCAACTGACTTAGACAATCACATTCACCCAAATACAGAGAAATCCCTAATTAGCTAAATTCAATTGTTTTCCATTTTTTCTAAATTTAAAATTGTAGCCAATCTCTAAAACTCACTGTACAAATATATATGCTTTAAGTATTTCTGGTGAAACCTTATGTAACCATTCAAAGAAGGCAACTGTCGATATTATATTCTAAAGAGAAGGTCACGGAAGAAAGTCCTGAGATAAAATAAGTAGATAAAGAAATAAAAACAAAGAATAAGAGCTAGTCCTGAAACAGTTTATGAGAAGAGTAGACACCCCATCCATCAGTAGATTTTCCTGGATAGGCTCATCTTTCTTTAACAAGTTGACACATCTGCAAACTGCAGGCGGATATTTTAAGTGTCTAAGCTGTTTTTCCTTCTTCTATTAGAAAATGCACACAAAAATGATTTTTGCTTCCTTTACTGCTGTGCCTTAATAAACAATTGGCCCAAGGTTTTAACCAAGCCAAATGTTGACTAAAAGCTTCCTCACAAAAGCCTTTAATACATTTTTGCTTGTGTTTTCTTTACATGTATTTCAATTTGATGACAAATAATTTCTTTCCCATCTCCCTCATTTGCGGCTGCATGTTGGACTAATTAAAAAGCAGGCTCTTTGGAAGCTGGAACGAGAGAAAATGGAAGAGTGGGCAGGTGGGTCGAGATTGAATGTCCCTGGCTCTGCCAATACATAGGATTCTCTTCAGTGAAGCATTCTCCATCTAGCTGAGATTCAAGGAAGGCACAGAAGAAGCCCTTCAGCCTTTCCTACCTCAGGTCAGAGTTCTTTTTATATTTGTCATACAACCCAGAGACATCAGAATTCTGTACAAAATGGAAAGTTTTATTCTTCCCAGCAATTCCACTGCATTCTGTGACCTCTTGGTGCTGTGGGCAGCCTTAGCAGATTTGAGGCATTTCTTAGGGTAAAGCGGTTTTGAGATTTTCTTGGCGACTGGGAAGAATATAATTTAACTTCTCTTGGAATTAGATCATATTCAGCAGAAAAGATCTGCTGTGCTCAAGGTCATAAATCTTGGCTCTGTGAATATTCAGTTATTCAGCAAAATAGCCACTCGAAGTCTTCAAAACACCTTTGGACACTGCTGCAGGTGATGCCTGTAGAGAACTCCCTGACAGCCACTCAGTTCTTGCATCTGCATTTACCCTTCTTGATGCTGTCCGTTCAGCTCTCTGAAAAAACACATTATCTTACACTAATGCACATGTATGAAATCCCACAGATTTCGCTGAATCAACGTATATATATAGATATATAATTGACAGAATACAGTCTCAAGGGAAAACATATATTTTTAGTTTTGTATTTCACTTGAAAATTGTAAGGACTACTTTATAATGTATTGTTTGCAAAATAAGGCATGCAGCCCTGAAAAATTAATCCATTCACTAATCAAAGAAACATATATTAAAGACCTACTATGCATGAGGCACCATGCTAATTGCTTTGAAGAAGACAAAGCTGAATTATACAGCGATCCAGTTTACAAGATATTTACAATGCAAAGGGGGATACAAGACATATAAAAGGCCATGGAACTTAAAAAGAAGAAAAAAAAATTCTAAAGTATTGAGATACATTTCATTACAAGGCAAATCTTAGATAACATCTTGAAAGAGGACAGGTTTAAAATTTAGGAGATTTGAGGAAAAGATCCTCCAGAGTATGATATAAAAATGAGTGAAGGTTTTGAGGTGAGAAATAAAATTAATGAAATTTGACTAGATCTAAGGTGACATCATGAAGAATAATGGCAAATGAAGTTAAAGGTTTGTTTCAGGCCAGCTTGTAAAAGGCCGTGAACAAAGAAAAAGGAATTCCTTATATTTTTATTAGAATATCCATCTTAAAGTGAATGGTGAATTATTCATTGGCATGAATTTAGGGACAGTTGCACGTCATCTTTTTCTGTTATTAGTATTACTGTTTTGAACAATGCAATCTACCAAAATTGAAGGTAATAGTTTCAATGGAAAAATATGCAGAATTAAGCATTTGGAAAGCACTATTCAAGTTTAGTATATAGGAGAAAATAGGGATGGAAATGATCTATCACTAGACATTTTTATTCTTCCTCCTTATCAAATAGACCAATATGAGTGGAGGAAAAGCCTTATTGTAAAAAGGATTTGTTTTACACTACCCCGGACCTTCTTGTAAAAAGGGTTTGTTTTACACTACCTGTCAAAGAGGATATTGGTCCACTCAAGGATATAAAACAAAGTTATATTCTATTTAACTGTGAGATATTCCAATAAATTGCATTAAACATGATCTTAAAATACTATAAAGAGGCCTCAGATTGTTTAAAAATACTATATTGAATATATGAGAAATAAAAGTTCAAGATACTCTATAAAGTATATCCTATGTGAATGCCAATTTTTCTTTACAGAATAAATTTAACTACAAATGCATACAGTGCCTAAATATATTTTTATTTTGATTTTGTTCCTTTTGTTGTGTTTAAGAGCCCAGACTCCAGAATCACAGGAGACAAACTGCCACTCGATCACTTATTAGCACTGTTTGTGTGGGCAGGCTATATTAACATTCTAATCCTTTATTTTCTCCTTAATAAAATATGAAAAAGTAATGTTTACTCAGAGGTTAATGAGTTGACACTTATAAAATTATTAGCATGGAGCCTGGCCTCAGATACCATTCACTTCTGTATACAATTTTTATGTGTTGGTCCTTTAAACCTATAACAGTTCCATCAGACTTTTTACTTCATGGAAAGCTGCTTTTATGTCTAATTAAGAAAACATTCCTGACTCCAAAATTTGAAAGACTTTTTTTCTCTTTTCTTCTAATATTTCTATAATATTGTAATGCATTTAGTGTTTATCCATATGAATGATATGACATTGGAAGGAATCTAATTTTACTTTTCCACATATATAATCAGTTTTTTCAATACTATTAAGTATTGCATCCTTTATGTAACTATTAAATATCATATATAACAGATAAATGACTCTGTATGTACTTATATTGATTTCTAGACTCCATTTTCTCTAAACATCTTTGTCTGTTTCTGCATCAGAACTAGACTGTTTTAATTATAGCTGTTTTGTATGTAGGACCTTTTGGTATCATGCTGGTAACTTCCCTAAACTGTTACTTTTCTCAAAACATTTAGCCTTTTATAAACATTTAGTTTGCATATCAATTTTACAGTTTGTCAAGTCCCTAACCTCCTCCCCAAACTGAGACTGTGAATTGAATTGCCCTAAATCTATAATTTATTTTAAAGTTTGAATCATCCTATTCAGAGGCACAAAGTCATTTTTTACTTATTTTGGTCCTGTTTTGTACCCTTCCCTAAAGTGTTATTATTTTCTTTATGTAAGTCTTACATAAAGCCAGTATTTTTTAACGTTCAGGTAAGATTCTTATATTCCTAGAATCTTCATGTGAAAAAAAAAAAAAACCTTAATGATTTAAACAGCTATATTAACTTCATATACCTAATTATTTGAGAGAAATTCTAGTCAATAACTTTTGCCTTCCCACTCCAGACTTCTACCCTGATTATGTTAGGTAATTGAATTGGAAAGAAAAATATTTATTCTTTCTTTTTTTAATTTTTAATTTTTTTTTATTTTTTAGTAGAGACGGGGTTTCACCGGGTTAGCCAGGATGGTCTCGATCTCCTGACCTCGTGATCTGCTCATCTCGGCCTCCCAAAGTGCTGGGATTACAGGCTTGAGCCACCGCGCCCGGCCAAAAAATATTTATTCTTTATATTATTTTTTTCTGATCTGAAAAAGATAGCTTTTCTCTACCAGAGTATATTCATATTAATAGCCACCAAGCTATACTACTTTCAAGTTATATTTATGGCAATAAATGATTCCTATAAATTTTAGAGACAACTATCAAAAGGAAAATAAATAAATAAATAAAAATAACTGGGAACAAATAAGCAACCCCTCGATGGTTCATCTCTATGACCCTACAGTCAGAAACTAAAGAGTAATACATCCTGATGGATGGCTATGGAATGAAATAAAATTCTCTATTACCAGTTCACTAGAAGACTTTTTTTCCTCCAGGTTTGATCTCTTTTTACTTAGTTTATCCTTCAGGTTACTCACCAATAACTCAGTAAATAAAAATTTTGCAAATGCAGCCATTTCAATATGTCAGGGAGTATCTACAGGTATATATATAAATATTTATATATAAATTTTACATATGCATATAAAATAAAAAATATATATATGATATATATATATAAGAATATAAACATTCAGGTAAGATCTTAACATTCTGGTAAGATATTTATATTTTTAAAATATTTATATATATATATTACATATATAATAATATATGGATAAAAGAAATATATTTATATTTCTTTTTCAAATGTGTGAGATATATATACACACACACATATATATATATATACACACACACACATATTTCTTTTTCAAAAGCATGGCTACATAAATTTCTTCATTTTGATGTTCTGCTTCTCCTCAGTTTGATCTTGTATATCACAGTGCATTTAAAAAATCTGGAAAGCCATCTAAAGAATTTCAAACTTTCTGAATACAAAATGTTTATTTCCACCAGACAAGAGTCACTCCAGTCACTAAACAAATTGACCACTTTCAGAGTATTTCCTGCTTCTACTTGTTACTGGCGCAGCATCTGGCTGGAACAGAGTGTTACTGGATGCAGAAAAGTTCAGGATTGCTCGATTGACTGATTTTGATGTTGAAAATAATGTAAAATTCATATATATTCAAAATGTGATTAAAAATAGATATCCTAAGACACATCCCAGAAATAAGTGTTTTTCTATAAGCTGCGTTAAAAGTTTCTCTAAATCTTCATGTCTAAGAAAAAATAAATAATACAAGAATGTATAAAAATAAGAGGGCTACCTCTGGAATTAATAGCACCTGCATCTGTCTACCTCTTTACCTGGCTTTATTTGTCTTTCTGTATACACTCATCATCACATAAACTATAACATATTTATTTATTTCTATATCTCCCACGAAAATGTGAGCTCCATGAGGGCAGAGACTTTTGTTGTTATGGTAGTTGTCATGGTGATTGTTTACCACTGCATCCCAGGGACTGGGAGAGTGCCTGTCATGTACTAAGCATTCAATAGATACCTGTTGAATTAATTATTCATAATTACTTAATTCATAATGTTAACATGAGTATAGGAATTGAGATCTGACCAAATAAGCTTTTTCAAAATATAAATGAAATTTTATATTATTATTATCTACTACTCTTTTAAACTTTAGTGTGCTTAAAAGTAAAAATCCAACTTGATTATAGAGCTCAAAGAATGCTATTGCCTCAATGTAAGACCAAGAATAGCTTTTCTTTACATGATTCCCAGTCTAAGGAGAGAAATCAGATACTAAATCACACATTAAACAAATCATCCAATTACATTTGTTTAAAGTGCTACCTAGGAAGGAAACTGAAATGTGCCTTGAGAACAGATACTCAGTTGGCATGCTGGAAGGACTTCCCTAGAAAGGGACGGTTTTGTTTCTAGGACTTGAAGAATAAGAGCTAAATCAGGTGGAAGAGGCAGGGAACATTCCAGGCATCGACAAAGATATATATAGAGGTTGAGTCCAGGAAGATCTTGACAAATTCTAGAAACTGTGAGACTTGTAACATACTATTAGGTTGGTGCAAAAGTAATTGCAGTTTTTGCCATTAAGTAATTGCAGTTTTTGCCAAAAGAATCAGTACAAAACAAAAGCCACGATTCTGGTGTCAGATTTTCTTCTCACACTGAAGCCAGCTGGAGTCCTTAGAACTTTCCTCAACTTTTCTCCATCCAGCAGCACTCTGTCAGCGAGATGCTGCATCAGTAACAAGTGGAAGCAGAAAATACTCTGAAATTGGTCAATTTGTTTAGTGACTGGGGTGACTCTTGTCTGGTGGAAAAAGACATGTATTCATCATGTCCCAAAATCATGTATTCAGAAAGTTTAAAATTCTTTAGATGGCTTTCCAAATTTTATAAATGCACTATGATATGCAAGATCAAACTGAGGAAAACCAGCTCTTTGGCTACAGATCTGAGATCTTACTATGGGAGGACAAAAAGGAGCTAAATCACATCAATCTATTTTCCACACTAGTGACATGAACTAGGTTCAATTATTCAACTATGGAAAAGTCCCTTTATTATGATTTCTCAAATGCTGTAATTGTTCCTGCCTCTCTACTTTTATGTTCTCTCTCCCTTTTTTTTTTTTTTTTTTCTCTGATCTGTTCCACTAGGCACATATTTCTAGATTCAGCTCAAGTTCCATCATGCTTCTCTGTTTGGACTATTCTTCCTCTGAACTCCTCCAATATTTTATGCCCATTACTATATAATTCCTCCCTTCATTGCATCTGAGTCCCTTGAGGAGACAGGGAGGAATGGGACAGGAGGCAGGGAGGAAGAAGGACAGACTATGCCTGTGAATACAGAGTATTTTCCTATAGAGAACATTTCTAATGAAGATGTAAAAGATCCATTCAAAGCTCAAGCATTATATTGTTTGAGAGGGCAAATTTTTTTTTTTCCAATTTAGGTGGTGTGTTTTATGGTTTCTTCTATGGAATATCTATGCAATAGGAGATACTCTTGAATAATTACCCACAAAACAAATTGTATCTCTCAAACACATCTCAGTTTTAGACTTGTTGTTTAGGTCATTCTCTGGAGAGTGTTCTGAAGAAGAAAAAAAACAGAAACTGATAGACTGCAGGCCCAGGGAAAATATAAATTATTTTATAGCCACTTTTGAGGGTTGCATTTTTTTTTTTTTTTTTGGCTTAGGTTCTCAGGAGACAGATATAAGGCATAAAATCTTTAACATTGCTAAAACCAATTCAGAAAAATCCCTTAACCTTCCAACAGTAAAGCAGATAGGGAACATGAAAACAATCCATGGAATTGAAAATCAGTGATCAATATGTCTATGAAAAATGTTACTATTTTATAAGACATTCAAAGAAACTCACAAGAAAACAAAATAGAAATAGCTTACAACATTCGACATTGCTTGTGTATAATCACACAAGTACTTGGTACCTTAACTAGTGGAAATGCAAAGTAGCACATACAATGGGAAATATAAATTGGCAACTCATATAAAGACTCAAAGAAAAGCTTTACCCTTGTCCTCATAATTCCACTTCCAAGAAATACAGCTAAGGAAGAAATTCAGGGACGAGAACAACAATTTGTATACTAGGATGTTCATTACAGCCTTAAAATTCAGGAAAGTTTGTAAATAATTAAAATACTACACTATTCAAAAACAATTTATAATACAACATTAGAATGGAAAATTTGTAGTCAGTAAAAATCATCTTTTCACATTCTAATGACAGAAGAAGAAAAATACTCCTTACATTAAGCTAAGCAAAATAAATGTAGGGCACACCAATTATACTATAAATTGTACTGTACATGTATGTATATATATACATACACACATACAGATACAAACACATTTCTAAAAGGAAACAGACCAAAATGATACCATGTATTTATTTCCTTTAAACCTTTCTGTACCTTCCCAATTTCCTATAATGAACATTTTTATGACCAAGAAAAAGTTAATAATGTTAAATGATTAATTTAGACTCATTTCATTATATGCATGAATTATTTCACATAAATAGCTCCTTTTTACAATCAAGCCAAAGAAATGTCAAACCATATTGGGTTCTACAGAGACTCAATCGCCAACAATGACATAAGGCAAAACCTCCCACAGAGACCCTCTTCTCTTTCACATAACACTGTATTTTTTAACAATGTTTAACAGTTGGAAATACTGAGAAGCTACAGATGAGATCATTAGGAGAAAGTATTTTCCATCATGCTTTTGCCAAGGAAAATCCCTTATTAGTTCTATTTCTGAGTTATATTTTTACCAAGGCTGACACAATTTAAAGCAAAGTATATAAAATGTGTATTTGCAAGCATCTTCCTCTACCAAATGGAATGCACTTTAACTATCACACTGATAAAGATCATTTATCATGGGCTTGTCTTCTGCATGACCCTGTATTTAGAGGGTGTGAGAGACTATAAGACAAAAAGTAGTCAGGGCCTCAAAAGATGGCACGTGAGCTACTGCTTCAAAAACTATCAGGGATACCAGAAAAACATGATGATGTTTATGGTCTGATAGGCATCTTTGTGATCTGTAATTTATGTATCCTATCTCTGTGCAACCAACAGATTTAATGGGTCAGCAAGGTTCACGGAAACCCTAAATGGATTTGGGTTCAGTAAACACCCGGTCCTCACTTCTACCCCATTTTAACCCATCATGCTGAACTGAGAAGCCAAGGACTTGTTTAAGCTGTCAAATCCAGTTTCCTCATAGAACTTTTGGCCCTTCTATTTGTAGGTCCATCTTTGCCTTTGGTTGCTGACACCACATTCCCAGGGACTGTTCTCTCTTATATAAACATATATCTATGTAAATCCTTAAAATTCATGGCCTTTGGATTTTTCCTTGTCAGTCAATCCAAATGCCCCTTTCCTCAGATACTAATAGCTCTGGGCTGAGTTAGGTTTTCCCTGATTTGCCCAGCAGTGAATTCGGCTTAATTTAAAACCCACTCTGCTGAGAGTTTCTATTTTTCCTTTATGAACCCATAGGACTGATGAACAATAGTTAGAATTGCATTCAAATTTTGGATAGTTTGAATTGTGTATTAGTTGGGAGGTTCCTCTTTCAAAGAAAAGAATATACATTAGGTACAGGCTTATATATACACATACACACACACACACAAAGAAATCACAAGTAATTACTGAATATGCCAGAGCTATTTTCTCTGAGATTTCTTTAGGCGGTTATCTATAGACATTGTCATAGAAGTGCTTCCAGATTACAATGTGGCTTCCTCTCCTTGTGGAGAAAACTCTATAGCTCCTGAAACTTCACTAGGGGAGGTGCAAATGAAAAACGCTAGATTTTTAGGTGAGAGAATCAAACTTACATTTTCCATTTACAGAAATGTGTTCATTAGCTTACCGAGATTGGTTGGTTTTGCTTCTTATTGCATGTTACCCTCTTTTTGCTTGGAGGTGGGGGTCTGTTTCTGACAATGATTTTTGTGACTCCGAAGTCATGTAAAATGGAACTGGTAATACATACTGCATCATTTGATTGGTGAGAAGATTAAGTGAAATCGGAGTGAAATGGATGAATATATCATTGTCTGAAAATTGTTACACTAGAAGACAACTCCTTAGAGCAAGGAAATTTTGTTGACCCACTAGCAGTCTTCCTGGCACACGATACAGAGTTCACCGATTAGGAGCTGATTTGCTTGAGGAATGTAAATGAATCATAGATGCTATCATTGCCCTTGTTCTGTCCCTAAATGAAGAGAAATGAAGTAGCTGTGGTCATCTACATTCTCACTGTCTAATAACCACAAGTGGTCTAAATCCAGACTAAAATACAGTGGACTCTGGTTGTATTTATATGTATCCCCCAGCTGTTTCTGTCTCCCTATTTTACCAATTCCAATTCAAAATGCTTTTAGCCCTGAAGAATGTGAACTGCCTCCATTGTGCATTATCCTCTGGGTTTACAGATGCCATAGAAATGTCTGTTCTGATAATAATGTACTGAGGGCATCATGCTTATTTAACCTCTGGTGAGGTAGTTAGGAAAGTGCTTCTGATACCAGGAAAGATTCTGAGTAGGACGCCCATGCTTTGTGATGCCAGACCTCTTCCTTGTTATTGCCTTTATATACACAATAAAACATGATTTCAGTCAGAGCAAGTGGTATATGAGTCCTGACATTGTGTGATAACACAGCACATTGTTTCTGTGGAGATGTCAGCACAGTTCTGGAAGGATGATTCGCTTTCCGGTTTTATGCTCTCTTCCCCTGAATGCTCATAAGAAGCTGCTCTGAAGTTTAAACATCGAATAAAAATGCTTCCAAACAATTAATGCGACAGCAAACACACCAATAAACCTATCGGCAGGAGCCTCGGTATTTTACCTCAGTCTTTAATATCAGGTTGCTTTTTTATTCCAGAGGTCAGAAAAACAAACGCTCTGTAAGCTCATTACGTGCATGCCTAAACAAGCAGAAAAGTAGGTGCTTTTCCAAATGCCAGACAATGAAATCTAGATTTCTCTCTTTGTATTTCACTGTAATTCGGGTGATAAAACACTTGCTAATACAAGCTATTAAAACAAACCAACAAACGAAAACCAGTCTCTTATAGCCTATTTTGAAACTCCCTCCCCGTGTTCTTAACTGTTGACTTTTAAACTAAAAATGCCAGTCAAGAAGTACAAAGTTATCTTTAGCACTGTCTAGTTTAAAATGCTAATACAGTTAATATTTGAATATAAAAAAGTATAAAAATAAATAGTAGACAACTCATTTTAGCTAACACTTTGGAATTAACTTTGAGTGGTAGAAAACTATACAATACAAACCTGTTTTTCAATAGTTTCTGTTATCAAGTGAATTAATGGATTATAGTAACCTTTGTTACCTGGCACTCAGAATACTTCTTTTAAGCACAGGTTCTTTTAATAAGAAGCTAATTGATATCCATAATAATGACCCAAATACATTGTAAGGTCCTTGAAATTAAGTTCTGGAAAAAATAAGCAAGTCTGAGCAGTTTTATTGTTAGGTTTATTTATTTATTTTTTCTGTAATTCTTTAAAAATGATTGATCTACATGTCTTACATGTATAAGGTAATTCTCTCCTATATAGAATACCCTCTGGCCATCCTGAAAAATAAAATTAACTCTTGAGCTTTATGAAATTTTCTAAAGAAAAACTAGCTCTATAAAGAATGTTAGACTGAGCATGGTGGCTCACACCTGTAATCCCAGCACTTTGGGAGGCCGGGGTAAGAGGATCACTTAAGCTCAGGAGCTCAAGACCAGCCTGGGAAATATAGTGAGACTTCATCTCTACTAAAAACAAAACAAAACAAAACAAAACAAAACAAAAGAAGCCAAGGTTGGTGGGTGCATGCCTGTAGTCACAGTTACAGTGGGAGGCTGAGGCAGGAGGGAGGATTGCTTGAGCAGAGGAGATGGAGGCTGCAGTGAGCTATAAACGCACTACACTCCGGCCTGAATTGACAGAGTAAAACTCTATCTCAGAAAGAAAGAAAGAATGTTAACTTGCTGACACACATGCTCTCTTCCATTCTTTTTCTTCCCCTTACACCATCCCTTCTTTTTTCCATTACTCACAATGATGGGATTAGTACAGCTTGTACTGGGGCTTTGGAACTATAATAAACAAGGAATAATTTTCTGGTCCTAATTAACTCCTGTTAAAATAAGCACTGCATAACAATAGTCTACTCAGAGTTGCACTGAAAAAAATCACAACAAACCTAACACTCTATGAATAATGAACCCTATTTAAATGAGCAGGTTATTGTAGGGTCTTAATGAGCTGCTCTGTGGCCAGAGGGCACACACTGCATCCCAGAGTAATGGAGCATTTTCCTGCAGACACTTGCAGGCTGGGCTAGCAGCAGAATGGCTTCTCTGGTAAAACCAGGGAGAGGTAGCATCATTGGTTTGTTACGTTTCCATTTTACTTTTTCACACGCCTCTTCTGCAACTGACATCAGCCATTCCCATCCCTTTTTGAAATGCTGTCTTCCTTTTTTGACCTCCCGGCTTCTATATTCAAGCATCCTCCCACTTTGTATCTTTTCTGAAGTATACTTTACAGACCATAAAATTCACTTGAATTGAGTATACAATTCAATGAGTTTTGGTAAATTTCCAGTGTTATGCAACCATGGTTGCAATGTAATTTTACAACATTTTCATTGCACCAAAAAGAAACTTTGTATCCATTTGTAGTCATTCCCTCTTCCTACCCCCAGGCCAACCTAAGCAACCACTAATCTTTTTGTCTGTATAGGTTTGCCTTTCTTGGACAATTAATAGGGAATCACATAATGGGTGGACTTTTACATAATGTTTCTGAGGCTCCATGTAGCATAGCATGTGGAACACAATACTATTCCATTGTATAGATATACTACATTTTGCTTGCTCACTCATCAGTTGATGCACATTTGTATTATTTCTACTTCTTGTTATTAAGAATAATGCTGCTATGCTGTGAACATCTGTGAATAAAGTTTTGTATAGACACATGTTTTCATTTCTCTTGGGTAGGTACTGATGAGTGGAAGTGCTGAGTCATATGATAAATCTATGCTCAACAGTTTAAGAAACTGCCAAAAGCTTTTCTAGAGTCTTGCATTACTAGCAGCAATGTATGAAGGTTCCATTTACTCATATATTAACTAATATTGGTTATTGTCGATGTTTTTCATTATAACCTTCCTAGCTGGTGTGAAGAGCTATCTTGTGGTTTTAACCATTTCCCTATTGGCTAATGCTGTTGAGCCTCTGTCATTTGTGTCCGACTGTTGTTTCTGTTTTCTTTTGTTTTTATTCCTCTTTTTAGTATTCCTTGATATTTGTAATGTCCCCTTTTTCCTATATACCTATTTCCTGATCTACATGGATCATGTTGACTCCCACTCATAGGTAATTAACTATCATATCTTAATGAATGCTGCTCATGGCTCATTCTCAATCTATTTATCTCCAAAGTTACTGATACCATATGTTAAAAGAAAAACTTTAGACAAACCAAATCTAGCAGAGTTTATTTGAGCAAAGAAATGATTTATGAATATGGCAGCAGCCTGGACCAAAAATGGTTCAGAATATTCCACCCTACCACATGTGCAGGCTATATTTATGCCCACAGAAAAGGAAGTGACATGCAAAAACAACCTGATTGGCTGCAGTCAATGTTTGCCTTATATAGTCGTATTTGGCAGCTTTCAGTCTCTTATTGGCTGGAGGTTTAGCTGCTGTGATTGGTTGAGACTCAGTTACTTTTCACAAGAGTATATACTTCTAGATTAGGTTGCAGTCTGTTCATACACCAAGTTAGGTTACCATTCACTATGTCTAGAGAAACTTTTAGGCAACTCTTAAATTATATATGGAGGCAGTTTCGGCCAAACTTAATTCAATTTCATACATATTTCTACTAGGAAAAGAGGCAGGAAAATTGAATTTTAAATTTACACATAAATAATGAACAGAAGATCAAATGTACCTTGATTTAATGCATAATATAATTACTCGAAGTATTAGTATACCATAATCATTTGGATTTTGCATAAATATATTGATTTTACATAAGCATACTGACCACATGATCAGACTTGCCTGTTCTCTTACTGTCTTACGGACAGTGTAGGATTCACTAAGCTGTGGACATTTCCTGTTTAGAACCTAGCTGTGATAATCTTCTCTGCCTGCCTCTTACTTTGTTTCCTTCATTTTCTTTTGTGACATAATGGCTGTAAGTATACAGGTAGAATCACACTATGCCCCCTCCTTTCTTCCCTTTCGGCTTTTTCATCTTTCAATCTAATCAGTAGCCAATACAGTGATTCCATTCAAAGGTTCAAATGATGCTTAAACCAAAATTATTATCCATTTCACACTGACCAATCAAGTGAACAAGGGGAAAGAGGAGAACAAAGCAAGGAGCAAAAGAATACAAAAGATCAAATTAATTTGCAACCTGGAGAAAACATGACATCTTGATGTAAAATAGAAAAGTCTGGAAAATTGAGATTATCCAATATGCAGTTATGTGGCCAATTTTAGAGATGCAATAAGCTGAGTGTGATTAAATGGTAAATTGGATTGATCAGGTTAGCCATACTTTTCCTGTGAAAAGTAGCAAGCATGGAAAAAATAAATGATATAGCTCTATTTCCCTTTACTTTTCCATCTGTATCCTTTCTTTTATCTTTTTCAAAAAAAAAACAAAACTATTTTTCAAGTATTAATAAAGAATCAAGAAGAACTTCATTTAATACATGTTTGCTTACCCTTCAAAAAACTCTTTCACCATTTCAAGGCCATTGCTTCTGGAACCCAGATTTGTTCTGGCTTAAAATCTAGGAATAAGAGTATACGTTTTCCTATCAGGATGGCTTTTGAGAAATTCTGAGAATAAAGTCTGACCCAGTCCAATCTGACACGGTTGCTGTGCTTGTTTGAATGTAAAATGATTCATAAAGTGAACCGAAAGTGTTTGTTAATTGTTAAAAAGCTTCAGTGGTGTGGTTTAGTTTAAGAGCTACATCTGGCGTTTTAGTAGGAACAAACTACTTACAAAAGAGGAAAACTTATCTTTTTTGTGTTGTTGTTTTTGTTTTTGTTTTAGGGGAGCAGAGGGAAGAAAGAGGACAGAAGAGAACTAGGACTTGGTATTTTGAAAACTGGGATATCATCACTGGCCTACCCACCACATAAATGTAACTAGTGTATATGATTTTAACTCTGTAATCGTGTACATTGACGCTTCTTTTTGATATTCTAAATCTATACAAAGAAAAATACTCAAAAAGATGCAGGAAAAGAAAGAAGAAAAAAATTCTCTGGCCAGCAGTTATTTAGCAGTAAATTGACATATAAATGTGGTGTAATTAAACTCAAACCACTTTTCAGCCTCATTACCGATACAAAGAAATGGGAAAGTATCGACCTCCAGGCTTCAGAAAGCTTAGGTAAAATCTTTACATATCTGTCAGTTGTACCATCAAAATAAATCTGGAATCTAAGCACTTCTTATCATTTCCATTGCTGCCACCCTGGTCTGAGTTACTAGCATTTTCTGGGACTTCTGAAATAACTTCCAAACTATTGTTCCTCTGTCTTACCCCACCTCTCATACACTACCCCACCCCCCGCCCCCAAACACACAAAAGCAAAGTGATCTTTTTAAAACTTAAAAGTTGAATCATGTCGCTTCTTGGCTCAAAACCCACTCATGAGAAATTAAATAGGCTTTTAAAGTTAGGAATCAATTTTAAAAGTAACACTTATAATTCTATACTCTAAAGAGTATAGAACTTATGAAGTTCTAGAAATATCAAGTTTCTAGATTCTTTATAGTTTTTGCTCCATTTAAACATTTATACTATCTGAAGTTTGGAGGTGAAAGGGGAAGTGCATTTATCACCTAAATAATATTTACTTTGTATACAAAAGAATGGTTAAACGTATTCAGTAGTCTAACCTGCTCTTCTTGGCTATTCATTCCTGAATGACAGGAATTCTGTTTGTGCCACCCTCATCATTACCATTAATTTCATGATGGACTAGCTACTTCACAGCCCTCATGTCCCCATCACTCCATTCAAGCTCAAGGGCTACTGAAGCATAGTAGCAGCTTACAAAGAAAACAAAAAAAAAAAGAGAAAACAAACTCTTAGCAATAATGTTATGTAATTCACACTAGAGACAAAATATCTTCATTATTAGAGATGCTATCGTTGAAATTAATTCACTGGTTATAAAAGGAAGGCTATCCAAAATATCTGCATTTTTTGATGCTTTGGAAAATAAAATTAAATGGAAGAGAAATTAACAATAATCACTCAGAAATAAACACTATTAATATTTCATGTAAGTTCTCCATCTTCCTTGATATATAACATAAGCATTTTATTAACTCATTAAAAACACTTCAGAAACACAGAAAACAATAATGACTCCTCCTACGGCTTCTCGTCTCTCTCAGAGTAAAAGCCAAAATCTTGAGGATGGCCCATAACTCTACACAATCTGGTCCTCCCTTTCATCTGTGAGCTCATCTTCAATACTACCCTAAAGCCTCCAGTTTTGCTTCAGCCACATCCATCTCCCCATTGACTCTTTAATAAGCCAGACAGTTCCCCAGATTCTGGCATTTCAATAGTTCCTTCCTCTGCCTGTTAAATTCTTCTCCAACATATATTCATTGTGTGCTCTCTTTTTCTAAGTCTTTGGTCCAATATCATCTACACCTTGCCTTTCTCATGCCTTGCTTAATTTTTTCTCCATAAAACTTAAGTACTGAGTATACCATAATTACTCATGTTTAAATATTTTTTTGTCCACCTCCTACAGTAGAGTATGAGTGACAGAGGGCAGGGATCTTCATTTTTTGTTTGTTTGGCATACCCAGGGCCCAGAATGATGCTACACTCAAGATAGGCAGTTCCGTAAAAAGCATTATTCCCTGTGATAGAATGTCAGGAATTAAGTTGTCAAGTCCTTTTTCTAGAGAAGTGGTGGGTGTTTTTGCTTCTTATTAATTAAGACACAGTCTGTATTGAAGAGTAGACATGAGATAAGAGTTTTGTTTTCTGCCCTCAAAAAGACAAAAATAAAAAATAAAAATTAACCAGCTTTTAAATTATTTTATGCTTGAAATTCTCATCTTCCTTTAAATCACAAGGATAATCTGTTGACCCTTAGAGCAGCTCTGAGCTGTTATTATCCCCAACTGAGAAAGAAAGGAAGAGGCTGTGGTATTTACTGAGGTCCTAAATGGCAGAACCAGGACTAGTAAACCATGTTATTAGGTTTCTGCTTCTATATAGTCACAATGAACTGCAGCCACATCTCCCAGAACAATAAATTATCAAGTAGACAGAAGTCTTTCTTTCCACCCTCAAAAGAGGTTTTTAGCCTTTATAATTAGCTTTTCAAAAAAGATACAAGAATAACTATTTCATTGATGTGCTATAAGCAGACCTTAGCCTTTCCATTGTTTATTTCCTTTGTTTACTTCAATGTGAAAGTGCTTGGCTTTAATCTTCATTTCCCTTAGTTTTATCCAAATATAAACCCCCTACATTTGCATAGGCTATCCCAGGGTCTAGAAAGCATTCACACTTTGTCCATCTGATACATCCTCAAAACAACGCTAGTTGAGGTAAAAGCAGGTGGGTGTATCTTTACTTCAGAAGGATCCTTGACCTGCCCAATGCGACATCACTGGTAAGCCTCAGAACCAGGGCAAAAAAATAGATCTATTTAGTGTAAATCCAATGTTCTTAATTTATGGGAAATGCATTCACTGGAGTGTGTGTGTGTGTGTGTGTGTGTGTATGTGTGTGTCTGTGTGTCTGTGTGTGTTGGGGCAGGGGAGCAATTACATAACGGGAAGAAATTATCTAAATTATTCTTATTTCACATGTCTTCTAGAAATATAATTGTCACTTTTGCACTCCACTTCCACCTCCTGGTAATTTTTCTGCTTCCATAATTCAAAAACAGACTCTTCGGCCGTTCCTTCACATTCCTTTCCCTTTTCTCTTTATAGCCTCATCACTTCCGTCTACTAGTCTTCATTTCCTGCTTTTGAGACGTTCCCGCTGCCTCCTCCTGTCATCTTCAGGTCCCAGTGCAATTTTGCCAGATTCCAGGTCCAAAATTACCATCACTTCCTCTTTGGCTCCACTAGTAAAGGTGCTTCCTTTTATCCCTCCAGATTCATATGCAGCCCGAGTTTGAAGAACTTTCCTCCCCCTTTTTAGAGTAGTATAAGCTTCCCAACAGCTGGCTCTACAATCTCCATACTCTCCAGCACACATCACAGTATAGCACTACAAATATTGCCTTTTACACTGTGGGTAGGCATAGGTATTTGAGAAATTAGCCATGGACACAAAAGGATAGCTTCAGGGAAATCACGAGAGAGGGTGATGGCAGGAAGCATTGCTTGCCTCTCTTCACCACCCAACTTCTGCCCTCTGGCCCTTTTTCAGTCCTCCACTTTGCTCCCCACTGGCATGCCACACACATTAGATAGCATGAGGTATGACTACTGTTCCATCAAGTAGGGAGGATGCTGAATGCATCAATGACACATTGCCTCAAGGTTCCATTCCAGTATAAATATATAAGCAATTGTTCTTTGGCCAATGCATACTTTTATGCAGTAAACTAGTTCCCATTTTGCTGGACATTTATTACAGCATTTACCCATTACAAAGAATGTCATTATGTTTACTATGTATGGTTTCTCCTGCCCAGAAAACATGTTCATTTGATAGGCCTATTACTTGATCCATTTTATTTAGGTACAGGATAATACAGGATATTTTCCTTTGATAAAATAATGAGGTATTTTTGATCTAAGAAGTTTCAGTATCACTTTTTTGGGGAGTTTTCATCACATTGGTATACTGTCTAGGGGTAATCTTGATAAATGGAATGAATCCTACTTAAAAATAATTTGTTGACATAAATTATTGCGAATTTTATATTTTAAAAATATTATAAATTTCTTTAAATTTAAAAACCAAAGATACTTCTATAAATGCCACACTTATTTGGAATATATTTCTGTACATTGTGAGTTGAAGATTCATTTATATTTTTCTGCAAAACTTAGTTGTTCATTCTTTAATTAATATGAATTTTAGCTTCCTTTTTCCTTTTTTTCCCTAATCCACAACTTTTAAAAATTTTCAACAGGATTTCCCTTTCTGAAAGTTAATGCCTTGATTAACATTTCACAATAAATTATAACTATCATTTATACTTGATTTTTCTTTGATTTCATTCTAAATTAAGTTTCTATTCTAATATGATTGGAGGTTTTGAAGACACAATGGGATCTTGGAAGTATACTTCTACTTTATATTGAAAAATAGATTTATCATTAAAATTGTTCCAAGAGGACTGGACTTTTTCTATTTTATTCATTAATTTATCCCAACATCTAGAACAGTGCTTGGTGTTCAGGGGACACTAAATAAATACAGCAAATGCCTCCTATCCACTGCACTTTACACACTGGGGAGTTGGAAGGTCAGGAGAGGCTCTTAGTGTGCCAGACATCATGGTAAGCAATGTCACATCATCTCATTTAATTATCATAAACATTCTTTGTGGTAACTTTCAACATCCCCATTTTACAGATGAGGAAATAGATACATTGAGAAGTTAAGGTTTTCATGTAAGATAATAGCGCTAATAAATTGCAAGGTTAGGATAAATGCCTTGAAGTCTGTCTGTCTGCAAATCTAGGCTCTTAACAACACCCTGTGTTGCCTGCCTTCACCCAAAAGTATTGTAACTAGAATGAACATTAGCTACTCTTCGTCTAGCTCCACACTGTATATGAATATAGACTGACTGAGATAAAATTACTTGCAAAAAGAAATCTTTGCAAGTCAGTGCCACAATTAAGTCATGACCTAGCACCATTAACCTGTTTTGGTTTTTAGAATGGTGGCGTTCTCCCACCTTGAAACATCAAAACTCATCTAGTGAGAAGAGACCTTGTGCAAGGGTAATGCGTAGCTTGCAGTTAGAACAGGTGAGAGGCTTGACAGTGGTAGCAAGACTGACTGCTGTTTTACAGCAATGTGAATGTCTGGCGCTTGGACTCTCCAGGAAGCAGGCCAGTGCCATATTTCTGGCTGGGTGCCTCTGACTTGAATTTAGGGTCCTCCAAGAAACTGGAGCACTACCTCCCAGAACCTCAGGTAGTCCATTCATCAGGATTTCAAACAAATACATATGGTGTTTCAAATATGTGCTAAGCACTGATCTCAGAGTTGGATATATGGAGATAAAGAAAACAAAGCTTCTGACCTTAGAAAATTCACAATCTTATTGTATGTGTAGATGCAAGTCTGCATATACATCTTAAAATATCATTGCAAGTTCTTTGTGTAGTATGAAATAGTAAGGGAAAGGACATATCTTCCATTCTCATATAAGGTTCATCATTAAGGTCTCACCTTAAGTATCAAGTGGTTAGTGTTCATTCTTGCCCATATATATACTAGTATGTACTTTTATTATTCACATTTTACAGAGAAAGAACCTGAGTTTTACACACTCACACACACTGAGTTTTAGACAACTCAGTTTTACAGAGAAAGAGAGTTTTAGGTAACAATTCAAGATTGAAAGAATCTCTGGTCTCTTTGATACCAAAGACAAAGTTCTAGCCCACCAAGGAAGAAGAGGTTCAGGAAAAGGTTCATAGAAGAACTCACAAGACACGTCTGTGGTCCTACTTTCAGATGTGCGTTTTTTGCGGAGATTGCTTCCTCATCTGAGCCTCCGTTTAACATGAACTGCTCAAGTCTAAAAACAAATTAGGTGCATGCATTTATCTTTACTTTTTCAGAAACCAGTTTTATTCCATTTAGCAAATATAAATAATGATTTCCTCTGCCACACTGCTCAACGACAGCTTATTAATGGCTTCCACTTTTCCTTGCTTGTGCCTAAAGGGTCCTCAAGAATTACCCAACAGCTGTTTAGACACACAGCCCCAGAGGCTGGTTTGGTCTCCTAGTTGCTACATTAGGAAAATTCTATGGTACAGCAACATGAGTGACAGCATCAGTATGCCTTCATAAAATGATGAGATTCTATACAGCAAGGGTTTCCCCTTCCTTCTAAAATAATTTTACTTTTTCATGTCATTTAGAACCTCCCAAAAAAGATTACTACTTCTGAGGCACCATCTGAAGACTATCCTGGATATTTTTATATTAATTAGAAACTGAAATGCTTGACATGCAAACTCTGTGGTAGCCGTCTCTCCCCAGGCAGACCTGTTGTTATATTCATGAAGTGCTTCCTGAAAGCTTCTTAGACTTGCAGAGGCAGGGAAGGGAATTGTTTGGTCTGTCCATCACTGAAATTCCTCCTAATTGTTATTTGTATTATTCCTTAAGGCTTTCACTCCCTACAGATTCTGTGACAGTATTGATATTACAATGTACATAGCATATATTTTTCAAGAGTCTGAGGGTACATGTACAAAGTCTATTTCAATTCCTCCCAACAGGCACTGAAATGCTATAAACTAAACAAAATGTCCTTACCACAGCTTGCATAATGTAGAAAAGTATATCATCTGCAAGGAAAAGCTGCAGATTCTATTTTGCCTTCAGTATTTTGAACACCACACCTGCCCTGCTATATTCAGGGCTAGCTCTTTGCACAGGCAGTTAGTGGCCACCTACATGGTATGTTTTGAAACATTCAGAAATGGACATCTTCCTCAACACATACCCTCATTAGGTACCCAATGCTCCACTTTCTTCTCTTCAAATTCTAGCCAAGTATGAATGGTTAACATATCAAGAGAATGATGGCATTGTCCAAAAACAATTCCTACAAAATAAGCCTATTTCTTCTCTAATTAATATATTAGAAGGGTTTACGGTAAGCTTGTCCAACCAGCAACCTGCAGGCTGCATGAGGCCCAGGACAGCTTTGAATGCAGCCCAACACAAATTTGTAAACTTTCTTAAAGCACTATGAGTTGTTTTTTTTGTTGTTGTTGTTGTGGTTGTTGTTTTTGTTTTTGCAATTTGTTGTTGTTGTTGTTTTTCGTAGATTCTCTGTGTGGCCCAAGGTGATTCTTCCTCCATTGTGGTCCAGGGAAGCCAAATTATTGGGAATCTCTTGTTTAGGGAATCAATTAGTAAATCCTGAACCTCTGGGTTCTGAAACATGAAAATTTTGGTCAGGGAAATTTCTGTATCAGAGAGTAAGGTCCAGCATAATGGTAGCTTATAAGGAATAAGATGAGGACACTAGCATTGAAGGTGTAGATCCAGGATTTCCCAACTTGAGAGAGAATAAAACTTCTCTAGAGATGTTGTAAAAATCATTGATTCTTAGACTCTACCCCCAGTGATTCTCATTTATTTGACCTGGCATGACATCCAGAAAGCCTAATTTTTTAACAAACACACAGACGATTCTGATAAATCATTAGGATCCATGGAGCACTATTTGAGAAATGATGCCCAGTAATAATAAAACAAGATATAGGTGATAGAGGTCAGAGAAGAAAACATATCCAAGACATCTTCATCTGCTTCACAGTGTTTCCTAGGGCTATCGTGCTCTTTGACTTAAACCATTCATCATGTCCTTTTGCTCACTGAAACACCATCCACATACTGTATTTTTTTTCGGCCTCCAAATAAATTATTTTCTCTAGAAGATCACCTGGTTCCTTCCAACTTTGCTGCTTGTTTTCACATCTCTGTCTTTTAGATTCATGGGTTTTGAGAGGATTCTTAGTTATTTCGGGAAATTAACCTTTGGATTCTCCTTTGTGCTTCTTAGACACTGGCTTTTGTTTGAGCTTCAGCTCTGCTCCCTCTGCTGTTTTCAGTTTATTGACCTCCCATTCATGATCTTGGTAAGAAACTGCCTATTCCAACCTGACCCTATGGAACCTTTAAATTGTAGACTGAAGTCTAAGTTATCTGTTTAAATAAACAGAAAAAAATCACAGAAAATGCAAAAACACATGTTTGGCATTGTCCTGGTTTAGAATTGGCTTTCTAATTCTGTTTGGGTTGGGCTAATTTCATAATTACTTGCATGCCTTTAGGATACATGACAATTAGTGTAGTAAAGGTAATTTCAATTCATTCTGGGTTGTAGAAAATGTGAGTCTGGAACTTTCAAATGCATATGCATAATTCACATATGAATCATCCAGAATTCACAATCTATGTGTGTAACAGTATGCACTCTATCCACTTTTGCTTCTACTGCAATTTTCTGTATCCCAAATACAATTTTGAGCCTTAAGATTTAAGATTATTTTTATTACTTTAACTTTTCTTATTTTAGTTGACTGAAAATACCTAGAACCTATTTCCCAACAGCTGAAACCCTGCTTTCTGAATCTTTGCATCTGAATCTCAATGGTACCATCTCTAGGAAAATCATTACTTAAATATTTCAAATACAGTCTTTATAAAGCTCCTACTATGGGCAGTCACTTGCTCAGGGGCTAGGAATATAATGGTGAACAAACAGACCCTCTTGGAGCTTACAGTGTATTATGGCAGATAGATGACAAATGTACAATTAAACAAACCAATTATTTAAATAATTTATGAATGCTAAAAGCAATATTAATATTTATTGCAAAATACCTTCTGCATTTTCCAAACAGAATGCATAACTTTCCTTCTCCCTCTTACAAAAGAAAATAATTACAAGGCAAACTAAAGAACAAACAGCATGCTTCTCTCTTCAAAGAAACTTGGCTAAGCCAAGTAATTTTCTGCTACAGCAGAAAATATTTATCTCAAATCTCTAGCTCAAAAATAAACTTTTGAGAATTCAAAGTTTAAAGCCTGTGTGTGTTTTGGGGTGGGGGGCGGTACGGGAGGGGCGGGATAGAAGGATAGGCATTGGGTTTGTTTTCTCTACATTGATGATTAAAAAAAAAAAAAAAATCCTTCTCCAACTTTGGCTCCAGAATTACCATGTGGAACCAAAGGCAAAGCCCTTGATTCTTTAAAAAAATTTAACAGGAAAGTATCTATAGTTAATTTTGGGTTATACAATGTCCTTCACTCTCTGGGCATAGAAAAGCTAGTCATCTTCTCTCATCCAGAAACTCTGCCATGAGTTTAAAAACCAAAGCACATACTTTGATATTCTCTCTGAACCAAGATAAAGCTTTAGGTTGATGTAATAGAAAATGGAATTAACATTCCTAAAAATAAAAAAAAATAAAAAAACTATGAAACTATAGGATATATTTCAGTCTTATTTTGCAATAAAAATGACCTAATGCTATCACCTTCTTTGCAGAATACTTCTTAATAAAAGGCAAAGAGATGTTTATCCTTCAAATAATAAAAAAAAAATTCATGTAATTTTTGTTTTTTTCACATGTATGCTTTCAGAAGAGAAAAAACAAATCATGTTAAACTTTACAGTATCAAATGTGATAAACTAAAAGTAAAATTAACTTGTTCTCTTAATATGGTTGCTTTGATAGATCCCAGTTTACTACTTTTTCCACAAGCCACGTTTTTCCTCAGTATGCACAAATGAAAAAGAGATTAAGGAATTTGTGTGACCTCTGTAATCCCAGCACTTTGGGAGGCCAAGGCAGGTGGATCACGAGGCCAGGAGATCGAGACCATCCTGGCTAACACGGTGAAACCCCATGTCTACTAAAAATACAAAAAAGTAGCCGGGCATAGTGGCGGGCACCTGTAGTCCCAGCTACTCAGGAGGCTGAGGCAGGAGAATGGCGTGAACCCGGGAGGCGGAGCGTGCTGTGAGCCGAGATCGTGCCACTGCACTCCAGCCTGGGCGATAAAGCAAGATTCCGTCTCCAAAAAAAAAAAAAAAAAAATTGTGTCACCTACAATAAGGTCAGCTTTTAATCATTATGCGAATTCCATGTACTAGATTTAGTAGATTTACTACTTTTCTACCAGTTAATAAAATAGATTCTAAAACATTATCTAGTATCTAAGGAGGGTTCCCTCTCATACCTTAAAATACTCTGTTTGAATAGCTGTGAAGGATAGTAAAATGTCTTACTATTCTGTTATTGATCCTGAATCTTTTAAACAGATAAATGCCAACTAGAATTAACTTATTTCATGCAGCTACATCTCAACTCTGTATGTTTTATTATTGAAAGAGCCATTTTTCTGAAATTCCCCTACTAGATAAATAATAATGTCAAATCAAATAACTGATCTATTGGCAATCCCCTCAACTGACCAAATAGGCTACAATGAGTTAATCATGCAAAATACTCACCATTTAAAGCCAGAAATCCAAATTTTGTGCTCTCTTCAACCAACTCCGCAAAGTATTTGCGCTTGTGACTTATTTGAGAAAGTGAGAATTTATTAACAACCCTGCATATAAGACGGTAGGCTTTGCTGTGGTTTTGGAGGTCTGTTTATCAAAGGGAGGACTTTTTCTAATCATATCCAATAATTGAATTAACTATAAAACACATGTTTAGCTGGATCATATAATTTAAAATCTGGATTATGCAGTGTAGAACAGTGAATAAAAGGGCAAAAATCTGCTTTCTATTCCTGGTTCAATTAATTAACTCTGTGTGCCTCCCACCTTTTATAATAATCTTAAGACACCACTGACATTCAGTAAACAGCATATATTTAAAATATGTAATTTGATATTTTTGATATTTTTATACATCCATGAAACTAGCACAATAATCAAAGATAACAAGCATACCTATCACCCCATACTTTTTTTTTTTTTTTTTTTGAGTCTCTTGGTAACCTCTTGTTCCCTTCCACCAATTCTCCTAGTGGGAGGCAACCATTTATGTGTTTTCTGTCACTAGAGATTAGTTCGCAATTTCTAAAATTTAAGTAATTGAGACAATAAAGTATGTAGACTTTTTTGCCTGGTTTCTGTCACTCAATATAATTATTTTGAGATTCATCCATGATATGCATATCAGTTGTTCATTCACTCTCCTTGCTCAGGAGTATTTCTTGCATGTATATGCCATATTAGTCTATTCAAGTTTTGATGGTTTCCAGTTTTTGTCTCTTACAATTAAAGCTGTCACGAACATTCAAAAACAAGTCACTACAGTGAATTTCTCTTCCATTTCCCTTAAACAATTACTGGGGAGTAGAAAGGCTAGATTATAGGGTAGGTCTATGTCTAGCTTTTTAGGTAGATATATGGTAGGTACATGTTTATCTTCTTTGAGAATCTGACAAATTATTTTCCAAATAATTATTTTCCAAAGAAGTTGTACCATTTCACATTCCCATTAACAGTATATGAGAGTTCCAGCTTTTCCACACTTTCACCAACACTTGGTAAGGGTATGATAATAAACAGAGCATTTGCTTCATGGGAATAAATGATTGTATTGGGATGTTTATAAGGCTGTTTCTTACTCTGAAGCTCCATCATTCAGAATAGATTATGCAGGTAAAAAAAGAGTCAAACAGCTTTAAATACCAATTGTAATTGTTACAGTATGTTAGAACTACTAATCCAGTATTCTGGGCCAAACCAGGTAGACAGTATACATTAATTCCAAGTTCTAGAGCATAAAATAATGGGTGTGTGTGTGTGTGTGTGTGTGTGTGTGTGTGTGTGTGTGTGTAGTGAAGCCCATTTAACAAACTTTACTGATTCTAGGTTTAGAGAACATGTGGGTGGCATGCTGAGAGTATATAAAAGAGAAATCCAGAGAAAAATAACTTATTTTGCTTTTAAGTAGCTAGGGAAAACATTTTTTCCTGATTGCTTTACTTGAATGAAATTTGCTTTATTACCATATACTTCTTCATTCTTCAAAAGCAATTAGGATGCTTTACTCATTTATGAACTTGTGCTTTTATTCTAAAGATTTAAAAATTTATAAATTGAAATATAGAGAAATACAAAGAATTAATACAATTTTTTTTCATTTTTACAGATTTAACTCAGTCAAGTAAACTGCACTTTTCTTTTTCTGATGATGCATCTTAATTGCATATTATCAACATATTGTGCTATTCAGCAGGGACAATTTCATAATTGCTATCTTCAGAGAAGTAAAATAATAGAGGGCTTCTTCCATTAACATTTAATAAAGTGATCCAAATAGCACTTGGTGAATGAAGGGCTTCAAATTATTAGAAGGACGTAATATTGGTTACACATGCTCACAGAATAAGAAAGATATTTTTAGTTCCTTTCAGTATATCAATTGCTGTGAAATAAATAGCATTCTGCAAGTAATGATATGTTACTGGGCTGATAGCTATGTTGTTAAATGTATAAGGACCAGGATAGAATGTAATATAAATGGGACGAGCAAAGGAAATTCGTTGGTTCACTGCTGCATCAAATCTGAACTCTGAGTTTTCTCCTTATATCCATCCTTTAATGCTCAGCTCAAAATTGATCTTCTCTAAGAAACTCTCTACTGTTTCCCTATTAGAAATTATATTTTCCTTCTTTAACACACTGTATTCCTTCTTAGCTTTACCATCTATATGTTTCTGTTTTTGCCCCTGGCTTTTTATTCCTAAGTAGTATTGCATCTTTGTATCTATTCTAAGTGCATTAAAAGCTCCCAGAGTTTTGGAGCCATAGTCTGAAGTTGGTTAAGTCCCATTGACAAAGTTTACTAGCATCTTTTTCATTACTTACATTTGCATAATGCTTTATATATTTCAGAATATATATTTGATATTGTCTATGGCATAACAAAACACCTTAAACCAAGTAAGAATTCTCTACATCACTCATCTAATGATCGTTTCTCTTGGGTTTTCTTTGTGTAATAAGATGCTTTTTAGAAACAACGGGAGCTGTGAAGTATTTTGAATGGTATTTCAATCCTAGTAGTGTCTAACATCTCAACGTCTCCTTTCTTTTTCAACAAAGGCTCCATTTTACAGCTTTCCAGGGTCACACTTGATTATCCATTCAATGTCTTAGTGGCATTTTCACAGATCATCCACTATACGATATGTGGATAAATAAATAAATAAGAGTGATTATCTCAAGGTCTCCTTGCTTAATCAGTGTTCTGTTCAAGCTTAAGGGAATGGCTCAAAGAGTGAAAGATACAGTCAATATGTGAAAAACTTTTGTTTGCTTCTTTATAGTCTACAAGCTTCTTAAATCACTACTGCAATATATTCTCCAGCCAAATACTGGTATCCATAAGTTATATGAAAGGAGTAACTGCATATCATGCAGCAGGAAGAAGAAAATGCACTGATTATGGGATTTAAGAAGAAATACTGCTCTGTAACTACCTGTACAATTGGTACAATAGTTGTGTTTTGCTGAAAACTGGACAGTTGTGCTGTGATATCAATATTTCTTCCCTTGGAGTAGCTGAGTATAACCTGGGGCAAACAGCCTCCTCAATTACTTCAATATGTCATTCAAATATCATGATTTTGGGGGGGCATTCTGATGTGTAAAAGTTTGGAAAGCATGGAAAGCATTAACAGTATAGGGATTCCTCCTCCTCCTGGTTACAGAGCATGCATATTAGTTTTGTGCTTTAGAGATACAGCATTATGGAATAGGAATTTCAGGTGGGAATTTCATAATCAAGGGTTATGATTATGGAGTGAGAGAAAGGAAGGAGGAGGTAAATAGAGGAAAGGTCAGATTGAAACCTAGAAGCACTGTGGTATACAGAAACCATACGCTGAGTTTTTCAGTATTGAAATAAAAATTGCTGAGGATGGTGCTGGTCCGAGGATACCTCCAGGTGATGAAGTTTATGGAATTTGTGGGAATCGGAGAGAAGAAAATCTAAGCAGGAGAAATGGGAGGGGAGGAGTGGTGGCCATCAGGAAATTGAGTGTAGCCAGCTGGTCTGAAGAAAGAGTTCACTCAAAGAAATAACAAACAATACATTTGGGGATTTAAGCTCTGAGCATCTAGAAGACAGGGCTCAGTCTTACTGTCTTTCAACCCCAGTGACAGGCGTGGGACCTGGAACATGGTGGAGCTTGGTTTATTAAGTGAGGTAGCAAAAATAGTTGAAAAAACTCTGCAGGATTAGGGAGATTGAGCTTTAACTTTTTAAGTCTTTGGAAAGTCCCACAGAGGGTTTAGAGTAGAATATATTTTTCCCTGAAATACTCATTGCAATAGAAATAAATAGCAATATCAAAAATACAAACAGAAACTATAATTTTAGTATAACATTTTAAACTTTACAAGGTGCTTCTATAATCACTATTTATTATCCTCACTTGGAGATATAGCATAACTATTAACTAACCACTGAACTATTTATTGCTAATAAAGTAGACAATATAGCTAAGCAAATTTCAAAACAAATTATTTTGGGTGACACATGCCACTTGAATAAAAAACTATATAATATTCTAATAATGATTTTTAAAAAGATTCTTTGTATTCCCATCCATTATTAAATTTGTCATAATCACATCCCAGAGTAGAAACAATGTAAATTAATATAGTAACCCTCGTATATATGTAGAGATCTGAGACACAGATTGTGATTTTTTACAGAAACGCATATTGGCTTTCCCACAGTTACTCAAAAAAAAAAAAAAAAAAAAGTCCAGGCCGGGCGCGGTGGCTCACGCCTGTAATCCCAGCACTTTGGGAGGCCGAGGCGGGCGGATCACAAGGTCAGGAGATCGAGACCATGGTGAAACCCCGTCTCTACTAAAAATAGAAAAAATTAGCCGGGCGCGGTGGCGGGCGCCTGTAGTCCCAGCTACTTGGGAGGCTGAGGCAGGAGAATGGCGTGAACCCGGGAGGCGGAGCTTGCAGTGAGCCGAGATTGCGCCACTGCACTCCAGCCTGGGCGACAGACCGAGACTCCGTCTCAAAAAAAAAAAAAAAAAAAAAAAAAAAAGTCCAAAAACAACAACAAAGAAATGGAATCAACCAAACCTCAAATTTAGAACAATAATCTCCAAAAAGGCTACTGTTAGCATAATTTTCAAGGCTAATCCAAAAGGAGAACACAATATGAACCAGACATTTCAACACATAATTTTTGTTATAGACAAAATAAATTTTAGGAGTAGTTTTATACATCTAAAGGTCATATTGTCACACTGTCTTCAAATTTTTTATCCTATCTGCATATATTTATCTAGGGAAAATATGAATCTTAAGAGCATTGCACTATGTATCTAATGAATAAATGCAGGTCTCTTCTCACTCTGCTATATTCCTAAAGATTAGTTCAAGGTGAAAAAGCATCATACATGTTCCATAAGTTTGCCATAAAATCAGTAAGAAGCTGTTCACATTTATATATTAAGAGAGTAATCATTTATCATTAAAAAAAAAAAAACCTAGTGAAAACTTGACAAGTGCTCCTCCATATATTTAATGCTATTTACTTTTGTCATTTTACTGAGACATGGGTATGGTATTTTTATTATTTTACTGAGATATGGCATGATATTTTTATTATTTTACTGAGACATGGGTATGGCTTTCTATTTTTATTGTAATGTAAACAACATTATTAAGTATTACTTTCTTTTAAAAAATAATTGTAGATTTACAGAAAAGCTGCAATGTTCGTACAGACAGTTACCATGTATGTTCTTCACCCAGTTTGTCCTAATACTAATCTGTTACATCACTATAGGATAGTTATTAAAAGAAAATAACATGGATTCAATATTAGTCACCAAATTACAGACTTTATGTGGATTTCACCAGTTTTTCCATGAATCTTCTTATTCTGTACCTGGATCCAATTTAGGATCCTACCTTGCATTTAGTTGTCCTGTCTCCCTAATTCCCTTGGTGGGAGCACTAAGGAAACACTGACTCTTTTAAAGAGTATAGATCACTTATTTTGTAGAATGTG
Organism: Macaca nemestrina; assembly: GCF_043159975.1. Taxonomy (NCBI): domain Eukaryota; kingdom Metazoa; phylum Chordata; class Mammalia; order Primates; family Cercopithecidae; genus Macaca; species Macaca nemestrina. The sequence continues at coordinate 50,883,723 of NC_092137.1, forward strand.
CTTCTGTTTGGGTTTGTCGGATATTTTCTCATTATTAGATTGAGGTTATGCATTTATTGCAAGAATATTCTAGAAGCAGTAAGCCCTTCTCAGAGCATAATGTCTGGAGGTAAATGATATTGCTTGGTGATCTTTGATCACTTGGTTTAATTGGTGTCTGCTGTGTTACTCCACTGTAAAAGTTACTATGTATCATTTTAGAGTTAATAAATACCATCGGAAAGACACTTTAAGTTTATGCAAATATCTTTTTTCTTCTTAAATTTTTACCCACTAATTTTAGCATGTATCTGTGGATCCTATCTGTTTTAATGGTATCTTTATCTGTAATTCAAAATGTGTAACTTACATAAATCTTTAAAAACATGATTTCTACAAAGCTTATATCTATTTATTTTCTTCTTTTGGTTTCCTGACAATGCAAACAAGTGCTAGAGAATTTCTCTTGAGAACAACATTTCCCAAGTTGCTATAGAAACTGAGTAATGAAGAAAAGACATTTTATATTCTATACAGAGTATAAGAAATTAAAAATATATATATTTTAGTGTTTTATCTGTTTGGCTATTTTCACAGAAAATATATCTTTTTTTCTGTGTTGATAGATAAAATTCAGATTTTCCAGTTGCTGAATATGGCAAAATTATATGATATAACTTTATATATTTCTTGATTTATTTTATATTATCAATATCATTTTCAAATATTTTTTTCTGAAAAATTATAAGTGATACATATTCATTACACAAAATTTATTTAATATTCATCCAGTCAGATAAATCAATCTTTGCTTATTGCATGCACTTCTTATAACTAAATATATGTTATCGATGGGAAGTAGCTGGAGTGTAATTTGTAGCATAAGAAAGCATGTTGGCCTTGAGGAAAAGCTTTTTTGTATTTAAATGTGATGATACATTTTAAGTACAATAAAGAATTAATGTTTGAACTGGAGATTTTAAATTCAGCAGTAAATTGTAACCATAAATATATATTTTGCTATTTTGTTAAGCTAACATAATTTAAGCTTCAAGTAGGTATATTATAGCTATAACTGTACATAAAACTTTAGAGAACAATGGAAATTTTCCATCAGTGTTTATGATAGGGACAAACCAGAAAAGAAAATACAATGAGCTTATTAGTATTTAAAATTACCTTTCTGTATCTTCTATTGCCATTACATTTTATTTGATCTTTATTAGTTTTCAACTTTTAAACAGATTTTTAAATATTCAATTTAGTACCTAACCTAATGTAAAAACTACATGTAAAAATCAATGAAAACAAATTTCTTTATGATGATCCATAATATTTAATGATTGCTAAATTGATTCTGAAAATATGTAACCATAATTTGTTATAATACCATTAATCTTTGTTGACTATTCACAGCATTTCATAGGAACTTAAATAATTTCATTTTTTACACAGCAATTCAAAATTTTTCTTATTGGCTTCTTCATTATGTATCATCAGCTTTCAGCTATACCTATGTTAAAAAAAAAAAAAAAAGCCACAAATCAAAGTTAGTCCCAGCGAAAATTTCTTGTGCGTTGTTTTTGTTTTTTAAGGTGGAGTGTAATTGCTAAAGTTAATCTAAAACCATGATTTCATTCAAATGTGGCCATGCTTTATTCTACAGAGAAAACTTGCCTTGGTCATATAAATTATGTGGTCAAGAGGTGACACATGGCTGATGAGCTTGATATGCAATTTTAAGTTGCGGTTAAATCCCTACAGAAGCACAGAATTCTTTATAGAGATCTTAGAACAACAAGGCTGAAAATAAGTGTTACAATCATCCACTCTGATCTTATGTTCCTCTACCCCCATTTCAGTTTTCTTATGAGTAAAATGTATAAATATTTTCTTAGCAAGGTTTCAAAAAAAGAGGCTAAGTGAAGACAAAATGATGTTCAGTTGAATTCCCCAGTTCTGTTAAAGATAAAATGTTATATACATTTTATGACACTTAAAGAAAACTGATTATTTTGAAATTTATTAAATATATTTTAAATGGTAATATTTAGTGAAACTTTTCCATGAGGTCCCTGCAATGGGAGATCTCTTATGAAACATTAGTTATTAAATCAAACATGCTTTTGTGAGCACCACTATGCATTTATAATTCAAACATATCTTTGTATTTGCAAAACATCATATTGAGATCACATCTAATGGTATTCAACCATCATTTTGTTCTGGCTTACTAAACTGGAAATTAAACTGTTTACTTAACTGGTTTTTCTTTAACCTGCACATATCTACATATATTACAAAGCAGACAATAACAGTGGGCGATGTGATTTTTGAAAGGAGTGAAGAAAATGAAGAGGGTGGCAATAATTAAAACTAAAAGTAGTTTAGAGAAGATGCCAGCTCTCAGATCTGCTTATTTATCTCTAAGGATATATGTGTAAAAATGTATTTCTATTTTAGCTCAAAAATTATCTAGCACAATTTTAATTACAATTTATTATTTGAGAAATTATGATGCCTTTGATACTATTTAAAAAGAAATGTTTAGATCTAATTATTTTTTCTACCAATACTAGCAAAAAGTGCTTATTTGCTAAATTTTATATATATATATATGTATTTGAATGAAAATAATATGAAGCCAGAGCCATTAAAGTTATAATTTACAGCAATGTCTACAGTACAGTACTTAAATTGCTTAACTTTTTCCTTTCAGGTAGAAACGAATGTAAAAACCCAATGATTCCTCCATTCTATGTAGAATACAACAGAAAGGCATTCTTCAGTATTGCTCATAAAAGATGTTTACATTTAGCAGTGTAGGAATTATGGTTGGGTGTGCAAGATTATTAGGATGCTTCAGGGAAGTTGTTTTATTTTGTTTTATTTTTCAGGAAATTATGTAACCAGCAAACAGACAGAAAAAGTAATTTGTTGGGAATATACTAGCATATGAAAAAAATGGACCCATCCACTACTTCATCAATCTATCTAGCCATTCAGCGCTGATTAAACATTTTTTATTTACCAGGGTCAATTTTACTCAGTAGGAAAACAATGATATGTAAGACACAGACCACCATCTTCAAAAGCTTCCAACTACACCATGGAATACTATGCAGCCATCAAAAAGGATGACCTCATGTCCTTTGCAAGGACACAGATGAAGCTGGAAACCATAATTCTCAGCAAACTGACACAAGAACAGAAAACCAAACACCGCATGTTCTCACTCATAAGTGGGAATTGAACAACGAGAACATATGGACACAGGGAGGAGAACATCACACACCAGGGTCTATCAGGGGGTGGGGGGCTAGGGGATGCATACATAGCATTAGGAGAAATACCTAATGTAGGTGACTGGTTGATGGGTGTGGCAAACCACCATGGCACGTGTATACCTAAGTAACAAACCTGCATGTTCTGCACATGTACCCCAGAACTTAAAGTATAATTAAAAAAAAAAAAAAGGAAAGTAACTCATTACAATAAGTATAATAAAAGCCTTAGGAAAAATGTTTACAAGGTATCATGGCATTTACAGAAGAGTATGTAACTCTTGGATATTGTCTGGAAGGGTAAAGTTAGAATGAAAGAAAGGGCATTCTCTTTAGAAAACAGAGCCTAAATAAGAGCATAAGAAATATAAGTTAAAAACAAACAAACAAACAAAAAACTCCAAGTAGTCTGGACATCTGAAGCACAGAAGTGGAGTACGGATGGTAGAGGAAAGCACAACCAATGACTCTGGCAGACAGAAACCAAATCAAGGAGGTCTTCTGTCCGTTCATTCTTAGGCCAAAGAGACATGGGAGTGATTTTTAGACAGGAATAGCATAATCCCATTGGAAACTTACAGTATTAAGTACGGAAAATAGAAAGGAAGCAAATAGGAAACAGAGAGGTGAGTTGAGAGGCTACTGCAATAGTTCAGGTGGAAAATGGTATGTCTAAAACAGTAGTATTGACATACAGAAGAGGGCCGACACCTGAGAGTGTTTGGGAGTAGAAAGGGCAGAACTTTGTGATCGTTTATACATGGAGATGAGACAGCGGTAAAAGTTGAAAATGACTCCCAGGTTTTAGCTTGGATGAATAATGATGCAGTCAACACAGGGTGAAAATAAAGGAAGAAGAATACGTTTTGGAGCAAAGATAATGAGTTTAATTTTAGGTACATTTAATTTGAAATGAAAATAGACTAGCTATGGAAGAACTAAATGAAATAGCCCAATGATATGGTTTGGATGTGTGTCCCCTCCAAATCTCGCATTGAAATGTGACCCCTCAATGTAAGAGATGGGGCCTAGTGGGAGGTGTTTGGGTCATGAGGGCAGATGATCCCTCAGAAATGGCTTGGTGTTGTCCTCTGTGGCTTAAAAAGAGCCCAGCACCTCTTCCATCTCTTGCTCCTGCTCTCACCATGTGGCACACTGGCTCCCCCTGCCTTCTGCCGTGAGAAAAAGCTTTCTGAGGCCTCACCAGAAGCCAAGCAGATGCTGGCAACATGCTTCCTGTACAACCTGCTGAAGTGTGAGCCAAATAAATCTCTTTACTTTATAAATTACCCAATCTCAGGTATTGACTTACAGCAAGACAGAAGAGACTAAGAAGTCCAGCAATTCTACAGACTATAAATGGTATTTGGTGAATCAATAGATTTTAAATTTATTGGCAATACTACTTGCATCTAATGAGCTCCTCAAGTATTTTGGGCTGCTAGTCAATAATAGAAACACAGACAGATTTTGAGAATGACTTAATTCGTTGTGTTAGACTACAACGGCTTGGAAAGCAGAGTTTGAATTCATGCTGTATCAGAAAATCAACTAGACTTGGCTTGCTGTATAAGTAAGCAGCACAATTAGAAAGAAAGAAGCATTTGCATTTGGCCAGTGGAGTGATGATAAACTAGAAGATTCCTTTTGGGACAACAGTGAAATATGTTAAATCAAGCTATTCCAGTGCAATGTAAACAAACAATATATATCATCTCAAAAATTCAATTAAACCATGAATCATCTTTTCATTACAGTTACTCCAGTTTACTGTTAACATAGCATAAATGTATTTTAAGTTGTTAAACGGGGCATGCTATTCTTTGAGGAATCCAAATTTTATGAACTGTCACAAGAGCAATAATAAAGATGAAGTGTATTTGCTAAAAAAATCCATAATTAACAAATCAATATGATCTAGTTATCTGCAGTGTGGTTAGCTCCATCAAGAGCAAGATAAAGGATCAAGAATGAGAATAAAGAATGAATTAAGCAGTTTAAGATCCAATCAAAAAGACAAAACATTCATTAATAATAAAAAAAAAATCAGAGTCAACTCCTGTTGTAATTTGAATGTATATTCCCTCCAAATCTCATGTTCAGATGGTAATCTCCAAAGTTGGAGATGGGCCTAGTGGTAGGTGTTTGGGTCATGGGGGTGGATCCTTCATGAATAACTTGGTGCCCTCACAGAGCTAATGATTTTAAGGGTATTTTGTTGTTTAAAAGAGTCTGGGACCTCAGCCTTCTCTCTCTTGCTCCCTCTCTCACCATGTGACATGCTGGCTCCCCATTCATCTTCTGTCATGATTGTAAGCTTCCTGAGGCCTCACTAGAAGCAGATAATGGCACCATCCTTGTATAACCTGTAGAACCACAAGCAAAATAAACCTCTTTTATTTACAAATTACCCACCCTCAGGTATTCCTTTACAGCAATGGAAAACAGACTAACACAAGTCCCCAAGAAGAGGATTAGATAGATCAGAAGACAGATTAGTGGTTAAAAGGATAGGTTTTAGTGCAGAATGTTTGGGATTGATTTTCATTTCTGCTGCATACTAGCTATGTGACATTGGGCTAGCTACTTATTCTCTTTAAGGCTCAATTTTCTTGTCTGTGCAATATAATATTTGTGTCCACTTTACTAGTTGTTATGAAAATATAAAACAATAATACATACAAACTGCTTCAGGCAGAGCCATGCATATGCTAACCATTCAGTAAATGTTAGCTCTAATGATAATAGTAATTGGTATTATTATTATGAAAATCAAGAACCAAATCATCAGAATATACAAGCACAAAAGAATTCCAAAGAAAGGAAAAGTCAATTGGTCCTGAACTGGTTGTTGAGGCTTGAAAAACCAGATAAGCTTTGTGAAGTAAAGAGAAAATACGAAAATATTGTTAAGTCTCTGTTACAATTCATTCATTCATTCATTCAGCATTCATTCATTTATTTTAAAATTACACATAAAACATTGATTAATCATTTGATGGCAGGTGCTCAAGGCCATGAAGGTGGTAAGTGTGATTAAAATAAAGATTTGTTTTTGAGAGCAGTGAGATATAAAGTATATGGGCATTCATGATAACAGGGCAGAGGGTAGATCTACCATTGTTCTCATCCTAGTCCTTCTTTGCTGCCAAGTATGAACTATATTATAAGCCACAAAGGGGCATGATAGCTTGTATATATCCTTCAGTCTTTACTCTTTTGAAACATTCTTGTTAAAAATCTCTGCCTTTAGAAATATTAAATTCTAGGCAAAGAAAAACACAGAGAGCAGCCAATCTGGGACATTCCCATAGTGTGTTTTGTTCTAGTTCTGTGAGAATCGCTGGTAAGATTTGAACGAGTTTTCACCAGCCAACATAATTGATATTCTCTTCCAGAATTTAACTTTGGCATGTCTGTGTGCAGGCTATTGAAAGACTCTGGGGTAATTCAGTGGTATTGTAACTTGAGGATACAAATTTCTTAAGTTGGCTTTCCTATTTCTTGACACCGTCTAAGAAACTCTACTGTATTTCAATCTCTTTTGCCAACCAGCGGGATTTTTTTTTTGTTAGCACTCAGTTTAAAAAGCCTACCATTTTGACTAAATTTACCGGCCTAATTCAGTCACACAGCCAATCAATGTAGTTAATTCAATTGGTTTGTGGACCTTTCACTGAATTAACTGATTTTTTTTTCTTTTTTTTTTTTTTTTCTTTTTTTTTCTTTCTTTTTTTTTTTTTACCTCAACTGGCTGAGAGGCTAGACTGGACTTCTGGGAATGTATTCTCTAAGCACATAAAAAATACAATAGTTTTTTGTTAAACCCTAGTATGTAGTCCATGACAGTCTTCATTAAAGAAGTCCAGACATAAGACAAAACTGTAAATGGATATTCCCTTTCTCAGGTCAATATATGGAAAAGCAGGTCTCCCACACCTCCATTTCCAAACTCATTCCTACTTCTTCATGCACATGGAGAGTACCACAAGAGGTGAATTCGTGCTTCCTATAGTACAAATCACCACCTACTTTTAAATGACATCTCAGAAATTATTTTAAAGTATAACAAATGGAAACATGTATTCTAGAAATCATATTTCTAAATATTAAATTTTCCTTCATTAAAAAAAATTCTATCATCTGAGCATTCAAAACATATTTTAAAAAATATCAATTGGGTAAGGGTCTGTGATATTACAAGAATAATTTTCTTCCATCCTCCCAATAGTTAGTGACATTTATTTAGAACATTCCACTTTCTTTTCTGCCCAATGCATCTAATTTTATCAAGTCACCATTCTAAGCACTGCATCTGGTGTTTTGTTTGGTAAGACAGATTTGTGGGGCAAGTTCACCAACACATTATGATCAAGCATTGTTTAGATTAATATAACACAAATACACAAGCCTGTATTACAATTTAAATTTTATTTCACATGCAAAAAAGTTCTCCTTTACAGAATTTAGATTAATTCCATGATTTGTTATTGAATATCTTTAGAAAGAATCCTATTATTCCAAATGACAACTTTGTAAAAATGCAGTGCAGCTATAATGGAAAGTGCAAAAGTTATATTAAGATAACTCCTTTCTGGGTACGTATATATTCATTTTACATGTTTCAACTAGAATCAACTCTTACAAGTCTGCCTTCAGTCATCTGTATCACTAACAAGCACTGGAAAATCTCGTTTTCAATTTCTTGGCACCGTTGACATTTGGACCTTTAATGATTCATTAACCCTCTAGAGCCTCCTTCCCCAGATCTTTTCAATCACATATGATCATGTCGCCAAACTGAGGTATTTTTTTACTGCTTGTTGCTAGTGCAGATAATATTCTCTCCTCTTCCATTCTCCCAGCTCAGTACCAGACTGTATATGTATGAGATGAGGATGATAACTGAGAGAGGAGAGAGAAAGCCAGGCAAGAGTCAGAGGTGGGGGTGTAGAGCAAGATGATTGGGCAGAGCAATTTATAACCCTTAAGGCATATTTTACTGGTTTTAGCCCCTAAAGAGGTAGAGCTTAGAATGACTCAAAAGGGAATCTATGAGACTATGAACCGCAAAGTGAAGCATTAGAAATTCTACTGACAAATGTTTAAGTGACGTCAGAGCTGGGAAAGAAGGAATTGTCTACTTGTTATAAGGTGCAGTGGCACTCTAGAGACCACAGATTGGTAGCTCTTAGGGCATGTGCAGGCACATGCTTAACATGGATCGGGGCAGCGGCAACACTGAGATATTCTTCTTGGAAGAAGAGGATGTTACTGTCAGAAGAGTATGTGGAAGAGTAGATTCCCAAGGAGAAGATTAATAACAGGGTAGATACTAAACAATGAGATAGATACCAAGTAGGGATTACAGGTGACAGGATAGGTTTTGAGCATGGGGAGACATCCCTCTGGAAGATCTCTTGGAGTATGGCACAAAGGCTGAGGTCCTCCCTTATTCTGATCAAGTCAGTGGACAAACAGGCTACCCAGAATTAAAGAAGAACACCAAGAAGTAATGCTGTCTGTCTTTAGCAAGGAGCAAGGAAGAGAGCATAGGCAGAGAAAAAAAATCTGAAAATGTTTTAGATCTCCCAGAATCAAGATCTTAGTGTAGTTTCATTGCTTCCAAAAATTACAAACTTTCCAAACACCCTAGAGTAAAGCTCACACACCACATATTAAAATCAATTAGAGATGATCTATGATTACTCATTATTGACATTGATCATTAATGATAGTAAGACACTGCAAAATAAATTCCCTTACTGGACTTACACGAACTTCACAAATATATAAAAGTAAATAAATTATCTTTATTCTACTAATAAATAAAATGTATATGAAGAAAATGCACTTTACAAAGTATAACTAATTCACCCTGAATGACATGGTTACTGTTAGAACCATGACTTGCATACATGTTTGATATCCTGTCCATCCTACATGCTATGCTACCTCTAAACATCACCTCAATAATTCAGTAGAGGCCAGGTGTGATGGCTCACACCTGTAATCCCAGCACTTTGGGAGGCCAAGATGGGCAGATCACTTGAATCCAGGAATTCCAGACCAGCCTGGGAAACATGGCAAAACCTTGTCTCTACAAAAATACAAAAATTAGCTGGGCATAGTGGTGTGTGCCTGTAGTCCTAGCTTGGTGGGGGTTGGGGTGGGGGGATGTGCTAAGGTGGGAGGATTGCTTGAACCTAGGAGGTTGAGTCTGCAGTGAGCTGTGACTGTACCTCTGCACTCTAGCCTGGGCAACAGAGCAAGACCCTGTCTCAAAAATTGAATTTAGGAAAAACATTACATCTATTACTTTTTTTAAATATACAGACAATTCACTGAATACATAATTATAATATATCTGATGCCTGTCTAAATTAACCTAAGTAAAAAATAACACTAAGTTTATTCTGGATTTATTTTGATTTTTCTTTGAATCAAATTTATTACCCAAGCCACTCTGAAGCATCCTACAGAGACCTATGAAGGATGAGTTCTGATGTGACTTAGCTTTAAAATTAAAAAAGAAAAAAGATTTTAAAATAGCAAGCAAGCTTTTGCTTTTCTTGAGAAGTCAAGAAAATGGACTATAGATATAGGGAAAATACAGTTCAAAAGCAACATTGTTATAATGTTGATACGAAGTCAAACATACGAATAAAAAAATATGTCAATCAACGGGATCCTTTCAAATATCTCCCCTAAGATCTGGAAGATGCCAACTTTTTTAGATTGATAACCTTTATAATGTGACCACGAATATTACACAGCCTTTGTGAGACAGAAATCATTTTAATATAGGACAGAAATGAGCAGATACCAAAATGGTTTGCCACAAGTAAAGGCATTTCCTTCTTTGGATGACTAAGTAAAACTAAGTTCAAGTTAAAAAAAAAAAAAAAAAAAAAAAAGCTAAGCATGCAGTGGAAAAAAAGGATAATGTGCTTGGATTCAAGGTTATGCTATTCAATTCTCAAATCACTGAGCAGCATTTACAGTAAAATGACACTCTCATTTATCTCCCAGGCGAGCACTGAGACCTGCCTTAGGATGCAGGAGGTTAGTAGACTTCATAGTACTTGATTTTCTAACATTACAATAATAATAGTTAACTCAGTAAAAAAAAAAAAAAAAATTCTGTGTCTTCACATAAAGTGAATCAAAATATATCTTTGCATCACTGCCTACTGTAACCCCAAGGAACTTGTTCATCCGCCAACAGTCAAGACAAGAAAAAAAGAGAAGTTGTTCTCTCAGGATAGAGACCCTGTTCACTTAAGGTGGGGCAGATAATGTACAGACTCTAATGTTGGGTCTGTACATTATCTGCCCCACCTTAGGTGAATTAAATCAATAACATCAACAGGGAAAATTGTGAAAAAACTGTGTTGCTCTCACTCTACCAGTCTTTCCAATGTCCAAGAAGCACAGATTATTTTCTCAGAAGACTAGACCAACTAGAAATTGAATGATCTTGATCTATTTTAAGAAAGAAAAATTTTATCTAAATCTTCGAAGAAACAAAATGATTTGTAATCTGCATTGTATGCTTTTATTTTGGGAGTCAGACCAGGCATGGGCTGAGTAGCCCATTCTGTCTTGAGGACAGGAACAAAAGGGTCTGAAATATAAAGTCACATGTTGACATTAAAGAATATCCTGGAGTCCCAGGCCATATAAAAGGGTGTGTAATTAGTATTATAGTAAATACTAATGAGAACGCATGTATCAACCCACATTAGTAAATATTAATCTAGAAGTAATATTCTAGGACTAAGTATTAATTACTTTCAACTCTTCCCTCCAGGTCTAGCAACCCACAAAACGCTTGAGGAAGAAAGGAAATAGAAGCTTCCCTTTGTTGAACTATTTGATACTAATAAATACACTGGGCAGTCATGCTGTTTTTATAAATAATCAAAGCAAGTGGTTTGATGTTAAATCAATGATGTTTATACAAATTTGACTTATTAGGTACAGTCATATTTATCTCATGGCTAGAAATCAACATAGTAATTAAAATTGTGTTCTGATATTTATTAGTTCTATGATCTTTGGCACGGCACTTATCTAAGTCTCATGCTGTATCATCTATGAAACAGAAACTGATAACAATATCTACCTATCAAGGTTTTTTGAAGCTCAAATGAGATGGTACAGAAAACATAAATGTGCCTGGCACAGGGTGACATCCAATAAATGGTAGCTGTTGGCCATTAAAGACAAGGCCCATTTATTTGTAGGTTATTGCATACTACCAAGAGCATAGATTAGAATTCACACCTGGATTAATTAATTTTCATCTTCTATGTCCTAAAACTCATTCCTCCTTGCAAACTGAGTGAGACCATGTAGATGCCCCAGCAAATTACCCAGACTGAAGACAATGACCAAGTAGCATAGCTTTACCTAAAAAGAATCATATTTTATTTCCAAGAAAATCTCCATAAACCTTAGCCTATTTACATGTAATACACAACCAAACTATCTCTCAATTGTTCTTGTTTGTGTATACTATCCTGTGTTTTCTTACTTTTTTAAGAGGTAAGAATAGGCTTTGAACACAGATGCTGGTAACAGTCTCAAAATTATGGATGCTAAATTTCCTTGGCTTATCAACATTAAATAAGGGAAAGGGAAATCTATTATGAGCATTGTGACTGAGTTGACACACATATGAGCACTAAAGGTAGGGCAATATTTTTAATTATATTTAACAATGTTATAGCTTGGGGTCAGTTCAGAAGCAGAAAGGTAAAAACAAAACGAGTAATGGTGATATGCAATATTGTCCTCACTATCAGAAGATAAAACCATCATACTCTAATGGGCTGATACAGATTGCAATTTTTTTAGTAGCTGTTATTTCCAAGGGTCTAGCAAGGCAGAGTGCAACAGTACGTGCCACATTCAAAAGTCTAGGAGAGAAACCAAAGTGATCTCAGTAATGTAGGAATAATTTTAAAGATACAGCTTATATATACATTCTTAGTGGTCTCAATAGCTGTATTAATTGAGACATGGGGGGAATGATCTCAATACAGTACTTTGTAGTGTAGCCTTGTACACAGCACATTTGTATGCAAGTTTTACACACACACCTATACTATATATGCATATAAGTCTATACACAGATATTCTATAATACATATATACTTGTTCATTAATTAACCATTGAGGGCCTACAAAGTACAGTGAGCGAAAATATATAGAGAAGCAACACTGAGCTGCTGTGGACACAGATCATACTTATCATGAAGGTCTCTACCCTGCAATCCTAACTTCCCAGAGCAGACTACTAACAGATTACAAAGTAATCTACTTTGTAATCTATTAGTTTTACTGCTGACAGTATTTTCATTTTCTGCTATTTGGCATGACAAACCACAGAAGATCCGAGGCAAACCGTTGCTCTCGCATGGAAGTGGCTCCCATATGAAGACACAGTGATGATAATAAGAAGCAGTTGTGGCCGGGCGCGGTGGCTCAAGCCTGTAATCCCAGCACTTTGGGAGGCCGAGACAGGAGGATCACAAGGTCAGGAGATCGAGACCATCCTGGCTAACATGGTGAAACCCCGTCTCTACTAAAAATACAAAAAAACTAGCCGGGCGAGGTGGCGGGCGCCTGTAGTCCCAGCTACTCCGGAGGCTGAGGCAGGAGAATGGCGTAAACCCGGGAGGCGGAGCTTGCAGTGAGCTGAGATCCGGCCACTGCACTCCAGCCTGGGCGACAGAGCGAGACTCCGTCTCAAAAAAAAAAAAAAAAAAAAAAAAGCAGTTGCTCGCTAAATAAGGGAGAAGGATTTAGGCCGGGTGCGGTGGCTCACGCCTGTAATCCCAGCACTTTGGGAGGCCGAGTCCGGAGGATCAAGAGGTCAGGAGATCGAGACCATCTTGGTTAACACGGTGAAACCCCGTCTCTACTAAAAAACACAAAATACTAGCTGGGCGAGGTGGTGGGCGCCTGTAGTCCCAGCTACTCGGGAGGCTGAGGCAGGAGAATGGCGTGAACCCAAGAGGCAGAGCTTGGAGTGAGCCGAGATCCGGCCACTGCACTCCAGCCTGGGCGACAGAACGAGACTCTATCTCAAAAAAATAAATAAATAAAAATAAATAAGGGAGAAGGATTTAAAATATTAGTTATAGGCCGGAGCAGTGGCTCACGCCTGTAATTCCAGAACTTTGGGAGGCCGAGGGGAGCAGATTACGAGGTCAGGAGATCGAGACTACCCTGGCTAACATGGTGAAACCCCTACTCTACTAAAAATACAAACAATTAGCCAGGCGTGGCGGCAGGCGCCTGTGGTCCCAGCTACTAGGGAGGCTGAGGCAGGAGAATGGCGTGAACCCGAGAGGCGGAGTTTGCAGTGAGCCAAGATCAAGGCACTGTATTCCAGCCTGGGTGACAGAGCGGAACTCCGTCTCAAAAAATAAAAAAGAAAAAAAAAAAAAAAAGAAAAAAATACTTATAAATGGTAGATCTAGGAACTTAGCAAGTAGAGTAGTTTAGTGTGAGGGCAAACAGCTTTACAAACTTCAGTTGCCCTAAAGGACTGACTGTATTACAGTACAGTATAGTGACTGATGTTCACAATGATGGCTTTGAGTTATCAAAAAGAGGTTAACTCACGTTAGCAAGTTCAATTTAACAAGGTAGGATGTGTGTATTATTTTCAAAATGGTAAAAGGAACAAGAAAAGTTTTGTTGCCTAAAACGGAAGGCATTAGTTACATGGAATGCTCACTTTTGTAAATACATCTTCTCTAATGGTATGAGATAGTATAGATACCTATCCATCCATCTATGCATTTCATTTTTTGGAAATTTTCTGTTCTTTTAGTTAAGATAGGTTACCAACTACTCCTACCACTGCAAATATTACCAAACTTCAATATAGTATACTAATTACTAAACTAGATTAACACTGATGGCTAACTACACTATTTATAATTATAATTTCAGATTTCATATGAATGATAAACAATTCTGTAAAACTACGTTATTAACATCTTAGAGCCAGGTGGCTCATGCCTGTAATCCCAGAAGTTTGGGAGGCCGAGTCACAGGTAGGTGGATTGCTTGAGTCCAGGAGTTCCAGATAAGCCTGGACAACAAGTTGAAACCTCGTCACTACAAAAAAATACAAAATTAGCCAGGCATGGTGGTGTATGCCTGTAGTCCCAGCTCTAGGAGGCTAAGGTTGGAATATTGAGTCCAGGAGGTCAAAACTGCAGTAGGCTGTGATGGTGTCACTACATTCCAGCCTGGATGGCAGACCAAGATCCTGTCTCAACAAATGGGAAATAAAATAAATTTAAAAAATAAATAAAATTTTAGAAAAATTGAATGAAGAAATGTAATAATGGGTGGTGGTATCTGTCTTACTGCAGATAAGTTGTTCCTCAACTAACTCTTTCTACCTTGAAGGTGGCCATAAATTGACACATATTGACAATCGCTAAGCAACTATATGGATTATTTAATACATGTCAATTGTAGATTATGACAAACATGAAGATACAGTCTTTGCCAAGTTCCCCAGTTTAAATTGTTAAGGTGAAACCCTGAAATCTTACTTTCTCTTTCAAGTTTCCTATACTTTATTTTAAATAAATCTAAACTGGCATGTTTAGTTTTCATAAAATTGTAAATTTCTTTGCTTACATATTACTTGTACTTGGAGAGTACTGGGAATATCCCCCGTCCTTGTCAACAAGAGTGAACAGTATATGAACCAGAAAATTTGAACTTGGGGATATAGATGGTAGCTACACCATTAAGTAATAAAAGTAGCCAAATGGAATATTCAGTTTCTTTTCATAATACGACTTTCCAAACATTATTATAAATTCAATTTTGGCTTATTTCTCTCCTAAAGATGCATGAAGCTGGTTCATATACTAAAACTACACATCTCACTTAAACAAAATTATTATTTTTATTATTATTTCAATTAACTTTCTTTCATCCTAACTTCTAAGATGCTATTTTGGTTGTTCTCTTTGATATGCCTGTTTTTCTTTTGCTCTGTAATTGCCATCACATAACCAGATCTAGCCCCTAGCCTCTTACAGTCTCTCTAAAAATTAAGCCTATCACTAGGTGGATTTAAAACCAACACAGTCAGGAATGTTCAGTTTTGCATGTCACTAGTTTCCTGATTTGACCTTACTGCCATATTGCCTGGATATCCTACCCTTTTCAACTTTGTAAGACCCAAATTACGACTATTTTTTTCTCCCACAAACTAGTTTACTGACATCACCATTATCTCCATTGCTACGGCTTGAAAACGAGCCATCTGTTTCTTTCTGGTCTTTATTTTCATTTGGATTTGCCACCTTTTTCTTTGGAATCTGTATAATTTCTCTTCCTTTACCTCTATTCTCAATATCCTCCAATGAGTATAGGATCCACTAAGTTCAGGCACAAATAACTTCAGCAGTCTCTAGTCTCTTCTCTCCTCAAATCCATTTTACAATTAATTTGTCTAATCTTGTTTCATCCTGTCAGTATCTTATTGAAAATATTAACTGAATAACTTGTACCATGTTCTTATTTTGAACCTAAAAGCTGCTGCATCATCTTTGCATCATCGCACCCCAATGTTTCATTTGCACCTGGAAAATCATAGCAAATTAGTTTTAATGTCCATGTTTCCAATATCATCAGGGCCTGCATACCTGTTGTAGTTTACTTTTACCCTACACTCAAGTTTAACCACATCAAAACTATAGATCTTGCTTCTAAAGGTAATCTTAAAACTAGACAGGCTTTCTATAAAGTATAATTTCAGGGGCTTGGAGCTACTTACTTCCTCTCCCTCCTGAACTGATTCTCTTTCTGCTGTCTATGGTGACACAACTAGAAATACATTTCTCTAGAAATACATTTCTCCAGGTTTAACAGTGAACCCCCATAACCTTCCAAATAGCCTTCTAGCAAGAAAAAAAAAACTAAATAATTTTTAATATTTAAGTTGGCTTTTAGGAAGTGGTTGGCAGAATGTTTTATTTGGCCAGAATAGTACATTTTTTAAAATGAAGTTATTATCCACATTTGTAAATGTTAGGTTTCAAATCAAATAAAAACTTAGATTTCCAGTTTCTCATTTAAAAAAAAAAAGTTAAGCTTGCAACCAGAAATTGCGGCAAATTCCTCTCACACTCCTGAGTCTTTCTAAAAGGGGCTACTTTGAGGGGAAATAATAATATTTTAGACAGATGAAAGGGAACCATGTCACTAGGTACAAGACCATGCCAGCCTCACTCAGGAGAAAATCAGCCTTCTTCTTTCAGGCCCTCTTTCCATCTGCAAAAACACTGCTGCTTGTCTTCTTTAATAAATGGAAGCAATTTAAAGAAAACAATCTATAAAATACTACATAAAATCACATTAAAACTACAAGTAAAAATCGACATCCAACAAAACTCTGCTTTCAGATTCAATTTCTTCGAAAGGACCTTGATTCTCCTGTGTCCACCACATCTCAATTCTCTCTCCAGGGAAAGTATAATGGCGTAAAAGGTCACAGGTAGAGACTGTTGCCAAGTCAATGAAGCAAAGACTTTCTCTCTAGATGCATGGAAATGCACAGCGATGGGTTGATTAGGTCAAGGCATCTTTTGTATTATACATGTAAATGGGAATTAATGTCCTCAGAGTGCCAGTAGCTATTTTGTTGAATTTGGTAAAAGTGAAACCCTGTACTTATGCGTCAATTCAATTCTGTGAAGTTTATCTTGGGAGGAGGATGCAAAAACTCTTTATACTTCCATAATTAGGTATTCCTTTGACGACTTATCAACTGCCTCAACATAGGACTCAAAGTGCTTAGTATCGAATTGAAAGAGAACACATCTTTTATTAGAATTGCTTTTGGTTTGTTTCCTCTCATAACAAAGTAACATCTGCAAACCAGTGAATATTGACACTATTTACAACCAAATTATAGGAAAAAGTCAGTAGAGTATTTGAAGATGGGATTAGTAACACCTCATTTACCTGGACATTTCCTGGGAAGGAGCAATTCTGGATAACTGAATGTTCTCTGTACCCGAAGCTTATGCCCATTTAAACCTAAATATTACATATAAATATTCATAACATATATTAACTGCTACATTCCTGTCTTCCTACATAGATGTCTCTAAACATAATATCATCTTTTCTTTTCTTCTGATGATTCAGGGGTCAACTCTGTGAGCATTCATTACTGTACCATGTGGTTATATATTTCGATGCCTGCTTTATCATTTTTTCTCTCCTCCCTCAATGTCAGGCTTTCAGCTGTCACCTTGCCTGTCACTGTGTCTCTTCTCAGCTTCCCCTTCGCTGTTTCTAATCTGTCGTGGGCTGGGAAACCAGATAACCAAGCTCATTAAGAATGACATGCTGAATAAAAGTCAGTAAGACTCAGAGTGGGCACTAAGAAATAAAATGCATGACTTTAATGTGCAGTTTTTGTGAAAGCAATTTTGGATATGCAGAAGCTTTTTTTATTTAATTCTAGATTGGACAACCACATGAGGGTTGAGGTTGTTGTATGAATTGGTAGAATTTTCCCCATTTAGTTTCAAAGTATTTCTCTGCAGGAGACAAGGCAGTTTTGACAAACACAGGCAAGAGAAGCTAAGTTTTCCCTTTGGAAGCAGAGGAATCTGGTAGGGAAACACATAAGGACCCTCATGTGAGGCTTTAGGCAACTATGGAGATCAAACTCTTCCCTTTGATCACCAGATATCCTCTTCTTCATATCGAGATGAAGGGCATTGCCTGAAAGAACTAAAATTTGCACTATTAGGTAAAATTTACAGTTTCCTGTTAGAATCCCTCAGAATTTTATCTTCTCCTTTATAGTAGAATGTTGGCTAGGTGAGATAGACGTAATCTGGTAAGGGAAAAGTCCAGAAGTAGCTGTTTTTCCCATGTATTAATCTATCCACTTCACTTCCATCTCTTTCTGGATAATTCACAAATCAGAACCCCAACCTAAGGTTTCTTTTCCTGAGACTAATACTGTCCCTGAGGATATTCTATGGGGTCCCCAAGTGCTTGTGGCATCCTGGCTCTCCCCATATCAACACATCACCACAACCTGGTATTAAAACATAGGCTCATGTATTTACTTGTTTGTATTCGAATGACTTCATATTAATGACTTAGCAACAAATAGAACACTCCCTACAGAGCCCTCCCCTCCTTATATACCATATTATCGCATACCCACTCTTTTTATTTCCTCTTTCAATGCTTCTCTCAGTGCTCATTTTAAAGAATTTCACCTCTCTAAAATAGAGTGGCGTGGGACTGGGTGGGAAGAAGAAATTGATTTGTTTCGCCTGCTCCTGTATCTGTAGAATCCAGTTACAGCCAGGTTTTTGCTGCAATCAGTAAGGATTTCTCATGTTCTAACAAAGATGAAAGCAATAGGAGACAGAATCCCTTATCTTCTCAGGGGCTTTCTTTTCAGTATGACAATGGACATTTGTTGTTGTTGTTTTTGTTTAAAGCCAACTTATATGCTGTAGAACAAGGGCCTCCATCTTCCAAACACTCTCAAGAGTAAAATTAGTCCAAAATCCAGTAGAAGAATACTGATTATACCATCAGTCCAAAATCTTTAGGGCCACCAAGAAGCACCATGGGCTTATGGCTGCTAATTACTTAGTTTGGTGCTTTCTGACAACGTGTTGTCTTTCAGGTTTTTCATTGCATCACACTAAGCTATGCTTACTTCCTCCAAACACATTTAAGTGGATTCTTTTTCCAATCTGAAGACTTATAAAAATAAATATAAATACCCCTTTACTACTAATAGTAGGGTTTTCTGCAATTGGATTTAAGTTCTGGGAGTATGAGTCAGGGTAATCAATTTATTCTATTTTAGGACATGCATTGAGATCCACCTCAAAACCTTTTAAATCAAGATTCAATTAAATTTAATAAATATATATAGGCTTGTTATATTAAAAAGCAAATTGAAACAAAATATCACTGGAGAGACACAAGAAAATTGTACAATCCTGTGGTCCTTATTTTATCTCTTTTTTCAGAAATGTTGGAAGCCAAACTAAAATAACAGGCTTGAAAAGAAAACCAGTTTTACAATTCCATCACCCTCAAAAATTTCAATCATCACGACTACAAATCAATATAGGTAATCACCTGTATACACCAAGACAATTTTACTGTCAATGCCATGCTTATATAAATAACTGGACTCCATCCTTTAAATTCTCTGTATAAAAAGACCCAGCTCAAAGTTACATTCTCTATGAAGCTATCCAGATTTCCCAGCTAGAAGTCTTTGGTCTATATCTTTAATCTAACTTTAGCATGGTTGCTTGGTCTTGCACTGTCATATGCTGTACCACATGATTGTTTAATAAGCTTTTAGGTAGCAAAAGAGGGAGTTCTTTCCATCTCTGTGTTCTCCAAAAGTGCCTTGAAGATAGTCCAGTGTAGGAAATGAATTACATTTAAGACTGTCATCCACTGCTTTGTGTAAAAAATGGAGTCATTTTGAAATGAGAAAACAAAAGCTAACAACTTTCAACTTTCTAAACCAATTTGGGGCTTCTCATCAGCTTGCTTTTGTTTGCTTATTCTTTTTTTGTTTTGTGTTTGTTTGCTTGTTTGTTTTGAGATGAGTCTCGCTCTTGTCACCCAGGCTGGAGTGCAATGGCATGATCTCAGCTCACTGCAACCTCTGCCTCCCGGGCTCAAGCAATTCTCTTACTTCAGCCCTGGGAGTAGATGGGATTACAGGTGCCCATCACTATGCTTAGCTAATTTTTGTATTTTTAGTAGGTTTCATCACGTTAGTGAAGCTGGTCTAGACCTCTTGACCTCAGGTGATCTGCCTGCCTCAGCTTGTATTTTGAATAACAACTCTAAACAGAATGCCATGATGTCAACATTTCATTTTCACATCAAATTTTAATTCAGACCCAACTTTCCAACCTGTAAAATTTGCTGCTAGGCTAGCCAATAATATGTACATAACCTGAAATGCAAAACATAATGAAAAGCATAGTGTTATAAAATAGAACATTCCAGATATTCATAAATATGGATTTGACGGCCCATTCTATGAATGATTCAGCACACAGACCTATGAAATTCTGATAGTCCTCTTTATGTATAGAATAAAAACCATCCAGAGGCAAAAAAATGTTGAATTCTCTAATGCTTCATACCATGAAGCCATCACAGCCTTGCACATGAGATTTGGTTGGTGGGAATAGAAAAACATTTGCAAGTCTCTGGATTTCTCTGGCTCTTTACTCAGAGATGTTACATGCATCCACGGGTTTGAGAATAAGTGTAATTGAAGTGAACTGTAATGTGTTTTTAATAAGTGGCTTTGAGAACATATATTTGTGTAGGCATATAGTACATATCTGCACTGTAGCACTCTTATCCTAAGTGTCATCTTGTAGCACAGACCTGATCACTCTGGGTTTCAAAATGATAATTTATTTGGTATAAATGACGCAAGCCAAAGAAGATAAAATATGTTAAGTACTTCTCCTGATTTTCTCTTCTCCAAACACACATAGATATTAAATAAACCACTCCCTTCCCGGTTCTTTTCCTTTAACCATGAGAATCACTGAACCACTGCACTCTCAGTATCATCCATGTGAAATATCTGCCCCCTCATCAGGTACAACAGATTTAATGATGATTAAGCTGAGTGTTAAATTTAGGATGCTGTTTCAAAAACCTACCTACCTCGTAGTGACATTTTTTTCTAAAGACATTTTCTTGTAATACTCCAAAAGTTAATGAGTGCATTTTAGATGGAGGCATGACAGAAATCTCAAATGGCCATAATTTCTTTATAGGCAGAATATATACAGAATTTTTAAAGATGTGAAGAGAGTTATGCATCGTTGACTTTATACCCTAAGGGATGATTAGAAGTAAAATTTCTTAGCTTAAAAGTAAACAGAAAGATAAAGGAGGTAACTGACACGGGGAAAGAAAATCTCAGGAACATAGAACTGGGCTTGGCAGACTGTATAGTCCTTGAAAAACTGTATTACACGTAAGTGGAAATATATGTTCTCAGAAGAGTGTTTACAGGCTTAACTCTCTGCAATAACAGGTTCAGATTGACCTTGGTATCTCATAAGACATTTTGATAGCAATTCAAATAAATGAGATTTTTTAAACATTGAAGTTAAAGAAAATTTTAAAACTCTTCAAATGTTTATTTTATTTCTTTAGGAAGGATAAAATGGTCTTATTTTCTTCTGTGGAAACAATACACATGAGCAGTTTTATTCTGAAATGCCATTGCAAAGATTTGTAATGCTTCTCTATTCTTTTACGATCAGAGTTGCTGCTCTTGCAGTGCAGAACAATACTGCATTATATAGAATCGGCAGATTGAACCAAGAAAACAAAAAGGAGCACTGGGCAACCATCCGTTCCTTTTAGGACTCTTGCCTTCACCATACATCACCAGGCCTCTTTAGTTAGTCAGTCTTCTTGTGACCATAACAACCCTGAGGGCTGACTCAGGGATGCTTCCACAGAAAATCTCTCCTTTGCTTTCTCTCTCTGAACTAGAACTGTAGCCCAACAGCTCCCATTCCCTATTCTAAGATGAATTCTAAGACTCATTTGTGAAGTCCTTTCAAAAATACACAATTTAACTTATATGTATATACATTAAAGCCAACTCCACCGTAGTTATATTCACCTGAAAATCCTTTTGTTTATATCCTGCACTGATTCAGGCTGTCATGGGAAGGTATGTCTGTGTGTGAAAACAAAAAGAAGTGGTGAATGAATTGACTTGAGGCTATAAACAGAGACCCGATTATATCCAATGCTTGCTAATTTCCCCTCCTTCTTTTATTTTCCAAATAAGCCTAGTTAATGAACAAATTTTACAGAAAAAAAAATGCTTTGGTAAACATTATCTGAATAATCCTCCATAAGAAAAGCAGGCTCTATTTCATAAATGGAATAAAATGCCTTTGAATATTATTAAAGAATGCATTATTATGTCATCCTGTTTTGAACATAATTCCTTTTTTATTTTCTAGTTGTTTCTATTTTATTGTTACTTCGTGATAACACAATAACATGCTATGTGTTGTACGTTAACAGTAATATTATGTGCTTGTTTTTTAGATTGTTCTGGATTTATCTTTTCAAGGTCAAAGCATTTCAGTCTGCTGAAGAAGCTACTCTATGGAGACTTTTTTTTCATAACTTCTATATCTTTTTAATTCCCAGACACGTTTAAAATTCTAATCAGAGTGTGAAAACCACATTCAAATATGACATAATACAGAGAATCAAAATCACTCATCTACCACAATTTTGTCCCTGTTTATTTCATGACCCATCAACAAAAAGTTATTTTCGTAATCTCGTTAGATTTGCCAGCAATAATGACCTAAGATTAAAAATTGGGGAGGGCTTTGTTTTTCATTTTCTCTTTTTTCCCTTGGGTAATGTGAGTCACTCTGTCAGTACTGCACTTAAACAATTACTCACACCCCCTCTAATCTGTTCTTGTCAGCTTTTTCATGTTAGTACAACAGGAGAGCACCCCATCAATCATTGTTCCTTCATCTGTCAGTCAAAATGTTCATTTTGTGACTACTGACCCTGCATCCCAATCTGTGACAATCTATGAGTGTGTAGTAGTTTTTTAATTTAAAAAGAGCAATGTGGGAAGACACAAAACTTTAAGTGAAGTTTCTAAATTGGAAGAGCTAAATTATCAGTGACTGTGTCAATGTTATTGATGGGTGGAGTAGAAAAATATCTACTGGGTGCAAAGTCAGGAAACTTACTATCAGCCCTACCCCATTCCCCTAAACCCATTTTGCTGCTGAATGCTGACACTTGAATAGTTTCTGATGGGCCAAGGTTTTTCGTATCACAAGGAGAATGTAAATTTAACAGGCAAAAATGCAGAGGAAAGAGTACAAAAGGAAAAGTACAGATCCTGTGAGCAGATTTTGGTAGAGTACTTAACAGAAAC
The DNA here is from genome assembly GCF_043159975.1 of Macaca nemestrina. NCBI lineage: Eukaryota > Metazoa > Chordata > Mammalia > Primates > Cercopithecidae > Macaca > Macaca nemestrina. Next base: position 50,907,009 of record NC_092137.1, read on the forward strand.
AGAGTGTTTAATGCCAACATGCTAAATACTAAATGCTAACAGAATAACTACAGGAGGTAGACTGAGGTGCCAAGATTGGAGACTGGTGTGGCAAAGACCAGCTCCACTCAACAGTAAGAGTCAGATGTTAAACAGCTTGTCCTAGCTGCCTCCTGACTTCTTGGACATGTTTTTTATAATGTAACTGTGGCCCTTTGGTCCACTATACCTAGGGACTTTTGCACTTCTTCCTGCCTACAACTGCATGCAAAAGTGAAATAAACTGGCAAGGAACAAAATGTGTGACCACAAATACAAAAATTACATAACTGCACTACTGAAATAAATATGTTGAATCAATGAACTCTGATATTTCTGCACTAAAATGCAGTTTACAACCACCAACTACAAAGGAAACTATGAAGGGAAAATAAAGAGATGGTAACTAGGATCTAATATTTGCATTACTAACAACTTCAGAAAGTTAGCATATTTTCAAAATTGCAGATATGTCTGTAACCTAAAGTACACTTCATTGCCTTTAATTAATTAATTAATTTTAAAGTTTATTTTAGAGGCAGAATCTCACTCTGTTGTCCAGGCTGAAGTGCAGTGGTGCAACCGTAGCTTACTGCAGTCTGAAACTCCTGGCCTCATGTCACCCTTTTACCTTAGCCTCTTGAGTAGCTGGAACTATAGATCTCCGCTACCATGCTTGGCTGTTTTTATTTTTTGTAGAGATAGGGTCTTGCTATGCTGTCCAGGCTGGTATTAAACTTTTGGCCTCAAGGGATTCTCTTGCCTTGGCCTGCCAAAGTACTGGGATTACAAGTGTGAGATACCACGTCCAGCCAATAGCATTTTATTTTGAGGTTTAGGGACTAACGTGTGTATGATTTAGCAAGTGATGATTAATGGCATTTTAAAATAATGGGTACCAAATAGAAACACATGAATTGTTACTTGAATATAATAAAACTTTGTAAATTAATGGATTAGACTAGAAGAAAAAAAAAGATTCCAGAAATTTGAAAGGTAAAAGTAGGTTCTAGCATTGTCACTTACATTTAAATATTATGTCTGTTTGGGCATGTTATTTTACCTCTTTGCATCGAGAGTTGGAATTAAACCATAAATGAGTCAACTTCTAAGCTGTATACTACAAATAAACATTTGATATAAATAATAAAACTCCTTGGAATCTGTCCATCTTTGTGTCTCTATTAACTTCTGTAATTGTTAGTTGAAGTAATTATTTCTAAGTCTGAGGATTGTCCATTTAAAGTTGAACACTCAAGATAACTGATTTATCTCTGTTCATCTCTACAAAGTCAGAATCTAAGAAGCATCATTTCCTTTGGTTAAATTCAAGGTAGGGAAAAGAAAACCAAACCAATTCTACCAAAGAACAAATCAATTGATTTGATTATGAGTAGGTGGAGGTTATATTCTTTATCTTACTGACTTTGAGGTAAAATCAGTTAATCCTTTTATCCCCAATCTTCATATTTAATCCAGAAAATGCTCTATGGAACAAAAGTAATCACTACAAAATAAAGGCTTTATTCTACATTTTAGCAATACAGTATTTCCTTGGCTTATAAAAAATTAATTGCTGGGTATTCTCCTGATTGGGTACTTTAGATTCTGGTGACTGTTCTAACTGATGGAGCTGAAAGACAATTCCCTTATCTCCTAGCCACACCACCGCCATGCAAATTGATCTGGGAGTACCTTTAGAATAAAAACAGCTGGATTCCCTCCAGCTATTTATGGGTCCAGTTTCCTGGGCTTAATTTTGATTTATAACTACTGAAATTAAATCAGGCATCTTCACTGCTTAAATGTGGCTTTGATTTCACCAGTGCAGTAGGGAGACTGAGACTATTTACCAACATATTTTATCAGTAACATTTCAACCTGGGTAAGGGGTGGGGGGTGGGGGGAAGGCATCTTATCTTTGGTATTTGTACTTGAGATTCCTTCAGAATATTATGACTGTATTATTTACTGACAAATATGAGGATTAGATTGTCAATCAGACTAATATGAATTAAAAATCTTGCCCAGCATCAAGCTTTGCTAAGTAATTTCAAGGATATAAGCTATCAAGTTCAGATAAGACACGTCATATACCATCAAGTGGTGTACCTTATGCCATATGCCCCAGGTAGCCCTGCCTCATAGATTCTGGCTTCTATTAACTATGGGTAATCCCTTAGCCAGAGACATCTTGCTAGGGACAGAGATATGGTCTCTTATTCATAGCAGGTAACATTAGTCTATTTACCCAAAATTTCATTTGACAAAGAGATTAGACTAAGTCTTTGCTTTCCTCTAGGAGCACAAATGATTGTACAAAAAGAGAAACAAAATTTGAAGCACTAAAATATGTGATATGTTAACAGTTCTAACAAGGCTTTTATCTAGAACACGGTAATAAATGTCAACATGTTATAGTAGGAAGAATTGAAGATAAATGGTTAGATATTGTGTTTTATCCATACGACTTTGTGCATTCGTTTTTTGAGCCTCAGTTTTACTAATACTCCAAAGGGTAGGGAAATAAGCCTACGCAGGCAGAGAAAACTGTCTATTCCTCTTCTCCCAACGTCTATTCGTTTTCCTTGTGGTTCTGAGCAACTATTACTTATTTTATCTTGTAGCTGTCAAAGCATCTCTCAGTAGAGAAACCAGCAAGCACACCCATGAAAACCAAAGCATGAATTTTGGGGTGAGGATCAGTGAGCCTCTCTTAAGAATACTTGAATTTTCACAGGGATAAAAGTATTTATTTGATTAAAATGGTAGAAAGTGTTAATTATAAAGTTTCACATATTAGCAAGAGTCATAGAGAAGCCATTTGGGACAACAAGAGTATATTCCTAGACCATGTAATCACATCATTTGAGTAGCTGCTTAATGAGTCTATTCACAATGAAAACCTAATACATAAGTTCTTTAAACAGAAACCAGTAGCACTGTTAATTTCCACTTTTGTTTCCAAATTGTTGCTTTTGTCTTATTGAGAGCATATTACTTACTTCAAACACCTTAACAAACAAAGCTGGGTCATACACGAATGTCCTACTGTACCAGCAATATGACAATATGAATATCCTGCAACCTGTCAACAAGCAGAAGACAAAGATGTGTTTGGAAGGGGCAGATGGGAAGTGAAAAAGAGAAATAAAATACACTTTGCAGGGAATATTTTGCATACATAATTCTGGGTGTTATATTTTTAGCTTGCATAAATAAACTTCATTAATCTTCATTTTGAATATACAGGAAAAGTTTTTCTAGAAAAGATTCATTGTCACACGCCGATGAGGTAAGTTAGGATAGCATATGATTAATATGCTACAATGACGTCTAAAAGAGAAGATGCTCATTGAAGTTGTGTGTGAAAAAAGTTGGAAAGAGTGTTAAGACCTTGAAATACTGGAACATATTTCAAAGAGAAACTTGACAAGTTAGAGAAATGGTCAGAGAGAGAAATGAATTTTAATCAGACTGAAAGGAAAATTAATGTATTAGTTTTGTCAGTTTTGCCTTCATCTTGAATCTGGTGACTGCCTGTCACTTCCTCTGTGGTTTCATCTAACCCTAACGCGACACTCCCCTGAAAGGTCTCCCGTCTTCCTTTCTTGCTCTTCTGTAGCCCATTCTTCACTTCTCAGCTAAGGTGATGTTTTGAAGATGTGAATTAGATTATATCATTCTTTTCTTCAAATCCTCAAATAATATTTATGATATAATTCAAATTCTGGGCTGCCATGGTCTACAAGGCCTCACATAAAATGGGTTCTGCCCACATCTCTGTTTCATTTTCTTTCTTTTTTCTGCCTCCAGGTTGGCACTTTTGTTCCTTTAACTCTTCAATTTATCTTGTTGCTTTGTGCCAGATGTTCCCCCAAAGTAGACACCTCTCCATAGCTCTTCACACGGCTGCACTTCCTGCTACTCTCATTTAAAGTCACTGCCGTGAGCCGATTTCCTTAATCTGGCTCTAAATAACAACCCAACCCCATCTCCACTACAGTTCATCCCAATAACAGTCTAATCTTCTTCATAACATCTATCATTATCTGAAATCATCTTCGTTGTTTCCTTTTAAAATCCACCTTCTCTCATGAGAAAGTAAACATTGTGTGGGCAGGGTCATTATCTTGTTTGTCCTATATTTCCCACCCTTACAGCAGTGCTGGCACTTAGTAGGTGCTCAGTAGATATTCGTTGACAGTATAGGACAGAAGTCCTCAAAGTGTTGTCCAAGGACATTTGGTAGTCCCTGAGACTCTTGCAGGAGGTCCAAGGGCCAAAACCTTTTTCATCATCTCACAAATATACAATGATGCTGTCTAGAGGCCAAAGGATACATGCTATTACAAAAGACTGCCTGCAGAAGTAGTTGTGAGAATCTAGCTGCCTTAAGCCAAACATCAAAGAGATTGTCAATAATGTAAAATAAGTCACTCTTCTCACAAAATTATCTTAGTGTGGGGATACAATTATTTTTCATAAAAATACATAATTTATTTTAACATGCAACATGCAATGAGATGGCTATTTTAAAATGAATTAATAAATATATACATGTTTTCTCAGTCAATTCTCAATAGAGTAAATGCTAATACATATACATAACCTATATAACAAACATAAACTTCTCAGAGGTTTTCAATACATTTAAAAAGTAAAAAGGGACCTTGAATCCAAAAATGTGAAAACCACTGAAATAGAATCTCATCAACTAGTCTCCTTTACTCTCTAGGAAACATCCAGTAGAACTTTCTTCTCCAATTAAAATTGCCCTCAAACAAGGTTTTCTCTTTCCTGATAGCCATGCTTTTGCTATTCATTGTTTATGAAATGTCTGTCTGTTTCTCTCTTTCTCATTTCTCCATGCTTGACGTATACTTTAAAGCTGTTTAAAGTAGTATTTTCCATGAAATCTGACTCATAGCTAAAAGTTCTCTCTATATACACCTTTAGAGCATTAAGAACCTATACTACCAATGACAATTACTATTGTTAATTATCTTCTCAAAGTGCCTGTAAATCTCTCTAAAGGCAGAAAACTCTCTAAAGACAGAGACTGTCAGACAGTCATGGTGCCACCTGTATGTACCACGCAGGCAACAGAAAATGACAGCAAAATCTAGTCTCCAACAAACTCTCTTCTCCTAAAACCTAGCATGGGATGATATAGATTAAATGGAAACAAAAGCATTGGTTAACTGTCTACCCAAAAATTAATATTCTGGTAATTCTTACACCTTATAACTGTTGGGATTCACCACCCAAGGTAGACAGAATCCTCACTACCATCAGCAAAGATGTTCAAATCCTAAATCCTGGATCCTGTGAATATGTCCTTCAGACGTAATTAATGTTTTGGCTCTAGAAACAGAGGAATGATCCAGGATGATCTGAGTGGATCACCTAATTACATGAGTTCTTCAAAGCAGGAGCTTTGTTTGGAGCAGGAGAGAAGTGGCAGAAGGGGAAGTCAGAGATATCTGAAGCATGAGAGGGACTTCACTTCCCATTGCTTGAAGACAGAAGAAGGGGCACTTAGAAAGCATGAAATGAAAGAGGGCAGCCTCCAACCAAACTCCAGCTGCGCTGCTGACAGCCAACAAGGAAACTGGACCTTAGGTCCACAACCAGAAGGGAGTGAATTTAGCCAAAAACATGAATGGCTTCTTGAAGCACTCAGTCTCGAAACCTCCAGAAAGGAACATGGCCCTGCCAACACCTTGACTTTGGCCCAAGCAGAGGACCTACCCTAGACACATGATACCCAGACTTCTGACCTACAGAAGTGTGAAATAATAAATGTGGATCATTATAACCCATTGTTGGTTATTTTTACAGCAACCATAGGAAAGTAATAAAGCACTCATGGCATGTTAAATTCCAATAGCCCTTGCAGCAGGTACACAAAACCACCAACTTCTTCTAAGCTCCATGTACTGCACTCTGTCCACTCACCCTGCTGCCTTCTTTGACATCCAAATTATACACACAGTAGGTATGTTTGCATAATTAAAGGATAAGTAGAAGTAACATTCTTTTAAAACATTGTTCTCTTACTTGTTCTCAATATATATTTGTCCTTTGATAAGGAACTCTTTGCAAGGTTGCTGTATGACACTTTATTCTTAAAATTTGTTAACGGTTAATTTAACAGTGAATCCAAAAGAATGTCCAAATCTAAAGTCATCTAAACTGTTAGTAGTGTCAAATGAGATTACTGCACTACCAGCTCCATTTGGAAAAGTAACCAGCACCTGATCTACAGCTGAGTTCCAAGTAATTTAGTTGTCAAAGTGATGGAGCACAACTCTTCCATTTAATTTATATGACATCTGTATCAACTTGACTGTATCCTTTGCTGTGCCAATGGCAATTTTTCTGGACAAGATATGGTGTAAGTGGCAGGGCCAAAACACAGGAGAAAAAAATGTAGGTGAAATTAAAAAATAAGATGAAAGATCACATGTTTCCTAGGCATCCAAAATTTAAACCATCTCTTTTATGCTATTAAACTCAAAGTTTCATGACCTTATTGTATTAGTAATAATAGCACCAAGGTAACAAGTCCTTGGAATCCTTCTATAGCACAGACTATTAACTAGGCTCTAATAAAATATCATATTTTGTTCCCACTGTAAGTCACTTGTGTAGGGCATATCTTGGAGTTAAGACATAAAGATTGACTGTATTTATTGACTGTTCATTCCCTTCAGAGAAAAAAATGTGAGGATAAGCTTTTTATTTGATACCTAGACCAACAGATTTCCAAAAAGCAGGGATCAAGATTTTTTAAATCTCTTAAATTGTCTGAAGCGTGCTCCTTCCAGTAGATCATAGAGAGAAATAAAATCTAGTTCTAGTTAGACACTCTGCTCTTTGAAATTAAAAAAATAACTACATTAATGTTAAATAGGCCTTTCCTCCCACTGATGAAATGTTCCAAAGTTATTTATCACACCTTGTCTATTACATTTTTTGAACAGATAATATTTCTACCATCTAATTTTTTAAAGCATTAAAATATACAGAGAAAAGTTTCAGTCTCATCTGTCTCTTATATGTACAGTTTCCTGCACTCCCACAAACACTTCTAAAACAACTATTGTCACTATTATTATGATTTTGACTCTTTCAGAGTTGCGTTTGGCATATACAAACAGTATTATTATTACTATATTTTATCCCAGACATGTGGTAACATAATTTACAGACAATTCTTTTCACAGAAGGCTAGTAAGTCTTAGGGCCATTTGACAGATTAAAATATCAATATTCAGGAAAATTAAACCTTTTGCCTACATATATACTGACACTTGAGAGTCTTGCACTTTTCTGAATGGTATTCTATATCTATCATACCTTATTACCTCTGTTAGCACATGATTACCTACCATCATTTATTATTATCTGTCAGCTTCCTGCACACAAATCCCCATCACAAGGCACTGAAATGATCTTAGAATTCATTTAATCTTTCTACCCATGCAGTATCTGCGTCACATGGTAACTCCCATTCCTCTTCAATGCTTGGATATCTCCAGTAAGTTGTAAGCCCTTTAACGGTGGGAGACATTTTCTGCTATTGTTTTCCCTGTTTTATAATTTATCATCTATTCTTTTCTCTCTTCTATCAGGATAATTATCCTGGCATAATTCCTTTTATGTGACTTCCCAGTCACAATTAGTTTTTTACTATAAGAATAATTTGTAACCAGTCCCTTATAGGATCTCAGTACTTGTTCATTGTTGCTTTTTCATATATTTGATAAATATTCAATTTAGAATAAGCATTGGTAATAACTTCTGTATCTTTACAAACTAATGACTGAAAATAATCATTATAATGTAAGACTCCTTTAATTGGGTTTCCAAAAAGCTTGTGTCATAGGAAATAAGACTTACTGGTCTTTGAAGGAAAAAATAAAAGCATTACATGGTCAGGTAGGTACGATTATTACATATACTTAGAAATTCACCGTGTCCATTATTATGTACAAAGCTCAGAGAAGTGGATATAACTTTGTTTAAATCAGTGTTTTCCAAACATATTTTCACATTGAACTCCTTTTCCAAATAACATAGAGGAGCATCCTACAGGCCATTTTCATGAACCATACTATGGGGAAAAATGTTACAAAAGACCATTTGTTTTTAAAAATGTTGTAATAAAAAAAAAAACTCAATTGTATTCAGCATGTGTAAAACACAGAGGAGAAAGCATATCTGAAAGAATGACAAATAGCTCAGTTCCCTTTTCCAAGCTTCACAAAGCTGCATAGTTCATCTTCTCAATATAACTCAGAGAAGGACAGGGAAAATTTTCTGTACGCACATAAATGTATTCATAGCCATTTTTGAATTTATAATGCCTTGGCCTCCACAGCTCAGACTGAAGAATTAAAAACAACAGTATTTCATAATTTTCTTGATTTTTTTAAACTTCTGGTAGCCAAATAAATCATACATTGCTGTACTTACATTGTATGATTATTTGTTGTTTTAGATAACTCCTCAGATGAATTCACTAAAATAAAACACTGTAGCCAATATGTTTTGCTTTTTTTGTCTGGACAGTCTTTTTATGGCAACATATAATATAAAAAGTAATATTTCTTCATTGTCACTGTTATAATTATTTCTCTGATTTTAAAAACAATAACACACAAGTTTTTTTCCCTCAGGATTCTCTATTATCTCTAAGTGAATTCTCCTGCCAAGATGCCCTTTTTGTTTTATTCTGCTTCCCCCTGAATAATAGGATATAAACAAGAGACAGAGGTTAAATCTCCAGTGAGAGGAAAAAAAGTAAAACCTAACGAACAGACAACAACAACAACAAAAAACTGGTGACAGTCTCAACATTCTCAAATGTTTTGCTCAAGCACTCTATTACTGTTAGGATTGCTCATTTCATTTAATTGTAAATAAGGTAGATTTTGCAGCTAAGCAAAATAATGATAGAAGCTAGATCTTTCCAAGGACAAATAGTTATAAGAACATCTGTACCTGAGAGTAAACCATCAGAAAAAAGCAAGAAAAACTCCTAGTAGTGAGACAGAATGAGGGAAAGGGGAGAAAGACTAAAATGTACCTGTCAAGAAAATGGCTATGTTTAACAGACCCAGGTAACTCTTTTTTGATGACTGGAGTAACACATAAATGTGACCTCTGCATCAGGTGTTTCTAGATATCCAGATGGCAATCAAGGCAAAGGAGCAACCTTGGCTTAAAAGTTTTATTTTAGAAGGTGGTGGAGGGTTAAGAAGAAGGAAAGGTAAAGATGTGTCAACATCATCTTCTACAAGGTTTGTTCATATGTTATAGTCTATTTGAGAATGTTCATTTAAAGTATGTTTTGGTGACCAGCGGTTGCCCAAATAGGCCCTACCTCAGTAGAGAAACCCACGGAGTGCCATAAAGGGCATCAAGGATAGACCTAACATAAGAGACTAGTTATAGTAATTTAATAGCAATTTAATTCAGATCAGAGCTGTGCAATAACGAGGATGGTTAACTATGAGTTGATGTTTATTGTGTGTGAGAATTTGTGTTAAGAATTTAACATGGATTATAGATTACCTACTTAATTAATCCTATATACAATCCTGTGAGATTCATTATATTAACTCATTTTCCAGGTTAGAAAATAGAAACAGACTGAATAAGAAACTTGCCTAAAGTCATATCGCTTCTAGGTGGTAAAGGCATGATTCATTTTAAGTTTACTGTAGAATAAAATAAAATAAAAGCACAATTCAAAATACGAATATATTAAAATATATCTAGGGGAGCCAACTCTGAGTTTAACTTACATCACTTCTGGTGGACTGAATGGATTTCAGTGATCACTTGGCTATATTATATATAAGTGGGAAATTTTCTAGGTATAGAAATGTATAAACTGGGTCAGATTCTAGGAGAGAGTTGGTGGCCAATAGTATCTTTATTATTCTCTACTGATAGAATAGTATGCATCCTCTTGTATCAAGAGAGAAGAAAGATTATAAAAGATTGATACTAATCCAAATATAGTCTCTTTGAATTGTTTCCAAACTTGTCCTCTTGCTGGTTCACAACTGGGTCAAGACCAATTTTTAAAAATATATATTATTCATCTTTTGGCAAAGTTTCCTTACAATTCTTATATCAAAGGGAGTAGGAAGTTTGCATTATCTAAAAGTATAGAAATAAAAGAAAAAATGAACTTGGAACAGATTACTATTTCAATATGCTGCAGGATATTTGCAAAAATATTTAAAAGAGATACTTTTCTAAAGCATTAATTTAGAAGCTAAAAAGTTGAAAATTGAATAGATAAATAATAGTTTCATTTTAAGAAATAATTCAAAACATTATATGAGAAAATTAGGTCATATCACTTTTTTTAACATTGCAAGTCTTCAGGATTTTTGGCTTAATGTGTATGTGTTAATTTATGTTTTTGTCTTATATTAATATTTTAGGGCTCTGTGTTTCATTCCCTTCATTTTATTGCTTTCCTTGACCTCCTTATTTATGATTAATTAGAATTTTTGAAAACCTAACCTAGCACAAATAAATATCACTCAAAGAAATAACAAAATATTGGCCCTTCTTCTATCACAATTAATGTAGCATATTAATAATATATAACATTACAATTTACAGTACTTTCTAAATATAAATTCCCTCATATTTTTCTCACCAAAACCTATGAGTTAGATAAGGCCGGAATTATTATTGTTCTTTTACTGATAAACCGATCTTTCAAGAAGTAAAATTACTTGCCTAAAGTTATGCAGCTTGATAACTTACAAAGAAAACATTTGTTTACAATATATACCCAGAAACACACACACACATACACACACACACACACACACACACACACACACACACACACACACACCCATCCCCAGGAACTGCCGATTTCTAGCATAAATCTACTGTAGCTCAAAACTGAATTAATGATTATCTAGTTTGGTGGTAAGTTGACATTTTGACAAATGTGCCTCACTATAAGAAGAAATCATACAAAGATGAATTTACAAGTTTATTTGAATCATAATATAAATGGGCTTAACTTCTAATTCTTTATTCAATTGGTCCATATTTTATCAATTTTATTTTAACAAGTAAATGGGTAAGATTCTATTGCTTTCAGTAGATAAAATTGAATCAGACTGATGGTATCAATAATTATGTTAAACCTATCAAAGTATTTGAGTGCTTTGTGGTAAAAATTAAAAGTGATAATCCATGGAGGCACTTAGCAAAGTGCCCGGTATACAGTAAGTGCTCCACAATTATGTGAGTAACATGCTCCTTTATATCTAATAACAAAGTAGTGATCTGGCACTATGAATAAGATATATCTTGGCTTTTATAATTTTAGATTACTGGATAATCTCCTCCCCAATGCAGTTGGATTATTTCCAGCCTCCCACATAGAATGTTTTTCTTGAATAATTCAGTGGGAAATAAAGGAGATAAATGAAGCCTCAGAATATCAGTTGCACCTTCAACCTCATTTTAACATTTCCTTCTAAGTTCTTTCATCCACACGAGTGGACTAATGGTTGCTGCCCCCAGAGACACAGCTGATGAGCCCATGCTTGTCTCCTAATCCAGGAATTGCCCTTATGTTGATTGGCTTATGGCCCATAGTGTGATCACACATAAAAGATCTGCACAGACAGGAATAGTGGTAATAAACAAAAACTATAAGAGGCTCTCCTACAAATTCTAATTAGAGATAAAGGAGTCAGTAAGTAGTACAAAGAAAAGCACGAAAATCACACATGGAAAAGAAGGCAAACTGAGTCAAGCTACTCAGCAGTAGACTACTAGAACAGTGATTCACAAATTCTGCCATGGATCCCCGTCAAGCTTCCAAGTGCTAAACTTCATCCTGGTGTCTACCAGACATCACTATCATGAGGTTCTTGTTCTCTCTTGAACGCTTGATCAAGCAGCTATTTTACAAAAACCATGGTTACTGCCTTCGCCACATCTTTGTCAATCCTTAAAACGCATTTCCATTGTTTAAGTGACATAAATGAACTCTCAACACAACAGTCTACTAACTCCAGGGTACTTTTTGATACATATACCTGCTGGGTTATTTAGTCATTGCCTGTTCTGAGTTTGAGAAGACTGTTAAGACAATAATCACATCATGCATGAGATACATTCTGGTATATTTTATCTAATGGCTTAGCAAATACTTCTGTTAATGGCAGGGAGACTGTTGCTTTAGTAAATAACCTGAGCTTATTGATCAGGGAAATTTGATAGCAATTGGAGAATTAGAATTAGAATTAGAATCTCTAATTTTCCAACTGGTAAATGACTCCTCTAAATAGTTTATTCAAGATAAACATTGGTTTTACAAGAAATCTTCACAGTCAATAGATACTAGCTGTGGTTTATAAAAGCTGAAAATCCTTTTAAATATTTCAGTTTGCTCTGATAGTCTTATATTTGGCTCTATTTAGCCAAATATGTCAATGTCATAGGAAATTCATAAAATGTTATTGTCAAATGGGAATCTTATCAATGACTGGTGCATTTTTAATTTCAATATGATAGCAGAAGGCAACACCAATATAAGTCATATGAAAAGACATATTTGGATTTTTTTTTTTTTGGCTATAAGGCAAGGGTCATCTGAAACATTTCCCATTTCATATTTTGCCAATTTATCCTTCATTGTTTAACATAAAGGCTTCTAGTTTTCCTTGTTTCATAAAATCTGAACAATCACAAGGTGGTAGTAGCCCATTTATCTCACGGTAAATTTCAAATAAACTTATACATGGTTTAGATGTGTTTAAAGTGGCAACTGTAATTTCTGTTGAGAATATGCAGCTGTCTCTAATGATTCTGGTCATACATTTACATTCACTTTTTTGTCTGAATATTTTCTAAAGGAAAATTGGTGTGTATGTATTTGCTTGGCCCAACTTTGATATGTCTTGCTGGCTTTCATCACCTTTGGAAGAAATTGCATTTCCCAGTAAGCTGTTCCACAGCGGAATGATAAGTGATGACCATCCTGTGGATTTTCACAGCTGTACAAAAGACATTCAGGTGCACTTGTCTTTTGAATCAGAACTGTTAGCCCCTCTCACATTTACAAAATTGCTTTTGGGAGAGTCAAACCTGGATGACTTCCAAGCTAGTTAAAAATAATTCTGAAGAAAAGTGCAATGCTGGTTCTTGGCGGTAGAAACGTGAGTTATGTTCAGCTGCAGCAGATTCCTTTCAGACGGTTCTGATACCCATTTCAACTTCCAAATTTCTTGCAGACGTTATCTTGTACTTTCAGCTTTCTTGTGATAAACATATTGAAAATTCAGTCAAACAGCTTTTTATCATTTCAAAACTTGAGCTCAAATTTAATCCTGCTGCCCTGATGAAGCCCAGGAAGCTGCTAGGGCATTTTCATTATATCCAGACTTGACTGCAGAACTCCTTGCCATTCTTCAGGACTCTGACAGCATCATTCATTTAGAACAATGTGATCGATCCAGAAGAAGCCAACGGCAATGAACTCTGGGTACTCATATAGAAGAGCATATCCTATCTAGTTGAAAAATGTTTCCCTCTTCATTCTTAGCCTAGAGATAAAGTATCCCATCATTTGGACTTTAGATCCTAGAAGATCTTACAGATTTTCCTACAGTATATTAACAGTGTTTACATTTAAATCTCAATCATTAGCTACAGATGGATAATCTCCAACCAACAATGTTAGAGTTGTCTATTATTAATACATATCCTGTTTGTAAAAATGCAGATTGCTAACTGAACATTTTGTTTCTCTTAAAGATTTCAGGCATTATATAGAAGTAACCTACTCATCTTTGATATATGTAGGAATAGAACACTCATTAGTGTTTTAGGACTAACCTAAGAAAATTATCAATTCCTAAGCTGGCCAACACTCTCAAGATAAGAACTCATATAAATGAATCTGAAAGTCAAAGAACAATAGAGTTGAAAAAAGATTTAGAAATGATCTCGTGTAATGATTCCTAATCTAGGTTCTTCAGGTACTCAAAAAAAAAAAAAATGGATAAGCAAGTATAGGTGGTTCATGAACTATTTTCAATACTTATAAAATTATCATAGAAACTGTAACTGAAGGTTACAGTTAACTGCACAGGTTAACTGAATTGTCAATTTTAGCAGCATTTGATTGGAATTTGCTCTGTGGCAAAGCTTGGCATTTCTTCTTATTGGCCAATTAACTTCCTGTGTAATAAGACTGGTTGTAGTTGTTGGGAATAGGGCTTGAGGTTTCACTGCTAGAGCCTCGTTAGTAAGATAAAGGACTTAAAGTACCCAGTAAAAGGCAAACTGCACAGTTTAAGAGAAGTTTCTTGACCTTGAAATGTTGTCCTCAACAACAGGCAGTGTACTAAGTTACACAGAGGGAAGACTTACTTTCCCATAAAATAGAGTACCCTTGTCTAAGACAATCCAATAAAGTGCGATGGGAAATATGACCTCACACAGGAGGAGAAAGCAAATCTAAGCTGTAAAGTATCGGTGGGATCTAGTCTGCTTCTCTCCATTCCTCATTCTAGCTGTGCATCGTTTTCCCACTTATTCCTTTCTTGAAACTACTCATGTAAGGAGCCAGAGCAGGGATCCAGAGTGACAGTGAAGAAACCCTAGGCTACAGAAGCCTGAGTCAAAACCACTATGTGAGCCTCCAGCCATAGCTCAAACCAGGCATTCAGATCAGGAACAAGCCTTTTAGTGCTTTGGCCATTGGCATTCACTGAGGAGAACAGGGTTCTATGCAGACATTTGATTGCCTGTTGATTTCTAAGAGGTACTGTCCTCTGTTATTGCCTTCCAAGAGCCAGCCTTTAAGGGAGCCTCTCAGAGGTGTTAAGGTCAGTGTGGGCCCCTCCTCACAGCACTGATGCCTCACAGATGGCATCGGCTCCTAAGCTTACTTATTGAGGAATGATCTTGGTATTGGTGGGTGGCACGTGATAGTTGCATACATTTATTCAACAAATATTTATTGAACATCTGTTATATGCTTGCTAGGTATTGAGATGCCACCCGGAGCCATACATTGACTCTATCTTTATGAGGTTTACATTCTAGCAGGAAAAATATATTAAGTGTATGGTTACCAAAAATTACCAACAATTATGATAAGTACAGTGAAATAGAAATACACAGTGCTATGAGATATTATAGCAGGAGGATCTAATCTACTCTGGAGCATCAGAAACGGCTTCTCAGAGGGAGTAGCTTGTGAGGTTTGACAACCGTGGCCATATAACTTATCATCCAAACTGAAACACGTCAGAGAAGATACCACTTTAGAAAGAGGGTGCCATTAACAAGTACCCACAGCATAACAGGCACCAACAAGGATTTGGTTACTGAGCTATGATCTGAAGGAATAAAATCAGGAAGACCAAGAGGAATCTGAAAATACTCAACATCTTCTCCTGGCTGGGACCGTTGTTTTGAATTGATCCTGGCAGACTTTTGGCCCACTGAGTGAGGACTGTTGTTCTATGCTTAAGGAATGAACTATTCATTGATTCAAGTCTAAAATGTTAGAACTTTTGCTTATATTAAATTATTTGACCATTCTTAGAAGGAGGCCACCACTTGCCATATCAGAACATTCCTCTAAGATCACAAGACTATCAAGAATTCAATTAGAATGGAGGTCCTTTGTCGGACCAGTTCCCCAGAAATGCATTCCAGAAGATATATTTTGAGTTGATACATGTAAGACCCTACTCTTACTGGTCAATGAGTGAGAAAAGAGATCTAGAAGTATCTTGAATTGTTGACTAGAAGACATCCACCAGAACATGTGCAATGAATAAACAAGACTTTCCTGTATAAAGAAAGTTTGGCCAAAAATGGGACAGCAGATAAAATTGTTTGCTTGCAACTTTACATTGTGGGTGAACAGGGAACTTTCAAAGGAGCTGCAGACTTGTATTACCACTGAAGGTAATTCAACTGCCAACCACAAGCCAGGAAAGAACCTCTTAAACAGATAATAAGTATTCCTGATAACTGCCAAAGGGCCTTGATATTTCACCAAGCTGGAAAAGAAAATAAATTTAAAAACTCACATCTTACTCATGTAATGCATTAACTCCAGTTCACTACAGAGAACATTTCAATTCCCACTTCTATAATTATACACCCGTTCTTCATTTGTGAGGCACCCCTAACAACACACACGCCCACCTCTATATGCAGTGAGGACCTTATAAACATTATTCTTGCTTTCCTTGTCCTTGGGTTTGATTTCTCTATTTTTCAGCAAGCTATTAGATGTCATTAATGCTCCCCATAATTTCAATAGTTTGTTCTTTGGACTAGGTTCAGGCATTGAAGTTAATGTCAAATTGACATGTTTTAGCCTAAACAAACGTTTCCTATCTTTGAATGAGTTAAGAATAAGCATGAAAAAGTGTCAAAAATAAATGAACTCAACATTTAGCTTACACATAGTAAAAAGGTATATCAATTATTTGCTGGTAAGTGAACAGATAGGGCAGAGCTGATAAGCATCTAACTTGAAGTTTGCTTCTCTGCTTCTTTTGGCAAGGAAAGAGAAAATCTTTATTTGACTACAGTTAGGATGGTTTTCAATTTTTAAACTGGTTTTTTGGTATGCCAAATTCAACACATCTTTAGACCTTATTAACTACCTGTTTGCAACTGTATCTAACATGTTAAATTACAACCAGGTGCAGTAAAACCTTAAAAACATTTACCTCTGGGGCCCCCCTAATAGAAAAGAATATTTATTGACTCTTCTGAACATTGGAATAATGACAACAAGCAAACAGAATTAATATAAAATAGAAACTTCCGTGTACTTACTGGTCAAGTCAGCCTAAAATTAAACTCTTGCAGTCTTAACACTTAACCTTTAACAACCTGCATAGCAAACACTAATCTCTACTGCAAGGCTCTAGCTAAACCAGTGGCTGTCAGTTTTGGTAAGTTTAAGCATTAGCTGGAATGTTTATTGAAAACCACATTCCCAGGACCCACACACTGAAGGTCTGAAACAGGCCTCAGGAATCTGCACTTTCATCTGTTTAGGTGATTTTGAAATGACAGTTCAGGTACTGGAATTTTTTTTTTTTTTTTTTTTTTTGAGACAGAGTTTTGCTCTTGTTGCCCAGGCTGGAGTGCAATGGCACGATCTCAGCTCACTGCAACCTCCGCCTCCCAGGTTCAAGTAATTCTCCTGTCTCAGCCTCCTGAGTAGTTGGGATTACAGGTGCATGTTACCACATCTGGCTAATTTTTGTATTTTTAGTAGATACAGGGTTTCATCATATTGGTCAGGCTGGTCTTGAACTCCTGACCTCAGATGACCCAACCGCCTTGGTCTCCCAAAGTGCTGGGATTGCAGGCCTAAGCCACCGCACCCAGCCTCAGGTACTGGACTTTGAGTATCACTGACTGCTATGGTTTGAATATGTCTCCAAAACTCATGTGTTAGAAACTTAACACCGAATGCAACAGTGTTGGGAGGTGGGGCCTACTGGGAAGTGTTTAGGTTACGAAGGTGGAACTCTCATAAATGAATCAGTGCCTCTTTATAAAGGGCCTCTGGAAGTGGTTTCTCTCTTTTTTGCTCTTCTGCCATGTTGAGTACATATCATTCACGCCCTTCCATTGCCACTGCGTGAGGTAAGAAGCCCATCATCAGATACCAGATGCCGGCACCTTGATCTTGGACATGCCAGTCCCCAGAGCTATTCTTATAAATTACCCAGTTTATAATATTTTGTCATAGCAGCACAAAACAGACCAGGAAAATGACCTACATCATTACAAGTAGGAAAGAGAATTGTATTCTTCGTAATACTTACATCTAGACACATGCTAAGTGCTATATATCACGTTAAACCATTTAATCTTCACAAAGATGTCATTTATGAAATATTATTGATTATATTTTACAGATTCAGAGAGTTTAACAAACTGTTCACCAAACTATAAACATCAAGTTCCAAGTAAGAGGTGTCAGTTAGATTCTAAAGTCTTCCCTTTCCTTTCAAATGTTGTAACTCCATATATCAAAGCAACACAATTAATTGCTATTTAAAAAAACTGTTCAAGGATAAATTTACATTACAAAACTTTTCAGATTCTTCAGATTCAATAAACAAAATTATTCCTTTCAACAAGCCCTCCTGTATTAGAGTTTAATAGCAGTTCAGACTCTTGCCCAGTGGTCAACTTCTCAGCTAATCAAAGATCTTGGTTTAATGTAGGACAAACCAGGCCCCCTGTGTCCTTATATATCCTTTTGCACTTTTCAGGCTTTTTAGACACATTATCTCATTTTATTCTTCTAACAGCACTAATAGATCACACAAAATAGATGACATCTTTGTCTGTTAATACCAAAAATCACAACAGGGTTCTGACTTTGCTCCTAATTCAGGAGCATCATCATCTCAGTCCTTTCACTCTCATATGCAGAATTTATTTGAGCTGCTCCCCTGCCCTGTGAGCTTGGCAGTTTTGTGTCCCTGTGTAACCTCATGACTGCAGCCTTCATCCCAGGGTGCCAACCTACTCAGCCAAAGATGACATTAACAGAGGATCTGGCTGAAATGCCTTGACATTATTTTTCTCTGGGAAAGGTATGTAATTGCAGAAAAATTGCTCCCCAATTATTCAAATTTAAACATTTTATCGGATGGAAATGGTATCATTTACATATTTTGTTTCCCAGTTTAAAATTGTGGTTTCAAATATTTTGTGCTTGTATATCTGAGAGTTATATTAAATTTAAAATAGCCAGGTGTAATGGCTCACTCCTATAATCTCAGCACTTTGAGAGGCCAAGGCAGGAAGATCACCTGAGGCCAGGAGTTCGAGATCAGCCTGGTCAAAATGACGAAACCCCGTCTCTACTAAAAATACCAAAAATTATTCAGTCGTGGTGGTGCATGTCTGTAATCTCAGCTACTTGTGAGGCTGAGGCACTAGAATCACTTGAACCTTGGAGACAGAAGTTGCAGTTAGCCGAGATAGTACCCCTACAGTCCAGCCTGAGTGACAGAGTGAGACTCTATCTCAGAAAAAAAAAAAAAAAAAATTTACAATGGCTAACCCTGGATCTATTTGGTAACAATCTCATTCTAATGTATACCTTTACACAGAACAACTGACTTTTACCAGAAGCCTTTTAATGATAACATTTTAGAATTCAACAGAGCCTAGATCTGGCAATGCTTGGCTGGCAGAAGTGCAATGTATGGTGTGTTCAAGAAGCATCAATTATGGCTGACCGACCTGACCCTGAGTTAAAAGTCAGCATGGAGAGAGAAAAAAGTAAGTCATCCTATGCCTTTCAAATACACATTGTAATGTCCCTTCTACTTCCACTTTACAAATATGTAAGGAAATATGGGTTGGGGAGCATGTGTATGTGTCCAAATGTACTTCGCAAAAAAAAAAAAAAAAAAAAAAAACAGAGAAATTATTACATCATTAATTAACAGTGGTGTTTGCCAAAACACATAACATTTGTATGTCAATTTAAAGATCTGTTAGTCTATTGAGGAGTATTTTGTAACTAGGTAAGTTTATTGATAAGCTAAAATCAAATGTCATAGGATCCTGGTCTTCTTGGAAAGACTGCAATAGAAATACAATCTGATGTGATTTTCATATTTTTATTATAACCCAGATGTACAGTAATTCAGAGCATTGCTGAATTTAAATTATACCATCACATCCTCAACAATAATGATATAAATATTAAAGGAACAGAGAGATGAGCAACATATATGACTAATATTGAACAATAAATAAGGTATTAAGCTTTTCCTTTAAAAATTAGGGGAAAATTATTTAAAATATTAGAAAAGGTAGCAAGATACTTGATAAAGAATAGTGTGAACTTGCATCTGTCTTCCACACCCCTGCCTGTTACCATTCCCAGTAGCTAAATCAACTTTAGTCAAGGTTAACTAACTCCTTTATATTGCCACAGAGGAGTCCCTTGGCTATACAATTTGCACTTTAATCCTCTGGAAATTGCAAGAGGCCAAATGAAATCCTCACATTCAGCCAGAGGGAGGAGAGAAGAAAGCCATAATTCAGACCTCCCTGTAATATATTATGAGAAATCTGTCTTTTTTTCAGTGTCATTGCCCTGGAAGGTAACCTTTCTTGACCCTAGCATTTAAAAGCTAAGTTGGTGCATGTCCAACATCAGGGTCATGGCCATTTTTCTGCTACTCAGTTCATCTTGGAAGTGAAAGATAGTTTCTTCTCCCCATCAATCATTACTAAGGTAAGTGTCACAGTATATGGGTGCATAAGGTAAAAATAGATGAATGTTAATTGGCTCATTTTATAGCACCAATTATAATGAACAAAAGGCCTGGAGCTCAGAGTTGGAAATTGAAAGTTTCCAGGAAGAATCAAAATATACCAAATTCTCAATAACTATTTCCTTATCTTCTGATGTGTGCTAAATTGTACTACTAAATGTCAACTATGATGAGTATCCTGGGAAGCAGGCTGGAATTGTGAACTGTTCGTCTACCAGAGAGTCAAGATCCCTGGCTCCACCACCAGGATGAGCAGGATAATGGGCAGATCATTCTGTTTGCTTTCATACATCTGTTAAAGGTAGGCAGTAACACCTAGTCTATTTACAGCACAGATATATTAGAATAATTCAGTATAAAAAAGTGTAAAATCAGTTGGAAACAGTTAAAAGTGCTATTTAATTATAATGCTATGTTGACAAAGAATGTGACTGCTAACATCCCCAGAGAAATTTAGGTTAAATTTGATATGTGGATTGTTTATTGGTAAACATGGTAGAATCATGAATAAGCCATTATTCTATTGAAAACAATGCAAACATTTACATTAACCTCTTTTACTCAAAGGGTGATCTTTCTCTCATCCATTCAAATAGTACTGTCTAGCCAGAAATGAGTTTATTTTTAACACTGTACAGGAAATAGCACCTCACATATATGTCAGTTTCAGTCATGCGGTCATGATTAATAATCATCATCTGATAGGTAGGGTGGAATGATGTGAACATGAGATTTAGGGGTTATCCCTGGATCCATATCTGTATTCTGGTGCTTTCTAGTTGTGTGACATTGGGTAACCTTCCACTACTTGACCTTCAGTTTCTATTGCCTGTGATTGTAATAAAAATGTTTCTCACAGGGCTGCTGTGAGAAGATTAAATAAGAAACTGGATGTAAAAGGGATTTGTAAACTGTAAATTGTTTTTAAATATTGTTATTATTTCTATATGGATAAAGAGGGCTCATAAATATGCCGTCTATACACTTCTCACACTCAATTTCCATTCTACTCACTGTAAGTGAAGTCATGGTCCCCCATCTCGTGCATTCTTGCCTTTCTGCTTAGTTTGCATGCAACAACACTCTCTCTTCCTATATCTACGTGAAAAAATCTTGATGATCTTCTCTATCCGTCTTTTAAGTCCCAACTCAAACACCACTTCCTCTCTGAAGCCCTCCCTGATTATTAGTTTCTATATATTAGTCTCCATATATTGATCTCTTTTCTAATCCTATTGTTGCTTGAACTCTCAACGCACTTCTTTTTGCTGCCACTCATTTACCATTTACCATATACACATTCTTTTTCACAGTTACCTTTACAAACAAAGTTTATACATCTTATCTCTACCATTAGAATACAATGTCCTTGAGATTAAGGAACATGAGTTAGACCTTTCTAGTCCCAATGTATCTAGGGAGGTGTCTTATAAGTAGTAGTAAATGTGTGTGACGACTGATATAAATGAAATAAATGAAAATGTAATGACTAATACAAAAATTGGGACAAATATCTATTCCATGTAACAGGAAGATGTTTTAAAAAATAATAATATTACATTCCAAAATGATTTTCCAGTGGCAATTTGCATAGTGTGCCATTTCAGTGCACATGTTTAACAGAATTATCAGAGGAGAGACTGATATAAAACAACCCATTTTAGGATTTAGAAGGCTACCGCAGATTAAAAAGTAAACCAATTTCTGTTCACGGGGAGACAAATTTAGGAAGCTGCAATCTACAGTACCTTTGGGAGGAATCTATCCATTATTGACTAAATTAAAACATGAATTGCTGATGAAAAAGAATAGACTCAAGCAACTGGCTAAGTAATAATGAAAAATAAAATAAAACTTGGCTGAAAGATAATTATAGTCCACATTTCAAATAAGAAATTATGAAATAAAACCAAATAAAACAAATTACCTTATATAAGCAAGCAATCCCCTATCTGCCAGCTCATTTGCCATGATAATGAGAACTTATTGCATTCTAGTTACCTAAATTATCATATGTACTTCCATCTACATATAAATATACATCTAAATGTAATGGAAAAGAAATGGTTGATTCGATTACTGGATTTCAGGAGCTAACAATTGTTACAATTTAGTTAAGTGCCAGACACCATGCTGGGCACCCTTACAAACAATTTTGAATAGAACTATCCTTTGAATAGTAATCTTTTGAACTCCTTAACTGTTTATCTCCTTTATCACTAATTTAACAATAATTCTTATGATATTTTATGATGTCTCTTCTATCATTTGCTGGAACTACTATTCTGCTCTCATTCTGCCATTTGTTCATTCATTTATTCATTCTGGCTAAATACTTATTTATTGGCTATTACATGCAAAGTACCATTTTAGCTCTAAACATAGAGTAATGGAAAAAGTCCATTACCCAATGGAGTCTTCATATTGTTACTCAATTCTGTGCACTGAGTAGTCAAACTAGATTGTTAGTTTCTTGGAGGCTATTTATTTAATTTTATTTCTTTGTATCCTCTGGTGTCTAGTACAGTAAGTACTTAATTCAAATTGGTATGAAATATGTATGTTACTTCATTTTAACATGTTTTAAATATCATTATTGGATTAAATGACATGTATTCCGCTACTTAAAAAATTATAATAATATTACATCAAATTCTAATTATCAAGGGAGGACTTGAAGGAAAGTCTAATAAGTCACTGTTCCTCACACTACATGTACTTCCTGGTACCCCAAAAGCTTGTCCCCATTGAAACACAATTATTAACACAGATTTCCAGGTTAGGTTTCTGTTCTAGTTGGAACAACATCTGTGTTTGTAATGGCAATAATGTAGCTAATTGTGAATTTTTACCATGATTTTCAGTAACAGAATAAACATTCTCTTGATATTTTACAGGACAAGACTATGAAGACTATTTTTAAAGTATTTTGATAAGATTTGGCATTTGAAAATATGAACTCAATTTAATATGAAATGGACGAATTTCATTTACAATTATAGTTGTTTTAGTTTGAGCTGCTGTAACAAAAGTAGCTCAGATTGGGTGGCTTAAACCACAAACATTTACTTCTCACAGTACAGGATGCTGAAGGGTTCAAGGTCAAGGTGCCAGCAGATTTCATGTCTGTTGAGGGCCCACTTCCAGGTTCATAGGTAGCATTCTTTTCACTGTGCCATCGTATGGAAGCAGTGACAAGGGAGATCTCTGAGGTCTGTTTTGTGAGGGACCCTTTTGTAAAGGGACTCTTTTGTAAGGGAATCACATTCATGAGGGTTTCACTCTCATGATCGAATCACCTACTGAAGGCCTCACCTGAATATACATTGAGGGTTAGGATTTCCACAAATGAATTGGGAGGGGGGAATAAACATTTAGTCCATTACAACAGTTTATATGCCCACTCTTCTGTTCAGTTTTCTCAGTCAGCCAGAAGCTAGGGTAATATTTTTAATCCCTGGTGTTTATAACGTCAGCGATTAACCGATGTTGTTTTCTCCATGAGGCTTTGAAAGGCAGCACAGCATAGGTTAAATGCATGGGTTCTGAGCCACGGTTTCAGACAAAAAATAGGTTCCTCTCTTTGGGACTTTTATGAGACTTGTTTTACACAAACACATATAAACACTGGTATGTTGTTATATAAATCTTATGCATAAGTGTGTGAGTATGGAAGCACAAAAAAATTTGGCTTAGCCGCATTACCATTAAAGAAAGTCAGATGTAGATAGACACAAATAACATGAAGGCTGGGAGCTGGAAGGCATGTTTGCAGAGTAATGAAAGATGAAGCCATTCTGTTCTCAAAAATCAAAGAAGTAAACTGTTAACACTGTTATACTGAATCCCTCAAAACAACATAGTTATTAATCTGTATCTGTTTATATTACACATAAAGAAACCAGAAACAGAAAGTTTTACTAATGTACTCAAGTTCATATGATGATTTAATTCAGGATTTGACAATGAGTACAAAGCTAGATGGCCAACCAAGGACCCTCACTAATTTCAGTATGAGGAAAATAAGGGCCCTTTTGAAGAGTTTCCAGCTCAAAAGCTTTTAAGAGCCAAACCCTTTGTATGTGTATAAAGATGTGTGTGTGCATGCATGTGCCTGTGTGTGTGTGAATTAAAAATTTCATAGTTGAGAGACCTGTGGAAAATACAGAGCACAGTAACTCAACAGAGTCATTGACATTTAATATTCTTCTTCCCTCCCTTCCTCTCTGCCTCCCATTCTCCATCTCTTCTCCCTTCTTTCTTTCTTTATCACTAAACTGATTAGATAAAACAGACCATTTCAAACCTCTGCTTTAGGATGTGTTGCAAATATGTTAGTAAACATAAAAATCCTACAACTTCTACCATTGTGAATTCACAAAAACACATTCAAAGAATTAAAAATTTGGAGGTTTGGCAGTGTAAGATTAGAGACATGTAATCTTTATCCTTCAACTATCATACATGTGTTTGACTATCATATTTGAGTTGTCTTCATCCCTCAACTATTATTATTTTGTTTATTAAACCTCTTAGCATAATTCTAGCTTAATAATCCATGCAATGGTTTGAATGTGGGGGAAAAGAATATTGCTTGATCAGTATCATCACTATATTCAAGCAAAAATTTTTAAAAATCAAGTATTTCTATTTCAAAATAAATATCTTACGTAAAATAAATTTCATTTTTTGGCTGGGCACGGTGGCTCACACCTGTAATCCCAGCACTTTGGGAAGCTGAGACAGGCGGATTATGAGGTCAGGAGTTCAAGACCAGCCTGGCCAAGGTAGTGAAATCCCGTCTCTACTAAAAATACAAAAAATTAGTCGTGCATGGTGGCATGCGCCTGTAATCCCAGCTACTCAGGAGGCTGAGGCAGGAGAATCGCTTGAACCAGGGAGACGGAGGTTGCAGTGAGCCAAGATCACACCATTGCACTCCAGCCTAGGCAACAATGGGAGAATCATTTTTCATTTGATTTATTCTTGATTGGGATTATTAGCATAAAGGTTTCTGAAAAATTGTATATAACTCAATTTCTAGGTCTTTACCTCTCTCATCCTAAAAGGCTTCCTTAGGCCAACTTTGCTTACTTAAATGCTTTCCTTATTTCAAGACTCTGTTCATTCAGTGGACTTCCTCAAGTCTCCTCGTCATCCCAAATAAAATGGTTGGAGCCACAGAAAAGGTAAAGCAGAGACAGCCATCAGCTATGCCCACAGTAGCCCTCAGACTTGTACAAATAAACACAGATACATGTTTAAAGAACAAATTATAAAACTGGTCAATCATTAAACTCAGGGTAACACATTTTCAGCCTGCACAAGATACCTAGATGTTTGGCTCATGCCTTTGCTGTAGGTCTGATTTTTGGATCAGAACATGCAATTTCTGTATAACTGATACACAGATGTATATATTGTCATTCAACTTTTTTTTTTTTTTAACCATATCTTGAACCTTGGAGGAATTATAATTGGAAACTTCATTTTCGAAACTCCCACAAGTGAAATAGTGCAAAATTCATATAAAACCAGTTACAACATGTGTCTTTCAGGGTAGCTCACTCCCTCCAATCTAAGCTACAAATCAGCCACATTAACAAAGGTCGGGCTGCATCTTCCCATTAATTTGAACTCTTTCCCTATTTGCTTCCATCTGTGAGCAAAGAAAACATCTCCAATCCCTAAGGGGCGCCTCTCCAGCATTAGCTGCTGCTTTTATACCATATTGTTGGTATGGTAGTTAGGAAAAAAATGCAGTGCCTGAAACAGGTATTTGCATTCCTATCTACATGAAAGGGCTGATTTTTTCTTTCATGGGACTTAGTGTTTTCCAGAACACAAAAGATCCATGCTTAGCCACAATATTATATTTTGCATTTATAAACCACTCATCTCAGTTTCTCTAAGATCTCCTGCATGTCCAAAGACACTCAAGCACTTCACTAAAGAGATTGTCTGTTCCTGTTATCAAGTATTTTAATACAAGATAATAATTACGGTTTAGAGAAATGCTAGAAAAATGCAGGGAAAGCTCCCAGGTGCCACTTAGCTCTCCTTCCTTGCTGCATTCCCTCTCCCACCCTATCACTGAAACCTGAGCCAGCCAATTAGATGAACAGTTTGACAGTCATTCCTAGATGCAGTACAATGTCTGCATCTTACTGCAGGACTGTTAGGACTGACAATTCAATTCCAGTCTGGAATCCTACAACAAAGACTCGTCTGGTTCTTGGAAGTCAGAGATTCTCTTTGTTCATCTTTGAACCTCAATAAATATGCATTTATCCTGGAGCACACAGAAGGCTTAAATCTGTATAAATAGATAGAAACATAGAAATTGTGACCCTAGTTTAGCCACTAGATGACTCAGCTGGAGTGGACTCTTCGGCTTCCAAGGACAGCTCACAGAGCTGCTCTCTCAGAATATACCTTAAATTCCCAATCACAGAGCAGGGTGCCCTAGGAACCATTCAATTTCCCTCAGCCTGTGAACAGCAGAGTTTTACCTTGGCAGGTTGGATAATCTACAACACTCTTTCATATGTCTGTCCTGTTATAAAATCAGCTCTAGTTTGTACTGGGCTCTGGAAAGCATTAGAGTCAAGAACAGGATCCTGAAGCATGTATTTCAGAGATAATTACCCTTTACTAACAACAAATACATGGCATACAGATTCCTCTGAGGCAGTAACCACTTTTGCATTTATAGTTATTAAAAGAAGGTAAAACAAGAAATCTAGGGCCACGTCATTTCTCATATAATGTGTTCTCCTTTGCACCTGACAGACAAATGAGGACAACATGAAGCATGAATCCTCAGGAAACCCAGTCACTAATTTTTTAAAGTGGAGTAAGTCTTAAGTGTCAAGGGGTTTTAAGTAAAGGGAAAATTAAAACAGTTAAAAGGAAGTTATGCTTACCACCTGCTATTCACTGGGCCTTGTGGTATGTTTTTTTCTTTTTCATACATTATTTTATTTTACTTCATGAAACCCACTTAATTTTTTCCTCATAAACATTTGGGATAGATATTTTTACTAATATTTTACAGATTGAGAAAGTTGATATAAATTAATATCAGTGTTAGTATCTGAGAGAGGTTACACAACTTCCCGAAACTAGTGAGTAGCAGAGCTGAAATTAAAAACCTGAACTACTATACACCAGAATTATTTAACAGAGTGGAATTGTGATTTTTGCATTTCTCGGGAAATGTCCCTTGGTGAAAACTCTGAAAAGAGACAAATGTCTGAATCTCCTCCTGCAGGAGGTCTCTAGGCTCCCATTGCTCTTTAAAGAATGGTGATCATAATATAAGGGATATATGTCCAATGAAACTAGTGTTCCATAGACACTATCAATCTTTCGCCCAATCTTCGCTATACTTCAAAACTTTTTGAATCTATAATTTGGGCATATCCCTATCATTTACTGCATTATTTCTAGGCTAGATGTTAGTGGCAAAATAATTTAAAAATATAGAACCCCAAAACTGAAGGTTTTCACAGCAAAAGGAGGTAACAAACATACTCACAATTCCCCATAATACAACTAAATGTGATATATCAGCACTATGAGCAGAGTACTAAAAGATCATAAAGGAAGAAGTAATAGCAAATTGAAAACAATATAAAACAGCAACAAAATATTGGTCAGGTTAATTATGATATATCCACACAATGGAATACCACATAGCCATTAAAATCATATTGCAGCAGAGTATTTAATGATTTACAGATATTTTTCATATGCATTGTTTAGCAGACAAGCAGGCTGTAAAATAAAAACAATATAATTTCATTTAAAAATATATTGGAAGAGGGAGAACACTTTAGCAAATGTTAATAATGGTTATATTAATGTAAAAAGGTTACCATTATTGCTTCTGCTTTTTGCTTTTTTATGTTTTGCATAGCGAATATGCTTTTCTTTTGTAATTAGAAAAACATTCAATACAATTTATTTAAAACTCAAATAGTGCTAACAAAGACTTAACCATAACTAAAATCAATTTGAAATTCTTTCAAATTGGGGAACGTAAAATTCCTAACACACTTAAGATTTATTTCCAAAGATGGCCTCATGAGCTCCAAATACCTCACTCATAAATTGTCTTGCCTTGAATTCCCACTCATTGTTCTGGTATCATGCCAAATGCGGCATCTTGCCTTGGTCCAACTCCTCCTTGTAATTTTAAAGGCCTCTTACACTTGGAATACTGAGCTAGAGTCATTCTCCTGCTTGGTAGCTTTTGAGAGTGAAAAGATCATTTCACGTGTATTGTCATCCAGTTGGTAGATGTTTCTGGCTGCTTCTTCAACCCATACAATATAACTTTTCTACCAAGAAATGTGTGACTTCTATTCTCTCAGACTTGGTGTAAATCCCTGAAAGCGTTAAGGAGAAAAAAAAGAGCAAGAATCCTCCAAGATCTATAATTGTACAGGCCCCAGGAAAGAAGCAAAAAGAAAACAGTCACAAGAAACAAATGCAAAATAAGACCGGAAATACAATATTTAACCACAGTGTAAAAGTGAAAACTTAGAAACTGGTCAAGGATTTCATTTGCCTTTTCAGTCTTAAAGAACTATTATTCAAAGCTTTCCATTTAATTATGGCCAAAATGCCCAGGTCTGTTTTTCTTCAAAATCCAGTGTTCTGATGACTAGCTACATTACTCATGCATCTTGAGCTATGCTACTGGGAAAAGAGGAAGAGCAGTTTAAATTATTGTTATTTGGAAAGTCAGGATTATTAACAACCAACGAATCTAGGAGGAAAGCCAAATTCTGTGAAGAAGGCTTTCAATGCCTCTGGGTCAGCTCATCTGAATTCAAGAACTGGAGAAAGATTTTCACTTATAAAGTTACCCAGAGGGCTTGGGGAAGAGGTGAGTATCTTCCAGCAGCTGAGCATAGATCAGTACCTGAGATCATTTACAACCTGCATGGCTGTGGTCAGACCCTAATGCAGCCTGGGCTGCAGACACAACGTGGCCAGGGTACCAACAGCAGACTCAGTGAAAAAGGAGACTATTTCTGGAGAGGCCTCTGAATGTTCAGCTGCATACCAACCACTGTGTTTGCGGGTTTGTTTGCGTGTATGTGTGTGCGTGTGTGTGTGTGTTTCCCAGTGTGCACTGAAAAACAGCATAATTTATACATGTTCATATATCACCAGCTTGTTAATTCAACACTGAAGCAAAAAGATGACAGGAATACAGGTTCTTGTTTTGTTTTTTTCTGTTTTCTCTCTAATTTATCTGGTAGATGAACGGAGCATGCACACCATTTCAGATGTTTACTCAAATACAAGATCCATTGTGATGATCTTTATTACTTTTGCAATACTAAAACCCACAGTTGTGCTTAATCATAAGATCCTCTAGGGTGACACTCTCTAAATTAAACTACCAAGAATTTATATTTTAAGCCAAGCTATCTCCTGGGTCTTAATAGAATCTGATCCAGAAAAGAAAATATGATTGTTAACAGCAGAGAATACAGTACTATATAAGGCACTTTCATCCTCCTAATGAAGGAAAAGAAGATGATGAAATATTCCTGGGAAACTTTTTCACATGCAGTGAAGCCTGTCATGAGAAGGAACCTTTAGAAATAGTTTTATTATTTGGGTAAATATTTCTAGACTTACATTCCCTTATTGATATACTCAATACCAGAAACTTAGATTTATTATTAGTTTTAATCCATGATTCATAATCGTAATAATTATTTTAGTTGTAGCTCTTTATATAATGAAATTAAACTGCCTGATGTATATTAATGAATAAATAAATGCACTTAGTCAATTTGACTAGAAAAAAATATTAATCACGTGTTGTATGGCTTTATATAGTAAAACATTAGCTGGCTAGCTAAATATTACATCTTTAACTTGGCTGTGAGATTATATATAATATACAAAAAAGAAACCAAAACTATCTGGACAGCTAAAGAAGCAAATAATACATATGAACACTATTTTAAAATTCAGATAATTAAGAAAAAAAGAATACATATGTGTGTGTGATGAGGTATTACTCAGCCATTCATTCATTTATTTAAAAATATTTGTTGGGCAACCTGCTCAGGTCCCCTTCCACGCTGTGGAAGCTTTGTTCTTTTGCTCTTCACAATAAAGCTTGCTGCTGCTCACTAAAAAAAAAAAAAAAAAAAAAAAAAAAATTCGTTGAGTACCTGATACAGAGCAGGCACGATTCTAGGTGGTAGGATTAGAACAGTGAACAAAAAAGTCAAAGCAACTGCCTTTGTGGAGCTTGCTCCATGATTATCAAGTTCAGTAATAATTATCCACACTTGGATTTGCACATTCAGATTTAGATTACTGTAAATACAAAGTCAGCATATGTGTGAATTACAGAGTAACAGAAAGAGAATCAGAAAATCTGTTTCTAATATAATCTCTATGTGAACTTGGTCTTGTCATTTAATCTCTGAAAAAACTTTTTTTTAACCTATTAAATGTGTTGGTTGGTATGATCAAATGATCTCTAATGTCTATTGAATTTATAAAGGAGTGTAATTTTGTGTTTCCTGAGAGAAGAAAAATATGTTTGAGCTCATGTTTATAGTGTTTATATGTGCAAAGTTTTCAACAACTTAAAAAAAAAAAAACCCACAAAACTCTAATTGCAATCAACAGCAAACTGAGACAGGTATTAAAGTACTTAAGTACAGTGATGGGTAGCTCTGGGCAAAGTTCATAAGAAAAATCACCACACTGATTACAGGCATTGTAAAGGGTTGTCAGAAACAGCAAGTAAATTACAGAGAAAAGGATCCACAAATCCTTTCCTTAAAATCACTACTATTATCATGGTGTTAACTGGGTAATTTTTCCAGCACAAGGGGCAAATGCATTTTTAAAAAACATAAATCAGTTAAATGGTACACACAGAAAATACCCTTCTTACAACAGCCAATCTGAGGTTATTCTATTAAATAAAATAAGCAAAAATACAAAAATAAAAACCAACATTACATATAAGTACAAAAGTTATCTGTTTAGAAGACAGACTTCATTTTTTCAGCTTTGTAAAATAGAATTAAGAACAGAATACAGAAATCTCAGAAATCATGTCTCATACAGACCTAAGCAAACCTCATTAATATTAAAGATAATATTTATAAAAATAAACTTTGAATTAATCATGTTTGGATTATCTGATATTTTCATTGAAGAACAACAGAGCATGGAGCTGACTATAAAATGAAATTTGTTTCTGGTTGCTTATGATTTAAATAAACCAGTGTCAGATTAAAGAGCTTTTACTCTTAGTACCATAGAAGCTTTGCCTTGGAGTGTCCTGGACACAGTTTATGATTCTAGAGTCAGTGAGGATCATATTTCCCATAAATTACAACCCAATTGAGGAAACTGCTTCTTTAACACTGTGTCACTGCTTGCATACTTAGCGAGGACCAGTTAATGTGATTATACTTTGTACTTTTTTACTCAATCCCTTAACACCTTTTATTTGTGCTGTGATTCATGTTTTCAAAGTGCTTTGATTTCCATTATGTAGTTTAATGCTCAAACACTTCCTTGAAGTAGATTAGGCAGGCATCAAGTTCTCTGAGCCTCAGTTTCCTTATTTATTATATGGAAATAATAGTAATAATCTCATCATAAGGTTTTTGTGAAGATTAAATAATAATGATGAGGAGGATGACAGTTACATTTCTTGGTTATTTACTATGTGCTAAAAACTGTTTTAAATGTGCTACATTGTTAACTTATTTAATTCTTCATTCTGACCCTAAAAAACAGGTGCTATTATTTCCCCATTTTATAGTGGAGAAAACTGAGTCACAGAAAAGCAAAAAATTTGCCCAACATTACAAAAAAAGTGACAGATCTAGTTAGATAATGACAGAAGCCACCTATAATTATATTAACACTTGAAATAATATTACTTCCCTCCCTTAGTAAACACATTTTCACATCAACTAATGGTTTCTATAAGACTCCAATGTAGTCATTTTAAATCCCTAATGGAAATAAGGGTAAAAAAATTATTCAACATAAATTCTATCCATTCTAAACAAGTTGCTTTGATCCTGTACTTAAAGAAAAATAAACAAGTAACTGAATCTTAATTCATTAACATCCTACATCATAGTCACAAATATAATTTGTCCAATTTAAAAGAAATTAGAATATGGCCAGAAAGAGTCAGGCAAGAGGACTAAATAAATAAGAAGTATTCTAAGTATTTTAAAATGTCTTTTGGAGCCCATGGATTTGGAAGGGGTTAGAAAAAGAGAGCTGACATTTGGGAACCTTTTTTAAAAAAAAGGTATTAAAAAAAAAAAAACCTACAAAGCAAGAATTATCAAGTATCTTTTAAAAGATATTGTTTGTAAAAAAGACTTATGCTTGAAGAGATATAATTCCTTATTGGATTTTTTTTTTCCAAAAGCAAAACTGCTACTTATGAAGTCACCTGTTAAACAACTTATATTTTATTCTAAGCAAAATTCTGATTATAACATATATGTTTTGTGAAGATACAGTCAGTGTGTTAACACTAAAATATCAATGCCTAGGCCATAATTAGTATTCGATAAATGCTTCAATTATGAAATATGGGAGCAAGCTCCTGCTGTTCTATCAACAGTTATAATATGCATCATTACATACATACACATACCTACACATCCTTCTGTATGGCTAAAAACAAATTTTAACTTGGATTTCTTCTGCCCAAAACTATCAAAAAATAGATCATGATAATCCCCAAAAGATCAATCACTCTTTATATTTTAAAAATACATCTTAAAAAAAAACCTAACACCTAGATAGTGATTTTCAAGCACAGGGTATAAATATTGATTAACATAATGAGAATATTAAAGCATTTATAAAGTGCTCTAAGGACTAATCTACTAAGAAGATTTATATTTTTAATTAAACATATTACCGTGGTAATATATAAGAAGAAGATCTTGGCTCCACTGTCAGACTTAATAAAGCTAGCTTTGCATGAATCAGGAGACAAGACAGGGGTTTTGAATAGAGAAAGGTGGGTAGGTCAGGGGAAAGAATATTGAGTTGGGCTGAAAACTTCACCCTGTTAACAAGTCCCTGAATTACTGTCAGTGTTATTGTTAAGCCATAGGGTATCTCTTTACAAATTAGAAAAAGGTTACACTTTATCAAGACCCATTATTTCTATCTGCTGGAATATTGTCACAACATACTTATTATGTTGGAAGCGGAATCTGTACCATTATTTAACTCCCTTAAACTTAATAATAAGCATACAGATCAACAATATCTATGATGCAGATAGCATACTGTTAGATGTAGCGACATTGTGCACTGTACAAACAAATATGCATGCCTGATTGTCATGTTTGAGACAGAGACTTCTTCATCTTATTATAGACAGCTTATCATAATGTCCTTCTGCTACTAAAAAAGAGCCTGAAAATTTTGCCTACATTGTTTCAGAAAACTGAGTCCCAGTCTTCTCAGCATTTCCACTTATCCTAATAAGTTAACTTATAATAAGGTGATAATCTGCTTCACCTACTTATAAGATAGTCTACTTCTGAGAACGACAAAATTTAAGGACTGGCTTTCTGAGTTAGAAATGCACACAAAGTATTCAATTGCTTTTCCCTACACATGCAGAAAACCATCAACAACGTCTATGTTTGTATATGTGTCTGTAAATAAAGTTATGGCTTGTTTTCCCTTCCATCTTTTCTTGAAATAATGTTTTGACATTAGTGTACCTTAATACATCAATATGTTTTTGGTTTGATTATCTTTTTCCTGTTACTGAAGGTCTTTTTTGGATCTATGTCAGTTCTTAGAAAGGCTGGCTATCACCTAGTGTCTAAAAGGTTAAGAAAATGCCTGCCATTTAAATATAGAGACATAAAGCAAAACAACAGCTGAGCACTTGCATCATTGTTCTGGAGGGCAACACTGATTAACCACTGCAGTTCTGACTCCAATAATACAACTTCTATTAACTAAAGAAGCAGTATTTTATTTAAATGAAGACTTGTATGTTTTAGAAAAGTCATCTCAGGATTATAGAGCTAGTGTATTTACTAAATTCTCCTTTTCTCTAACCCAAAGAGTCTTGAATGCATGGTTTATGACAGTTTGTTTAACACTCTGTGCTGGAAGTAATTATTATGCATTATTTTTAGAAGGGTCTAATATGCTACTGTGAAACCTTCTTTTCCCCTGCATCAATAGAATACTATTCTTTTACTACTAGTCATATATTATATTTCAAAACTGGATAGAGCATTACGCTTTCTCTAAAATATAAGGATTTCTAACTTGTTTTCCCCTCACTTTTAAGTTGCATTCTTATATTCTATTTCTTTTAATTTCTAATAATTACATTTTTATTGATATGATCTTTGTTTTGATTATAAATTCTCTGAGAAATGGATGATCTCTAGAATTGAATTCTTATTCCAGAAATTAAGTTGAATAGTTAGAGTTTATTTTGTGTCCCTCAATAAGGTACACACTTTACAAAGTTTTTTTCATTTGATCCACACAGCATTTTAGTTTGGGTAAAATAAGTATGCCCATTTTGCAGATGAGAAGTTAAAATCTGGAGAGCAAGTTGTGCAATTTCTTAAAAGATGAGGGAAGTGTCACAATCTGTAGGGCTAGGATGTGAACCCAGGAAGCCTAACTTCAGACCTGGGGTCTTAGCCACAATGCAAGACTATGCCAAACGGCTTCAGCAAGGGAGCTTTCATGCATGGTCTTCTGAAGGAAGTTGATACGGCAATTCCAAATGATATGAAAAATAACGAATCCGCTTTCCAGCTGTCCTCAATGATTTACTCCACCTGTCTTCAAGCCTTTCTTTTATCCATCAGGACTCTTCACCCTCTCAGCACAAAGAGTAGCCTCCCTAGGGGACTGGGTAGAGTTGCTATCTGACACCCAAAATTCACACCTTGCCTCTTTGCATTCTCCCTGACATCTCTATTCATCAGCTCGTCTGTCTGCTTCAGACTCACAATTTTGATTTTGAAAGCGAGGCTAAAAATTTCTGTTATTCTCTGAGGCTGTGGATCCCTCACACTCACAGGATGCCTCCTCTTGCATGACAGAGATGCCTAAGTTCATTATCCACAGGCTGCTTCTGAGTGAGAGAGATTTCATCCTTTCTAAAGACCTTCTTCACTACAGTAGTTATCTTTACCTTTGTCATCTTGCAGCCACTCTCTGAGACAGATGAGGCACCCAGCATGTTCTATTTCCATAGCATTTACATATTATTAATAGAAGCAGGCCAGTATCTAAAGGATGACATTGAAGAAGAGTTTTTCACATTTTACCACAGGGCTCTACAAGAAGATGATCTTGCTGGTGTTCTCTTGAAACAAGTTTCCTTTTTCTCAACTCAGAGAAATGCTTTTTATGTATCATTTGTGAAAGATTCTTATGGTCTACATTTTTTTTTTTTACATTTTCTATTGTCATTCTGACTGGCACTGTGAAATGACATCAATATTGTCAGATTCAACCAAGAGTCATTATAACCACAATAAAATACCATGTCTCTAGAAACTATTTATTCAAGTATAAAAAGGAATCAAGCATAACTTTAATGAGATTTCTCAGACTGTGTGTCTTTGCCTGAAAGAAATGTGTTCCCTCTGTCCAGTCAATCAGAGGATCAGAGCTCTTTCCAGCTTTTTCTCACTACCTGCCTGTTGACTAGTGCAGCCTTCAAACAGATAACCAAAGACTCCCTACATCTCTCAGATGCTATGTAATTTATTGTGATGTAATGTATTGGTCTATAATTATTTCTTCAGTTTTTCGTCTACTTTGACTACAAAATCTTCACTTAACTTTCTTACTGTGATTGCATTTGCTCTGAGACTTTAAGCTTTATCCTTGACTGTGACTCAGGCAAAGTACTAATTGCAATCTTCTTTCAACCTCTGATATTGATTTCTGGCTTTATATTTTTAATCCATGCTGTACCCTGGCAGAGGGAATAGAAATTTTCAAGAAACAGCAATGAAATTAAATGTTGGCTATTACTTTCACATAATACATATTTATCTTCTTCTATATAAACAAACATATATCAACTCATAAAAAAGGACAAGAAATGGAAATAAAATGTAGGGATCAAACTGGAATGATTTCTAAAGATAGCTAGAGTTACTGATTTACTATAAAAACTAAACAGAAGTTTGCAAATCAAAAATAAGTTTATTCTGTTTATTCTTCTGTAAGTCCACTGTTAGAAATTTTAAATGCACTTATATTCACTACCACATTCAGGGAAACATCTTGGTAAATACAGATTTTAAATCAGTCAGAAAAAAAATGTTTTCCAGGAGACAGAGAAATAAAGTGAGGGATGGAGAGGTTGAGTTACCTTATTGAGACCTTGGCAAGACCAAAAGCACCAATGATCTAGAATGGTGCCTGGTGGTTCTCAAGGTATAGTTAAGGGACAATGTGCATTAGCATCACCATAAATGTTTATTAAAACTGCACACCCAAGAACTCACCTCTGATCTATTGTGTCAGACTGAGAGTTAAATCTGGAAACCTGCATTTCAAAGATACTTCCCCCAGGTGATTGTGCAACCAAATTAGAGGATTTTTCACAGCTATCAATTTATAAATAAGCGATACAGAATTAGAAAGTGAAAATAAAGATGCAAACCAGCTTGTACATTAAAAATTCTTCTTATCCAGTTGCATGATTTGTATTAGGCATGCCTTGTTTTCTTTTGGCTGTTGGGATGACGGGCCCAGTTATCTTGTATCTTGTCTATATGCTGTTACCGTCAGAGAAAAGGTGAATTTAACTCTTATTTGAAATGTCTGCCTTCACCTGGGTCGTAAAAGTTAGGTGTGACCTTTAAGTACTTCATAGATTCTAAAAATATGTCAGTTTCACATACATATATATACATGACCAATGTGCTTTGGGCTTATATATATCACCTCTCAGGCTGGATATAAAACCACATGTAGTTTCTTAATGTAAAATGAAGTAGAAAGGTAAATATTTTAAGATGTAATTTGTTCCCCATATTTTTACATGCATGTGCCTATATATATGAAAAAAAATTTGTGGTTTTCTTCCCAGAATAAAGAAAAAAAAATAAGTAAAAAGGAAAAAAGTTGTCAACTGAATGAAAGGAGAGAAAATAAATTTCTGGGAATGTACTGTTCCCAACTCAATGTTCTCAGCCAGCAATTGAGAATCATAATTACTATTAGAATAAAAATACTTCAGGCCAGCCCTGAAGTCAGTGATCAGCTGCTAAAAGGAGCAATAGTTATCAACATCATGAGAATAACAGTAGTAACAAAGCAAAGCAATGCGGTCTGTGCTTTTTACTGAATGAAGCATCAGGTATTTAGATCATGTCTTCTTTCTATAATTTTGCACTTGTTTTGAATTATAATTATGTACTTACAATATTGTTTTATATGTTTTATGGAAGGAAAGAACTCCTAGCTTTAATGTAAAATAGAGCAATACTGACTTGACCCCGATTTTCCTTTAAATCCATATCTCAAATTATTTTAAATGTGAAGTAAAGACTACCTGTGTCAATGCAACACATATTTTTGTAGATCTTTGTTCCTTGTTGTCCACTGCTTCCGTGTACTATATCCCTCTCACATCTGCTTTTATATCTATAGCATCCGGCTCACTTATGATCCATGATACTTCCAAATTAAACTAAGAAATAGAGGCAGAGAAGCTGAATGTACAAAACAGAAAGTTTGATCTCAGTAGACTTTCTTCCAATACACTGCGTTCTGTTTTCTGATTCACACTCAGTGATTTGTGTATTGTAACAACTAGCTCAGATTCCAGTGTGGCCAGTACTCTCAAAACCAGACACTATTCCTAACCAAAAATATGGCAAGCTACCCCAAGAACAGAATTATTAATGTAACTGTCTTGTCATTCACTGACTGAAATATCTAATGAGGAAAAGGTTCTATTAAATATACTATAAATAAGCATTTAACATTTGGAGCTTTAAATGATACAACAGGGAAACCTTTGAGTAGACTGAAATCTATTTTTATTGTTGATTGAATTGACAGTTTCTGAGGCTGCCAGGCAATGGATCAGCCTTATAGAAAAATCAAATTTAATTGGATTAATTCATTGATGAAAACAAACAAACCCAAGACAAGTAAAAGTTGGGAAATAATTTATTTTTATTGCTCACATTATAGACTGAGCCAAACTTGTGTTAAATTATTTAATCTGTGGGTTTTTTTTTTTTTTGATTATAACAAATGAGAGAAAACAAAAAACAACCTTCCTAATGATTGCTGCATTTGGGATGGCAAATAAGCATTAAGTGATTAATGCCCAATACTGACTAATAAATAATTTAGTTACCTCTGTAGACTTTTCTGTTGTCTTGTAATATTTTGTTTCTTTAGATATATAATACAATTGTCCTTAATAATGAAAAAGTAAATACAACCATGATTTATTATTTTATTGGATGACCAGAAGCAACTCTTGTATAAGGACACCAATGTGGAGGGAGAATTGGCATGATCTTCCAAATTTTCTGATTTTGGAGAAGATTAATATTTGATAATACAGTCTTGATAATGGTCGAACATTGAAAAGAGGTTAAAGGCAAGCAATTTTCAACAAGTTTATTCAATGGTTTATAAGGATATTTCTAAGAATGGAAATTGAACTTAATTAGCAAAGATTCTAGTTTTAAACTATACATAAAATGTATTTTTTAAATCCTCTACTTAAAAACTCTATTTTTTTTCACATTCGTATACTAGCAAATATATGTGTGGGAGGTATAGTTCTGAGATGTTTATGTTTCATAGTTCATTTGCCTTAACTATTAAAAGTTATTCTTAAAGTACTTGAAGCCAGAAGGTCTAAACCAGGGGTGATTTTGCCCCCCAAGGGACATGTGAGAACATCTCAAGACAATTTTGGTTGTCACAACTAAGGAAGTGCTATTGGCATCCAGTGAGTAGAAGCCAAGGATACTACTAACCATCCTATAAGACACAGGACAGGCCCCTATGTCAAAGAATTCTGAGGCCCCAAATATCTACCATGCCAGTCTTCAGAAACCCTGTCCTAACCTTTTACATTTGACCTTATTTTCAAATAAATTTCTTAGTTCAGAGGAAGCACTCTTTGAAAGTGGCAACAGAATGTTGCATGCTGATAGTGCCTCTCTTGCCCAGTGCTGCTGGATGGGTACTGCATTTAAACTAGTTAATGTGAATCCAGAAAAAAACAAGGGCAGGTCATCATTCAAGATAAAATGACAAACATGAAACTTCAATAGCCCTCAGTGTTGCATTGCTTTCTTTGTCTTTCTATGACAATAAATATCACATGTATGATTATTTTGTTTCTGTTAGGTGTGAAGATAGAATTCTAATGAACCATCAAATATCATAAAAAGGGAATGAGAACAAGCACCTGGCTCAAAGGTCCACTGCCTGCTCATATAAGGTCCTAAATTCACTCTGGTAGTCTATATAAAACAAATGAGCTGTAGAAAAATGCTTTTTCTGGCCATGTACCTATGACTTAAAACATTTCTCACCAGGAAAAAAAAATAAAACAAACATACCCACATAACCCCAAAAAACAACAACAAAACTCTCTCTCTGTTGGCTAAAATGGCAGACAAATTCTAAAGTATGCAGAGCATACATTTCAGTACTAAATTATTGCAAGTAAATAAGTCCAGAGAATGAAATACACAGGACTTCAACATATCCAAATGTCAATGAATAACAAGTAGTTGAAAGACCAGCCTTTTAATATGCACCAAGACCAATTCTTGGGCTACAATATACCTATGCAAATAAAACAAAATCAACTTAATGTGAAGCAGGTATTGAAGGTACTCTATTAACTATCTCCACTTAGCTCTTAGTGAAATGGTGTTAGACTTTTCTCCTTAACTTTTAGAAGCTTAAAGAAAAGGCAGGATTTTACACTTCTCAGAGTTAATAGGCCTTTCATTTATTGCCAATCTTAAGTAAAAATTCACAAGTAGAAAGATGCCAAAACATATTTGTCTCTCTGGATACCTTTGTAATTTTTTAAAAATTTCACCAAATCAATATTTACATATTTTATATTTTCACTTAAACTTTTTATATGCTAAAAATTGTTTTTATAATGCACTTAATGGCTTACAAAGATTCACACAAATAGCAAAGAAAAAATAAATCTAAAAATGTAATGAAATGTACCAAGAAAAGAAAAAGAGAAAATAGGAACAATGAGATGGAGACAGAAACAGGGGCACACAATTTACAGTCCTGGAGACTCACTTGTAGAAGCCACTGGGAATTTTGAAAATGTCAAATTATATTTCAATAAATAACTAGAAAATATGAGCTCAGAATATACCATATTCCGTATCCTAAGATATTGCAGGCCCTCATTTTGGTAAAACTATTGATTGCCTTTTCTTTGCCCTGTCCTGTCTTTAAAAATAAATACCCTATTGTAATTCAATAACTCTCTTTATCTCAGCTATGCTATGTCCCTCAATTAGTCCCATACCCAAATGGCTCACAAATACACAGCACTCTTAAGTCCAGATCCACATATTCACCTACCTATTTGGCATCTTTTGTTATATAACCTCAAGATATCTCCATTGTTATTGATAGCTCCCTCTGCTTCATTCCATAACCTATACATCTATTGTACTGCCAGCTTTCCATTTTTACTATCTTCATCCAGGTCCAAGACATTATGAAAGGAACTACTGCAATAGCTTTTTTTTTTTTTCCCCAGCATTTATTTTATTTTATTTTAATTTATTTATTATTATTATACTTTAAGTTGTAGGGTACATGTGCATAATGTGCAGCTTTGTTACATATGTATACTTGTGCCATGTTGGTGTGCTGCACCCATCAACTCGTCATTTACATCAGGTATAACTCCCAGTGCAATCCCTCCCCCCTCCCCCTCCCCATGATAGGCCCCTGTGTGTGATGTTCCCCTTCCTGAGTCCAAGTGGTCTCATTGTTCAGTTCCCACCTATGAGTGAGAACATGCGGTGTTTGGTTTTCTGTTCTTGTGATAGTTTGCTAAGAATGATGGTTTCCAGCTGCATCCATGTCCCTACAAAGGACACAAACTCATCCTTTTTGATGCCTGCATAGTATTCCATGGTGTATATGTGCCACATTTTCTTAATCCAATCTGTCACTGATGGACATTTGGGTTGATTCCAAGTCTTTGCTATTGTGAATAGTGCTGTAATAAACATACGTGTGCATGTGTCTTTATAGCAGCATAATTTATAATCCTTTGGGTATATACCCAGTAATGGGATGGCTGGGTCGTATGGTATATCTAGTTCTAGATCCTTGAGGAATCGCCATACTGTTTTCCATAATGGTTGAACTAGTTTACAATCCCACCAACAGTGTAAAAGCGTTCCTATTTCTCCACATCCTCTCCAGCACCTGTTGTTTCCTGACTTTTTAATGATTGCCATTCTAACTGGTGTGAGATGGTATCTCATTGTGGTTTTGATTTGCATTTCTCTGATGGCCAGTGATGATGAGCATTTTTTCATGTGTCTGTTGGCTGTATGAATGTCTTCTTTTGAGAAATGTCTGTTCATATCCTTTGCCCACTTTTTGATGGGGTTGTTTGTTTTTTTCTTGTAAATTTGTTTGAGTTCTTTGTAGGTTCTGGATATTAGCCCTTTGTCAGATGAGTAGATTGCAAACATTTTCTCCCATTCTGTAGGTTGCCTGTTCACTCTGATGGTAGTTTCTTTTGCTGTGCAGAAGCTCTTTAGTTTAATGAGATCCCATTTGTCAATTTTGGCTTTTGCTGCCGTTGCTTTTGGTGTATTAGACATGAAGTCTTTGCCTATGCCTATGTCCTGAATGGTACTACCTAGGTTTTCCTCTAGAATTTTTATTGTATTAGGTCTAACATTTAAGTCTCTAATCCATCTTGAATTAATTTTCGTATAAGGAGTAAGGAAAGGATCCAGTTTCAGCTTTCTACTTATGGCTAGCCAATTTTCCCAGCACCATTTATTAAATAGGGAATCCTTTCCCCATTTCTTGTTTCTCTCAGGTTTGTCAAAGATCAGATGGCTGTAGATGTGTGGTATTATTTCTGAGGACTCTGTTCTGTTCCATTGGTCTATATCTCTGTTTTGGTACCAGTACCATGCTGTTTTGGTTACTGTAGCCTTGTAGTATAGTTTGAAGTCAGGTAGCGTGATGCCTCCAGCTTTGTTCTTTTGACTTAGGATTGTCTTGGAGATGCGGGCTCTTTTTTGGTTCCATATAAACTTTAAAGCAGTTTTTTCCAATTCTGTGAAGAAACTCATTGGTAGCTTGATGGGGATGGCATTGAATCTATAAATTACCTTGGGCAGTATGGCCATTTTCACAATATTGATTCTTCCTATCCATGAGCATGGTATGTTCTTCCATTTGTTTGTGTCCTCTTTGATTTCACTGAGCAGTGGTTTGTAGTTCTCCTTGAAGAGGTCCTTTACATCCCTTGTAAGTTGGATTCCTAGGTATTTTATTCTCTTTGAAGCAATTGTGAATGGAAGTTCATTCCTGATTTGGCTCTCTGTTTGTCTGTTACTGGTGTATAAGAATGCTTGTGATTTTTGCACATTAATTTTGTATCCTGAGACTTTGCTGAAGTTGCTTATCAGCTTAAGGAGATTTTGGGCTGAGACAATGGGGTTTTCTAAATATACAATCATGTCATCTGCAAACAGGGACAATTTGACTTCTTCTTTTCCTAACTGAATACCCTTGATTTCTTTCTCTTGCCTAATTGTCCTAGCCAGAACTTCCAACACTATGTTGAATAGGAGTGGTGAGAGAGGGCATCCCTGTCTTGTGCCAGTTTTCAAAGGGAATTTTTCCAGTTTTTGCCCATTCGGTATGATATTGGCTGTGGGTTTGTCATAAATAGCTCTTATTATTTTGAGGTACGTTCCATCAATACCGAATTTATTGAGCGTTTTTAGCATGAAGGGCTGTTGAATTTTGTCAAAGGCCTTTTCTGCATCTATTGAGATAATCATGTGGTTCTTGTCTTTGGTTCTGTTTATATGGTGGATTATGTTTATTGATTTGCAAATGTTGAACCAGCCTTGCATCCCAGGGATGAAGCCCACTTGATCATGGTGGATAAGCTTTTTGATGTGTTGCTGAATCCGGTTTGCCAGTATTTTATTGAGGATTTTTGCATCGATGTTCATCAGGGATATTGGTCTAAAATTCTCTTTTTTTGTTGTGTCTCTGCCAGGCTTTGGTATCAGGATGATGTTGGCCTCATAAAATGAGTTAGGGAGGATTCCCTCTTTTTCTATTGATTGGAATAGTTTCAGAAGGAATGGTACCAACTCCTCCTTGTACCTCTGGTAGAATTCAGCTGTGAATCCATCTGGTCCTGGACTTTTTTTGGTTGGTAGGCTATTAATTATTGCCTCAATTTCAGAGCCTGCTATTGGTCTATTCAGGGATTCAACTTCTTCCTGGTTTAGTCTTGGAAGAGTGTAAGTGTCCAGGAAATTATCCATTTCTTCTAGATTTTCCAGTTTATTTGCGTAGAGGTGTTTATAGTATTCTCTGATGGTAGTTTGTATTTCTGTGGGGTCGGTGGTGATATCCCCTTTATCATTTTTAACTGCGTCAATTTGATTCT
Source organism: Macaca nemestrina (assembly GCF_043159975.1). Taxonomy (NCBI): domain Eukaryota; kingdom Metazoa; phylum Chordata; class Mammalia; order Primates; family Cercopithecidae; genus Macaca; species Macaca nemestrina. The sequence continues at coordinate 50,951,118 of NC_092137.1, forward strand.
TCTCTCTTTTCTTCTTTATTAGTCTTGCTAGTGGTCTGTCAATTTTGTTGATCTTTTCAAAAAACCAACTCCTGGATTCATTGATTTTTTGGAGGGTTTTTTGTGTCTCTATCTCCTTCAGTTCTGCTCTGATCTTAGTTATTTCTTGCCTTCTGCTAGCTTTCGAATGTGTTTGCTCTTGCTTCTCTAGTTCTTTTAATTGTGATGTTCGAGTGTCAATTTTAGATCTTTCCTGCTTTCTCTTGTGGGCATTTAGTGCTATAAATTTCCCTCTACACACTGCTTTAAATGTGTCCCAGAGATTCTGGTGTGTTGTCTCTTTGTTCTCATTGGTTTCAAAGAACATCTTTATTTCTGCCTTCATTTTGTTATGTACCCAGTAGTCATTCAGGAGCAGGTTGTTCAGTTTCCATGTAGTTGAGCGGTTTTGATTTTCTTAGTCCTGAGTTCTAGTTTGATTGCACTGTGGTCAGAGAGACAGTTTGTTACAATTTCTGTTCTTGTACATTTGCTGAGGAGTGCTTTACTTCCAATTACGTGGTCAATTTTGGAGTAAGTACGATGTGGTGCTGAGAAGAATGTATATTCTGTTGATTTGGGGTGGAGAGTTCTATAGATGTCTATTAGGTCTGCTTGCTGCAGAGATGAGTTCAATTCCTGGATATCCTTGTTAACTTTCTGTCTCGATGATCTGTCTAATGTTAACAGTGGAGTGTTGAAGTCTCCCATTATTATTGTATGGGAGTCTAAGTCTCTTTGTAAGTCTCTAAGGACTTGCTTTATGAATCTGGGTGCTCCTGTATTGGGTGCATATATATTTAGGATAGTTAGCTCTTCCTGTTGAATTGATGCCTTTACCATTATGTAATGGCCTTCTTTGTCTCTTTTGATCTTTGATGGTGTAAAGTCTGTTTTATCAGAGACTAGGATTGCGACCCCCGCTTTTTTTTTTGTTCTCCATTTGCTTGGTAAATCTTCCTCCATCCCTTTATTTTGAGCCTATGTATGTCTCTGCGTGTGAGATGGGTCTCCTGAATACAGCAGACTGATGGGTCTTGACTCTTTATCCAGTTTGCCAGTCTGTGTCTTTTAATTGGAGCATTTAGTCCATTTACATTTAACGTTAAGATTGTTATGTGTGAACTTGATCCTGCCATTATGATATTAACTGGTTATTTTGCTCGTTAGTTGATGCAGTTTCTTCCTAGCCTTGATGGTCTTTATATTTTGGCATGTTTTTGCAATGGCTGGTACCGGTTGTTCCTTTCCATGTTTAGTGCTTCCTTCAGGGTCTCTTGTAAGGCAGGCCTAGTGGTGACAAAATCTCTAAGCATTTGCTTATCTGTAAAGGATTTTATTTCTCCTTCACTTATGAAACTTAGTTTGGCTGGATATGAAATTCTGGGTTGAAAATTCTTTTCTTTAAGAATGTTGAATATTGTCCCCCACTCTCTTCTGGCTTGGAGAGTTTCTGCCGAGAGATCTGCTGTTAGTCTGATGGGCTTCCCTTTGTGGGTAACCCGACCTTTCTCTCTGGCTGCCCTTAAGATTTTTTCCTTCATTTCAACTTTGGTGAATCTGGCAATTATGTGTCTTGGAGTTGCTCTTCTCGAGGAGTATCTTTGTGGCGTTCTCTGTATTTCCTGGATTTGAATGTTGGCCTGCCCTACTAGGTTGGGGAAGTTCTCCTGGATGATATCCTGAAGAGTGTTTTCCAACTTGGTTCCATTTTCCCCCTCACTTTCAGGCACCCCAATCAGACGTAGATTTGGTCTTTTCACATAATCCCATACTTCTTGCAGGCTTTGTTCATTTCTTTTTCTTCTTTTTTCTTTTGGTTTCTCTTCTCGCTTCATTTCATTCATTTGATCCTCAATCGCTGATACTCTTTCTTCCAGTTGATCCAGTCGGTTACTGAAGCTTGTGCATTTGTCACGTATTTCTCGTGTCATGGTTTTCATCTCTTTCATTTCGTTTATGACCTTCTCTGCATTAATTACTCTAGCCATCAATTCTTCCACTTTTTTTTCAAGATTTTTAGTTTCTTTGCGCTGGGTACATAATTCCTCCTTTAGCTCTGAGAAATTTGATGGACTGAAGCCTTCTTCTCTCATCTCGTCAAAGTCATTCTCCGTCCAGCTTTGATCCGTTGCTGGCGATGAGCTGCGCTCCTTTGCCAGGGGAGATGCGCTCTTATTTTTTGAATTTCCAGCTTTTCTGCCCTGCTTTTTCCCCATCTTTGTGGTTTTATCTGCCTCTGGTCTTTGATGATGGTGATGTACTGATGGGGTTTTGGTGTAGGTGTCCTTCCTGTTTGATAGTTTTCCTTCTAACAGTCAGGACCCTCAGCTGTAGGTCTGTTGGAGATTGCTTGAGGTCCACTCCGGACCCTGTTTGCTTGGGTATCAGCAGCAGAGGCTGCAGAAGATAGAATATTTCTGAACAGCGAGTGTACCTGTCTGATTCTTGCTTTGGAAGCTTCCTCTCAGGGGTGTACTCCACCCTGTGAGGTGTGGGGTGTCAGACTGCCCCTAGTGGGGGATGTCTCCCAGTTAGGCTACTCAGGGGTTAGGGACCCACTTGAGCAGGGAGTCTGTCCCTTCTCAGATCTCAACCTCCGTGTTGGGAGATCCACTGCTCTCTTCAAAGCTGTCAGACAGAGTCGTTTGCGTCTGCAGAGGCTTCTGCTGTGTTTGTTATTGTTTACTGTGCCCTGTCCCCAGAGGTGGAGTCTACAGAGACAGGCAGGTTTCCTTGAGCTGCTGTGAGCTCCACCCAGTTCGAGCTTCCCAGCAGCTTTGTTTACCTACTTAAGCCTCAGCAATGGCGGGCGCCCCTCCCCCAGCCTCGCTGCTGCCTTGCCGGTAGATCACAGACTGCTGTGCTAGCAATGAGGGAGGCTCCGTGGGCATGGGACCCTCCCGGCCAGGTGTGGGATATGATCTCCTGGTGTGCCTGTTTGCTTAAAGCGCAGTATTGGGGTGGGAGTTACCCGATTTTCCAGGTGTTGTGTGTCTCAGTTCCCCTGGCTAGGAAAAGGGATTCCCTTCCCCCTTGCGCTTCCCAGGTGAGGCAATGCCTCGCCCTGCTTCAGCTCTTGCTGGTCGGGCTGCAGCAGCTGACCAGCACCAATCGTCCGGCACTCCCCAGTGAGATGAACCCAGTACCTCAGTTGAAAATGCAGAAATCACCGGTCTTCTGTGTCGCTCGCGCTGGGAGTTGGAGACTGGAGCTGTTCCTATTCGGCCATCTTGCTCCGCCCCCCTGCAATAGCTTTTTAATGGGCTCTCAGACATTCACTCCAAAAATCCCCTAATCTGTGAAAGCAAATCTGGTCATATTAGCTCTTCATAAAATCTTACATAGTTTTCCTGTGCAATTTTAAAATAAAAACAAACTCTTTAATATGGCCAAAAAGTCTTGACTTGGTCTTGAAACAAAATACAATTCCAATCACATTTCAACCCCCCTGCTTCCTGTATTTCAGCTACTATGGAACTTCATTTCCACTCTCGCAGCTCCACTCTACCACAGAACCTTTGAACATGCTATGTTTCCTCTACATTTAACATCCTTTTTTTCCTTTACATTAAACATCTTGTCTCCTTTCACCCCATTAATCTTTCCGATTTCATCACAAATGCCATTTCTTTAGAAAAGTTTTCTCAGATCCCTTTACTAGGCCCAAGCTGCCTAAGGAAGTCTCATAGAGCTCCATGGTCCTCTCTCTTCTTCCTGACATAGATGCAATTTTGTGTTTGTTTGTGGAATGCCCTAGTGTCTTTATGCTTCACAAGGATACTGATATGGCTTGGTTGTGTCCCCACGCAAATTCCGTCTTGAATTGCAGCACCCATGATTCCCATCTGTTATAGGAGGGACCTGGTGAGAGATAATTGAATCATAGGGGTGGTTTCCACCATGGAAACTAGTTCTTGTGGTAGTGAATAAGTCTCACAAGATCTGACAGTTTTATAAGGAGATAAACCCCTTTTGCTTGGTTGTCATTCTCTCTTGTCTGCTGCCATGTAAGACATGCCTTTTGCCTTCTGCCATGATTGTGAGGCCTCCCCAGATACATGGAACTGTGAGTTTGTTAAACTTTTTCTTTATAAATTACCCAGTCTTGGGTATGCCTTTATCAGGAGCATGAAAATGAACAAATACAGATACCAAAGAGGGCCGAAACCATGCCTTTATTTTTGCTCATTACTAGGCCCTCAAGTCTAATGCCCATTCTTGGCACTTAATGTCTGTCCAACAAATACTTGCCAAATGAATAAATGGATATTATATCTTGAATTAAGAATGATAAAAGTCAGCTGGGTGTGGTGGCTCACGCCTGTAATCCTAACACTTTGGGAGGCTGAGGTGGGTGGATCACCTGAGGTCAGGAGTTTGAGACCAACCTGGCCAATATGATGAAACCCTGTCTCTACTAAAAACACAAAAAAATTAGCTGGGCATGGTGGTGTGCGCCTGTAATCCCAGCTACTCGGGAGGCTAAGGCAGCCTGGACAACGAAAGTGAAACTCCGTGTCAAAAAAAAAAAAAAAAAAAAAAGATTGATAAAAGTCAACTATTTGAGATGTTGGTGCTAATTTCTGAACCAGTGATACATTGTGTAGAAAGGCACATAATGGCATAAATGGTCAGTGTTTGAAAATTATTAAAAGGATAACATAATGCCCCAAGACCAATAACAAATTCTTACATATGGAACTCTTATGGTACTGTTTATACACATGGTTTATTGCTCCAGATACTCTATGGGACAGAGGGTATTATTCTCCTTTTTATCAAGAGAAAACTGAGCTTAAAAAAGATGAGTAACTTTCTCAAAGTCTTTTAAAATGCAAATGATAGAGCTAGGATTTGAACCCAGGTTGTAGTCATTTCAAAGTCCATGACCTTAACCTCCATGCTGCATAGCATTAGTAGTGTCTAAATTTAGGTGACTATTTGGGGGAGGAGGTCATGAATTTTTTTTTTAATCTTAATAATCTGCATTCATTTAATAATTTTGGATGATCGCCCTCTATAATATTGTTGTACATTTCATGTAAATATATCAGGGTAAACTTTGCAATTTTTAAAATCACAGTATTAACTATACAATAGGGTCACTCAATGAAAGTCATTTATGAATATGACCAAAGATTTCATTATAAAAACACCCACTGCCAGTAACCCAAAAACATTATAACAATACTCTCGTGTGGAAAAAAAGTATTTCTCTTAAGAAAGACCTTTATTCTATTTTTTAAATCAATGGCACAAAAATTTTCTCAGAAAACACTAAGGAATATCAACCAATCAAAGACACAAAGGTTTATTAAGGAAGGTTTATGGAAAGCGAATGTTCTCCAAATATGCAAATCCAAAAAGGAAGGACAAGGCAAGGTGAACCCTATCTGCAGATAGCACAGAGTAACTCAATAATCACAGAGTAATTGTGACTGTTTCAAGAACTGTGTTTTAGATCATGTTAACTTGAGGAAAAATAAATAAATCTTGCTTAATTCAGTGAAATTGCTGGTTTTATGAAGAACTTATTGTGGGCCAATATTTTATAATTCAATATTAGTGATACACTGGGCAAATTTTCTCATTAATGACACTCCATGATCACACTGCATAAATGTTCCACTGACCCTAACTTATTTGCTACTGAACTCCATAGTTTGCTGGAAGTAGCAGTTGTGTATTATTCCAAATTTAAAAAGCAAATTTCTATTTCAAAGGACAGATCTGTGACTGCCTTTAAATAATACAAACCCATTTAATATCTAATTTATTCAGAACTGAAATACTGTCACACAAAAAGCTCTACTTTTCTTTTTCAGTAACAGTATGGAAGCTGTGATTTCTAAGCAATAATAGAAGAATACTTCAGTCTCTCAGGCATTACAGTAAGCAGAGAATGCATGAGGTCTTTTGTGGAAATTGGTAGATAATGGCAGCTCTTCTGAAATCTCACACTTTTTTTTTTTTTATTGGCAATACAATAAAATCTTTAAATTTGGGGAGTGGGAGGAGGAAATGTTTCAATAATCACATATTAAAAATAACTTGCTACAGAAAGGCCTTGAGGCTCTCAAATATACTTAGAACAAACAAGCAAATGTATCCTGTACCTGGGAAGACAAAAGCTTCACAATCACGATGTTAAAAAGCAAGCACCTTGGGCTCCAGAGGTTAAAGGGTAGCATCCTGATGCCATAATTAGGCAACTGGATGCACAGTGAGAAGAGTTCTGGAAGGGCAATTAGAATTGTCACCAGTTCCATCCTGGATACATCACTACGTGTCTCTAAGCCTTAGTTTTCTTGTCTTTGAAGATTTGGTTTGGCTCAGTGCTCTCTTAGGCCTAGTCTAGAATTCAAGATTCTAAACTCTCAGCAGGCATGTTTTTTACTTACCAAGAAATATGAAATGAGACTCCACATTTTTGAGTCCTAATTCCCAATGTTGATAATTTTTATATCATTGTATGCCATAAATCTGTAGATGTCAAAAATTCTTACAAATCCTTATGATTATGGATTTTCTAATAGCACAGTAGAAATCGACCAAGGGCATTGGGTTAATTGAAGATATTTTATTAATGAGACTTACTTTTTGATTAAAAAAAAACATACCTCCACTACGCAAAGTGACTGAAAACACAAAATACTAGTCACAAAGTGAAATATAACTCCATTTCTTTGAAATACTTCTGCACCTATCCATTTAAAAATATTTGGATGAACCACATAAAATGTCAATTATGCATCAATTTTTTACTTAAGCAAACCTGCAACTGTATATGTTTTAAACTGAATGAATTTGTTTGTATGTGTGTATAACATGAATTAAAATGCTAGATAATTCCAATAATCAACAGGACATCCTGCATTATCAAACCTTACTAAATAAAACAAGTTTTTATCAGTTACTCTATTTCATTTGTCTTACTCTATTCCATAATGGCACAGTTTAAATCAATGTTTTATTTTTATATTATCATTTTCCTAATTGTACAGAGCAGGAAGGGAATTTTAACATTGTCTTGATTATTTTATAGGAAGTATGCCAAATTATGTATGTATCTTGTCCAATGGGGCATACTATGAAGATGGGCTAAAGTCTTTTGGGGCTTAAAAACTTAGTACATCAAAAGGAAATTTGTGGAGTTATTCAGGCATATGTCTTTTATAGTCATTGAAACATAATAGAATTTGGTTACCTTTATGGTTACTTCAATCCTGAAAAAAAAAAAAATCTGTGATTTAAAAAATCAATTGGCAGAATAAGCATTGTCATCAATTGATGCTGATTTCTCTAAGCTCCTTAGCCTTTATATCACTTCTACTCATACAAGGGATGCTTTGTATATTTCTCAGGCAAGGTTCTCATTGTATTTTGTTTTGTTTTTAACATCTAAGTAGCTTTAAAAATTGTGCTATTGTTCCATCTATTCTTCCTTTCCAATTTTGTTAGGCATTTAGTGATTGTGGACTTTGGTGGAAACTTATCCATTGCTCAGATCCGGGGATATGAGTCTTGATTAGCCGAGACATTCCTGGTAGTGCCCTTCTGATGCCTGTGACTGGTTTAGGAAAGGGCCAATGACACTGGAGGAAAACTGCTGGGGAAATTATGGGAAAGGTTCTCATTTGAAACATACACCCAGCATCCTAGTTTATCTAAGGATGCAGTTATATGAGGATGCAATGCATCAAACTACTGCACCCATTTTATGATCACAATGGGACATGATCAAGGGCAAAAGCCAATATGCTGAAGATGGCAGAGTGAAGATGGCTAGGTTCTAAAGAACCTGCTGTCAAACTATCTGAGCTTTGGATTTTTGGTTGTGTGACCTAATAAACTGGTGTATTTTCTCCTTAAAGAGAAAGATCACATTTCTGTGTGTGTGTCTTTGACTGTGTGAATATGTGTGCCTTGTACTTAGATAAAATGATCAATAAGATATTAATGCTGATTTTTTTAAATGAGTTTTTTCTTCCAGTATTTCTTTATTGGCAGAATTAAAGTCGGTTATAATTTTCCCCACTTTTTATGTATGTTCCTATATTTAATGTAGGAGGGTTAAAAGGACAAGGAGGAAGGAGGAGGCAAAAAGATGGAATAAAAATTCACTTTGGAATCAGAAATTGATTACTAAGAATAGTGACTTGAAGCAATTCACTTTTGGAGTATCCGTCATAATCAATAACTTCCCACAGCTTGGTTCATGAACCTTATTTTTAGTTGAATTAGTAACAAAGGAAACAATTAGAAATGATCACCAACCTTTTCATGCATTAATGCCAGTGCAAATTAACTCCTACCACTAAAATTACTCCTTCTGTCTGTCAAAATCTGTGAAGGCTGTGACTTACTGCACTCACGGCATAATTGTGTCTCCCTGCCTGCATAAAGCTGACACATAAAATCAATATTAATTAAAAAAATCAAAATTGTCCTCATTATCTTATTTGGCTGTCTCTCCAAAATAGGGTTACCATTTATGACAGAATAAAACAGAGTCTGGACTTAAATGATTCCTCCTGCCAAATAATAAATGATCCATTTATTGGTTGGATCTATTAATAAGTATCTATTTGTCTAAGGATGAAGTTACGCATAGTGTAACTGTGAAAAAGGACCCAGTGTCTAACTATAAATTCTTCTGGAATATCTATGACACTTCGCCATGGATATATTTTTGTTCTACACATCTGTATTCTCTATTCTCTCCCCTGCCCGAATGTTCCTAATACAAGAATAGTCATTTATATCAGAAGTTCAGGGTCACTGTGCCCTGCAAAATGTATATAATTTATTTGCCATTTTATAGTTTCTATTAAAATGTATACAGTTTTAAGATTTATTATTATTACACAATTATTTTAATGAAAAAATAGTGGGTTCCTAAAATATTGAGAGAAATATGTGAGCTCAGGAGATTTCTCATGTTCATCAGGAGGGTTTGCAAATTTGTGCCCCAGTTTATGATGTTTCATGATACTTCCTTTTCCTTTCCACTCCATTTTCTTCATGCTGGCTTTTCACAGAGCACCTTAATGAATAAAACGACAACAATTCCAGAGAATGTTACCATCACTAGGATGATTTAGTCTGGAATCCTAACCCTAATTATCTCAAACCCATTGACCCCCAGAAACAAAAATCATAGGGTTAGTTTCTTCTGTTCTTTCCTGCTCCCAGTGATGCTTTATGGCCATCTCTGAGAACTGGGAGTCTACATGATGTGAGATATTTTCTTATTACCATCAAAACTCATTCAAACAATATTCACTTTAATAAGTTGGTGTTTACTTGCCACCAAAGATCGAGAACTCACAACAAGAAAAAAGAATTAAAAAGGAAAAGAAAATAAAAGAAATATAGGTGGTTTATGAATATTCAATCAATCACTTTTAAGCATAGGTAATTTTATCACTTATTTTGTCCCAGTTTAACAGTTTATGCTCAAGATATAGTAAAATGAAGTATAGCTTAAACATTTGACTAAATGTTTCAAAGAGAAAGAAATGTAACTTTGAGAATTATATATATTTACATATATATATTTTTTCTTTTCTGCCCTTAAATTGCCACTTATACATAGAATACATCACTTCTGCTATCCAAATAATTTGGTTTGCTTTACAGAAACCCAAGTTTAGCACTTTGGGAAGCTGAGGCGGGTGGATTACAAAGTCAGCAGTTCAAGACCAGCTTGGCCAAGATGGCAAAACCCTGTCTCTGCTAAAAATACAAAAGTTAGCCAGGCATGGTGACAGGCACCTGTAATTCCAGCTACTCAGGAGGCTGAGGCAGTAGAATCGTTTGAGCCCAGGAGGCGGAGGTTGCAGTGAGTCAAGATCACGCCACTACACTTCAGCCTGGGTGACAGAGTGAGACTCTGTCTCAAAGAAAAATAAAAGAAAGAAAAAAAAAAGAAACCCAAGTCTATATGATTGTAGGTAAATTATTTCCTTTCCTTATCTCAATGTTCTAATTCATGAAATAAGCATAATAATAATACTCATCTAATAGATCCCTTGAGAGGACTGAGTGCTCAATAAATGGTAGCTGTTACTATTAATAAATAATAACACTGGCAGATTCCAACACTCAGGCATATAGACTATAACTTCAGGAAATATTCTCCACAACATTACCTACTTCCACATTTTCACATTAAAGGTGAGAAAAATTGATTTTTGAAGGTCAGTAGATAGACCCAAAATCATCCTCCAATTAGCTGGTGGCATAGACTGAACAAGTGGAGAGACAATATTCAAGGTCACTAGAACTTGCTGTAGCACATTTGAAAATTGTAGCAGAAATAAAAGCATAGAAAAGATAGTGGTTTCTAAAGTAATACTGACATTTTCACTATAGAGAGATGACAAACAAAATTAAAACATTTAAACTTTTTTAAAGGGTTTGTTTTCTCCTCTATGACAAAAATCTGATTTTCATTTTGCATTAGTGAGGTGATATGCTTTTTGAACCTGAGTTTAGGTGGGTCCCTACCTTGTGTCTTTGTTGCTATCAGTTTGTACCATTAAAATTTAAATGCCTTGGTTTCCTTCTAGAAATTAGTGAGCTATGTACTTAAATTCACTGAAATTTTAAAGTGGGTATACTCTATTAACAAAATTAGTAAGAAGATGTTAATGGAGGGTGGCAAACTAAAAAAAAAAAATATAGGAAACTGCGCAGCATTTTTTTGTCAGAAAATATTTCAAAGGAGACAATTCTCTGAATCAAGAGTTCATGGTAGCTGGAAAATGGAGAAGGGAAGTTGGGAGAATATCTGAAGAAAGGGAACATTTAATGAACATTAAATAATAAGACTTAATGTTAAGCACTTCCCATATCAATTATGTTTTCCAGAAATCCAATGAGAAAGATAATTTTCAGATGAAAAAAAGTGGAATGTCAGTTAATTTGACAAATGTCAAAGACATTTTTAAAACTCTGAAACTTGTCTAACGGATTTATCCATCACATGATCTTTTAAACCCTCACTAGAGTCCCATCTTCTCCATTTCCTTACTTATAAAACAACCCTAGATTTCCTTTTGGTGTTAAATAGTATTCCACCTTGAAAAGAAGTAAGAAATGACTACTTTATACTGAATTTATTTAATAAAGAGAGAATCTGATCACATATTTCCAGGGAATTACTGCTTTGTGAGAGAATGCAAATTAATGGACACAGAAAGTTTCCTCCTTCACAGAATCACCATTTACTCACTAGCTTTGAAACTAATTCTAGCCCAAGACTGCCCTTAAACCAGGTCCAAACACAAACTGTAATCCTTATAAACACCATAACTATGCAGGGTGGAATTCTCACCTACACTGAGCCTTTTCTTTCAAGTGTTATTTCTGATTTCACATGTGTTGAGAACATTTATATACAAGATCTGAGTTACACAATTTTAAAAGTTATTACTTGTAAAATATAAGCTGTGTGTTTACAGTCACATGTCTTTATAGTGTTAAAAGAAGGAATAATAATATAAACACCATCACAGTTAATTTCTAATAATTTGGTAAAAACAATACTGTTTTAATAATAAAGCTAAGAAGACAATATTTGTATATATAGGAAATCCCCAATGTGGAACAAAAAAGAATGAACAGCAAAGAGGCCATTAAGATCTCACAAGTGCTCATCTCCCCAGATATAATAAGTACTTGGTCACTATATATAAGAAAATATTTTCTCTCTAATAATAACAATGAAAACACTAATTATAGCAAGACATAATAATCAGTTACCAATTGAGAATCTATTAAATCTGAATTACTCCATATTTTTGAAAGGCTTGCATATATACATAGTTTTTCATATGTACGGTATATGAACCCATATACATATAAATGGTCCTTCATATATAGTTCTACTGACCTTCAAAAACTTGTTTTCCCCATTTTATAGATGATCAAATTGAAGTTCAGGCTACTTAAGTGACTTTACTGAAGCAAAATCCAAGTAGAGAGATGTTACCTATTTAATCAGTTGACATGCACTGAGCTTTAGATTGCGAATATGCATATTCACAATAATAAGATTACAGTTACATGAAATTGTAAAAAATGCTGTTCTTTTCTTGGGAAATAAACGCTTAGCACAGAATGTTAAAAGCAGCATGAACTAGTATGAGAGAAAATTAAACATTTGTTTTCAAGATTAGAGCAACAAATGACCACAAAGGGAAAAAAAAATGATAACTGAATCATAATTTTCTGACAATCACTTGGTGTTTCTGCATTCCTCCTTTGTGCCTCACTCGCTGCCCTCTCTGTGAAAAGCAACTATAGGCCGGGCGCGGTGGCTCACGCCTGTAATCCCAGCACTTTGGGAGGCCGAGGCGGGCGGATCACAAGGTCAGGAGATCGAGACCACGGTGAAACCCCGTCTCTACTAAAAATACAAAAAATTAGCCGGGCGCGGTGGCGGGCGCCTGTAGTCCCAACTACTCAGGAGGCTGAGGCAGGAGAATGGCGTAAACCCAGGAGGCGGAGCTTGCAGTGAGCCGAGATCGCGCCATTGCACTCCAGCCTGGGTGACAGAGCGAGACTCCGTCTCAAAAAAAAAAAAAAAAAAAAAAAAAAAAAGAAAAGCAACTATAAGCACAGTCTCCAACTGAGCATGCACCATCATGGTTAATTACACAGGCTTCAGAATCCAGCAAGCAGGGTGGAATCTTAGCTCTGTCACTTCCTAGCTAGGCAACCTTGGGCAAGCATTTCACCTCTCCAAATCTCTGTTACTCATCTATACAATAAAGTTGATAATAGTATCTACATATTATAGTTAGAATTAAATAAGGCCAGGGCTATCACACTACTTGGTCCATAGTAAGTGCTCAGTAAATCATAGTTATTTTTATATTTATATCTGCCCCTCCAGGATTGAAGAAAAAAATACTTTTAACTTTTTCCTCTAGAAGTACTACTGCTAATAAGTGCCTTCCCTCCCCTCCCCCCCCTTCCTTATCCTACCCTCCCCTTCCGTTCCCTTTTTCTTTTTCCATTGAGAAAACCAAATCTAACATGAACATGGCATTTTTCTTTCTGTCTTGGTATAGTCCATCATTTCTTGATTCACCATAGGGTTAATAGATGGTGGTGAGGCACAGGGTGGTGTATTAGTTTGTGCCCATGCTGCTAATCAAGACATACCCAAGACTGGTAATTTATAAAGGAAAGAGGTTAATTGATTCACAGATCAGCATGCCTGGGGAGGCCTCAGAAAACTTACAATCATGGTGGAAGGGGAAGCAAACATGTCCTTCTTCATGTGGCAGCAGGAGACAGAAGAACGAGAACCGATCAAAGGGGGGAAGCCCCTTGTAAAACCATCAGATATCATGAGAACTTACTCACCATCATGAGAATAGCATAGGGGAACCACTCTCATGATTCAATTACATCCCACTGGGTCCCTTTCCTGACACGTGGGGATTATGAGAACTACAATTCAAGATGAGATTTGGGTGGGGACATAGCTAAACCGTATCAGGTGGAAATTGTAAAACACTAAGCAAGAAGACAGAACCCTTCCTCTCACTACCAATGGGACAACTAGCCCAGCCTCCTCTGTGCTCAGATCACAGCAGCATCTAGCAGTGACTTGAAGCTAGGGGAGCTCCATTTCAATTTCTGAGCTAAAACATTTTCTCCTGGCACCCAGATTTATATTTCTGAATCAAATTTGCCATAGAAAAATTGTTATGCATGGTGTGAAAGTTCTACAGTTGTTGTACATTATTATCTACCTCAAGGACATTAAGGATTAAGGAGGCTTCCAAGAGCTCACTGGTGTGAGGAGCTGGAGAGCAAGTGTACTATTGTATTAATGAAAAGACGAGGGCTGGGCACAGTGGCTCATGCCTGTAATCCTAACACTTGGGGAGACTCAGGCAGGAGGATTGCTTGAGGTCAGGAGTTTGTGACCAGCCTGGGCAACATAATGAGACCGCATCTCTACAAAAAATTTTAAAAATTGGCCAGGCATAGTGGTGTGTGCCTGTCGTCCCAGCTATACGGAGGTTGAGGCAGAAGGACGACTTAAGCCCAGGAGCTCGAGGCTGCAGTGAGCCATGATTATGCCACTACACTCCAGCCAGGGCAACAGAGCAAGACCCTGTATCAAAACAACAACAAAATGTGGTCTGATGAAGTATAATATGCAAAGGCACATTTGAAACACAATCCACTCAGACTTGGGGCTGCCTTTCCCTTTCTTATCATTGGCCACTGGCCACTAGAGGGCTGCTATGAGTCATCCCCCTTGTCAGAGGCTCTTAATGCTCATAGTTCTGAAATTAGGATGCATTTCAAGGGCAGGATCAAATTCTCCCCCACTTCCACAGTATCTGCAGAGTGTCTAGAAATGAGAAGGACCATTTCAAGAGCTGATCTATATCCTGTTGTGGAAGATGCTGCTTCCACTGGGTTGGAAGCAATTTTTTTTTTTTTTTTTTTTAAAGACACATCTAGGGAACTTAGGAATACTCCAGTTAGCTTCTTCAATGTGTCTGAAGACTGATCACACTCCTGCTGACAAGTAAGGAGGGTGACCTCTAAGAAGTATATTTAAGTGCAAAAATGAACTCAGTTCATAAACTTTTCTTGTACTCTCTGTGTTTTAGGGTAGATTATCACGAGTGGTAAAGAAAGATAGAGCTTGGCATTAGAGAGTGGAGCTTAGATACACACTCACATACAATGGGTCATTTAGGTTGCGCAAAAATCAGAAAGATGGCCACAGGTCAGAAGTGGTTTTCCACTCAAACCACTAATCTCTGGCTTGTCTTTCTGAAGAAATTCTTTCCTGCTGGTCAGAGTTTACTTGGTATGTTCTTGACCCCTGAGATAGGAATGAGGGGATCAGACAAACGGGAGGTCAGAAAGGAGGAAGACATTATTCTCATCTCGAATGAGGTTTCCTAATTTATAGATTTATCTGTGGATGTTTGGTGGAAACAAATCTCTCCCCATTTGCTTAATTTTCTCTTGTTCTTCACACAACATAGTCAAGTATATGTGTTAGGTTCTTGAAGGTTCCATCTCTTTCCCTGGTTTTCTTTTAATTCTATTTCCTCTCACCCCCAAGTCAATCCAGAGGGTAGAATTCCAACTTCAATTCAGACATCAAAGCCAGTGTGGCCACACTTGATCTGGTTCATCTTCTCTAATAGACTTAATTCTTCTCAAGGCAGGCCAAGATTCTATTATCCTTGGTAATTTTTATCTGCTTCATTAATCAAGAACAGGATTCTCTACATGAGTAATAATAATAATATCCATTTATGTGCTAATCTTCTGTTCTTTTACATATATTACTTCATTTCTTCTATGAACAACCTATCAGATAGGAAAATTGCAGGCAACATTTTAGAGATGAAGATACTGAAGCACATTGTGGTTGAGCAACTTGCCCAAGGCTCGCAACCAGGAGAAGGTATATATGGGATGTGATCACCAGAAGTCTGTTTTCCATATCATCAACAGTGTCCCAGCTGCGGCTAAACACCTCTACCTCTGCTATGACCAGCAGCCTCTATTTTTGAGCTGCACCTAGCATGCACCAGACATGATAATGATAATCTCACAAGCATCATTTCCCTTAGTATTCAAAACAACATCATCAGCTGGGTACTATCCCCATGTATAGATTAAGAAACAGAGGCTTGGCAGAGTTTAGCAGGATATCAGAGGTCACACATCTAGTAATAACCCAGCCAAGACTGCTGAATGTTTCTCTGACTACAAAGGCTATACTTTTACCTAGCAAATCATGTTGCTCCTCTAGAAAGACTCCACCCAACCATCCCTGGAAATACCACAGGCCTGTTTTAGCACACTGTGGAGCACTGATGAGGTTAAATAGCAACTGTGATTATGCATCACTGCATTGCTAATATCTCTATGAATAAAATGTCTATTTGATTTTCATTTAACCTCAAAAGAATCTGATTACCAAATAACCATTGAAGAATTACTGGCAATTATGTTCTGTAATTATGGCGACTGTTAATGTCATTAGCGTGCAGCCTTTCATATTTAGTCCTATTAATTAATCCCCATAAGCATAGAAAGTTATAATCAATACAACAAAGGCTCCATGGTAAATTACAGATAATCCCCAAATCCCTCCAACAGTTTCCAGGGCTCCTTGGGCTTCCTTGGTTAGGATACATTTAGTTTGGGGGCTGGAAGAGTCTGTGGTAATTGATAGCTTTTCACCCGGAATCAGCTATCTCACTAATGTGCCTAATTAGGCAAATGCTTAAAATTGGAGTCCCAACTGCCACTGACAACTATAAATTCCTGTAGGGCAATCAAAATAATTAACTGTTTGAGTCAAGAGACCCACAAATCAGATATACAACTTTTCAATTCTCTGAGCAATATATTGCTTCAGATAACAATTATTGTCAGTGAGTGTCTGGTTTCGGTTTTGGAAAAGTTGAATACAGTAAGTATGTCTAATGTTGAAAGTCCAACAAAGATTCATGATGGCTCTATCTCACAAATAGGCAAGATAAACATTCATACTCACAGTGATGCTAGGAATGGATGCTTTGTAAAACACTGGTCTCTGAATATCATGTTTTTCAAAATCTCTCAATCCATCCTCAGATTTTCTTTTACACATTTTCTCAAACTCTAATGTATAAGTCTGTTTTACAGAAAATCTATTTTGTCTTTGTAATTTTAAACATCTACATTAATATACATCAGATTTTTAAAATGGTTGCATTCACATATTTTATTCGAAACAACTACTGCTATAATTGTCTAAAGATTCAGGAAGCTGCCTCAGAAGTGGTACATTCTAATAAGATGTGGCATGATAATCTATTCTGCCTTGTTCAGAATTGGACTAGGTGGTTTCTGAGGCCCTGCTCTATGTTAGAATCTAGAAGTCCGTGAATCCCATTCTTTTTCCCACAGAGAAAAAGGATTAGAACTTGCTCCCTCTTGGCATCCCACACCCTTTCCTGATTCCATTCTTGTTCTGGATGATTTCCCAGGAATTAGTGCATAACCCTCCACAGCTGCTGGGCCTCAGAAACAATTTGGGAGGAGAAAATAGAGGCTCAGAATAAAAAAAATATCATTAAAGCATCATTGCATCAAATATAACAGAGAACATGTTCATCTTTTATAAAGTCAAAAGGAAGAATATGACACATTTAGGAGGCATCCAAAAATCAGCTTCTTCAGATAAATAACTGGTAGTGGGAGAGTAAATCGAACTTGCAATCTGGAAGAATTAGTATGCAGAATTATAATATTTAAGATCTGAAAATAACCTCAAAGGTCATTTGAATCCAACATTCCATTTTACAAATGAGGAAGCTGAAATTCAGAAAGGGTAAATAACTTATCCAACGTCATCAGGTACATTGATGGCTGAAATGGAACTGGAAATTGAGATATCTTAACTACCCCATCTGCCACCACCCCTAAACTGGTTAGTTAAATTTAAAAGTTTGTTTCATAGTGTGCTTAAAGGCACAACTTCAGATTTGTGGTTTTAAAATAAAAGATTGTATCCTAACATCACTGACAGCCACAGTTAGCATGAATTCTCAGTCTGGTCAGGATGCAGAATTAAGATATGCATAGACATTGGAATGGGAGATCTTATCAGGTCCTGTAGTTCATATTCTACAAGTTTTCAGGAAGTTTTATAAAAACTAAAATAATAATAATAATAATGGATGATAATGACAGGAGCCTATACTATTTTGAGGCTGAAACAATTACATCTCACATAATTTGTCACGTAACATTCAGGGCCCTCATCTGACCTGCAGTCATTTTTTTTCATTTCTGTTTTGGTGGTTTCTCTAGTTTTTTATTTATTTGTTTGTTTGTTTGTTTGTTTTTAATTAGTTGTCAGTAGTTACAAATTATAAAATGTCACATAAAACCTGGCTATACTTTTCTTACATGTAGCTCACTAGTTGTTAAAAAGCAGAGAAAGAAAAAAGGCGGGGCAGGGCAGGGCTGGGCAGGAAAAGGAGAGGAGAGGAGAGGAGAGGAGAGGAGAGGAGAGGAGAGGAGAGGAGAGGAGAGGAGAGGAGAGGAGAGGAGAGAAGAGAAAAGAAAAGAAAAGAAAAGAAAAAGAAAGGAGGAAAGAAAAGAAAGAAAACCAAATAATTCCTTCTGTGCTTGGCTCAGCGGCGTGTGAGTTCCTGACTCCACTTTAATGTTTCCTTAGTCTAGCACCACCACCAAAGTTCTTATACAAATCATTCTAACCACCACCGAAGTACTGCTACAAGCATTAATTAGCTAGCCTAAGTGGTTGCAGATTTCCCTGAAATTAAAAATATGTTTCACCTTTGTAGTTTCAACGAGAATAAGAAATGAATGTGCAGAATGTCATTTCTTATTATAAGAAAATATATAGAAAGCATTATGGAGGATCCATAATTCTTCATGCATGATGGTTATGGGACGAGCCCTTCTCTGTTTTATTTCCTCTTCCTTAATAGCTAGCTATGCAATAAGAACAAATTTTGAAAAAATAAGACAAACTAAGACATTCTGATTTAAGAGGAGGTGGAGGAAGAAGAGGTAGTGTCAGCGGCACAGATAGTACCTAAAGTCTACCTGAAGATTCTCTGAGACATGGGTTACATGCACAAATCGGGCTTCTGAAAGCCTTAAAACTTATCTAGAGATGGCATATAGGCTTTGGATTTAACATTTTCTGCCTCTATTTCATCACATTTATAGAACTGTTTTCATAGCTTTGAATAAATATGAGCTTATTACTTGAATATTTAGTTCATTACACACTATTGCATACACTTGTGATTGTGAACAGATAAACTTCTGCTTTTTGTTGGAGATACGACTGAGTTAGCAATGTCTACTGTATTAAAAAGAAAAATAATTCTCTTGGGCCACTTCCATCTTCTCCCAGATCAGGGCCTGTACAGACACTGGGGAAAACAAACTTCCAAGTGATGGCAGCACAATCCAGCCGTTTTGTGGAAGGTATAACTGCTTTGCATGGGAGTTAAAAGCCTACCAGCAAACATGCAGAAGCCACAATTCCCAGAGCAGAAACACTGCCGGCATGTAACTCTGGATTCCATCCCATATGCCATATTTCCAGCCCATCTTGGGACAGCACATAGTCTGTGCTCCTTGGGCATGCAAGACTGCAAAAGGCCTGCATAACTAGGCTTCATGATGACACCAGCATTAAAGAGTAAAAGCACCTTTGTTGAGCTTTCAAACAGCCTACTTACCCATGGCCAGGAAGAAGGGGAAAATAATCATATAATTAAGTTAGTCATTTTCCAGACTAAAGATAAACTTGGAACATGACTCACTTAAGCAAAACTTTCCACAGGTGTCACTTCTCCAGGAAGATTAAGAGAAGGGCCCATGTCTCCTATTCTGTAAAACTGTTGGAGGGTTGAAACTTCCTCCACTGTGTGTCACCTAGCACACTGCCTGATGAACAGTAAGAATCAGGAAATAGTTACTGAATTGAGTAGTTACTGAATTGAAATTGAACCCACTCTGCCCACTTTAAAACAGTCACTTTGAAAACATGTGTTATTTCATGTACAGGCTGTTATTTCATGTACAGGTGTTATTTCATGTAGAGGCTGTTACAAATGTTGACTCAGGTTCAAATAAACCTTTTAGTATTTTTACTTTTAATCCAATTGAATGATTTTACAAAATAGGCCAAGGAAATAAATTCAAATAAATTAACAATAGGTAAAACAGCATCTGGTCCTCAAAAAAAAAAAAAAAAAAAAAAAAAAAAAAAAAAAAAAAAAAAATTCTGTGGCCTGCCTATCATTTCTATTTGTATAATTATTCCTTTTCTCTAAGGTTTACAACACTTAAGCTTCTGAAGATGAAAATACACTGCACGGGGTATTAACCTCTGCCAATGGAAATAAAACTGTAAATGATTTGGTTTTGTGATTATTTAACATATAAACATGTGCTCATTGAGAAAAATGATGTCTGGACAACTGACATTGTATTTCTGCCAAATAACAAGCTAATGTTCATAAAATTATACTGGAGGGAACCCAATGCTAACTATAGGATTTCAAACTGCTGATTTGAAGAGATGAATCATGAAGCAATCTACATTGTATGGCTAATCAGAATTCCCATCCTTATCCATGCTCTGAAAAGAACCCTAAAATTTCTATTTGGAAGCAACTTCAGAAAGCTTTCATTAATTTAAATTTTAGAGCAGATTTCTTCCCATTATGTGTATTCATCTGAAAGCCTATTTAACACAACACCATGATAAAAGTGAAAAAAAAAAAAATTAGGTTTTTCCAAGGCATTTATATTTTACTTTATTCCAGAATCCAGAGGCATTGAAAATCCAGGGCTTTCTGTATTTGTTAGGATGTTTCGAAAACTAAAAAGAACTGGTGATAATTTGGTGATTTCCTGTTCTCTACAATTTATTTTAAACATGTGAAACGAATGACTCTATGTTCCTTAAAGCTGCCCCCAAATTAAGCAATGTAATAGTTGATAATTAGATGCATTTAATTCTAATTTAAAAGCCATCTTTATTTGGCATGCTCTTTATAAAAATACTACTCAACTGAATCCTGTTAAAACTTACATGGTTTATTTATTACACTTCATCTGAGGAAAAATGTACATATTCTAAAAGCTGCATTATTTAATCTTCGTGTTAATTTACTTGTATGCTTAATGAGTTACAGGTTTAGTATTATTTAAACTTTGTGAAATATATGTAACTTTTCTTTATTTTACCTTTAATATTTGGAGAAAAAGATTCTACTAGGGTTTTCAAGATGGTTATAATTGTAGAATGAAAATAAGATAAAATTAAATTTTAAAAGCTGAAGCAGTACAGTCCTCATGATTTTCTATACACACAGGAGAGAGGAACAGGTTTTCAGGAAATCTCAAATGGGAAGTAGACGTGTTGAGCATGTTGAACTAGGAAGGCTCCTAGCAAAAACAAATGAGATGCCGTACTGCCTTTCCATTACGACCAACACAGAAGGAGAAAAGAAAATGACAGCGTCATGGAAGTCTACAAATAACTAATCACTCCCATGCATGGTTGATTTTCAGTACACAGTCTGGCAGTAAAACCTCAGGGACTCTGTCATCCACTTGCAGGCCAGCTTCGCATGGCATAGTATTATTATTAGCAGCAATATTTAGACCATTTCTAGTTATCTTTTCTCTTCTTATCTCTCTCCTGAAGTTGATACAAGAAAAGATTATCTGAAAATAAAGAAAATAAATACCAGAAAAGGTTAAAGTAGGAAAAACTGCATGTTTTTATGTTCTGAGTGATTAGATAGGGGAATGAAAAGTATGAAATGATTATATCATGTTCCATGCAGCCTGACAAGGTAATCCCTAAGTGAGAGAATTTTTTACAGCTGCAAATTTCTGTGTGTAAAGTGTGACTGACAAGGCATAAACATAAATTGGTAAAACCAAAAGGAAGTCATTTAGCAGCTCATTATTTTACAATTTTCTACATTTCAATAAATTCATCATGACAATTTTTTTTGGGGGGAGGGATTCCCAATGGCCATTAATGTACTAGTTTAATAGAACAATAAAATAATATTATAGGAAAACATATGGCTCTGCTAAAAATATTAAATTAATGTACCATAAAAGGACAATTAATAGGTGATTCATTCACTATTCATTTACAATTATTGAAATTATAAAAATGCAAGCAGCCTCTTCATTTTAAAAGACAAAATAAATGTCATTTAGTAGTTTAGTAATCAGGACTATTTGAGAGATCAGTTATCTGGTTAGATATTGATCTCACTTATAAATGATTTTATATTACAGTATGCTCCTAGTTCATCATACATATACACACATCCTCTCATTATTTATTGAACATAAATTTATATCAAACTGGCTTTAAGATTATTGTAAATTTGTGGGAGCTCAAGTTCAACATCTCACATTTACTAAGGCAAAGTGAGATGCAGAGCAACTCCTTTTTTTCCAAACAATTGATTCCTTATCTTCTAAAATGCCACAATTTTCATTGTGCCATACAAAATACTATGGAATATAAATTATCAGTAAAATTTCCTTAGTTATCTATTTCACTTTGAAATATGAACACAGCCTGTATTATTAACCATAAATTCAAAGAGAAAATGCTTTAAATATATATCAGGCTAGCTTAATCTAAGCATATTGTTTTGCTGTGGTTCTTTTTCAGAAATGAATATCAAGCTACAGTCCACTCTGTCGAAAGCTTCTAGCTTTCCAAAAATTGAAAACCTTCGCCAGTAAATCACAACTGTTTTACCATATGCCTCTTTGTTCTGCCAAGCATTACCCGCCTGTTCTACTTTTAAGCAAATTTC
Organism: Macaca nemestrina; assembly: GCF_043159975.1. Taxonomy (NCBI): domain Eukaryota; kingdom Metazoa; phylum Chordata; class Mammalia; order Primates; family Cercopithecidae; genus Macaca; species Macaca nemestrina. The sequence continues at coordinate 50,973,536 of NC_092137.1, forward strand.
ATTATATTATAGCTCAGAGCAATGCTCATTAAAAAGTATTGCTGAAAAATGTCAAGTTGTTTTTATATAGAAACTGGAATTTATTTTCTACTGAAAAGTCAGATATTTATTGAACACAAGACATTTTTAAAACATAGCTTTCATTTCACAAGTTGCTTCAACTTAATGAGTATCTGAAGTACTTTGTGTCTTGCACCAGTTAATGTTCACTAGTATCTCCCATTGACATAGATTAACCATTGCCTTTCTGGAATCAACTTAGACTCAGATTAGCGGAAAATTTCTCTGTTTCTTCACCTATATTCATGTTCTCATTGATCTGCCTATTCACCTATATTCATGTTCTCATTGATCTGCCTATTAAATGGAGCATTCCTGAGAACTGCTCCATTGGACATACTATAGCTGACGATAAACTTCATTACAGCCTATTCACTACAGTATAATACAGTTCAAAGAACACTAGCTTAGAAATCTCAACCCCACCACTTCTAATTGTGTGACTCTCAATTAAGTCACTAACCTCTCAGTTTTCATTTCCTTACTTGCAAAATGGAATGAAAACACCCTGCTCTGCTTTTTGAACCTAATTACTGTGAGCACAAAAGTCAGCAAGGCATGTTCCAACATTATGTATCCCACTTACCATACACCAAACACAAAACCAGAAAGCTTCATTTTAAAGCACCAAGCTCCTTTCCAAGGAACAGTTTTTCCTTCTCTTCAGATAGTAAAATTCACTGGTCATAAAAGCCTGTGATCCACGAATGACACAATAAATTTTTATTACTTATTGTAATTAAGTTTAGCCTTTGATTGTAGGCCCAAAGATTTATAAAATGTTGGGCTTTAAACCATGAAACCAAAAAATCAAGCCATTCTTGATTCCTCTCAGGAGAAAGAATTTTTTTTAATCCCATGAGGAAAATCAGACATACCCAAATTGGATCACACTTCGCATTTAAACTAACAATAAGAACAACAATAGAAATAATAATCATCACTAATCCAGATGCAGTTGTTCTTTAATTCTAGGCCAAATCATTCTCTGCAGATCCTGAAGCTTTGCTAAAATGAAGGCCAATCCTGAAGGTGAGCTGAAAAGTGTTGTGAGGCCTCCTTCACTTTAATCTACTGCATTTTTATGCAGTGAAATCGGGATAAAATGGAAATGAAGGTCACTTTTGATGGAAAAGAGGTGACAAAAAGATATCTAGAGGGACAGCAGGAAACGGAACAGGGGTAGGATGGGAAAGAACAGGCCTACTTGATTTTACTTGCTAATGTTTATGAAGAGACTCTGAGCAGAACTGCAGGTGGATTATCCACATACAACCCTCAGGCCTTTCTCTGTACTTTTCCTTCCCACAGGGATCTTCCTCTGGTATTGTCTGTCTCCTTAGCAATGAGAGAATGGAGGCTGTACAAATCACCCATCATGAGACTATCACCCCTACTCTCTAGGTATGACTTCACCTAAAATACAATTATAAGTATAGAAACTTCCATCTCACAAGTATTGTGGTGATAGCAAAACTCAGAGTATAGGAAAGCATATTCTAGATGCCAACATAGAAATTATGTTCATTCAAGTACATTAAACAGCATTTGTTTACAAATAACTCAAACAGATAAGGAAACCAGTAAGACTTCACCAGATAAACAAATACAGCACTTTCAATATTATATTAAGAGATGCTTATCAAGAGCTTGCAAATTTCCTTACCCTTTGTCCTAGCAATTTGCATCAGGAAATCCATTCTACAAAAAACACAGACTGCATTTTTTTTTTTTTGCATAAAGGTGTGTATTACAGAATTATTTAGATGCACAGAGCTTTAAAAACAACCTAAATATCCAACAATAGTAAAAGGGTAAGTATATTAAGATATTTTCATATGGAATAGGTGGTTGATTTACAAAGGGTTAGCGGAATAGAAAAAAATTCTCATTTATTAAGATCCACATCAAAATTTTTTGTTTTATAAAATGCACATAAAAGATTAAGTTATAAAATCAAGACTTAGCAAAGTTGAAAGCATTTTTTTTTACTCTCTTATGAGAGCATATTTGCATGCTCCTAAAAATATCAATAAATATACTCTTATAATCCATACATGTTGGGTATTTATGTGTTAAAACTGAAAGCCTAATCTTGTGCTGTTAGTCTTAGGAAAACGGCTGTGTAGATGTGGCTAAAGAATGCTTTACAGAAAAGAAGCATGGTATACTAATGTGAGAAAACGTGCTTTGTTTTTAAATGCGATGGTTTTCTTGGTGACATTTTGAAGTCAATCTTTTCTCTCTTGAATGACACAATTTCTATATTAAGAGAGTATGTGGAGACAAATAGTGCCTCTCAGTTGCGCACAGAAGCACATTTAGTATCCGACTACAGCATTCCATAGAAATTATAGAAGCTTTAGTCCAGATTTAGGTACCAGAGTTAAGTAGAAATGGTTATAGAACCAGTCAGTAAGAGTTATAGCATATATGCAGACTGCCACACAGAGTGAGGCTTGTGGAAGAGAAAAAAATTAAGAGTGTAGGAAACAAAGAGTGCAGGAGGAAAAAGAGAGCAAATTGATAACGATTTTGTAACCAGACAAACACTGACATGAGTGAATAACTCAACTGTAAAGAAATACAGAATTTGGGATGATAGATATCCCAATTACCCTGACTTGATAATTACACATTGTAATACATATATCAAAATATCCCATGGACCCTCAAAATACGTACAACTATAATATAAGAATACAAATTAAAAGTAAGTACAGAATAAGTCATATCTATCATCACACATGCAATATCATCCCTTTTTAAAAAGTTATCAATAAAAGACCTTAATCAAATGTGGTTCAGTAATAGTAACACTGAATTTAGACAACCTTATGAATTATCTTATCACTAGAATGGTGTCCAAGTAGTGATTGGGCATGCCCAGGAAAAAGTTGAGGGTTACAAGACTGGTGGCTCTCAAGAGAGGAGGTAACATCTGACAGCCTCACAATTCTCAATGTTGATGCATGTTGTGAAAGCGCAAGACGTCCAAGTTATTCTCAATATTTTGAGACCATCAAATGTTACCTCCTCTCTTGAGGGCCACCGGTCCTGAGGCTCTCTTGAGAACTTCCTTCCAATATTAGTCCATAGGACCTCCAGACACATTCACAAGAGAAACATACAGTAAGCTGAGTGACATTATTTTTATTCTCTTACTTGAGGGAATATATGTAATTTTAGAATGGATTAGATAGCTCTCCTGCATTGCTTTATTGAAGATATGTCTGGAGTCTGGAGTCAGAAATTAGTGAAGTCCTTCCTTATCCATCTGAAAATTTCAAGTTTCTCTAAAACTAAAACAAGAAACAGAAATAGTTTAACAAATGCAGAGACCAGACCCAACACCCTAATGCAAATACCCCTTTCCCAGACTCAACTATGTTCGATTCACTTTTCCTTACGGTTCATTTCATGGCAAAGCTGCAATTATAATGCTTAGAAATGTTAACCTTTACTTAATGACTGACTCTCTCATGACCAAGATTAACAAGTTGAAAGCCCAAATGCAGATGCTAATGAAAGATAAAGGTATATCTATCACTTAATGCAATGAAATTTTATGTATTAAAGAGCAAGAAACAGAGGCTGACTATATCTTCCTTCTTATAAGCTATTTAAAAACAAATAAACAAACAAACAAAATGAGGTTTCACTGTGTTACCCAGGCTAGACTTAAACTCCTGGGCTCAAGCAATCCCTCTGTCTCAACCTCCCAAGTAGCTGGGCCTAAAAGTGCCCACCACCATGTACAGCTTAAAACTACTGTTAACTAGCAGTCATTCTGGCTTGTTTTCTTCCACCCAAAAATGAATTTGATAGGTGGCATTCTTTGCTGCCTCATTGTTTCTTTTTCCAGAGTAACATGGTCTCTTTTCCTTTGGTCCACACAGGTCCTGCAGATCAACTTCATGTCAGAAAATTAAAAAGTAAAAAGAACACCTTTGAGACCTCTCACTTACCTGTTCCCACAAACCTAATCACAATGTTACTGTTTCCAGGATGACCAGGCAATGAGTGTGGTCTATCCAACATGAGGATTCTTTCCAAGGCAATTTCAAACAAATCAACTAGCCTAACTGGTGATTCAAGTTTTTATCCCATAAAATGACTGTGGCCCAAGGGAATTTATCATAAACCTGTGCACAAGAGTTTATATTAGAGTTGTTTATTAACATGGGGATTATCTTCAAACCAAGAATAAAAAACTATAATTGACTCTTGGCAAATACATAAATATGAAAGCAACCTTTCACACAGGTGACTTCTAAACTGGAAAACAATTTTAAACATTTCTTGTAATAAACAAATCACCTTTAATAGTGACATATTGTGGATAAACTGCATAATGCCTATGTATATTTCAAGGTAAGAATTAATAATACATAAATTCTTTTTTGTTCCTTTAAGATTAGAACTCATAAATCCCACAGTTCGCTGGGTACAAAGTCCTATTGAAAACTCATAAATGAGATTGATGGGAGAACTGAACTCAGAGACTTTCACAACTCGGAGATATATTCTTTTTTTCTTTTTTCTTTTTTTTTTTTTTTTTTTTTTTTTTTTTTGAGACGGAGTCTCGTTCTGTCACCCAGGCTGGAGTGCAGTGGCCGGATCTCAGCTCACTGCAAGCTCCGCCTCCCGGGTTTACGCCATTTTCCTGCCTCAGCCTCCCGAGTAGCTGGGACTACAGGCACCCGCCACCTCGCCCGGCTAGTTTTTTGTATTTTTTAGTAGAGACAGGGTTTCACCGTGTTAGCCAGGATGGTCTCGATCTCCTGACCTTGTGATCCGCTCGTCTCGGCCTCCCAAAGTGCTGGGATTACAGGCTTGAGGCACCGTGCCCGGCCAACTCGGAGATATATTCTTAAAAAGCCATGTGTCTTTTTATCTTGGGCTTCTAGGCAACTAGCAAGATAACTAGCATAACTAGCATAAAAGCAATAGGGCACTTATTCTGCTACCATCTTGGTGTACGATTTGAAGCAATCAATGAATCACTATGCATCTCAACTCTTGGATCTAAAAGATAGAATAATCAAGAATTTTGTAAGATTCCAATGAGACAATGCATAAGAAAAAACATTGAAAATAATGCATGCTGTGAGAGCACAAGACATAAGTTATTAAAGGGCTGATATGTCAGGAATATCAGTAAGTTTCAGAATAAACTGTTATGGTCTATTCTTGATTTGGGTAAGGACATAAGGGTAAATATACTATGCTAATCCATTTTATGGATAGCAGTGGTGAGTGAGAACCACTGTGGCCAAGGGTTTTGTCAATTAATCTGCAAACTTTTCTGACCAATGCTTAGCACTATCAATCTAAGCTCTGTGTGTGCGTGTGTGTGTGTATTTGGGTGTTTTTTGTGTGTGTGTGTGAGAGAGAGAGTGTAACTTAATTAATCAACAACTAACAAAGATCTCTGGGTGAAGATCACTCCTATATTATACCTAGTACCACCAGTTATTTGGAGGGACAGGTGTCCTCCATTGATCAAGTCTTAGGAAGCTGCCTCTTGGAGAATTACAGCTCTGGCACAAGCAGATCATAGACTCAGTTTACGCTTCAAGAAACTCTATTTAGTGGTGACTGCACATAGGTCATTTTTTAAAATCTCGCTGCACACAGCCTGATCCTGTACTACTCAAACACGTCAATTGTTATGATTCATTATTCTTCAAAGGCCTCAAGTTGGTATTCAATATTCCACTGGGAGCTTGGAAAATGGATCTGTCCCTTCACTGAGTTATTAGGCAAGTTTCAAAACATCTTTTCATCAGTATGAGAGTCTAGATAACCTAGCCTCTGTAATCGGAGAAGGGGCCTTGTATTTTATGGCACATGGAAAGGCGTTAGTCACACACGACTTGTTCCCAGCCATAGGACTCTCTGTTCAGGCTCCTCTCTTCTCTAGGTTCCCTTTGCCCTACCAGCCAAATCCCTAGACAAATCTTATTTCTTCCCTCAGACCCAGACAGAGCCTCAGATCCTGTATGAAGACTCCTGCAATGAGGGGAACTATCTCCTCCAGTGTACTTTATAGAGCTGCGTACTTCATAGAACTGTTATACAGCTATTGCGGGGCTCCTCTACACTCTCAAAATCACTTCTTCTACTGACACTCCTTTCATGGTAAGGTACTAGCCACTCTAACCACACCTTCTCTCATTCCTACACCCGATCGTTTTTAAAAGTCTGGCAGAATCTCTCATCCCAACACTTTCACAGAAAAAGAAAAATTAAAAAAAAAAAAGTAAAAACAAAGAAATAAACCTGTGCATTGCAGCAGTGATTTTCAATTGTGTGTATGTGGGGTGGGTGTGGCTTGATGGGCACAGGAAAACTCCGAGGCAGATGTGGTAAGCAGATGGGCGGGGCTTGTGTAATGTGATGCGTCCTTCCAAGGTGGCCTTACCTACCTTGCTTACAGCCAGCATCACAATCTATTCACATTGTTTGTGCCTCAGCTCAGGAGCTTCTTATCTCTCACTCAACACCTCCCAACTGATTTTCCCACCTACAGTCCTGTTCTCTTTAACCATGACCCAAATCAACTAATTCATTTTCTACCTTGCTTGATGAATGAGCTATGTAAATGCAGGCCTGATTCTGTCAAGCCCTTCTTAAATCCTTCAGTGTCTCTCTATTCCCTTGAAGACTAAGTCAAACTTCCCAAAGTTGACTAGGCTGAGTCAACCTTGAGTAGGTCGAGTAGGCTACCAGTCCCATCTGGGCCTTTCTTTGCTTTCCAACCCCTTTTCGGGTTTCTTTTTATATGCACTTTTTTTTTTTTTTTTTTTTAGAGTCCGGGTGTTGCTTTGTTGTCCAGGCTGGAGTGCAGTGGCGATTCACAGGTGATATGATTTGGCTGTGTTCCCACCCAAATATCATCTTGAATGATAGCTCCCATAATCCTCATGTGTTGTGGGAGGGACTAGGTGGGAGGTAATTGAATCATGGGGGTGAGTTTTTCCTGTGCCATTCTCATGATACAGAATAAGTCTCATGAGATGTGATGGTTTTATAAAGGGCAGTTCCCCTGCACACACTCTCTTGCCTGATGCCATGTAAGATGTGCCTTTGTTCCTCCTTTGCCTTCTGCCATGATTGTGAAGCCTCCCAGCCATGTGTAACTGTGAGTCCATTAAACCTCTTTTTCTTTATAAATTACCCAGTCTGGGGTATTTCTTCATAGCAGTATGAAAACAATAGACTAATGGAGTAAATTTCTTGTGATGGTTAATATTGAGTGTCAACTTGATTGGATTGAAGGATGTAAAATATTGTTCCTGGGTATGTCTGTGAGGGTGTTGCCAAAAAAGATTAAATTTTGAGTCAGTAGAATGGGAAAGGCAGACTCACCCTCAGTCTGGATGGGTACCATCTAATTAGCTGCCAGCACAGCCAGGATAAAAGCAGGCAGAGGAACATGAAAGAATTAGACTGGCTGAGTCTTCTTGCCTCCATCTTTCTCCCATCCTGGATGCTTCCTGCCCTCAAACATCAAACTCCAAATTCTTCAGCTTTTGGACTCTTGGACCGATACCACTGGTTTTCCAGGGGTTCTCAGGTCTTCAGCCACAGAATGAAGGTTGCACTACTGGCTTCCCTGCTTTTGAGGTTTTGGGACTCAGACTGGCTTCCTTGCTCCTCACCTTACAGAAGGCCTATTGAGGGACTTCATCTTGTGATCATGTGAGTCAATACTCCTTAATAAACTCCTATATATATAGGAGTTTACTGAACTTCTGGACTCAAGTGAACCTCCCATGTCAGTCTCTTGAGTAGCTGAGACTACAGGCTCATGCCACCATGTCCAGCTCTAAGAGGTCATGTATTTTTTTTTTCAACTTTTAATTTTTAATTCAGGGGGCACATGTAAAGGTTTGTTACATGGGTATATTTTGTGATGCTGAGGTTTAGGGTATGATTGACCCTGTCACTCAGGTAGTAAGCATAGTGCCCAGTAGATAGTTTTTCAACTCTTGCCCCATTCTCTCCCTCTCCCTCTAATAGTGCCCAGTGTCTACCGTTGTCATCTTTATGTCCATGTGTACCCAATGTTTAGCTCCCAATTATGGGTGAGAACATACGGTATTTGGTTCACTGTTCCTGCATTAATTCACCTAGGATAATGGCATCAAGCTGTATCAATGCTGCTGCAAAAACCATGATTTCATTCATTTTCCTGGCTGTGTAGTAATCCATGGTGTATATGCACCATATTTTCTTTACCAAATACCCTCTTGATGGGCACCTAGGTTGATTCCCTGTCTTTGCAATTGTGAATACTGCTGTGATAAACATACCGGTTCATATGTCTTTTTGGTAGAATAACTTATTTTCTTTTGGATATATACCCAGTAATGATATTTCTAGCCCCTTTTCTTCCTCTCCTCCTTTCCTAGCCCAGTTTTCTAAGTGTCAGCCAGCCCTGCAGCATTACTTGAAGTTCTCAAAGTCGTGCAAGCTTCTTGCTTTAGAGCTTCTATACAGTTGTTGCTCCTGGCTGATTCCTGTTGTCCCTTTTGTAACTAAATAGGCTACTTAACTTTTGTTCTTTAAGACCCTCTTCATACATCACCTCCTCTGCTAGGGGCCTCTAGATCTCTGAAGGCTTTTTAGGAGCCTCCCTTCATTTTATTTGAACATTAATGATACCATAGTCCTAACTCAATCTCTCCCACCTATCTACTCTCCAAAGTTTCTGTGAGAATCGACTAGTTCCTGTCATTGACAGCTATATGGTGTTACTATTAATTAGCCCCATTTGATTACATCATTTCCTGACAGCCCCAAACACTCTTTGGACTGTGGATATTCAACATTTGTATCAGACAGCTGGTCAGATCTACCTGCTATTTTACCATTGCTTGCCTGTAATTTAATTTATCTTGGCCTCAATTCCTCCATCTGTAAAATAACCATGACTATTCTATTGGTTTGTATGGTGACTAAGATAATGCATATACAAAATACAGCTTAATTAATGCCTAATACTAGTAAGAGCTTAATTAATAGTTTATCTTCTTCCTCCTCCTTCAAATTATTATTATTATTATTATTGTTATGCTAGGCACTTAATAAATACTTGATGCATTGAATTAATTAGCTGAGAGCTTTTTATATCTAGGAGCCAAATTTCCACTTCTGCTCTCCAGCCAACTTGTGGAAGGTAAAAGGAAGATGCTCAGTATCAAAAGATTCCTCTTTCTAGCACATGGCAGAGTTCTCCACTTTTGCCTTGTAACTGCCATTGAAGGTAATATTTCACCTGATAAAGTCAGTTATGAGATCTCCCATATAGAGTAATGAAAAAGCCTGTAACAGCTAGTGATCTGCCCCCACCCCGCTGTTTCCTCCACCGAATAATTTGGCCATAAAAAATAAAGGGGACATCTCCTTTTAGTGAATTATGACACATTTTCAACTGACTTATCCCTCTTGGAACTTAAGAATGTCCTACTTTCCCCTCCAATGACACTCCCACTGAGATGACATGTGACACATCCTGGGAATGCATTAGAACTAAAGAGAAGGTTAAGACTGTGACACATCCGTCAGCCTTTTTTTTTTTTTTTTTTTTTTTTTTTTCCCTGAAGCAGGAACATGCCTCCTCCCTTGTCTCCTCCGTCCATAGCTATCTGTTCTGAGGATCATTTTATTCTATTGGCCAGGAAGACATGTATAGGCAAAGGCCCCTGCAGAGCAACGTATGCCCCTCTCTATCATATATACTTCTCAAGTACCTACTACATGACAGACACTGTGGCTCTGGGGACACAGTGATCAGCAAACAAAGCCCCTGCCCTTATATGATTATAGTGGCGCATGACATAAAGCAAATGTGTTCCTAAAAAATTCCAAGTTGAACAAATGACATTCATACCATACTTTGCGTATGGTGCAAACCATATGCACCAATAATACGTGACATCTAAAGCTGAATTTTAAAAATAAGCATTCTTTTTAGAGGCCAGTCATCCCTTAGCAACTGACTATTTCAGCTCTGGCTACAGGGAAGGTGATAATGAGTAACACATATTGAATACTTAATATGTACCAGATACTCTGCTATCTTTTTTCAGATATTTTTACTTATCACACACCTAAATTCCCCATGTGGTTATATGCTTATCATTGTACCCATTTTATAGATGAGGAAAAAGAGCAGTTAAACAATTTGCTCACAGTCGCATTGTTAGTAAGTGGCGTTGAGCCCTGGCAATAGAGCATATGTGCACATACACAGAGACTATGACACATTGTCTCCAAAGGTGCTTCAAAAAATCTTGAGAGAGTGAATGAGTGAGGATCATGAATGTGAAAATCAAATCTACCTACATAACAAAGGATCACTAAATTGCCAAAAATGCTCGATGGCATGATTTATTGTACTCTTCATTTCTGTGTAAATAATGAAAATAAACTTCTTAGCTCCCAAGCGGAGCACACCTGTAATAGTTCCTGCTGAAGATGTTAAAGATGTGTTTATGGAATTTGCAGAATAACTTCCCTGAAAGTTCAACAGTGTATAAGTTGCTAGTGTTATTGGTGTTTAAACAAAGTGAACGTGTAGTATTTTCTGCTTCAAGTTGTGTCAGGTTGAGATCTGTAAGGAAAACCAGATATCAGACCAGCTCCTACAGAAACTACTCTGTCCAATCAAAATATAACCTCTTCCCATGAAACTAACTTAACTATCTCACAGGATGTTTGAAGCACAATACATAAAGTGAAGGGGGAAAACTATCCTTACTTTCCTTCTCCTGTTCTAGGATGCTTTACCAGATGCTCCTGTGGCCAAACCCTAATTGTTCACTTCAAAACAAAAACTACTCAAACTCCTGGAATATAACACATCTCCACTAGGTTAACCATTAAGAGAGGGAGAGGGAGAGGAAGAGGGGAAACATGAGCTCCTCTCAGACATCAGGAAGATAAATGTGAATTGTTCCTACAAAAGAAAAAAGGTCACTACCTATGTGTTTCTCTATCTTCTCTCACTTCTTTCTGTTTCCTTGCCATCCCTCTTTCCGCCCAGGTAAAGTGGTGGTGGAGAAGGAGAGGAATTCCAGCTAAACAGTGCATTAGTATGAACCGTAGGCTGGTGAGCCTTGTGCATGCTTGAGGGACATGGAAAGTGAAGAGAGTGCACTATAGGACACCAAATGCAGTTATAATCAAGGTTTCTTTCTACACGCAGCAACAGAGCCAATTTGAAAATAAGCATATCCAGAATGGTAAAGCACTTGCAAAGTATTTCAGCTATGTTCCTTCTAAGTATGAAAATCTGAATATCAAAGCAGGGTAGGAAGGGGAGCAGGTGAGAAACAATAATAAAAACAGTGAGCCAGCATTTTTTGAAGCCGTCAGAAGCTCAACAGAGCTGAAGCTATTATGGGATAAGAATGGAAAGATACAGGTGGAAAAATTGATACACAGCAGCAATATTTGAAATTAACTCCTTGCTGTTGAACACATGAGAAACTATAGTTAATAGTCTCAGTGACTGATTGGTCTTTATACCTAGAAGAGAAAGGAAATTTTGAAAGTCCTGGCCCTTTGCATTTAGGTCCATAATTAGACAATTAGAGCTCATGTGCTGCAACAAAGCCCTCAACAATCATGAATCACAACCGCACTCATTTTAAAAGAAGATTCTTAAGACTTAAAGAAGGCCTTTTAAAAAATATACTGCTTTCACATTTCTTCCAAGAAGCATAGAAATCAGGGAGGAACAGGGAAAGGAGGTTTTCTATCCATCAGGAGGAACAGGAATGGATTTTGACATGCTTGGCTAAGCATTCTCCCCATGATTTATGGTCTGAGGTGTCACTTACATGGATGGGATGGGGTGGGAGTGAAAAAACTGAGAACATGATCTGATAACCATCTGTATCAAAAGCACCTGAATTGCTTGCAAAAAAAAAATTGCATATTTCTCACTAAATTTTGAAATACTGAATCTCAGCAGAAAGTACTAAGAATCTACTTCTAACAAGCTCCTCAGTGATTGGCAGGAGCTTTGAGAGAGGCAAGGGCAGAGTAGGTAGGTGGGGAGGTTAGAGGCTGTTGGGCAAAACAGGGTTGCATACCTTTCTTTAGACAACAAACAGGGCCTCAGGATTCAGTAAAATTCCACAATACTTCTAGTGTTAATATTGGTGTATGCTGGGATTAATCCCACATAAAATAATCACAAAATGATGCCAGTCAGTATGGTGCACTGCTGTCTTGCCTCAGCTATGCAAATTTTAAGGACAATCTTTTTTGGATAAACTCCCACCTGCAGATAAACTCCACAAAGTCTGGCCACCAGGGAGGGTCAATTATCAGGACTGCATTGCTCCTCCAGTTCAGATGTGCAGAATACAAGGGCAGTCTAAAGTTCAGCATTACAGAAACAGAAAGCAGTTTAGCAATTAGTGAAAGTAATATGTGGACAAAACAAACAATAGCTGGGAGATTTGTTTAAAGGAATAAATTAATAACTTTGTTCATACCAAGCCATTTCAAAGATAGGAAAATAATTTTTAAACATTTAAACATTAGGTAAAACTAGAACTAATGAAATACCTTGAATACACCGGCTAGACAAAAGATTCCTGATCCTAACTAACTTGAGAATTTCGGCAAATAAGACAGTTAATTACAAGGAGCCCCATATGCTGAGTGCAGTTGCCCAGGAAATTTGCGTAGGTCTTGCTTAGTCAAATTTGAGAGACAGATCAATTTCCATACCCATGGGAAAAATATGTGGACATTCTTGGAGTATACGCCTTAAATACCATAGTTTAAAATGCCTTAGGTTATGCAGTGGTATATGTTTTTTAATGTACTGATTTAATTGATTTATACAATAATATATCTTTATCATTGCACTTAGCACCTTATATTGCAATTAATAAGTTTTACAATTTCCCCCTTATTACCTACCTATAAGGTATAAATTTGATTGCAATTGTATTCATTAATTTTAAAATCTAAAAATGCCCAGCATTTTGTGTGATATTGTACATATCTTTTGTAAATGCTTACCAAATCAATCTGTCCTTCTAGATGGTTATTTGGTGAAAAGAACTTGTATCAAACAGTGAACATTAATGTAGTGACTCCTAGATTTCTGGCAGTGTTAAGGCATTGAGTATGCAAATATGAATAGAAAACAGTTCCTGTCCTTGAGAAGGTCATAGTCAAGTTGACCTGCAAATCTCTGCAATTATTATAATGCAATGGTAAATACATTTGCCAAACATCAGTTCTTTAAAGTACCTAATTTGCTGAATACATTCATTTTTCCATATGTTGAGTTTGTTCAAATTCACCTATGCAATTTATGTTACCAATGCATTTTAATCCTCGGTTATATAGCTAATAAAAGTAAGGACATTACTATTTTTAATTACATTTTAATATTTAAGTAATCCTAATTAGGGGTATTAAACATGTAATTAATATTTGCTTCATTACAAACATGTCTAAGCATATAGCTGTATACTAAAAAAAATAAATTTACCACTGTGAATGCTAAACTTTATCAAATAGTACAACTCTGGCCAATAATTTATCATACTCTGCATTTGATGATATAAAGACAAATTGCAAAAACACTAAGTGTATTTCTAATTATAAACAGGATTTCTACTCAGGCCTGGGGTCAGTGAATTTTTACAAATGTGCACCCAACTCCTTTTCCCATGAGTCTGACTGCAGTTCTTTCTCCATGGCCGATACAAAGGAAGAAATGTTGAGACTACTCTTTGGGATTCTCTGCAGTATGTTGGCTAACCATGTGGAAGAAGTATGTTGGATGCTTTAATGAAAAGGACAGTGAAGTTCGGGATAAAGAGACACACCTTGGTCAAAACAGGTAATAACTAATATGACTTTAGAAAAGAAAGCAACTTGCTCTGTCACCCAGGCTGGAGTTCTGTGGTAGGATCACGGTTCACTGGAGCCTCCATCACCTGGGCTCTAGCCATCCTCCCACCTCAGCCTCCTGAGTAGCTAGGATTACAGGTGTGCACCACCACTCTTTGATGATTTTTTTTTTTTTTTTTAATTTTAGTAGAGATGAGGACTCACTATGTTGCACAGACTGGTCCTGAACTCCTGAGCTCAAGTGATCTGTCCATGTCAGCCTCCCAAAGTGCTGGGATTACAGGCTAATTAGGGTTTCTATTTCTTTTCTTACAACAGGAAAACATTTCACTAGGGAGTCTCTAAAGTCATTTCTAGCCTTAAGTTTGTGTGATTTAGTGACGAGCAGTAATCTCAGAGAAGATGCTATGTGGAAGGGATAGCTGGTTGCAGCTGGGTCACTGAAAATCACCAAGTTCATACCCTTAGTAAAATTCTTTTACATATTGATAAGTCACAACTCCCTCAACCTCACACCCTACATCCACTCCCCCCATCAATTTCCACACATGCTTTTGGGTTATGGAATATCAGCAGGCAGTGAAAACCACCACAAACAACAACAACAACACACACACTCACACACTCTGAACCTGAAAACCAAAACTTCTTGGGATTTTCAGGTCATGGTCCCAGCTACCCAGCTTCCTGGGAAATAAAGTAGCAAGTGTTAATACCTCATTTTTACCTATAAACAGGTACAGAAAAAAATGAAAATTGTTCCTTAAGCATCAATTTATGAGTTTTTGACAATGCTGGGGTATAAAGCTATTATTTCTGGGTTCTGCTTAAGACACTCCCCTTTGTCCTCACTACCACTTGGATATCTATAGTTCAGACAATACCAAATATACCTCTTTCCACCTAGAGGGCTCACAATCTGCAGTTAAGAACAAGAGCAAGCCAAAGCAAGTCTATAGCATCACAGATGGGTCATCCAACTCAATCACAGATATTCTCCTCATCTCCAGCAAAGAAACCTGCTGTCTCTCTAATGCACTGACATCATTTCCCTAGGGCAAGGTCTGATTTCTCTGGTATATTATTCATAGAAATATTATACATTTTGGTAAATGCAAATAGAGGATAAACTCAGTCAAAAACAATTCACAGGTTAGCTTGTTTAAAAGAGATGGGAGTGAGAAATCACTTTTTCCTGTATTTGTTTTCCCAAGGTTTCTCACTCCTCTGCAGAATGAGATTCCGGGTTTAGAGACATTAAGAAACCAGTAACCACGGGACCCGTTGCCTGGAAACGGCCTGATTACAACCAACTCACTAGGCTACAAGGAAATTCTACCTGATCCTTTAGGACCATTTGTCAAGCCTCATTATGATGATAAAGAAAATTTATACTTTCGTAAAGCCTTCGAAAATTATTGCCATGAGATTCTGAAAAATCTCGGCATCTGCTTTGGGGAAGAAATGGGAAATTAACATGAGCATCCAGTGTCAAAAATTGACAGCCTAGACAAAATAAAGAAAAATTAGTTCAGCATCATGCACAGAATTCAGAAATCAAAAATCCAAATCCAATGCTGAACAAATAATTTCTGGGAATTGTACTGTCTGGGGTTAGAAGCCAAGGCAGCCAGAAAATCACTAATAAAGGGCATTTGCATTCTGCAGCAGTACAATTTCACTTGTGCTTCCCTGTACATCTAAGAAGAACTTTCAATCCAGTGCTGCCATTAACAGCTGCTTTGAAACACACACCAGTTGGTTTTGTTGGCCTTGACAGGTGAACAAGATTTGTCAGGGAAATAACAGTATAATAAGATTGCAGAAGTTTAACAAATTCTAACAATGTCTATAAATGTTTAAGACAATTGGTAATCAGTCTGAGAAAGCAGAGTCTATTTTATACTTTAGTGAAAGAAATTTTTATAGCTAAATGACTAGGTATATATATATTTGTATGTATATTTGTACACATACATAATTATATACATATATATGTATATGTATATATATGATAGATGGTAGATAGATTTTTTTCCCCTTTTCAAGAACAACAGAAGCTACCAAATGCATCAGTGAATTCTGGCTTCATTAAAAGTTTTCATTGTTTTTGTTAATAATCTACCTAAAGTTACATTGGACGAAGGTGCATCTCACAGGGGAGCTCAAATGTGACTTTGGACTCATCTTAATATGGACTTTCCCATTAATTAGGTCTATGATTAATTTTTAGATCATTTATCATAATTTGCTGAAGCATAAAAATGCAAATCTCAGTCAAATCTAACCATAATTGCTTATAATTAAAATGTTTATATCTATTGTAGGAAATAAATTCAGCATATTCTTTTAAATTTTTTATTATTTTTTTCAATGACTTTCTTGAGGTATGATTGATGAGTCCATTCTTCATAGATAAATGCTTAAAATTCCAGGGCCACAGGGATTAATAGAGACTGACAGAGAGTGAAGTAATTAGCTTAGATTTTTGCTATAGATGCTATGGGAAGCAAGTCATTTTCACTTTAAAGGGACTATTTTTCAGTACTTCAGATATTCAATACACATCCATAGTACTCTCAAATATGATTCCAGGGTAAAATTTAAGGCCTTTAAGCCCTACGTTTCAAGGATCATATCTTAATTACGTTTGAGCTCTCAGTACTTATTTCAGGCCTAGCACACAGTGGACACTCACCAAATCTCTGCTGAACTGAACCAGGCCATAGTATCATAGTATCATCCAAGTGATACTCTAGATCACATAGTATCATCAGATACAACCAGGCCATAGTATAATAGCATCATAGTATCATCTAAGTGATACTCTAGAGCTAACTGAGACAGACAGGGAAATAAAAAACGAACTGCAGATTGTACTAAAGAAAGTGCCTGGAAGGACGATGGTCATAGATTACATGGAAAAACAACGTCACAACAAGAAATCTGATGATCGTCATTCGCCCTCCGCCACCCATTCCCCATACCAGTCACTCTACATACTATTGTCAGGATTATTCTCCAAAAACACAAAATCGTAACACTATTCAACTGCTTGAGAACTTACAATAAAAAATAAATAAATTAGTCATTGCAATTATCTTTGTCTTCAAGCAACTTACAATTTGGTTGCCTCTATAGAAATAACACATAATACTTTTTATAAAATAGGAATTGAGAGAAAAGTCAGGACAGTGTGAGCTAAACTGTCAGCAGAAACTGCCTAATGAAGGAGGGACTGGAACCAGGTCTATTTATTTGAAAGAATAAGTCGTAGAGGAGGACCATTCCAGGATAGGTAAGAAACAAGCAAAAACAGACAGGTGAGAATTTGAATAGTACATTAGAATAGATACAAAGATACATTTGGAGATGAGTTGCGGATAAGAATAAGAGTTTTGGCTGGAACCCTGGGAAGTCTGAGGCATTTTCCGTGAAGGAAGTATTGAAAAAGATGCTATGAGTTTCCAGGAATACTCATGAAGGTCTACTGGTGAAAGAGATAGCATTTGTGATGAACCTAGGGACACATTGATTCATTCATTTGGTAAGTGTTTTTTGAACACCTGCTATGTCCTAACCACTGGAGATAAAGCAGTAGACAGAATTCCTGCCCTAATAAAACTTATCGGGGTGAGAGTGCACAAATGATAACAAAATAGGTAAGTTAGTATATAATAAAAGGTCAAGTGCCATAGCAGGTAAGGGTCTAAAGAATGGGACAATGGGCCGGGCGCGGTGGCTCACGCCTGTAATCCCAGCACTTTGGGAGGCCGAGGCGGGCGGATCACAAGGTCAGGAGATCGAGACCACGGTGAAACCCTGTCTCTACTAAAAATACAAAAAATTAGCCGGGCGCGGTTGTGGGCGCCTGTAGTCCCAGCTACTCGGGAGGCTGAGGCAGGAGAATGGCGTGAACCCAGGAGGCGGAGCTTGCAGTGAGCCGAGATCGCGCCACTGCACTCCAGCCTGGGCTGGGCGACAGAGCGAGACTCCGTCTCAAAAAAAAATAAATAAATAAATAAAAAATAAATAAATAAATAAGAATGGGAGAATGTACTCTAAAATATTAAAACTTTACCATCTCCCAAAATATCTAGTACAGATATGGGCATGCAATAGAAATACCAAGTGACTGGGGTACTGCCTGCTGAATACAAGTCCTAGGGTTATGGCATGCAGATTTTCTTCTAATAAAACCTAAGACAATCAATCAGAACTCTGTGATGTCTCTGATGTGCTTACCTAACACATAAAAATGCCTAGGCTCAACCCAACCTCACCTAAAATGTGAGGATATCTGGGATAGGCTCCTGCAGCATACAAAGTTGGATATTTTGCAGGGTTTTCAAAATTCTGTCCACACTTTCTAGGATGAGCTGCTGATAATAAACAACAAATTTTCATTAAATATTTGTTAGATAATATGCCTATGACTGCTAAGTGCTATAAAGATTAAAATAATAAAAGATGCTCATGGAATTGCCTTTCTTATAAAAAATCAAACATAAAAGTAAGCTTAAAAGTCAGGAAAAGATCAGTACAGTAATGATATCAAAATGAGCTTGGTTTTACAAAAAAAAAAAAAATTGTACTAAGGAGTTCAGGGGCTCCTGTGATATATTAAACTTGAAAAAAGGAAGGCCACTTATATAAATGCTTGTATTTTCTTGAGTCTTTGAGATATTTAAATTCTATGGGAACAAGCATTATGAATATGATTTTCAAATTATAACACCTAACTTGCTCTGACCCATCCTTGGTCACGGAATGAATTTTTTATATCTCAAATGCTGCCCTCAAATATGGGCCAATGTCCATACAGAGGTAACTTTCCACGTACAAAATTAGCAGGAACAAGTGAGAAAGGGAGGTGCTTACACTGCCCTTTCTGTAGAACATATTTGCTCTGACTGAGTTAATGTTTATGGGCTGTAGGTATTCAGTGAGACACAGTATGGGGTGGCTAAACTCAATGCCCTACAAAGAGAAACAAAAGGATGACCCTTGTCCCTCATATTGCCAATAAAGAGCAGTATAATTACTTGACAATATGAAGATAATTCTTTATTTTTCTACTGTGCTTGGTTCTTGCTAAAATGTTATTAATGAGAGGAACTATTAGATCCCAGTAATAAGCTGTCATACAACTACTTTACCTGCATAATTTCCTTTCCCATTCACCCATAATATTTCCTGTTTCTATACGGCAGTCATTTGGACTCTACAATATTTCAATCTGTCTCATCTCCATTATTGGTTGCACTACTCCCCAATCCACACTCCTACTCTGTGCAAAACTCCTGTCTCCCCATTAATTCTATTTATTCAACTCCTTCAACCTTTGTCCAAAGGGTCTCTTTTCAGATCAGATACTCTGTTTTGTTAATTAATTTGTAGCTTTTGACATTTATTATTATCTTCCAATGAGACACAGAAAGAATATAAGAAGTTAAATGTTTTCACAAGCAACCCTAGATTCCTGTGTCCCTTTGCAGGGGAGGAAAATAGAAAGAAAGAAAAGCTGCCAGATAGAAGCCCTGAAATAAATGACCTGTACCACCCATAGGCAAATTCTACCTCTTTGTCAAGAATGTTTCGTAAGAGGGAATCAATAAGAGCTGAATCTGAAACACTGGTGCAGTGTACTAGCTAAGCTCAGTGAACTCCTAAGCTAATCCTGTGTTCTCAGAAGCTGTAAGCTCCAATCTTTTCACCTTTGCTCAAGGGGATGAGCTCACCACAGAAACTGGCCTGTTTTTTGACCTCAAAATCCAGTTGGGACAGGGTTGGGGGGGTGGCAGAAGCAATGAGAGGGAAGGTTTCCAGGCCATTTGTTCTAAACCGAGGTGTGCTGGCAGAAGGGAAGGACAAGGTTGAGTTTCCATGGCCCTGAGCTGGGTCACACAGCTGGAATCACACTTTGCTCAACACAAACGTCTTCCACTCTTTCATTCATCCACAAGCAACACAAGGACTGAAACAGAACACTGCTGAGAAGAAACAGGCCCAGTGCCACTGGCCACTGTCAGTATCTAGGCTACCTAGTAAAGCAACCCCCACAGGACCCGGATGCTAAATAAACGTTTATGTCAGCTCATGTTTCCCTATGACTAGCTGATTAGTATATTCAATTGAAATATAATAAAGACAAACATGAATGCTGGCAGGAGGCTCAGTATTTTCAGTTTTTGAACAGGTTTTTTTGAAAATCACATCATGTTTGTTCCCTTTAATGACACTGTTGTCTTACAGAAAAATACTCATTCACATGTTAAAATTTCATCACCATATCTAAAGCGGCATTCCTTTTTAAAACAACAACAACAAAAAAAAAGAAACTAAACTGACTAAAAAGCCCCAAATGTCTACACTGAAGCAACTCAAATGAAATGATCTAATCATAAAATTAAACACATCACAGATGAGTTGATTTGAGGGCATTTAGTATATTTGAATATACCCGATATTTCAGTTTCTTTAAGCTACCTTCCCTAAAAGTAACACTAAACAGTGGTTTTGTGTATATGACACAGTGAAAATGCGAATATTTATTTCTGAGGCTGTATATTAGCTGATTGTGAATTACCCTTGAAAGTATGTTTTATAAAATAATGTTCACGCAAATTCTACTAAATGTATGGTATATGTTATACAAATATTAAATATGAAGGGAACTGGTATATAATCAACTGACTAGACTATGCTTTTAATATGTATTTCATGACATAATATTAGTTTTTATAGGAATCATTGCTTGAAAAAGCAGACCATTAAACTGAATCCGAGTTTCAATGACTCAAGTTCTAGTTCCTTTTAAATGTGTCTGGACAATTTGGTTGTATCACTTGCTTGTCATCCATACATTTTTTTCTTACCATTTATGAAATGCTTGTTATGATAAAAATTATTATACCACGTATATATTTCTATTGCCATCCCAATCATCAATCAATTTTCTAAACTATGTCCCTATGATATAAACTAAACCAAGTAAACAATAACAAACAAAACTTTATACATCTTCCTATTCCTATTGATTATATATATTCTTCTCTTATCTTGTCTTTACTACTAGTATATTAATTCTTAAGCCCAAGAACTTTGCATTCCTACTGCTCTACTCCATCCTTTGCTTTAGGCACAAATTAAAAAGAATGTAAATCAACACTATAATTTGTCTCATGATAGCTCCACGATGGTCTGATTTACTGTGTGGTAAGAATATCTCCTATCCTGCATTTCAATCTCCATCCAGGCCATCAAATAATATTATCTATCAGTTAATATACAGCATTCCCAGCTGAATATGATTCTCTAACACTAGCAGACAGAATTGTTCTCTCGGTATCCTATGGGGCCTCAGAGGACAGCCAAAATCTCAGCAACACTGTATTTTCCTTGCTTCTGTGTCATTCTAACAATTTCTTCCCCTGGGATAGCCTCATCTTTTCCTTACGTTTGTGTTTCTGGACTAACTGATTTATTTAGATTCTATTCAAATATCCTCGCACTACTGTGTTCTATTATGATCTGGAAAATAACTATTATTGCTAGCAAGCAAATGTTAAGAGTTTTTATTCCATTAACACATGCTTTGACAATTCCTAAGTTCCTATTTATGACTTTGCAGATAACAAACAAACCTATAAAGAGTGTAACTATTTATTGGGCTTTAAAGACATGAGAGATAATTTATTAGTAGCCACTCTCAGTGTTCTGTCCAGGTGGTTGCTATCAATTACAGAGAGAAGTCTTCCCAAATATTCACTTACTGAATAAATTGAAAGGAAGACAAAAATATTTTTCATCCACAGAAAAACCTTTGCCACAGCATTGATATGCTGGTACTTTTGTCTTAAGTTAATATTTTGGTCTCTTATAATCTCTTGTTTAAAAGTCAACTATTTAATGTAAATGTCTCTCAGTTTATTCAGGGTGATTCTTTTCTGTTGGAATGAGAATCATTATCTCTAAGCATGCATTTACGTGTTGTTTAATTGGGTGTGGTGTGGTTGTTGGCTCTGTGAGAAGAAAGTGTCACAGTCTCTGACCTCTAGATGCTTAAAATCTAAGATGAAGTAAATATTCCAATATATTACTGTGGAGCCAAAGTGTAATGGGCCATTTAAAATCATTCTATGAACAAATCGACTGTCATTTTGACAGTACTGAGAACAACATATGTCCCTTCACATTTCAGCTTGTGTTGGATCATTAGGCACAAGTTTGAACAATTCCAGGGAAAACTTATAAACACATTTTGAAACAAAATTTGGATGTAAAACATCAAGACTTAACAGAAACATTTTACAGAATGATTTACTTTACAAAATTATGTGGTCCATACTTGTTTCAAATAACATATTTTCTGCTGGATTTAAGTCAACTTAATTGGCATGTTATCATTTATATAGAAAATTAATGTGTTCATGATTTGTTAGGGACATCAAAAATGTACAAAGGAAGGGCCACACATACTGCAGGAATTTTAAGCTATTCTCTTATCTTTTATTTTACAGCATTCATAATTTTTAAATGTTGCATTAACCTTTTGAGGCAATATTGGTGACTTCTTCATTTGACTAAAACATCCCTGCATATCAACAATTGAACAATTGAAATACTTTAATGAAACTTACTTATATATATGTATATAAAATATGTATTATATGTATGAAAAGTATACATGTTATACCATACATATAGTGTTTATATATATATCCATACATACTCATGCCATCAAAGAACACTTCATTTAGATTAGTATGAAAAATCAAGCAGTACTTAAGTGTCATTTTTATGGAGCTACACCCACAAATCCCCCAGGCTACATGTAGTTAAAACTCTGGAAGAAATTTTATTCTGAGATTGTGCTCCTGCCACATCACTGTCAATATCCAATACTCTGAAGCTTCAAGGGCCAGTGCCCACCGATCCTAGTCCCATTTAAGGAAACACAATGCAATCTAATGCCAGTTCTGAAAGCACGTAAATACATGCTGCAATCAAACATTTAAGTGACTATTTATTTTGTCTTGTATCTGCTTGAGAAAATCCTTTGCCAGCCAATTTTCTCCTATTATAATTAACTTTCAAAGTTAGAATGTCATTTGCATGCTTGCAGACAAAGGTAACAATTTTTTTTTTTTTTTTTTTTTTTTTTTTTTTTGAGTCGGAGTCTCGCTTTGTCGCCCAGGCTGGAGTGCAGTGGCGCGATCTCGGCTCACTGCAAGCTCCGCCTCCCGGGTTCACGCCATTCTCCTGCCTCAGCCTCCCGAGTAGCTGGGACTACAGGCGCCCACAACCGCGCCCGGCTAATTTTTTGTATTTTTAGTAGAGACGGGGTTTCACCGTGGTCTCGATCTCCTGACCTTGTGATCCGCCCGCCTCGGCCTCCCAAAGCGCTGGGATTACAGGCGTGAGCCACCGCGCCCGGCAAAGGTAACAATTTCAAATCGTGAAAATGTGTATTCTCAGATGGTGAATATTTGCTTTTTAAAGTACGGAGAGTAGAGATCGAGCTAGTCTTACTAGATTTTTAATTAATGGCCAAGAAAAGCCTCCAAGGGGTAAATTGCCTTTTTGTAATATTACCTTTAATTTCTTTTAGCAAATGGGACATGAGGTTTAAGTGGGTTAAAGAAAATCAGGTAAAATATTTATGGTATACAATTTTCCACGGTCATATGCTTAAAAGCAAATATTTTGTGGTTAGTTTACTATGAATGTATCAGGTCTAGCAAGGGAGTCTTTTGCAAGATAGTTGATTTTTAGAACTGCTTACAGGTTGAAACTACAAGCTCCTAATAACATTTAACAATCAGAATTGCTTTGGAGATCAGCCCATGTTGGCTAACGCTGGGTACTCAGGCTCTGCAAAGCTTTTGTAACTATTTTGGAAACCAAGTACCATAAAAACAAGCATTTCATTTTACAAACAATGTGTCTGTGCTGGCATTACAGGAATACCAGGAGAGCATTTTAAAGGTGCAAGGTCAAATACTTGATATTCCATTAAGTAAAATATAAAAGAAAATATTGAACATCATCTAAATATCTTAAAAGGCTAAGTTCTAACCAGTATAAGTCCACAAGGGACAAAAAGTAGCATGATGAAATAGAAAAGAATACTGGACTGAGAATGAGGCCTTGGGAAAATCAAATCCATTCTGAGTCTAGTTTCTCCACTTTTTCAAAGGGGGTAATAATGCTGACTTCACTGACCTCTTTGGATAAAAGCCTGCATGTAGAAATGCTTAAAAATGTAGACAATTTAATACAAATATTAGATAACACCATCATTTCCACTTCTCCTGATAATAATGCAGCAGGTCTGCGAACAAGACCTGTGTACTGTTATTCATAACACAACTTGAGAAGAGGTGGTAGTTTTTACACACCTCCTCCCCACCTTTTTTTCTTTATACTTGATGAGCTTTGGAAATACAGTCAGTTACTAAACTTCTCAGACACTTTCAGCAGTATCAGAAGCAGCTGCCACTGGCAAACCTATCTGATTCCGCAGGGACTAAAGATGTAAAAACAATGAGTCATTACAGGTGCGTCTGCATTTCTCATTCAAAGACAAAATGAAAAGAAGATGAAATTCACCAAACCCAGTGTTTTTAAAGCAGAAAATAAAGAGATCAACCAGGAAATGCATTCTTCCTTTAATTCATATGAGAGAAATTCACATATAACAGTAATTTTTTTTAAATAGTCTGCTACTATGCTGGGTGCTCCTCCAGACTACAAAAAGAGTGCTATCTAACTTCAAGGAATACATTGTTCAAGAATAACAATATGGGGCATAATGGTAGCATACAATTAATTCTAATTCCAGGTAGAACCTCGGTGAGACAAGTAGTAGTAGGAAGGCCACCGGAATTAACAAAAGGAAGGTGGCAGGATCCTTAAAAGGTTTAATGAAAGAGACAGCGTCGACATTTGAGATAGCTTTGAATGATTTCTGGGATCCTGGTAGGAGAAATATCAATGAAGATAGAGACTAGAAAGAGGGATGCGTTCAACATTGAGAAGTATCAGTTGTTTCGAAAATATCCTGCTAGTTTCCCTATCTACCCAAGCGTGCACATGTTTGTGCAAGCGGCTGCAAAGGTGACATGAATAACCTAAATTTATAAAACATCTTTAAAACTGGCAAATAATACAGAATCTCTATGGATTAAAAATGAAACATTTACTATACATGTAATCATGTTTTAGAAATTAAAAATAAATTCAAATATGCAAAACGAAGATCACATATAATCCCACCACCCAGAGCTATTTTGATTTATGTCCTGTCAAGACTATGTCTGTGTACATATATACATTTACAATTTTTTTCTTCTTTTAATTATACTTTAAGTTCTGGGATACATGTGCAGAACATGCAGGTGTGTTACATAGGTATACATGTGCCATGGTGGTTTGCTGCACCCATCAACCCATCATCTATATTAGGTATTTCTCCTAATGGTATCCCTCCCCTAGCACCCCTCACCCTGACAGGTTCTGGTGTATGATGTTTCCTCCCTGTGTCCATGTGTTCTCACTGTTCAACCCTCACTTATGAATGAGAATATGAAGTGTTTGGTTTTCTGTTCCTGTGTTAGTTTGTTTAGAATGATGGTTTTTCAGTTTCATCCATGTCCCTGCAAAGGACATGAACTCATCTTTTTTATGGTTGCATAGTATTCCGTGGTGTATATGTGCCACATTTTCTTTATCCAGTCTATCACTGATGGGCAATTGGGTTGGTTCCAAGTCTTTGCCATTGTGAACAGTGTAGCAATAAATATATGTGTGCATGTGTCTTTCTAGCAGAATTATTTATAAACCTCTGGGTATATACCCAGTAATGGGATTGCTGGGTCAAATGCTATTTCTGGTTCTAGATCCCCGAGAAATTGCCACACTGTCTTCCACAATGTTTGAAATAATTTACTCTCCCACCAACAGTGTAAAAATGTTCCTATTTCTCCACATCCTCTCCAGCATCTTTTGTTTCCTGACTTTTTAATGATCTCCATTCTAACTGGGGTGAGATGGTATCTCACTGTGGTTTTGATTTGCATTTCTCTAATGACCAGTAATGATGAGCTTTTTTTCATATGTTTGTTGGCCACATAAATGGCATCTTTTGAGAAGTGTCTGTTCATATCCTTCACCCACTTTTCTTATAAATTTAAGTACCTTGTAGATTCTGGATATTAGCCCTTTGTCAGATGCATAGATTGCAAAAATTTTCTCCTTTCTACACAGATTGCTTTGTAGTGTGATTTTTTCACTTACTAGTATGTTTGAATAACTTTTCATGACATTAAATATGCAAAATACAATATAAAATTTACAATATAATTTTAATGGTTCCCTGATGTACAATTGTATATGTTGCCCATCAGTTTATTTTATGAGTCTATATATTTCTTATCCAGGTTACCTTTATTTTCCTGTATAAACAATAATGGCGTGCCATCCCTTTAAATTATTATTTAAACTCTGAATATTTATTTAATTCTAGGATTTCAGTTACTGTGCTCTTTTAAACTGTTTTCCAAAGAGTTATACTGATTTTCATTCTTCACTAATGGGTTAGCCTTGGGTACTCATGTTCTTTTCAATGTTGAATATTTAAGTTCTAATTTTTCTTAATACTAATATTTTAAAATATTTTTATTTGAGTATTATTTTGAACATTAAAAATGTGTTTATTAACTACTTTTTTATATGATATGAAATGACTGATCTCCATTAAAATGTCACAAGTCTGTTTTGAGTGTTTTGTTCATTTTTGCTTTTCCTGTAACAATCATCTGGGTATCTTTCTCTTAATTAATTGTAACCTCCTATGCATACTATACTAGGACATATTCTTAGGTTTGGGTGTTAGTGCACATTTAGCACCATAGACTGTAAAGGGTCTGAGATTTTATACTACTTAAAAGGCAACAAGTTAACCTGCTGCAGTTTCATGAATGCTGGCAGAAAATTCCAGAATCCTAGGCCAGAGATGAAGTTCATTACTTGTAGCAAAAACCACAGCCAGAGTATCAGCAATTTTTTTTGTGCTAGTTCTGTAAACCCCATTTTCCTCAAGGAAATGCAAAGACAGCCATTTGGTAACTGCACTTACAGTGGGTTGTGTTATAAGAGAACTCTGAGCTCCGAGAACCCAAATATTTTATAATGGGCAGTAAATCTGACTACCCTTTGCTTCAGAGAGGAACACGATGTTTATTATACTGAAGAATATATGCATGGAGGGAAACTTTATATCTGTGTTCCAAGGCCATTCAGGATACAAACATCCCTTGAAATTCTGGGGAAATAAAATAAAAAAGGACGTCAATGTCCTGCCATGCAAACATGCAGAAATACAATTGACCCATAGGAAATTATCTCCAAGTGCTTAGCCCTGAACTTGCAGAAGAGAATAAAATATTTTGTAAAGGAAAGAGAGTGAGTCAAAGGCATTCAGCACTCAAACTTGGTCCCAAACTTAGCCTTACCTGTGAAACCTCATAACAACAGTAACACAGCAGCCAAATAAAAAGGTGATTTCTGGTGAAGCTGATTTCTAAAAATTGGACTTCCTAAAGAGGTTATATAAATAGTGACTTTTGCACTTTATAAAGCAATTCGCTATAGAATCTTTAAATATCAAGTTCTTCTGGTATGATTAGAAAGTAAATTCATCTAAAAATATTTATGCCTTTCTATACAGCATATTAGTTAACAGAGTATGCTCAGGATAAAACTGCCTCAATTCAAATCTGGTTCTGTGTGCTGGTTGAGTTATTTAGCATGCTTCAGTTCCCTCTGCTACAAACTAGGGATACTAATGGCTATTAACTCCATCCTCACAGAGCTAGTAAAAGGTGCTTTCGTCACTGCATGATACATAGGAAACATTTAACAAATGTTAGTCATTACTATTTGTATTACTGTCACCGAAAAATAAGTCATTCAGTTGATATATTTTCTTCTGCTCTTTTCCTCTATGTTTACAATTAACTACAAAATGTTTTCTTTTCTTGAATGACGGGGTAGATGCTAAAAAAACGATTTACCAAAATCTAACTCTAATAATAAATGAGTTAAGGTTTCACTCAAATTATAAGTTATTTCTAAAATGAGGAGAAGGGAAAATATTTTTTAAAAAGGATGACACACTTTGGGAGGCCAAGGAAGGTGGATCACCTGAGGTCAGGAGTTTGAGACCAGCCTGGCCAACATGGTGAAACCCCATCTCTACTAAAAATACAAAAAATTAGCCAGGTGTGGTGGCCCATGCTTGTAGTCCCAGCTACTCGGGAGGCTGAGGCAGGAGAATCGCTTGAACTTGGGAAAAGGAGGTTGCAGTGAGCCGAGACTGCACCCCTGCACCCCAGCCTCGGTGACAGAGTGAGACTCTGTCTCAAAACAAACAAACAAATCGTAAAAGAAAAGGATGATGAATTCCTAAAGCTGGATTGTAGCAACTGTGATAACTTCTTTATTTCTATGCTTTTATATAGTGTACTAACAAAGAACTCAAAAATAAGAAAAAAGAGAAAAGTTCTATAGTATTTAAAGGTCTGTAACATACCATTCACTTAACACAAACAACCTAGGAAGCTAAGGGATAGAGTATTCAAATATCTGTGGAGGGCGGCAGAGGGCCACATGGCATTCCACTCCAGAATGTAATCATTATTTCCAGGTTATGGTTGGTTCTAAAACTAACAGGAGTGACTCATCCTTTTCCAGAGATTCTGAAGTAGATGGAAAATGCATACTTGAAGAAAAGGTGGTGAACAAAGAGGGAGAAAGAGTAATAAATGGTGGCTCTATTGCAAAGGCAAAGCTGTTGAACAAAGGTGGGGAAATCAGAGAACTCTGTGCAAACTGACTCATAGCATTTTTTAAAGTTTCATTATGTTTCTGAGACTTGCGCTTTGATAATGTGTAAAGAATCATTTGTTCCCTCCTTACTAGCACCCCATTCTGTTATCATTATTACATCTATTTCACATTTGAGACAGATGAATTTTGGAGAAGTTATATAATTTGGTCAAGATCATGCATGCAGTAAACAATACATTTAGAATTGAATTCTAGTTTAAAAAGTCAGTTTTCCTGTTACTTTCACTGTAGTAAAACAGCATCGGCTGAACTTGAATTCCGGCCAAGTGCTTGTTCTCCTAAAGCCTACATCACAAACTATTGAAATAATTCTTGGCCAACCCAAGCATCAAATAAAGAATAACCTCACC
Source organism: Macaca nemestrina (assembly GCF_043159975.1). Classification (NCBI taxonomy): domain Eukaryota; kingdom Metazoa; phylum Chordata; class Mammalia; order Primates; family Cercopithecidae; genus Macaca; species Macaca nemestrina. The sequence continues at coordinate 51,002,755 of NC_092137.1, forward strand.
TTCTGGTGCTCAGCCAGCCTGGGGATTCTGTTAAATTGTGGGTGTAGCTGATATTCTCGGTTACCTGGGGATCCTTCTGTTAATTCTGGCACATATTTGGCTTTTCTTAAGCTCTCGGTCTGTGACTTTTTAAACTATTCAGCTGTATCCTGGCTATGTCCATGTCCTCAGAGAATAAAACAAAATCATAGATCAGGCTGCTCTTTTTATTTTGTCCTGGACACTCTCATTCCCCAGATAAATCACAGGCGCAGCCATAAATCTATGGGAAAAAGAACAGTACAAATTCCATTGGAAAGGCATTCGCTATCTTTTCCACATTGTATCCACTATTCACACTGAATTGCTACTAAGAACATTTTTCTCTCTAGTACTCTAGTTACATAAAACACTTGGTAATACGCATACTAGTTTATTGTTCTTCACAGGCAAACATGGTGCTACTTTTTCAAGATTGGGAGTAACTCATTCTGAACCACTGGTCCCCCAAAGGCATATCCATATCCCTTAACTTGGCTTTGACAGGAATTATAGGAGTAATGTAACTATTATTTGGTAAGAAAGCTGATAGTAAACCGGGTCTTCTCCTTATTTCTAATCCTGCACCTATCCTTTGCCTGACCTCATATTTAAAGAATACCTTCCACTTTTCTCAAAGCTACAAGTAACAAATATTCAAAGCTTCATAGAGTCAGGTCCAGCAATCTTCTGCTGAAGTCTAAAATCTTGCAAACTTCTGGAAAATGGCATCCAGGTAACATTGTGGTTTTGTTAGTTAAAAGTATATCTGAGTATATGTGTGACTGTGTATGGGGGGTATGTACATGTGAGAGAGACTGATTGAAAGTTTCTTCAATAAATAAATTACTTTGAGTAATATCAGGAATTGTGCTAGGCACTAGGGTTACAAAATACATCAGAAATGAATTGAGTCCTTTAGGAACTTTGTTTGTTACACTTTAATCAAAGGGTCAGATGGAGAAAAAAATGCTTTTACTACACCATCCTGAGTACTAGGCTATAAATGTGCACAGGGTCCTGTGGGAGCAGAGAGAAGGGTGATTTGGTTTCCAGAGACAAGTTGTCTTTAAGGAGATGGCAGTAGAAGCAATGGATGCATAGGAGTGACCCTAGAAAGAAGAATGTGGAGGATATTGCAGGTAGAGGAAAAGAAAGCATGAGAAAACATGGTGAGTACGAAAAAGCATGAATATTCATTATTATTAATTAAAGCTTGGGAAGGGAGCGGTAGAGTTAAGACTTGACAGATATTATGATGAAGACATTATGTAAGACCATATGGACATAATCTGAAGCTTAAAATTTAACCTGTAGGTAATGAGGAATCATCAAAAAGCTTTATGGCTAAGTGTGGCAAAACAGTTTGCCATTGAGGCAAGCTAGTCAAGGATGAAATGGGGTTAAGATCTTAGGCAGGGAACAAATTAGGGAGCTAACGAAAGAGACAGTTTCCAGAAGATACGATAAGGACCTGGACAAGGGTGATGGTAATAATGAGGACAGAAAGATCCATAGTGGGGGCACTGTGTACACAATGAGATCCTCTCTCCAGGGGCAGCTGAAAGGGATATGCACAAGAGGGTTATAGATACGAATTGGAATAAACCGTATCCTCCCCAAAATTCACTTATTGAAGCCCTAACTCCCAATGTCACTGTATTTGGAGACTGGGACTTTAAAGTTGTAATTAAAGTTAAATAAGGTTATGATGATGACACCCTAATCCCACAGAATGTGCCTTTCCAAGAAGAGGAAGAGACACTGGAGCTTTCTCTGAAGACACACAGAGAAAAGACCATGTGAGGACACAGTGAGAAGGTGGACATCTGTAAGCCAGGAAAAGAGGCCTCACCAGAAACTGACAGTGCTGGCACCTCGACTACGGATTCCAGCCTCTAGAACTCTGAGAAAATACACTTTTTTTTTTTTTTTTTTTTTTTTTTTTTGAGTCTCACTCTCTCGCCCAGGCTGGAGTACAGTGGCACAATCTCAGCTCACTGCAAGCTCCGCCTCCCAAGTTCACGCCATTCTCCTGCCTCAGCCTCCTGAGTAGCTTGGACTACAGGCACCCACCCACCACGCCCAGCTAACTTTTTCTACTTTTAGTAGAGACAGGGTTTCACCCTGTTAGCCAGGATGGTCTCGATCCCCTGACCTTGTGGTCCACCCACCTCAGCCTCTCAAAGTGCAGGGATTACAGGCTTGAGCCACTGCGCCCAGCCCCCCGACTTTTGTTTTTTAAGCCACTCAGTCGGTGACACTTTGTTATGGCAGACCTGGCTGACTAATACAGAGGGTTTTGTTGATAGAAGTAAATCTTAAGAAACATATAAAGGGAAACACAAGCACTGAGAGAAAGTCCTGAAGCAGCAGAAAGCCAAGAGTAGAGAGCTTCTGCTTGGTAGCTTTGTAGGATGAAGCACAAGTCATGTCGGTGCCCTGTAAAAGGGAGTTCTAAAGCATCGAATGATGCATTTCTAGAGTTGCGATGGGATCAGCCAAACTGTTGTCCAACTACTATTATATCCTGAATCTATTTTCATTCTTGAAGTCTGTGTGGTAGCCAAGCCTGTTTCTTGTTTGCCTTGCTTGCCAGTGTGGTATAACAGCCACGCCCCCACCCTCCTCTGGCATCAACTGGAACAGGCCTTTTCACTTGCGCTCTAAAACTGCCAAACATCGAGAGTGGGAGGAAGAGATGTCAGGATGAGCAGAATGCAAATAATGACTGAAGACTCCAGAAATCTTGAGTTTAGATGTTAACTATCCAAGATTTTATTAAAAAATATGAACTGTAATACATACATAAAATATGAATATTTTAGCCATCCACATTATAATACCAGAAAACCTCTTGTGCACATAATGAGGGCCATCTATGTAACACAGGAAGTGTGGCATGATGCTGTCTCTAAATGAAGAGGGGCTCTTTTTAAAAAGACACCACAAAATCTGTTTTTATTCCTCTTTTTAGCAAATTGGCTTAGTTTAAATGCCAGTCTATAAAAGGCTTCATCCACACTCTCAGTACCTACCCGTTGTGAAGAAAAGAACGAAGGAAACCTCTGAGTGCACTTTTTTTTCTCAGCACCTGCCAACATGGGGCTTGGGTTTTTGGACAGAATTTCATAAATCAAACAAACAAAGAATAATGATTCTTCCTTTATCTCTGTGCCATTATAGCGCCATCAAGTGGAAGACAAGATTATAGGATTTAGACAGTTCCTGCAGAGGAATTGGTAAGTAGATTTTTCTTCTGCCTGCTTAAGGATAGTTTCAATTTTGATCTGAGACACATCTGTGTGTGTGTACTTCTGTGTGTGTCTGTGTGTCTGTGTGTGAGACAGAAACAGTGTGGCAGTTCCTCCCTTTTGTCTTCTACATTAATGCATTCCACCTGTGCTTTTAACATCCGGATGCTATCATATTTTAATTATACTGATTAATGCCTGCGTAAGAATTACAAATGGTAAACCAACCTTCCCTCAAATTAGCTTAGTCAATCTGTGTAAAGGCAGAACAGTGAAATAGGACACCAGTCTAATATCATATAAAAAATGGAAATGTCCTCATTTGTTTCTAGTTCTCTTAATTAAAGGTGACAGAACTATTGGGGCAGCAAATGCAATATGCAAAGACCAGTGCATTTACAGCTGTAAGTTGCATTGCTGTTTTAGCATTACTCTCACTGCTGGGAAAACATCTGTGGAAAAGAAGAAGATAGGGAGTTCTCATGATAAAACTGGAAAGAGATGTCAAAAGAAATATTGCCATCTCCATCTTCGGAGAGCTTTGTGAAGAGGATCATTGTGTGCTCTAGTTACTCTGATCACAGATTCCAACTCTACTCTGAAATATCTTACAGCATCTTTAAATATCTCTCTTATGGGTCTCTGGCAAAACAAAACAAAACAAGAAAACAGGCCGAGTGCTGTGGCTCACGCCTGAAATCCCAACACTTTGGGAGGCCAAGGCGACTGGATCACCTGATGTCAGGAGTTCAAGACCAACCCGGTCTACATGGTGAAACTCCATGTCTACTAAAAATACAAAAAATTAGCCAGGCATGTTGGCGGGCACCTGTAATCCCAGCTACTCGAGAGGCTGGGACAGGAGACTCGCTTGAACCCAGGAGGCAGAGGATGCAGTGAGTCGAGATCACACCATTGAAGCCTGGGCAACAAGAGCGAAACTCCATCTAAAGAAAACAAACAAACAAAAAAACAAACAAAACAATGACGACACCAAAAAACACAAAACAAAACAAAACAAAAACCCCAAGAAAACAGAAACTCCTCTAACCTAATTTACCAAGTAATTTAAGGTAAAATAATTTTCTCCTTGGCCACTTTCTGAAGAAAATAAATGAAACATGTATTTAAAAAAAAAAAAAGGGGGGGGAGCTTTATAACAACCCTGAAAAGACCAGGAACCATGAGTTAGTTGTTTTTCCTGAGTAAGGACATTGTAGAGCAGAGAGGTGAGGACTGCCTTTGGCACTGGTGATCTGCCCTGAGGCTTTTTCAGTCCATGATTGCCAATTCTTTCATCTAAAAATGGAGATCTCACCACTGCTTGCATGTCATAAGGATTAAATGGCATAATATAAATGAAAGCATCTTGAAAATTTTTGTATATTGACCTACTGTGAGTCTGCAGAGATAAAGATTCCAAAATATTTTTGTGTTCCAAAATATGAGAAGGTAAATATGCCTTTACAATTCCCGTTTTTTATCTTGTCTGCCTTATTACCTTCTCCATTCTTTTTTTTTTTTTTTTTTTTTTTTTTTTTTTTTTTTTTTTTGAGATGGAGTCTCACTCTGTCGCCCAGGCTGGAGTGTAGTGGTGCGATCTCAGCTCACTGTAATCTCCGCCTCCTGGGTTCATGCCCTTCTCCTGCCTCAACCTCCCGAGGAGCTGGGACTACAGGCGCCCACCACCACTCCCAGCTATTGTTTTTTTTTGTATTTTTAGAAGAGACAGGGTTTCATCATGTTAGCCAAGATAGCCTCGATCTCCTGACCTCGTGATCCACCTCCTTGGCCTCCCAAAGTGCTGGGATAACAGGCGTGAGTCACCCTGCATGGCCTCCTCACTCTTTTTAAGCACTTTACCAAGAGCTTTCTGTTGAGACTGCATCAATGTCATGTAACAATTCCACACAAAACTTGTTTCCATGAGTCTGATGCTTCTGGACAAGGAAAAAGTCATCAGTTTTGAGTGATAACTTTTGCAACATCATAGACTCTTGTTTCTAAGGTATCTACTAGTGGCAAAATGTGTGTGTGTGTGTGTGTGTGTGTGTGAGTGAGAGAGAGAGAGAGAAAGAAAGAGTGAGAGAGAAAGAAACCCTTTCAAGAAGACCTCCTTAAATCAGGGATAAAGTTATTTTTGAGAATAAGATAAAAACCTAAACATATCAGTGATGGCAAGCTTAATTGCAATGCATGGCTGTCAACTGTGTGCATAATATGCACCAGAACTAAACCTTAGAAAACAAAAATGAATAAAGCATAGTCCCTACCTATAAAGAGACAACAATGTTGAAGGGTAAAATGGATAATTAAACACAGTAATTATCACATAAGCACTATGATAAGGGTAACCAAGGCATTGAGTGGTCACGGATGGTTTCTCTATAAAGGTGCTACCTCGTGTAACTCCTTGATGGATGACAAGGAGATGGAAAGACATGAGGAGTGGGACAGTAAGAATGCAAGGAGCAGGAAATGGATTGGGGGAGAAAAGGAAGACCAGAAAAAGGGATGGCTAATGTAAAGCCCGTGGGTCCAAACAAACCAAAACAAAGGCATATTAAGGAATTTAATATATTCCAGAATGGCCAAGGATTTTAAGTGTAATTTTACACTGTGTATACACGTTCACATTTTTCTATATGCATATAGACAGCTACATCCTTGTATACCTACTGCTTGGACCCCAAACCTAATTCATGGCTGCCAGCCACTCCACATATAGGAAACAAGAAAAGGGCAAATATAACATGCCTACAATGCCCAAAAGGCTTCCTTCTGTTAAATGCAACCATGAAATGATACGGCTTAACATAAACTCACTGAAGCCTCATCTTCCAAGCATAATGCAAAGATTCCAGCTCTATTCAATCTCAGCTACAGGGCAATCACAACTGTAACTAACTCCTACGTCTTTCATCTTTTGACAATGAAATTAAAATATTGCTTCATGCTATGGTAGGAAAGAACACTCTAAAATAAATAATCCAAAGTTGAAATAAAACTGAAAATAACAGCAGAGTCTTTCTGAGACAGTGGGCGGCAATGTTAATGAATGGAAGCGTTGCATACAAATTGAACAAACACGCATTGATTTTGAAGGTATATGGAAAGATGACTCACATAAGCTATGGATATCAGAAATTTAAGAATCTAAGCCAAAATGAGACAATTTAGACAAGGGGCATAATTATTTTTTTTTTAAGGTGGGGGATACACAGGGAAAGTAAAGATGAAAGTTAGCATTCACCTGAGATACACAATTACAGAAAAGTCATGGAAATCAAACATGCAAGATGTTTAACACATACAGTGAGATGAAGAAGGATCATTTTAAACCTTACATTCTCCCTGCTCCTAGTTTGGATAAACAGGAATCCCTCAAGTCCTAGGTTTTCAAAATTATGTCTCTTAAAGAATTAGTAGCTTTGCAAACAAAAGCAGGATTGACTCTTTTAATCTCAGTTATCTCTGTCAGTGCTCCTGGTGGTGGTGACATGCTGGCCTCTCATATTTCTGTAAGCCTGGCCCTTTGGATTTTCCCACAGTATCAGTCTAAAAGGCCAAGGAGTTGTAAACCTACTTGTAACCGTCCTTATCCCTTCCCACCCCACCTCCCCCTACACACACACATGCACACACACACACAAACAGGGTCTACCCCTCCCATAGCTTCTGAATTATGAAATGTGCCCCATTCAGTTCTTGCAACTCTTCCGATTTATCCACTCTGTTCATCCTCTCTGGGGAATCCAATCTTGACTCAAAGACACCAAGTAATCTTTAAAATCAGAAACTGCTTTAATAACTCATTAGAGATAGATGACTATCTCTTACACCACTTGAGTCTTTCCTTTCCTCAGGCATTTCCTCTCTAGATTTTGGGTCACCAAAACAACCCAACTGCCATCCACTCACTCCTTTCTACATTAAAAAAAATAAATAAATAAAATAAAACCAGCCAGGTGTGGTGGCAGGTGGCTGTAACTCCCCAGCTACTCAGGAGGCTGAGGCAGGAGAATCACTTGAACCCGGGAGACAGAGGTTGCAGAGATAATATTTCCACAGATTACTATATTATTCTCTAAGAAAATGCACCTGCTTGTCCTTTGGGAGCAAAACCATAGTGTAAAATGCAGGTTGAGTATTCCTTATCTGAAATGCTTGGGAGAAGAAGTGTTTCAAATTTTTGATTTTTTTTTTTTTTGATTTCAGAATATTTGACTATACATAAGGTTTGCATAGGGAACCCAGGCAGGAGCAGAAAAGATATATCCCAGTTAAGGATGAATGGGAGGGTTTTCCTCCCCTTAAGAATGCTGAATAAACTGTGTATTGTGTGCCTGTATTTTGACTGCAGTTCATCACATTAGGTCAGGTGTGGGATTTTCCACCTTTGGCATCAAGTGGGCGCTCAAATCTTTGGATTCTGGAGCACTTCAGATTTCAGATTTTCAGATTAGGAATGCTCAACCTGTGCTAGCAACTGATTTTTAACATTTCCTTGGTTGGTAATTTTTATGGGAAGAAGAAAATCTCAACAGATGAAATAAACAGTAACTAAAACTGGATTTATGCTATTATTTTTTTCAGCAATAAGTAAATGAAATAATTTTCTTTTTAAAACTGTCAAAAGTAAGACATTTAAAACTAAGAGTGAAATCTTTGGAGAGTTAGACTTTATAGCTCCATGTGAATGCAAATGCTTTACTAACAGTGGAATTGGAAATTGGATAAGTTCCCTTGAGATAGAAATAGTCAAAATGCCAAAGGAGATTCCAAACTACTTGCTACAAAACAAAACAAAACAAAACAAAAAAACAGTCTTAGCTTTGCCTATAAGTCGATCTCTAGTTCTTCTCCATGCAGGAGATATGTTGTATGTGGTCTTCCATCCCAAGGAGAATAATGGTTAGGTTTCTCAACTCTCATAACAGAATGTCAACATCACCATCTGCTCATCTGGCTTTCAAAGGATGCATATGGGCTCATCTTCTTGGCCGAGATTCTCCTCTTGCTTTGGGGCTTTTCCCTTCAGTTTGGTCTTTAGTATGTACTCCTAAATTTGCCAAATGCACATTGGAGGCCACAGAAGACTTTGCTGAAGAATAGCCCAGTAATGGATTGAATTCTTATTTATTCAGAGGTTTCCCTGAAAAAATTCCTCTGCAGCGTATTCAAATCGTATAGCCCAAATTATACTCCCTGACTGTGGTAATTTAAACGTCATTTTAAAATTAAGGCCTTTGTTAATAAATACTGTTTGCTTAAAGGTTAAAAGATAGAATTACACCCTTCACACCAAATTGCAGTCTCCATGGGTCCTTATCTGCTCTTATTAATTCAAACAGAAGGTTCTGGGTGTCATCTGTCACTTAGAGCCTGAAGTAAACCTCTAAAAGCATACATTTTTGTTGTTGTTTCCATTCTACATGGGCTTAAAGTATGCTTTAGAAACATACATCACAACTGAGATGTGGGTGGGCATTATGAATAGTTAAGCAGCAGTGTAGAAAGCAATATGGACAGAAGAAACAAAATAATTTCTTAACATATAAATAAATTCAAAACCTATTTGAAATGCAGCATATTGGAAGAACATTAGTCAGGGTCTCTATAACTAATTAGCTTTGCGACTTTGGGTAAGACATAATCTCTCTGGATATTTATGTAAAGCTAGAATTTTGTGTGAGAAAACTAAAGTTTAGAAGGACAGAAAGTAATTACAAAGTAAAGACACTGAACACAAATCTTGAATTTTACCATTAATTGAATGATGGAAAAAAATAAAGACTATATGATTAACTTTTATTTAATTGTCTATTTTCTCTAAAAAATTTTCAATCCGTGATTTAGAGATCATGTTCATCTTGATCACCACTTTATCTCTGGTGTCTAGCACAGTGCAGACTGACCATTTATTATGAAGTAAAGACCAAATGAGTTTTAAACATATTATCTAATACTATAATACTCTTATGGTCTCATTCTTCAGTTTTTTGCTAATATAACAGATACATTTGTATCCTCTGTAATAGAAAAATAGGAAGCGATGGTATTGATTGTAGTTGAATAATTAAGGGGAGAAAGTTAAGCCTCAAATAAGAAATTTCCTGAAATTTCACCAATGAGAAAATGGTTATAAAACCTTGCATTTTACTGAAAATAAAACTTTTTTTAATCACAAGAGAAGGGTAAATGGTTAATTAAAAGCAAATTAGATGAAATAAGATGATACAAAGAAGGCATCTCATTTAATGAATATGATGTTAGGCACTTTAGAGAATTTATGTAAATTTCTGAACAACTCTAAAAAATAAATCCAATATTAGTTTTAAATAAGAATAAATTAAAACATAGAAAAGTTAAGTGACGTATCCAAAGTAACATAAGATGTAAGCAGAAGAACTGAGATTTGAGCACTGATATCACTGGTTCTAATGTCAGTTCTTTTTCCAGTATCCATTTCACATTAATTGATAGTCTACCAACTACCAGATGTTTCACTGAACACTCCTTGGGAAGGAAGGGAAATTAAATATTGGCATTAGTTAATAAGACATTTATTTCTACCAAGTGTAAGTAGTAGGATGAAGATACATTTTTGAGATGATATGATTTATCCAGAAGAAAAAGCAAAGTTTGTTAGAGTTCTCCAATCTATTTATGATGAAAGCATTGTGTAAAAAACAAGAAAAGCAAATTTCTTAAGAGTAATGTTAGATGAAAGCCCATCACGGTTAATGGTATGAGTAAAATTGCATTAATTGTCAATGGTATGAAAATGTTCAGATAAATCATGCCAGAATAAAACAGAGGGCTTATAAACAAGTCTTTCAGTTGGGCAGTCATCAAAAATGTATGAAAATCCACTGAGTTAAAACTACTTATTCTTTGGTTTTGCCATCTTCATGTTTAGTGTAGGGAAGCAGGGCCATTTTTGGTGTAAGGTTCCGCTTAACCTTTACTAAAAGGTTAATCAAGAACCATTACTCTAAAAACTTGAAACGATTCTGCAAGCTTTTATAATACCCAGTTTATCCCTTAATTTTATCACCATGGGAATTAACAGAAAATCCTCCCAATAAAAAAAAAAAAAAGTGTGTTCTTTCAAAGATATAGAGAAAGAGGCAGCTGAAGATATGTTTCTTTCTCACATTACCCTTGGGAAGGGTAAACAGAAGATAAAAATCCAAAGGGACATATTGAGTAAGAGTAGCCATTGAATGACAGGAAGAAAACCTAAATTCATTGGTCTTCTGTACAACATAGAAACAGGAATGCAAAAAGAGCTTGGAACCCCCAAAGGACCCTCAGCATGAGCAGCAGAATTACCACAATGATTCTCATGCATTTGTATTTTTTTTTTTAATCAGCAAAATTTAGCAGCTTATATTTCAATGAAAGAGAGCAATGTTCTCACTGGGGGGCAATTTTGAACCATAGGGGACATTACAGTGTTTCTAGACATTTTTTGTTGTTACAAGTGGAGTGGTGGTTGCTTTGGGTATCTATTAAAAATAGGTAGAAGTAGGGAACCTCCTAAACACCCTAAAATTCGCAGGACATTCCACCACAACAAAGAATTAACTAGCCCAAAATGCCAATAGTTCTGAGGCTGTGAAACCTTGGAGTAGAAGGAGAATTAGCATAAAACCCTTTTTTTTAATAGGCATTTTTCAGGTTTCTTTGCTACATCTGACTGAAACAGGCTTGACTAGCAAATTTCAAGAGTGACCTTGTTTCAAGGTGCATCATTTGTCAGCATCAAATTCACATCCTCTTTCTTATTTAAAATCTACCATTAGTTATTTCTCCCTCAAAAGGCTTCTACAATTTAACAGTGAGGACATGTTATAGCTGTGAAATAGATGTCCCCATCATACTGCTTTAGATGGGAAAAGAAACATTCTGCAGTGTTTATAAGTCATAAAGAATTCTAAATATCTCCCACTCAACACATTCAGGCAAAATGATGGTATAATTTCTGTGCTGGGTAGCACTCTTTCATACCATTATGTGTCGTGTGAACCAACTGTAGGTAATGCACTATCTTCCTTTAATCAAATCTGCATTGTAATTTCTATAAAAAAATCAATTAAACACAAGGAGCAATTACTTATTTTTTATCACAGCATAATTTACTTACCCAGAACAGCAGCATGAAAATGTGAGGAAAGATCTCATCTACCTCAGTGTATTTAAAGTATGCATATTTTTAAATAAATGCGAATGAAACACTGTCAAATAAGCAATATATTATCTCTATATAATTCCCCATTTACATCAACTTTATGGATGGGTAATATGGCTTAATAGCAAAAGCCTAAGATATCGTTTTGAAAGACAATTTTTTCATAGTCAATATTATGGCTGAAAACATTTTTCAGACTCTTACAGTGAAAATATAATTAGGCTACAATTTGCTCATCAACCTCATCAAATCAGTTTCAAAAACGACCTACTTAGGTGTCAAATAAACCTAAAAGAGCTATATTTTTTCCAAGCCTTACAAATCCATCCTTCTTTACATTTCTTTACCTATCTTTGTGCATTATTATCAAGGAATTTTGTTAACTACATGCTTAGTAGTTAGTAGGAGATCACGGAGCTAACCCAGCATCCTTATATCTGGGACCTGTAGTCTTTTCAATGAAATCTATTTTACACTGGGCATCTGGAGTTTTTTAACTTTATCTAGAAAGATTTACCTGGAGGGTTTGGTAAGTAGGTTTGGAGAGCCCCTACATTTGCATTTTAACAAGGTCTCAAGTGATGCTGATGCTTGACCCATAGGTCTGGAAACTACCCAAGAATTTAAAAGACCCAGTTTTGGTCATGATTCAGCAATCTGTATGTGCTCTTACCCACTGTGTCAGAGGCATCAAGTTTCTTTTTTCTCCCTTACTTTTATGTTATCAACCTTCGTGCTCATCAGTCAAACTAAAAGATGAATCCACTCCCACCTAGATGATTGCATTCTCTTTCCTTCCTTTCTTGGCACTTCCTGCTCCTCCCCTTCGTATCTTCTTTCTCCTCCTCTTTCTTCTCTCCCCCTTTCTCTCTCTTTCACCGCCTTCCTCACTCCCCAATTTCCTCCCTCCCATACAATTCTATAACTCTGATCTCTTTCAAATCCAGAGGTAAATCTCACTTTGGCTATGAAATCATCTCTGATTTACCCCACTTAATATACAATTCTCCTCCATGTGGAACTGCTCAGTACTTACGAACTCACTTTTAATAGACTCGTTTGTACTCCTTGCTTCATTAATTAGTAAATTAAAGCCTTTGTGTATCCCTATGGTGCACGGTCTTAATTATATTATTATATTATTTGTTACATGCATTTTTTTTCCCTTTTTATAACAATGCCTGCTGGAATGATTGGCTCTCAATCAGTGCATAATACATATTATTAGCCCAATAATGTACTGAGTCAGGGGCTTCAAAGCAGTATTTCAAGATGCAATGACCCAAGGTTCACAAGAAATCTAATTAGTGCTTCAACCAAAGCCACCAGTCAAGTCTGGGGGAAATTGGCTCCAAATCACAATGCTGCTTTAGTTTCCTCAGTAGCTGCTGATATTATCCTATTAATGGGGGAATTTAGGGAAGAATTATTAAATAGGCTTGGTCTAGTTGCTAGGCTGTCTGCGTGACTATAACAGGGATTCTCAGAAGCCATGTTAAGCGTGTTCAAATACTCCTAAAATAGCCGCTGGTGATAGAGAAAGTAGAATTCTCCAAAGTTAATTTTTATACTTCTTTAAAAGCCTGGTTTGCTCTAAGGGAACTCATAAATGAGACATATTTTAACCATTTGATCATATTTGTTGAATCACTCCATTCTGAACATAAGCAATTTTGGAATGAAGGCCTTCTTGCCACACAGGTAATAGGTGTTGCAAAACATGGGACACCATGAGAGGTATGGAATGAATGAAAAAAATCTCTCCCTCCTTCTCTCTACTTTGCCACGCCAACCTCACCAGCCCCATCTAAGATCTGGATGACTAATGAAAGATTAATTCTCTGAGGCCTAAAGGGAAATTTCACACTTTGTCAGTAAAAAGTTTGGCTTTCCCCTAAGTGATAACATACAAATGGAGTAACAGAAGAACTCTCAACATTAAGGAATGTCTGTGAAGGTGCCAAGGCATTTATTGAAAAGTTGCTAATCAGATTGTAAGGCCCAAAGTCCTGGCTGCCTCACATTAGTGATGAGAATTTTTAACTTTAATTTTTTTATAGCAATCCAATACATTTATGTGTTTATGAGTATTTTAGTATCTCAGTCCATTTGAGCGGCTACAGCAAAACACCTTCAATTGGATAATTTATAAGCAACAGAAATTTATTGTTCTCAGTTTTTGAAACTAGGAAATCCAAGATCAAGGTGCCAGGAAAGTTTGGTGTCTGGTAAGAGTCCAGTCTCTCCCTCAAAGGTGGTGCCTTGTTGCTGCATTCTCCAGAGGGGAGGACATTGTGTCCTCACATGGCAGAAGGACAAGGCAGCTCCCTTTTTTTATAAGGGCACAAATCCTATTTTATAAGGGCAGAGTCCTCATGACTTAATAATTTCCCAAAAGTCCCCATCTCTTAATACTATCACATTAGGCATTAGGTTCCAATATATGAATTTTGGAATAATATTCAGATCATAGCAATTAGTTTATTTTTTTTTTTCCTGATTGGTTCATAATTAGAATTATTGTTACACGGAAGCTGAGGCTATAGACTTTTTTCCTCGGTATCACAGACAAGATATTAGAAATGCAGCAATGGCATCTGCAACCAATATCCAGGTGTAGACAGTAGTTCTCAATCACTGGAGATTTTGCCCCCACTAGGAGACATTTGAAAATGTCTTATGACACATATGATTGTCACAAAGATGGAGGAGGGACTCTAGAGCATCTAGTGAGTACAGGCCAGGCATGATCTCAAACATTTTAAAAACACAGAACAGCATTCCCAAACAAAAAATTATCCAGCCCAAAATGTAAATCATGCCAATACTGAAAAACACTGAGCTAGATCATGTGTAGACTTTGGAGACAGATTAATGTACACTCTTCTGCATATTATCTATGCAAACTCGGGGACGCTAATTAACCCTAACACCTCAACATCCTATCCATAATCAGGGTTTAGAAATTATTCCAGTGCAATCTCCGGAAAGGACCAAATGATGTAATTTAGGCAAGGTGCCTATTTCAATGTCTGATACAGAGCAAGCACTCAGAGTAAGCCCTGGCATGTCATAGGCACTCCATAAATGTTAGCTTCCTGTTAGTTCAAATATATTTTGACTACAAGCTTCTCCTAGAGAAACTATCATTCTAAGACAAACCAACTTCCGTGAAAATGTCCAGAAGTTCCCAGTGTAAGCTAAAAGAACAGTTGCCTTGTACATAAATATTTAAGTGATCAGGCTTCTCTGCTCACATAACTCAACCATTTAAATATATATTTGATATTTGTTATTTGAGGGGGCTGGTAAAAATTATATGCTAAAAGTAGGTATTTCCCTATGACTCTGTAAAATATTTACCAGGAGAAAGAAAGAGAATGCTTAATTATTAGGAGTAATCATCCAATAAACTATCCATTTGAAAGAAAGGAATTAAGGAGAATATGGGGGAAATTCTAACTATATATAATCACTTAGGAAACTCCAATAGCAGTAAAAGTATTTGTTAATATAGTTGTTATGATCTCGAAAATGTAGACCCTCAAAATCCCAAATCAATATTTTCCTCAATACTCAAAAAGCAGAATTTATTTAAAAACTATTTAGTATAATTAGGAAAAGTTTCTACTTTTCTTAACCAGAAACTGCTTTTTAAGTCTGCTTTTTCAAGTATTAGAGTACTCATAAATATTTCAGAAAAGCCATTGACTTTCAGCACCACATGAAAAAGGAATGATAATTTTATATGTGTATCACTGATTCAGGACATATTTTCTGAACCACCCATCATATTCCATGGACCCTTAAAATTCTCTGGTTCAGCAAGTTAACACTGTCCACTTCATTGTCACAAAGAAAATAAGAAAGCTTTAGGAGGCAAATCTAAAGAAGAACATTCTCCCTGAAATATAAAGACCATGGAGGCTATACACTGATTGATACTTCAGTACAAATGGGTACAGAAATATCAGCTACTCCACCAAAGTCAATGCCATGTCTCAAATGCTGCAAAATTAAAGCAGTCTAGATCAGTTCTCTTTTGAGCAATAGTTTACAAAGCTATTCAGAAGACTGTTTAAATTTTTGATAAATTCAAATTTTAACCTTTCATATCAGAAGATTAGAAGATCTTGCCAAAAATAATTTCAGAATAATTTTCTACATAGGCATTTGAGTTATTGGCAGCAATTGCTGAAAAGTTAGCATTTTTATTTCTCTGTTGTTATAATGTGTCTAAATATTAGGTTGGTGCGAAAGCAACTGCAGTTTTTACCATTGAAAGTAATGGCAAAAAACTCAATTACTTTTGCACCAGCCTAATAATTTGGTATAAGCTATCTATCTATATATGTATTTACCATCTATCTTCGTATCCTCTTTCTTGGGGGACTTGAAAACATTAATGTAAGATAAATTTCCTCTGTTTGTTTACATATGCAGTGGGATGATACTGAATTTAAATTCATTTACTAAATTAATGAGTTATTTGTGTACTTTGTTCCATGAAGACATATTGTTTCACCTAAATCTTTCACTATGTTTGGATTCCAGTACAAAGTAGGTTTTGAGTTTGAAGGAAGGACAACAGTTTAATTCCTATACAGATGGTGAAATTGAAAGGCAGAAGAAACACCTGCATTTTGGAGAGATGGGGATGAGACACAAAGTAGAGAGTAAGAGTGTGTGAGAACTGTCCAACAAAGCCACCCAAAATCTGAGGTGGGCTGGGGGATGTGTTAGGCACATAGTACGGACACTACCTTAATTACAGTTGTTCAACTTAGGATTTTTCGACCTTATGATGGTACGAAAGTGATACATATTCACTAGAAACCGTAGGTCGAGTACCCACATAACCATTCTGTTTTTCACTTTCAGTACAGTATTCAATAAATTACATGAGACAGTCAACACTCTATTATTATAAAACAGGCTTTGTATTAGATGAATTTGCACAACTGTAGGCTAATGTATGTGTTCTGATCATGTTTAAAGTAGTCTAGGCCAAGCTATGATGTTCAGTAAGTTAGGTGTATTAAATGTATTTTTAACTGGGCTGAAACTTCATGGTTAGTCAAGGAGCAACTGTATTTGTTTAGAAAATACTTGGATTCAATTTCCAACTCTAATCTTGTGACACTTTAAGATGTCCTCAGTTACACACACACACACACACACACACACACACACGAGAGAGAGAGAGAGAGAGAAAGAGAGAAACACACATGAGGATTCTTTTTAATTAATTATACTTAAATTTAAAAGATGCTGTGCACATAATTTGTGGACATAAATCAGAGAAGTGGTTTCACAAAACAGATGTTGAATAATTGTAGTTATACAAAAAGCCAAAAGTCAGTATTTTGTGACATACTCTTTGGCCTCTAAGCAGAAATAATACACTGTTTTAATCTTGTCATTTTATCCATTTTATTTTGACCCGTTAGTTATACTGAGTTCAAATATATTTTGACTTTATAATTTTTCTATTTTCAATTTCACTGCTGATTTGTCAGGAAATCTCTGAGGAGCCCAGTTTTCTCCTTTAACAAATGGAGATGACAGGATCACTCTTCACCTCTCACATCATCCTCTATTCACACCAGGTTAAGCCTCACTATCTATATTTACATTATACTTTGCATTTTTTTCTATAGTATGTTTCATAATTTGAAAACATTATTTTTGTATTAATATGAGCAAGTACAGGACATGCTGCAGGAACCATGGGTATTTTGCTAACAGATGTAGCCCAAGTCAATGAGTTGCTACTGCCTAACTCAGGGTAGTCACCTATGGAATAGCTATAAAATGAATAAATTAATAATGCATTCGTTTTTTTTTCTGAGATGGAGTTTCACTCTTGTTCCCCAGAATGGAGTGCAATGGCATGATCTGGGCTCACTGCAACCTCCACCTCCCGGGTTCAGGAGATTCTCCTGCCTCAGCCTCCCAAGTAGCTGGAATTACAGGCGTGCACCACCACACCTGGCTAATTTTTGCATTTTTACTAGAGATGGGGTTTCATCTCTAGTAATGAACTCCTGATTTTGGTCATTACTAGACCAAAGTAGTAATGTTGGTCAGGCTGCTCTCGAACTCCTGATTTTAGGTGATCCATCCGCCCTGGCCTCACAAAGTGCTGGAATTACAGGTGTGAGCCACTGTGCCTGCCCAATAATGGGACTTTAATATCTCTTGTTATAAAAGTCTTCATTTTAAATGACATTTTGAATTATTTTTTAAACCTTAAATTGTTTAACTTTTTATAGTAAACTTTATTTTACATCACTTTCTAATGTATGCAAGCAAAACTTCAGAATTTATTGAGATTTTTTGAATGACTTCTGTTAAACTAATTTAATTGCATAATTTTCTACACAGCAAAGTTATTTTTTTTCCAATTTTTAAATGTCTCTGATTCTTTAAAATTAGCATTATCAATTATTTTTTATGCGAGTTTATAAGAAGCAACTGATTCACTAATCAGGTTTATTTATGTCAAAGTTTCTAATTATTTCTGACATTGTGAGGTTTTGAGCATAGTTTTTATTAGCATTTCTATTAAACTCAATTTTTCTGAGTCAAATCACTCAGATTCTATTTTTTTGTTCAGGATAAAAATGTACCTATGACAAGTAGTATTGGGTTTTATAAAACTATAATTTATATCTGATGATTATATCAACCTGCAATATGTATTGTGAATCACTTTATTTCTTGGAGAAAAGAACAGGGTAAAAGTTTCAGAGTCTGTGAATATCTCTTACAGAAAAAAAATCATAATTACATAATGATGCAGGATCTGTGGATATAATAAGGTCTAAACGGCAGGACCAAATGAGAGGACCAAAGCATTCTATGCTTCTATATTATACCTTTGACACAAACTTTGATGTTTAAAAATAAACAAAAACAAACCCAGATTCTCCTAAAATACACACAAAAAACTTCAGCTTCTATAAGAAAACATGCAAACATTAGTTTATATAACAGGTTTTGTTCCTAAATGTTTTGTAAGGATCTAGTTTTTGTATAATTTTTCTATTTGTATTTTCATTATTTCAAGGCTGGGTTTGATGTATTGGAAGCCAAGGCAAAGATGTGGTAAAGCAGTTAATCCTGCTAAAGACAAAAAATTATTTCTGATATAACTTCGAAGCAATGTGAATTTTCTTCTATCAAGTTTCCTTAAATTGAAGTCAAACTATAACAATACCTTGGTTTCTATGGGTTCTCTGTCACATGCATCCTCAAGTATATGTGACCAAAGGTTTTTAAGCCATAATGTCACTATTATATCATCAACTATCTACCATAAGAATGCTAAAAATTGTCCTCTTTGAGATTTTGATAATTTAGCATTTCGGTGTGGAAAAAAATCAAACCCAACAAAAGAAAATAATATATGATACAGAATTACAAGGCCTTCTATCTCACCACTTGTTATAGGTTTAATGGTGTAGCCCACAAAAAGATCCACTGACGTCCTAACCCTCAGTGCCTCAGAATGTGAACTTATTTGAAAATAGGGTCTTGGCCGGGTGTGGTGGCTCACGCATGTAATCCCAGCACTTTGGGAGACCGAGGCAGGTGGATCACCTGAGGTCAGGAGTTCGAGACCAGCCTAGCAAATATGGTAAAACCCCATTTCTACTAAAAATACAAAAATTAGCCGGGCATGGTAGTGGGCGCCTGTAATTCCAGCTACTTGGGAGGCTGAGGCAGGAGAATCACTTGAACCCGGGAGGCAGAGGTTGCAGTGCCAAGATTGCACAATTGTACTCCAGCCTGGGCAAAAAAAGTAAAACTCTGAGAAAGAAAAAAAGAAAGAATGAGAGAGAGAAAATAAATAAAGAAAGAAAGAAAGAGAAAAGAAAGAGAAAAGAAAAGAAAAGAAAAAAAAAGAAAAGAAAAGAAAAAAGGAAAGGAAAGGAAAAGAAAAGAAAAGAAAAGAAAAGAAAAAAATGAAAAGAAGAGGGAGAGAAGGAAGGAAAATAGAAAATAGGGTCTTCATAGAGGTAAAATCAAGTAAAATGAGGTCATTCATGTGGGCCATAATCCAATATGATTTTTTGCCCTGACTAAAAGAAGAAATTGGGACAAAGAGATAGACACACACGCAGGGAGGAGGATGTGAAAATACGCAAAGAGACACCATGTGAAGACAGAGAACTGGAGAGATGCATCTGTAAGTCAAGAAATGCGGAAGACTGCCCGCACACCACCAGATACTAGGAAGACACAAGGAATGATTTCTCTGCAGATTTCAGAAGCAGAGTGACCCTGTTAACACCTTGATTTCAGATTTTTAGCCTCCACAACTGTGAAATGATAGTTTCTTTTGTTGTAAGTCACCCAGGTTTTGGTACTGTTTGTGGTAGCCCTAAACAACAAATTCAACTCTTTTCCAGTATTAACAGTAGTAAAATTACAACAATGATAATAAGAAAAAAATCTACTTTTCTGCTTACTCTTATAAAATCTGCCTGGCCCTCATTTCTGCTGATTTGATTACATTTACATACAATTTTAATTAGAGGACTACTAATAAAGTTTCATTTACAGGAAAAAATACACTTAATGATTAAATTGTCTATGATGATGATCTGAGAAGCCTTTTTTTTCAGAAAATGTTGTTGATATATTTATTTTTCTTTTCTACTATTACAGAGAAGACTGGAGGAGAAACTAATTCAAAGCCCCCATACATGATCAACTGAGTCATAAATCCTTCGCCAGTGTAGGTGAGAGTTCATAGATACCACTCTCATACTCTCTTTAGTAAGTCTTTCCATTTCTCAATCATTTAAATAGTAGAGGACACTATTTTTATTTCTTTGCATTTTCATTGTATAATTTGTGCAATAACACATTGTGCAATTTTTTCCTAAGTTGGTTTCAATGCTGAGAATTCTCTTGAGTTCTCTTCCTTGGCAGAAAAAACAAATTTCTGGAATATTTTCAAAAGCATATCCTTGCAAATGGAAGCAGTGAGCTTAATAAACCATGTTGTTTGAGGTCAAGCCTTGCTGAATATTGCTCCTCATATCATCTTTAGTTATATAAAGTCATAAGGGATACTTATGTTCAAGATCATAAACAAAATGTTGGTATAGCTCAGCAATTTCTTTTCTATGCTTAAGAATTGTTTTCAAAAACAACACACACTTTTAACATACTTCTGATTCTCTTGATGATAACCCCAGGCTTTGATAGTTTGTTTTTCTTTTCTGCTTTTGGACTGGGCCTTTGACATATGAATATATCTGTATCACTCTCATAAACTTCAGAAGCTTTGTTGCATTTTTCTTCAAATTCTCTCTGGGTCAACACTTAAAATATAATCCTTTAATCACACCCTTGCAATATCCACCATGGAAAATGAAGAAGATAAATAAATATCATCGTGATTCTTTTACTGACATTATTTTCCTAATTCTTACCCCTTTCAAAGAGCAAGTCAGTTCTCGAAATGAAATCAATCTTGTAGACATGATTACCAATTATAAAAAGATTAAAATGTCAAATTTTATTAATTGGATCAAATTTTATTATCAGTAAGATTACCTTGCTTTCATTTACATTTCATTACAGGTGAAATTACGGGATACAAGGACATTAATAAGCAAAGGCGAGTTTAAAATAACAAGAGTTACCATTTACTCAATGTGGTACTATATGGAAATAAACAGTACCTAATGCTTTGCATGCATTATATTGTTTAACTTGCTTCATAAAACTATGAAACACATATTATTTCAGTTTTATAGGTGAGGGATGTAATCGCTAGTACAATATAGGAAACACATGTCAGAGCCAAGATTTGAAGTTGAGTCTCTCAGACTCCAAAATCTGAAACTTTTTCAAACATGCCATCTCGTTTTCCACACTGACACTTTTCACCCTTGCCATAAAGTTGGCATGACCTCTTTGACAATGTGAATACAGTGAACACTGTGTACCTTGAACAAAAGAAAAGGAAGTAAAAGGACAAGACCATTTTCAGGTAAAATGAAGAACATCCAAAATGTCCCCTTTTTTTGTTTCTT